>NC_042983.1:40343438-41063438 GCF_901001165.1 Salmo trutta | reverse complement strand
CTCCCTTCTCTCTCTCTCTCTCTCTCTATTTCTCTCCCTTCTCTCTCTCTCTCTCTCTCTATTTCTCTCCCTCCTCTCTCTCTCTCTCTATTTCTCTCCCTTCTCTCTCTCTCTCTCGCTCTCTCTATTTCTCTCCCTTCTCTCTCTCTCTCTCTATTTCTCTCCCTTCTCGCTCTCTCTATTTCTCTCCCTTCTCTCTCTCTCTCTCTCTCTATTTCTCTCCCTTCTCTCTCTCTCTCTCTCTCTATTTCTCTCCCTTCTCTCTCTCTCTCTCTCTCTATTTCTCTCCCTTCTCTCTCTCTCTCTCTCTCTATTTCTCTCCCTTCTCTCTCTCTCTCTCTCTCTCTATTTCTCTCCCTTCTCTCTCTCTCTCTCTCTCTATTTCTCTCCCTTCTCTCTCTCTCTCTCTCTCTATTTCTCTCCCTTCTCTCTCTCTCTCTCTCTCTCTATTTCTCTCCTTCTCTCTCTCTCTCTCTCTCTCTTTCTCTCCCTTCTCTCTCTCTCTCTCTCTCTCTATTTCTCTCCCTTCTCTCTCTCTCTCTCTCTATTTCTCTCCCTTCTCTCTCTCTCTCTCTCTCTCTATTTCTCTCCCTTCTCTCTCTCCTTCCATTTCTCTCCCTCCTCTCTCTCTCTCTCTCTCTATTTCTCTCCCTTCTCTCTCTCCATCACTCTCTCCCTTCTCTCTCTCTCTCTCTCTCTCTATTTCTCTCCCTTCTCTCTCTCCATCGCTCTCTCCCTTCTCTCTCTCTCTCTCTCTCTCTATTTCTCTCCCTTCTCTCTCTCCATCGCTCTCTCCCTCCTCTCTCTCTCACTCCTTCCCTCTCTCTTTCCCTCCTCTCTCTCTTTTTTTTCTCTCTTTTTCTCTCTCTCCCTCTTTTCTCTCTCTCTCTCCCTCTCTTGCTGTACTTCTTCTCTCTTCTTTTCTTACTCTCTCCATCCATTTCTCTCCCTCCTCTCTCTCTGTCCCTCCGCCTTTCTCCCTCCTCTCCATCGCTCTCTCTCTCTCTGCCTCCTCTCTCGCTCTCCCTCTCGCTGTACTCCTTCTCTCCCCTCTCTCTCCTTCCATCTCTCTCCCTCCTCTCTGTCCATCTGTCTTTCTCCCTCCTTCTCTCCGTCTCTCTCTCTCTGCCTCCTCTCTCTCTCTCTCTCCCCATCACACCATACTGTAGAGCAAATTGTCAACATTACAGAGCATCCATGATGCTAAAATATATTTTTGAATATTTGAACGTATAGCAATGCTAACAAGATCTTTCTCCGTTCTTTATTTATTCCTCCCTCGCTGTGCAGGGCATAATCGACTACATCTTCTTCTCCAAGACTCACATGTCTGTAGCCGGCTTGCTGGGTCCCCTGGAATCTCAGTGGTTAACGGACAACAACATCACCGGCTGTCCCCACCCCCACATCCCCTCTGATCACTTCTCTCTGCTCGCCCAGCTGGAGCTCCACTCGCCCCTCACCACCACCTCCTCCTCCTCCTCCTCCCTCAACGGCCTGCACCTGCCTGTCCACAGGTAGTGGTTGTCCTGACCAATCACCCCTGACCCCTTTGAACCTTGACATTTGAACCCCTAATGCCCAGCCTCCTCTGCCGAAAAGGACCTTGTACATTTTCTTATCGTGTCCCGAATCACAAACCATCCAAGGAACTCCGACGCAGACAACCCATTCCCCAAAGGAGTGAAGTATTCTCCCCGTACTGATCCTTTTTTTTAACCTCCATTTTGTACACAGACTGTATTTCTGTTTGTTTTGCTTGTTGTTGTTTTTTCGTCCATTTGAACGGCTTGATACCAAATCATGTTTTGTGTTGTTTTCTGGTCATATGCTACTGCTGCTGCCCGCCTCCTTGGAAACTCCCAAGTGTGTGTCAGAAATAGCACCCTATTCCCTATATAGTGCAGTTCTTTTGACCAGGACCCAATGCGATATAGGAAATAGGTTTCCATTTGGGAGGAAGCCCCAAATTCAGGTTATGCTGGTCTGATGTCAGACCACCTGATGTGTTTTTGCCTGGGCCCGGTCTGGGTGGGCCCGGTCTGGATGGGCCCGGTCTGGATGGGCCCGGTCTGGGTGGGCCCAGTCTGGGTGGCCTGGCTGAGAGTAAGAAAAGCTTTTTGCCATAATCTAATAAAAGTACGAGTACAGCTGCCATCTGGGTTTCTCTCTGGTTGAGAAATCCACTCCTCTAGACAAGTTATGACACCCAGAGTTCTACTGAATTGCATTTGCTGATCATGTTAAAGTTACCATCGTTTCATCATACTCTCAAACAGGACTTTTTCTTCCTTCTCCAAAATGACGGTGGTGTTGGACTTTTCACTACTGCTCTATTTGGAGTTAAGTTTAGTAAGAAGAGTTGTTGTTTTTTTATCGAAATGTGAAATGTTGTCATCTCCAGCATTTGTCTATGGAAGCCTATAAGGGTCAATCAGTGAACAGGATCCCAGCATTACTATTGTATCTCAAACACAGCTTCAGTATTAACATAATTTGCTCTCAGCTTCTCATTCTGCTATGTAAGTTGACACTATGCATTGATTTTCCCTCGCCTGTTTGAGTGGTGTGTGTGTGTGTGTGTGTGTGTGTGTGTGTGTGTGCGCGCTCCTGACCCAAAGAAAATGATCCGATTTTTTTTATTTTTTTATTTTTCAGTTGCACCTTTTCAATAGACCACAAAGTTACAGCAACAAAATGTCCCAGAAATTATCCTTGAAATTATACAAAAAAAAATTCACCAGAAATGTCACTTACAAGAGTAGGTTTTAAACAGAAAGTCATTATCATATTTAGTCTTTAGCTTTTAAACTGCAGTGTTTTTTTAATACCTTTTTAAAATCTTAATTAGCCCAACTTCCCTGAGGCAAATAGCCCCAAGAGTCCTCCATCAATCAATTTAAAGATTGATTGGTTGATTGATAGAAGAATCTTCCCAAAACCAATCAGATTTGCTTGCCATGTGTTGCCAGATCTATTTATTAACATGAGAAAGGGTTTGGTTTGTTTCCAAGCCAGATACCATTATAATAACATCAGTGATCTTATTCCCCATTGCAGAGCTGAATATATTTCTAAAGGCTTGAGACAACTGCAGGGTGTTTTTTAAGGTCTATGCTATAGCTAGATAGCACTAGCTTATAAACCATTGTAAATGTGTTTTGTGTAAGTTATGTCGGAAAAATACTTTACGGTTCCATCCAAAATGGCACTCTTATTACCTAATATAGGGCATTACTTTTAACCAGGGCCCATTGTGTAGTGCATTATGTAGGGAATAGGTTGCTCTTTAGGACACAGCCTAACTCAATGTGATAGCCCCTTATTGAGGTAGGATCCAGGGCTACCTCTTCCGTTCATCAGATAGCCCCTTACTGAGGTAGGATCCAGGCCTACCTCTTCCATTCATCAGTGTTAGCCCCTTATTGAGGTAGGATCCAGGGCTACCTCTTCCGTTCATCAGTGTTAGCCCCTTATTGAGGTAGGATCCAGGGCTACCTCTTCCGTTCATCAGATAGCCCCTTACTGAGGTAGGATCCAGGCCTACCTCTTCCATTCATCAGTGTTAGCCCCTTATTGAGGTAGGATCCAGGGCTACCTCTTCCGTTCATCAGTGTTAGCCCCTTATTGAGGTAGGATCCATGGCTACCTCTTCCATTCATCAGTGATAGCCCCTAGGATCCAGGCCTACCTCTTCCATTCATCAGTGTTAGCCCCTTATTGAGGTAGGATCCAGGGCTACCTCTTCCATTCATCAGTGATAGCCCCTTATTGAGGTAGAATCCATGGCTACCTCTTCCGTTCATCACCTAGACTAGAGTTCCTTTTTGAGTGAAACCAAATAAAAACCTGTTGCTTTGTGAAAACTTTCAAAGCCCTAGGTCCGTTACAATGACTTGGATCACGTCCAGTGGGGTCCGAATTTAATGACACCCTCGATAAAGATGAGAAATAATAAATGTATAAAGATGAGAAATAATAAATGTATAAATTCAATCATTCAAATACTGAGCTATATTGTATGCTCAACAAAATTGGAAATTATATTATTTTATACTGATACAATTGCTCAGAGAAAGATTTTGTCTAACAAGTCATGTTTTTTTTGCTCTCAAAAAGGTAAGGGTTAAAATTATTGACACCCCTGAAGACTCTTAGCAATAAAGTAGTCAAAAGTTTAGTATTTGGTCCCATATTCCTAGCATGCAATGATTACATCAAGCTTGTAACTCTAGTAACTTGTTGGATGCATTTGCAATTCATTTTGTTGTATTTCAGATCATTTTGTGCCCAATAGAAATGAATGGTAAATAATGTATTGTGTAATTTTGGAGTCACTTTTATTGTAAATAAGAATAGAATATGTTTCTAAACACTTCTACATTAATGTGGATGCTACTATGATTACACATAATCCTGAATGAATTGTGAATAATGATGAGTGAGAAAGTTACAGAGGGTCAAAGATCATAGCCCGAAGACATGCTAACCTCTCCCCATTACCAATAACAAGGGAGGTTAGCATGTTATACCATACCCCCAACACATGCTAACCTCTCACCATTACAATAACAGGAGAGGTTAGCATGTTAGATCATAGCCCCAAGACATGCTAACCTCTCACCATTACAATAACAGGAGAGGTTAGCATGTTAGATCATAGCCCCAAGACATGCTAACCTCTCACCATTACAATAACAGGGGAGGTTAGCATGTTAGATCATAGCCCCAAGACATGCTAACCTCTCACCATTACCAATAACAAGGGAGGTTAGCATGTTATATCATAGCCCCAAGACATGCTAACCTCTCACCATTACAATAACAGGGGAGGTTAGCATGTTAGATCATAGCCCCAAGACATGCTAACCTCTCACCATTACAATAACAGGGGAGGTTAGCATGTTAGATCATAGCCCCAAGACATGCTAACCTCTCACCATTACAATAACAGGGGAGGTTAGCATGTTAGATCATAGCCCCAAGACATGCTAACCTCTCACCATTACCAATAACAAGGGAGGTTAGCATGTTATATCATAGCCCCAAGACATGCTAACCTCTCACCATTACAATAACAAGGGAGGTTAGCATTTTATATCATACCCCAAGACATGCTAACCTCTCATTGTTACAATAACAGGGGAGGTTAGCATTTTATATCATACCCCCAAGACATGCTAACCTCTCAAAATTACAATAACGGGAGATTAGCATGTTAGATCATAGCCCCAAGACATGCTAACCTCTCACCATTACAATAACAGGGGAGGTTAGCATGTTATATCATAGCCCCAAGACATGCTAACCTCTCACCATTACAATAACAGGAGAGGTTAGCATGTTAGATCATAGCCCCTTGGGGGTATGATCTTTGACCCACTAACTTTCTCACTCGATCATTAGTCACAATTAATTTAAGATTATCATGGTACGTTAATTTAGAAGAAAAACACAGTATTAATTGTTAAACAAAATCTCTTTCTCTGAGCAATTGTATTAGTATAAAATAATATATTTTTCTTATTTTTTTGGCATATAATATAGCTCTTTATTGGATTTATTAATATATTTTTATGCAGTCATTAGTTCTCATCTTTGTCAAAGGTGACAATAATTTCGGACCTCACTGTATGTATGTTCATTATAAGCTACATAGCTAGCAGAGGTTACTGGTATGTCGTAGTGCCTAGTATTAGAAGGCGTCACTGTTTCTGGGAGAGTTTGGGCTAGCACCCTGCAAATACGTCATGAATAGGTTATTACTGAGTAAATACCATTTTACCATGTCCTTTATTATAGGCAATACCAAGGTCAATTCTGTAACTTTATATTCATACAGAGTTGGATTTTGTAAAGTGATCAAATGTAACTTTTTTTTCACCTGGGGTGTTTGATTGAAGTCATATACACTGAGTGTACAAAACATTAGGAACACCTTCCTAATATTGAGTGTCACCCCCATTTGCCCTCAGAACAGCCTAAATTCGTCAGGCATGGACTACAAGGTGTTGAAAGCATTCCACAGGGATGCTGGCCCTTGTTGACTCCAATGCTTCCCAGAGTTGCGACAAGTTGGCTAGATGTCCTTTGGGTGGTGGATCATTCTTGATGCACATGGCAAACTGTTGAGTGTGAAAAACCCAGCAGCGTTGCAGTTCTTGACACATTCAAACCGGTGCGCCTGTCACCTACTACCATACCCCCATTTAAAGGTACTTAAATATTTTGTCTTGCCTATTCACCCTCTGAATAGCACACATACACAATCCATGTCTGAAGGCCAAAAAAATCCTTCCTTAACCTGTCTCATCCCCATCATCTACACTGATTGAAGTGGATTTAGTGGTGTCAATAAGGGATCATAGCTTTCACCTGGATTTACCTGGTCAGTCTATGTCATGGAAGTAGTATATATATATACATACATACCGAACAAAAATATAAACGCAGTAATGAACAATTTCAGAGATTTTACGGAGTTACAGTTCATTTACAGAAATCATTCAATTGAAATAAATAAATTAGGCCCTAATCTATGGATTTCACATGACTGGGCAGGGATGCAGCCATGGGTGGGCCCTGGGAGGGCATAGGCCCACCCATTTGGCAGCCGGACCCACCCACTGGGGAACAAGGCCCAGCCAATCAGAATCAGTTTTTTCCCACAAAATGGCTTTATTACAAACAGAAATACTCTTCAGCACCCCCCTCAGACGATCCCACAGGTGAAGCCGGATGTGGAGGTCCTGGGCTGCCATGGTTACACGTTGTCTGTGGTTGTAAGGCAGGTTGGACATACTGCCAAATTCTTTAAAACGATGTTGGAGGTGGCTTATGGTAGAGAAATGAAAATTATATTCTCTTGCAATAGCTCTGGTGGACATCCATGCAGTCAGCATGCCAAATGCACTCTCAAACTTGAGACATCTGTTGCATTGTGTTGTGTGACAAAACTGCAGATTTTAAAGTGGCCTTTTAATGTCCGCAGCACAAGGTGCACCTGTGTAATGATCATGCAGTTTAATCAGCTTGTTGATATGCCACACCTGTCGGGTGGATGGATTATCGTGGCGAAGGAGAAATACTCACTGACAGGGATGTAAACAGATTTGTGCACAAAATTGAGAGACACGCTTTTTCTGCATATGAAACATTTCTGGGATATTTTATTTCAGCTCATGAATCATGGGACCAACACTTTACATGTTGCCTTTATATTTTTGGTAACTTTAAAAAAATAAAAAATCCTGAAATCCTGTTTTAGAAAAATGTCAGAATCAAGAGGGAATAACCAGGACATATGGATTTTAATGATTTGATACAAATCATTAAAATCCAGACAGAAAATATTTACACAAGAAGCAACCTATTATCACAGTCAAACTCTCATTTCATTTAGTAATAAGTTCACCATTCTGCCGTTCTCACTTCAACCGGGATTTCTGGAAAACCTGGGAATTTTAATAAAGTTAACAGATTTTTGAAAACCTAATCCCCATACCCGTAAATACAGTGTACAGTGGGGGGGGGAAAGTATTTGATCCCCTGCTGATTTTGTATGTTTGCCCACTGACAAAGAAAGGATCAGTCTATAATTTTAATGGTAGGTTTATTTGAACAGTGAGAGACAGAATAACAACAAAAATATCCAGAAAAACGCATGTCAAAAATGTTATAAATTGATTTGCATTTTAATGAGGGAAATAAGTATTTGACCCCCTCTCAATCAGAAAGATTTCTGGCTCCCAGGTGTCTTTTATACAGGTAATGAACTGAGATTAGAAGCACACTCTTAATGGGAGTGCTCCTAACCGCAACTTGTTACCTGTATAAAAGAAACCTGTCCACAGAAGCAATCAATCAATCAGATTCCAAACTCTCCACCATGGCCAAGACCAAAGAGCTCTCCAAGGATGTCAGGGACAAGATTGTAGACCTACACAAGGCTGGAATGGGCTACAAGGCCATCGCCAAGCAGCTTGGTGAGAAGGTGACAACATTTGGTGCGATTATTCGCAAATGGAAGAAACACAAAAGAACTGTCAATATCCCTCGGCCTGGGGCTCCTTGCAAGATCTCACCTCGTGGGGTTGCAATGATCATGAGAACGGTGAGGAATCAGCTCAGAACTACGCAGGAGGATCTTGTCAATGATCTCAAGGCAGCTGGGACCATTGTCACCAAGAAAACAATTGGTAACACTACGCCGTGAAGGACTGAAATCCTGCAACACCCGCAAGGTCCCCCTGCTCAAGAATACATATACAGGTCCATCTGAAGTCTGCCAATGAACATCTGAATGACTCAGGACAACTGGTGAAAGTGTTGTGGTCAGATGAGACCAAAATGGAGCTCTTTGACATCAACTCAACTCGCTGTTTTTGGAGGAGGAGGAATGCTGCCTATGACCCCAAGAACACCATCTCCACCGTCAAACATGGAGGTGGAAACATTATGCTTTGGGGGTGTTTTTCTGCTAAGGGGACAGGACAACTTCACCGCATCAAAGGGACGATGGACTGGGCCTTGTACCGTCAAATCTTCGGTGAAAATCTCCTTCCCTCAGCCAGGGCATTGAAAATGGGTCGTGGATGGGTATTCCAGCATGACAATGACCCAAAACACACGGCCAAGGCAACAAAGGAGTGGCTCAAGAAGAAGCACATTAAGGTCCTGGAGTGGCCTGGCCAGTCTCCAGACCTTAATCCCATAGAAAATCTGTGGAGGGAGCTGAAGGTTCGAGTTGCCAAACGTCAGCCTCGAAACCTTAATGACTTGGAGAAGATCTGCAAAGAGGAGTGGGACAAAATCCCTCCTGAGATGTGTGCAAACCTGGTGGCCAACTACAAGAAACGTCTGACCTCTGTGATTGCCAACAAGGGCTTTGCCACCAAGTACTAAGTCGTGTTTTGCAGAGGGGTCAAATACTTATTTCCCTCCATTAAAATGCAAATCATTTTATCACATTTTTTACATGTGTTTTTCTGTTTTTTTGTTGTTGTTATTCTGTCTCTCACTGTTCAAATAAACCTACCATTAAAATTATAGACTGATCATTTCTTTGTAAGTGGGCAAACGTACAAAATCAGCAGGGGATCAAATACTTTTTTCCCCCACTGTATGTCTTCATTCAAACCCCTCAGGGAACAAACACTAAGTTTGTATGACTTCAAAGTGACAGAAATGACCAGGATGTGGAACCACTAATACCATGACAACACTAACTGTGTGTGTAGTCTGAATCTGTTGTCAACATAACATGCCTTGGCAACGTTGGCTTTGCTTTATTTGCCCATGATGAAACTGACACGCTATGCCTCCGATTTTCAATGACTTCTCTGAAACCAGCTTGCTTTAGAGAGAGAGAGAGTGAGGGGGGAGGGAGAGAGTGAGGGGGGAGGGAGAGAGTGACGGGGAGAGAGAGAGAGAGAGAGAGTGAGTGAGGGAGGGAGGGAGAGAGTGAGGGGGGAGGGAGAGAGTGACGAGGAGAGAGAGAGAGAGAGAGTGAGGGAGTATGTCTGAGCTCATACTTCACTCCCCAGATTTTACATTTTTGTGGATACAACTACATTTGTAGCAGTTCTATATCAAAGCCACATAGTATCGTCTTTGGTCCCGTTATAGTGATCATACATGGGACCAGGAACATTTTACACCCCCATTCACCAGTTATAGTGATCATACATGGGACCAGGAACATTTTACATCCCCATTCACCAGTTATAGTGATCATACATGGGACCAGGAACATTTTACACCCCCATTCACCAGTTATAGTGATCATACATGGGACCAGGAACATTTTACATCCCCAATCACCAGTTATAGTGATCATACATGGGACCAGGAACATTTTACATCCCCAATCACCAGTTATAGTGATCATACATGGGACCAGGAACATTTTACACCCCCATTCACCAGTTATAGTGATCATACATGGGACCAGGAACATTTTACATCCCCATTCACCAGTTATAGTGATCATACATGGGACCAGGAACATTTTACACCCCCATTCACCAGTTATAGTGATCATACATGGGACCAGGAACATTTTACATCCCCAATCACCAGTTATAGTGATCATACATGGGACCAGGAACATTTTACATCCCCAATCACCAGTTATAGTGATCATACATGGGACCAGGAACATTTTACACCCCCATTCACCAGTTATAGTGATCATACATGGGACCAGGAACATTTTACATCCCCAATCACCAGTTATAGTGATCATACATGGGACCAGGAACATTTTACACCCCCATTCACCAGTTATAGTGATCATACATGGGACCAGGAACATTTTACATCCCCAATCACCAGTTATAGTGATCATACATGGGACCAGGAACATTTTACATCCCCATTCACCAGTTATAGTGATCATGCTGTCTTGCCAGCTCCGTTGTTCATTTGTGCTGGGATCTGGGACCACGCTACCATTGTCCAACTAGGGTGGTGATATAGATTTTGTCACCAGTCCAAAGTTTGTCAGTCTGATCTGTATGCCCAGTCATTGTGCCACCTCAACAAAGTACTGAGACAGCGGTGTGAGAACCAATGGCTGCACCCAAACGACAGCCTTTTTCTATTTCTGAACTAAAGGCAGTCTACAAATTGGTACTTTTGTACGATACAGTATTACAAGCTTTTGAAAAGAGATAAATGTTTTAGATTAAAAAAAAAAAATGTCTAAATGGCTTTTATTTATTTGAGAGTGAATCGAATCATTTGAATGTGAAATGAATCTGAATGGTAAAATATTATGAGATGTTATTTAAAAAAAAATCATTTTTCAGCTGATGATCTCCTAGCCTTCCCTAGGACTTTTACTGCTGTGCTTTTTAACAAGGACTCCCACTTCCAACCACCATAATCATTCTCTAAACTTCAGCTGCATCTTCCCTCCACATTGTCTCATTAAATATCTCAGCCAATCATGAACACATCCACTTTCTACGTGTATCAAATTTTGTTTTGTAGAGCACACCTCCATTTTCTTCCAACAACAACAACATCTCTAGTTTGTACAGGATACCTTCTCTAGTTTGTACAGGATACCTTCTCTAGTTTGTACAGGATACCTTCTCTAGTTTGTACAGGATACCTTCTCTAGTTTGTACAGGATACCTTCTCTAGTTTGTACAGGATACCTTCTCTAGTTTGTACAGGATACCTTCTCTAGTTTGTACAGGATACCTTCTCTAGTTTGTACAGGATACCTTCTCTAGTTTGTACAGGATACCTTCTCTAGTTTGTTCAGGATACCTTCTGTAGTTTGTACAGGACACCTTCTCTAGTTTGTACAGGATACCTTCTCTAGTTTGTACAGGATACCTTCTCTAGTTTGTTCAGGATACCTTCTCTAGTTTGTACAGGATACCTTCTCTAGTTTGTAAAGGATACCTTCTCTAGTTTGTAAAGGATACCTTCTCTAGTTTGTACAGGATACCTTCTCTAGTTTGTACAGGATACCTTCTCTAGTTTGTAAAGGATACCTTCTCTAGTTTGTAAAGGATACCTTCTCTAGTTTGTACAGGATACCTTCTCTAGTTTGTACAGCATACCTTCTCTAGTTTGTACAGGATACCTTCTCTAGTTTGTACAGGATACCTTCTCTAGTTTGTACAGGATACCTTCTCTAGTTTGTTCAGGATACCTTCTCTAGTTTGTACAGGATACCTTCTCTAGTTTGTACAGGATACCTTCTCTAGTTTGTACAGGATACCTTCTCTAGTTTGTACAGGATACTTTCTCTAGTTTGTACAGGATACCTTCTCTAGTTTGTACAGGATACCTTCTCTAGTTTGTACAGGATACCTTCTCTAGTTTGTACAGGATATCTTCTCTAGTTTGTAAAGGATACCTTCTCTAGTTTGTACAGGATACCTTCTCTAGTTTGTACAGGATACCTTCTCTAGTTTGTAAAGGATACCTTCTCTAGTTTGTAAAGGATACCTTCTCTAGTTTGTAAAGGATACCTTCTCTAGTTTGTACAGGATACCTTCTCTAGTTTGTACAGGATACCTTCTCTAGTTTGTACAGGATACCTTCTCTAGTTTGTACAGGATATCTTCTCTAGTTTGTAAAGGATACCTTCTCTAGTTTGTACAGGATACCTTCTCTAGTTTGTACAGGATACCTTCTCTAGTTTGTACAGGATACCTTCTCTAGTTTGTACAGGATACCTTCTCTAGTTTGTACAGGATACCTTCTCTAGTTTGTACAGGATACCTTCTCTAGTTTGTAAAGGATACCTTCTCTAGTTTGTACAGGATACCTTCTCTAGTTTGTACAGGATACCTTCTCTAGTTTGTACAGGATACCTTCTCTAGTTTGTTTAGGATACCTTCTCTAGTTTGTACAGGATACCTTCTCTAGTTTGTACAGGATACCTTCTCTAGTTTGTACAGGATATCTTCTCTAGTTTGTACAGGATATCTTCTCTAGTTTGTACAGGATATCTTCTCTAGTTTGTACAGGATACCATCTAGTTTGTACAGGATACCATCTAGTTTTTACAGGATACTGTCTAGTTTGTACAGGATACCATCTCTAGTTTGTACAGGATTCTGTCTAGTTTGTACAGGATACCATCTAGTTTGTACACGATACCATCTAGTTTGTACAGGATACTGTTACGAACCGGCTCAGAGTTCGCAACAAAAGGGAGACAACGTGGAGACAAGGAGTATCAAAATATATATTTATTAAATAAAGTAACTAAGTAATTAACAATGGTGTGTGTAATCAGTAATCAGTAGTGTAAGTGAGTGTTTTGCATACCTGAATGTAATAATGCAGGGTGTTGAAAGGTGCCAAAGCAAATAACCAAAAAGCCACAAAACTACACAACCAAAATCAACAAAGTGTCTGCGTGGAGAGAGTCTTCTCAATCACTGTGGAAGAGGTGTCTTTATCCTGGGACACACCCGAGCCCAGGTGTTTCCCATTTAGCTGACGACCCTTCCCACTCCGCCCACTGGCATCCTAATAAGGAACAAGAGCAAAGAGAGAAAATACAGCAGACAGAGTGGGAGGGTCGTCACAATACCTTCTCTAGTTTGTACAGGATATCTTCTCTAGTTTGTACAGGATACCATCTAGTTTGTACAGGATACCTTCTCTAGTTTGTACAGGATACCATCTGTAATTTGTACAGGATACCATCTAGTTTGTACAGGATACCTTCTCTAGTTTGTACAGGATACCATCTGTAATTTGTACAGGATACCATCTGTAATTTGTACATGATACCATCTGTAATTTGTACAGGATACCATCTTTAATTTGTACAGGATACCAGCTCTAGTTTGTTCAGGATACCTTCTCTAATTTGTACAGGATATTACACTACATGAGTATGTGGACACCTGCTCGTCGAACATCTCATTCCAAAATCATGGGCGTTAATATGGAGTTGGTCCCCCATTTGCTGCTATAACAGCCTCAACTCTTCTGGGAAGGCTTTCCACTAGATGATTGAACATTGCTGCGGGGACTTGCTTCCATTCAACCATAAGAGCATTAGTGAGGTCGGGCACCGATGTTGGGCGATTAGGACTGGCTCGCAGTCAACGTTTCAATTAATCCTAAAGGTGTTCGATGGGGTTGAGGTCAGGGCTCTGTGCAGGCCAGTCAAGTTCTTCCACACTGATCTCGACAAACCATTTCTGTATGGACCTTGCTTTGTGCACTGGGCATTGTCATGCTGAAACAGGAAAGGGCCTTCCCCAAACTGTTGCCACAAAGTTGGAAGCACAGAATCATCTAGAATGTCATTGTATGCTGTAGCGTTCAGATTTCCCTTCACTGGAACTAAGGAGCCTAAACCATGAAAAACATCCCCAGACCGTTATTCCTCCTCCACCAGCTTTACAGTTGGCACTATGTATTGGGGCAGGTAGCGTTCTCCTGGCATCCGCCAAATCCAGATTAGTCCGTCGGACTGCCAGATGGTGAAGCGTGATTCATCACTCCAGAGAACGCGCTTCCGCTGATCCGGAGTCCAACAGCGGCGAGCTTTACACCTCTCCAGCCGATGCTTGGCATTGTGCATGGTGATCTTAGGCTTGTGTGCGGCTGCTCGGCCATGGAAACACATTTCATGAAGCTCCCGACAAACAGTTCTTGTGCTGCTGTTGCTTCCAGAGGCAGTTTGTAACTCGGTAGTGAGTGTTGCAACCGAGGACAGACAATTTTTACACGCTTCAGCATTCGGTGGTCCCTTTCTGTGAGCTTGTGTGACCTACCACTTCAGCCGTTGTTACTCCTAGACGTTTCCACTTCACAATAACAGCACTTACAGTTGACCGGGGCATCCCTAGCAGGGCAGAAACTTGCTCAACTGACTTGTTGGAAAGGTGGCATCCTATGACGGTGCCACGATGAAAGTCACTGAGCTCTTCAGTAAGGCCATTCTACTGCCAATGTTTGTCTATGGAGATTACATAGCTGTGTGTTTGATTTTATACACCTGTCAGCAACAGGTGTGGCTGAACTAGACGAATCCACTAATTTGAAGATGTGTCCACATACTTTTGTGTATATATATTTTGTATCTCTAGTTTGTACAGGATCATTGTCCAAACAAACCAAGACAATCGTGAAGAGGGCACGACAAAACCTTTTCCCCCTCAGGAGACTGAAAAGATTTGGTATGGGTCCCCAGATCCTCAAAAAGTTCTACAGCTGCACCATCGAGAGCATCCTGACTGGTTGCATCACCGCCTGGTATGGCAACTGCTCGGTCACCGGACTATTACATTGACATCCCATTTATTTTGTACACTGCTGCTACTCGCTGTTTATTATCTATGCATAGTCACTTCACCCCTACCTACATGTACAAATTACCTCAACTAACCTGTACCCCCGCAGACTGACTCGGTACCGGTACCCCCTGTATATAGCCTCGTTATTGTGTTACTTTTTATTATTTTTATTTTTTACTCCTCTTGAACTGCATTTTTGGTTAAGGGCTTGTAAGTATGCATTGCACACTAAGGTCTACACTTGTTGTATTTGGCGCATGTGACAAATAACATTTGATTTGATTTTGATAACATATCTAGCTTGTACAGGATACTATCTCTAATTCCATCCATTCATCCGTCTATGCATCCATCCTTCTATCCATCCATTCATTCATCCTTCCATCCTCCATCTGTTCTAACATCACCTGGTCCAACCCTTGAGGACTGTGAGAATGTGAAGTTGAACATACATGAGGTACAGGGATGGCCACTGGCACAGTGTCACTAGAACCCTCTCTTTCTGTGTGTGTGTGTGTGTGTGTGTGTGTGTGTGTGTGTGTGTGTGTGTGTGTGTGTGTGTGTGTGTGTGTGTGTGTTTCACACCACTGCAGTTGACCTTGGTTGCAGCCTTGGTAAAAACCAAGAAAATGTCCTATGTTTGGTCCATCATGCCACCTCCTCCCACTGTCTGATTGGTCAACCTGATGGGTCAACCTGATGGGTCAACCTGATTGGTCAACCTGATGGGTCAACCTGATTGGTCAACCTGATGGGTCAACCTTACAGCACCTGACAGGCTATGGAATCAACAGCTGGGTGTGGTGAGGAGGTTAACTAGCAGACTTGAGTTCAAATCTTTCAGTGTTTGCTTTAGCCTGCCTGGAGTGTCAGGTGGGCAGGGTCTCTTAGTCCCACAGTGTCAGGAAAGCTCAATCAAGCCCGGATCAAGTGTTTGCAATTATTTCATATAGTATTGGAAACCAGTTATCAGGATTTAACAATTAGTGTTCAGCTTCTAGGCTAACATGCAGTGTCGTAACGTTGGCATCACTAATGTGACGACTGCTGTTTATCGAATAATTAACTATGTTTATAATTACGTGATTAAATGAATCAGGTAATCATTAACTCAGTAACCTGGGGCACCATGGGAAAAGTTTGTTTAATGATTTTTCCGTTTCTCAAATTAACTCAAAGAATATCAGAATATCGCTTTTACAGCAGTCGCTAATTAATTCATTTCCTCTACAGTCTCATCCTGAACATTGCATAATTTGTAAATCTGCACAAACCAGAGTCCCACCAATGAGTCCGTACCACACCAATTGAATTGATTATTTATTTACTAACAAGCTAATTGATAATATAAGATACACAAACACACAGTCTAGGCTAACCTAGTACAATGAAACAGGTCCCTAGCGGACCAACACATTATGACACGTGTTACACAAGATGGGGATTGAGAGAGCGAGAGAGAGAGTGCACGAGAGAAAAACACTCTCGGGTACATTTTGTAAGCTATGCTAAGTTTAGCCCCAACACCTTGCCCCGAACTGCCGCTCTTATGGGTCAGAATTATAATGATGTAATTACTTGTTGAAGGTCTTCGTTTGGTATCTCTGTTGGGCCCAGGGCTTCGTGGGCCGAGTTCCGCTTAGTGAGAGATGTTTGGCTGACGTCCCGTTCTCTGGCTGGTCAAGTCTCTGATTGTCCACCAGCTGTCACAATATCCTTTTTCTTAGTTGTCTGTTTCCTTGCTCTTGTTCTGTAAGAGGGGTCTTCTAATCAGCCGTGTAGATAGTTCCAGCGTGGGAATGAAAGCAGTGTAGACACAAGATTCCTTGGAGAGAAGAACCAGGTGGTCCTGCTTGAATTCACCTTCTTAGATACCGATACAGATACTCAACCATAGCATTGATTGTTAAGAGGTTCCTTTGTCTTCTTCAACCTCGTGTTGCGTTTTGGGGTCACGATTAGTCTGATATGTAAATTCTTAACACACATGTTTTATACCCCCGGGTCAAAAAGGTGCGTTTCCGTCTTTATGGCAAGTTCTCTGGGGCATATTTACGAGGCAAGGTATGGATTAGACTATGATCTAGTTTAGACAACTAAATTCACAGTTCATCTTTACAAAAACATTATCTTTGATCGGGATATTTTCTACACAACGCACAGTATGTAAACATCATGTACATATTATGAAAACTCTTCAAGTTACAATGTTTTCGTTATAACGTCGTCATTTAACTTTCATATTCCGTCTATCATTGTTGCCACCATTTTGGCTGATGAAATATATCGTCCCAAAGTCCATTTATTGCATGTTACCATTCTGAGGTAGACTCTCCATAGACCCACCATACATTCCAATCCTCCACACTGAGAGGACAAAGGATTCATCTGCTGCCTTAATATTCACAACGGGTGTGACGTGTCATAAACCTCCCCCATCAATCCCTCTCACCCTCTGCGGGGGGTGAGAGATGTCTCTGTAGGACTGTGATTCACGGTAACCTGACTCGAACAGGCCAGTCATGACAGTAGGAACAATCATTCAGTGGCTTGCGTCAGCCATATTGAGAGTGGTCATAGATAGATAGCTCCTCCTCCTCAGAGACCTTGCTATTACCCCGTAGGGCTCTCTGTTCAAAAGTAGAGCACTAAATAGGGAATAGGATGCCATTTGGGACACAATCGATGTTTAATCTCACCAGCTGCACACGTCTGTTTTCTGAATGTAGAAGTCAGAAGTCATGTTGATCTGATTTCAGAACAGTTGTGTTTTTTATTTGTTCATTCATGTTCATTCATTAGTGTTTGGGTAAGACCATTATACACAGGACTCATCTTTGTATCAATGCCATTATGGCGTCTGTGAGAGCATGGGCAGTGCCATTTGATGCTGTCTCCATTTTAAAGTAGTCAATTTTCTTCTTCTTTTGTGTTTGAAAAAAAAAATGTATTGCTAATATTTGTGATTAAATGCCGCCTGCATTGCTGGAGTCCAGAACAACATCTTGTCCTTTTATTTATTGTAGCCACTAGATGGCGGTGACATAGCGTTTACTAACCAAAGCCAACCCAATATGAAGAAGACAATGCTCTGTTCATTGGCTGATCGCTCCCAAACCATAGGAATTCCCTCCCAGTTGACTACTTAAAAATGGTGGAAGTCATCAATGGCAATGTCCATGATAAAACAGGTTATATCCATCTACATTCCTCTATCTCTGTGGGTAAGTCACAATGCCTTAACTACCACCAGGAAGTTTGAAAAGGACCTATGCTCCCCAAAGAGCATGCAAACTACGGCCACCCCAATCCTACCCCAGTCTCACCCACTACCCCAGTCCTACCCCAGCCCTACTCCCAGTCCCGCCCCAGTCCCGCCTCCAGTCCCGCCCTCAGTCCCACCCCTTACTGGGAGCGGAATCTTATCTGTCAACCTATCAGAGGTAGACGTGCTGACTTACTTTATGGGATAATGATGCTCACATCAACAAGATAGTAAACAACCTTCCTCCTCCTCAGGCAATAAAATGCTAATGTTTTGTAAATATTGTATAGGTTGTGTTTATTTTTCTACGTTAGACCCAATACATGATTAAAAAAATATGAAATAATCACATTCAATACATACTGAGATCAATTTAATATAAACTAATTAACTTGGTATTAGAATCATTTTTGAATAGAATCCATTGGTATCATATTTGCATTACATTTGTATCACATTGGTATTGCATTGGCATTACATTGGTATCACAATGGCACTACATTTGCATTACATTGGCATTACATTGGTATTGCATTGGAATCACATTGGAATTACATTGGTATCACATTGGTATCACATTGGTATTACATTGGCATTACATTGGCATTACATTGGTATTACATTGGAATTACATTGGTATTGCATTGGAATCACATTGGAATCACATTGGTATCACATTGGTATTACATTGGTATTACATTGGTGTCACATTGGCATCACATTGGCATCACATTGGCATCACATTGGAATCACATTGGAATCACATTGGAATCACATTGGTATCACATTGGTATTACATTGGTATTACATTGGTGTCACATTGGTATCGCATTGGAATCACATTGGAATCACATTGGTATCGCATTGGAATCACATTGGAATCACATTGGTATCACATTGGTATCACATTGGAATCACATTGGAATCACATTGGAATCACATTGGTATTACATTGGTTTCACACTGGTATCACATTGGTATCACATTGGCATTACATTGGCATTACATTGGTATTACATTGGCATTACATTGGTATTACATTGGTATTACATTGGTATTACATTGGTATTACATTGGTATTACATTGGTATTACATTGGTATTACATTGGTATTACATTGGCATTACATTGGTATTACATTGGTATTACATTGGTATTACATTGGTATCACATTGGCATTACATTGGTATCACATTGGTATCACATTGGTATCACATTGGCATTACATTGGCATTACATTGGTATTACATTGGCATTACATTGGTATTACATTGGTATTACATTGGTATTACATTGGTATTACATTGGTATTACATTGGTATTACATTGGTATTACATTGGTATTACATTGGTATTACATTGGTATTACATTGGCATTACATTGGTATCACATTGGTATCACATTGGTATCACATTGGTATCACATTTCCATGTAGCTCCAACTTGATACATTCCTGTTCCAGTTCCCTCAATGGTGGTTGAGATGGGGAAGTTCTGCACTTCTCTTCTTCTTGTTGCTACTGTAGAAAGAGATGGTCTGTGTTACAGTCAACAGAAGAGTGTGTGTGTGTGTGTGTGTGTGTGTGTGTGTGTGTGTGTGTGTCTGTGTGTGTGTGTTATATTTACCTTTGTAACTTGGTAATGACTTTGTTGATCCATCGTGCATCTGGAGTCACACAGACGGTGGCTTTGTCCTTCTTGGTAATGCTGATGAATGAAGGGAGGGATATATTACAGCGTCACCATGGTTACATATCATACACTGCAGAATAAAACATATCATAAAATGTCAATATGAATGTACACATATTTAGCAGATGTTACTACGGCTGTAGGGAAATGGTTGTGTTCCCAGCTCCAACAGTGCAGTAATATATAGAAAATACACACACATCTGAGTAAAAGAATGGAATTAAGAAATCTATAAATATTAGGACGAGCAAAGTCAGAGTACGGTATATGTAAATGTATGTATATATACAGTACCAGTCAAACGTTTGGACACCTACTCATTTCAGGGTTTTTATTTATTTTTACTATTTTCTACATTGTAGAATAATAGTGAAGACATCAAAACTATGAAATAACACATATGGATTCATGTAGTAACCCAAAAAGTGTTAAACAAATAAAAATATATTTGAGATTTGAGATTGTTCAAAGTAGCCACCCTTTGCCTTGATGATAGCTTTTCACACTCTTGGCATTCCTTCGACCTCATGGCTTGGTTTTTGCTCTGACATGCACTGACAACTGTAGGACCTTTATATAGACAGGTGTGAGATGTTCCAAATCATGTCTAATCAATTGAATTTACCACAGGTGGACTCCAATCAAGTTGTAGAAACATCTCAAGGATAATCAATGGAAACAGGATGTATCTAAACGCAATTTCGAGTCTCATAGCAAAGCATCTGAATACTTATGTAAATAAGGTGTTTCTGTTTTTTTTATTTTTAATACATTTACTAAAATGTATTAAACCTGTTTTTGCTTTGTTATTATGGAGTATTGTGTGTAAACTGACGAGGACAATTTTTTATTTAATCCATTTTAGAAAAAGTCTGTAAACATAATAAAATGTGGAAAAAGTCAAGGGGTCTGAATACTTTCTGAACACACTGTATGTATATGTATACATGTGTGATTGAATGTATAGTCATTGTGGACAGTATGTGGATAGAATATATAGTATATCTGTAGAATAGGTAGGATATAATAGTATATGTACAGCAATAGTTGAATAGGATGGCCTTGACTAGAAAAACATATTTGTAATCTGTGATTGTCTGGAGTCCCTGCCACATACTGAGTTTCGGGGGAAATTGCTATAGGCTACCACTGCAAATGCCCACATTTATTCCAATGTCTTAGCCTTGGTTATGAATAGGAACATTGATCTCATCATCAGTGACTAATGATTGGTTTGCATAGCATGCAGTAAAGCGACTATACTGACTAATTAATTTCCCCTCCACCACGACCTATCCCCCACGCTTCTTCCCCCTATGCATTAGAAAACCACAGTTTAGCGCTTCGTTCAAGACCTCGCTGACTGACTCACATGATCTATGTGTGGAGACAATGACAGCCACCATGGGTTTTAGGGGCGGTTTCCAGAACACAGATGAAGCCTGGACAACAACAACAAAAAGCATGGAGATCCACTGGGCCACTGGTTACCAACCAATCGATCCACTTCAAGGCATTCCTAGTCGATCACCAAACATTTCTGTAGAAAAGCCAACGATAAAAGTCTTGCGCTTCTTTTTTTTTAATTCGTGTTGCGCTGTTACCGGAAGGTGCACGTTATTCAGAAGCCTTGCGCACCGGGTAGGCAAAGTGTTCCCATTTTAAATGATTTAATTTGTCTGAAAAGACAAACTCCGCCTAACCGGCGGACAGGAAGATCTGTGGATTAATCGAGTGCGCCTACTGCGCTGGCCAATCGGATAGCTCAAATCACTGTTCCTACAGCTTCCACGACCCCACGCAAAGTTTGATACCAGCCTATATAAGATTTCATAACTTTTAAAACCATGACCAGAGAGAAATGATCAAAGAATACAGCAAACAGCTGTTGTTTTTTAGGAGTGAGTTCATGTTTAAGTTTTCATTCTGCTCTGTCACTGTTTTAATTCAACACTATTACAAAACATAAAACATGTTTCTCTCTACTTCCACTTGAGCTGCAAATGCAGTGAATGAGTAGCCAAGTAGCGCTGTGTTTTTATTAGTAGTAGCAGCTGTCCTGTCTATTTTAATAGGGAGGGATATTTAACTTTCTCTGGTCATAGGAACAACATGAATTTGTGCATGAGACAGATGCGGTGTGACTCGACTTTAGCCATCAGGTGGAAGACGTTGTCCCCTCTCTCTGGTCAGTCTCACCGGAGGAAAGGAAGGAGAGAGCAGGACCGTGTGAGGCGGACCCTCTGCTGTTCTCTCCCTTCCTCCCCTGAGACTAATGCGGTGTTCAAAACTACTGGGAACTCTGAAATCTCAGACTTCCGACTTCAGTGTGTTCAAGACAACTGGATACTGAAAAAAACGAGATCCGATTATGAAAAATCGTTTTGAACGGTCATCCGACTCTAAATTCCAAGTCGGTAACTGGGGAATCTTTCTAGAACTCCAACTTTCTGACCTGAATTCACTGACTTCATGATTTGACCTAGTTCTTTTTCCCAGAGTTCTCAGTTTTCTTGAAAGCACCATGTTAGATGCAGATACCATCAGTCCAGTAAAATAAAGGCAATTTATTTCCATTTATGCTCAGCTGTGCCTCGCAAGTGCTACAGCAACTGATCTGTTTTGTAATCAAATAGTTTTGAAATATAATATTGTCTGAGAATAACATATTGGCAGGACAGGCATATACACACGTAGAAAAAAGGGTTCCAAAAGGGTTCTTCAGCTGTCCCCATAGGAGAACACTTTTTGGTTCCAGGCAGAACTCTTATTAGTTCCAGGTAGAACCCTTTTGAGTTCCATATAGAACCCTCTGTGGAAAGGGTTATTAAAAGGGTTCTACTATGGGGACAGCCGAAGAACCCTTTTGGGTTCTAGATAGCACCTTTTTTGTAAGCGTGTAGCCAATATGATGTATTAATGTATTAGGCAAACTGTGATAATGTATTAGGCATACTGTGATAATGTATTAGACATACTGTGATCATGTATTAGGCATGCTGTGATAATGTATTATGCATACTGTGATCATGTATTCGGCATACTGTGATCATGTATTAGGCATGCTGTGATAATGTATTAGGCACACTGTGATAATGTATTAGGAATGCTGTGATAATGTATTAGACAGACCAGGTAATGTATTAGGGCTACTGTGATAATGTATTAGGAATGCTGTGGTCATGTATTAGGCAGACCAGGTAATGTATTAGGGCTACTGTGATAATGTATTAGGCATACTGTGATAATGTATTAGAAATGCTGTGATAATGCATTAGGCAGACCAGGTAATGTATTAGGGCTACTGTGATAATGTATTAGGAATGCTGTGGTCATGTATTAGGCAGACCAGGTAATGTATCAGGGCTACTGTACAAACCTCATTCATACAGAACAGTTTTTATTTGGTTAATGTCACTTTTTTTTAAGTCATGTTTAAAAATATATATATTTCAGAAATAGATATTGGCTTGCTTTTTGACTGTGAAAGTGTTGTTGACTGGTTGTTAGGTGGTGTTAGTTGACTCACATGATCTCTGTTTGACGACAGTGGGCACCTGGAGGTAGGATCTCTATCCTGTGGAACAGCCTAGGAGAGATGAAAGCAGAGGACGTTCGGATGCAGCGACACTTCTGACATGCAGCACAGCCGTTCATGGGGAATGCTGCAGGGATGAAGACCGTGAATATTACATACAATAACAATATAGTATTGTTCGGATTTGGGGTTAAAGGTTAAGGTTTAAGGGATAGGGTTAAAACCTTAAAATCATCACTAAAAGTTGCACTTTTAAACATGTGAATGTTACAACAAACAAAACTGATTCTAGATCAGCACTCTTAGGGCTCTATTCAGTCTGTATCATCGCTGAAGCATTACAGATCAAATCAAAGTTTATTTGTCTCGTGTGCCGAATACAACGGGTAGATTACCTTACAGTGAAATGCTTACTTACAGGCTCTAACCAATAGTGCATAAAAGGTATTAGGTGAACAATAGGTAAGTAAAGAAATAAAAACACCAGTAAAAAGACAGTGATTGCATGATAGCAATGTAACGGTAATATCTGATTGAGACGACATGCAGCGTTTACCGTGAATGCAGTTTCCGCTAAGGAACATTGCCTTTAAATTTCACTCACGCTGCAACGCAGAACTTCTGCCATACGGATTGAATACAGACCCTACTCTGAGACACTTAAAATTGCAATGGATTGATTGTGATCATTGGAATTAAATTGTTTAAAAAAAAAAAAAAGATAATAGGTTTGGTTTGTCGATAGTTCAAGAGTCAAGTTGAACAGATTCATATATATATATAGATAAAGATGAAATATCTCACCTTGAAGAGCCACGAACCAGCAGAGAGTCAGGGAGACCAACAGGTAGTGTGGCTTGAAAGGCATCTTGAGTCTGTGTTGGCTGTGGTTGGCTGGTGTCTACTGAAACTGAATGATGTTGTCTCTGGGTTTATATTGCTGCAATAAAGGAAGTGTGGGGGAATCCCTCGTCTTCACACAAAATGATGATCAGACTTTTGGAGTATATAAACATGTCTATATACATTCACTATTTTAACTTTATCCTTAATTTATAGCCTAGTGATTAATTCTATTGAAATTAAACCTGCCATATTGAGAATCTGTCTTGTTACAATTGTAAAGAGGATTTTAATGATAATATAATCAAATAATACTTCAGCAATCTAGTCAAAACATGGTAAATGCTGGGTTGAACAAGTAGAAATTCAGTGGTTCAGATTGGATAGCGTTTAAAAACGGAATTTCTCGTAGACATACAGACAGGTCCATAATTGACCTTGATAAAGATGAACAAAAAAGACTGTATAAAATCAATAATACAAACACTGAGCTCTATTGTATGCAAAAAAGGGGAAATTATGTTATTTATACTAATACAATTGCTCAGTGAAAGTGATTTTGTTTCACAAGTCATATTTTTTTTTCTCTCTCAAAAAGATAGGGGTTAAAATGGCACTGCTGTTTTCAATACCTCACCTAGAGAGGATAATGGCCACTGAGCCTTTTTCTACTGTAAGGGCTGTCGTGAGAGAGAGACCAATGTGCAGCGGAGTTAGTGTTCATCATTGAATATTTAATAAAGAAAGAACACCATACAAACAAAACAAGAAAACTGACAGCCAAACAGTCCTGTCAGGTGCAAACACTAAACAGAAACAATTACCCACAAAACCCAAAGGCAAAACATGCTCCTTATGTGTGACTCCCAATCAGCAACAACGAGCTTCAGCTATGCCTGATTGGGAGCCACACACACGGCCCAAAACAAAGAAATACAAAAACATAGAAAAAGGAACATAGAACGCCCACCCAATGTAATACCCTGGCCTAACCAAAATAAAGAACAAAAACCCCTCTCTATGGCCAGGGCGTTACATCTACTATGTTTTATAGGATCTTCTTTTACACCTGTTACGTTAGGTTATGAGAATGAAGAACACATCAGGAGGGATCTTAGACCTGTTACGTTAGGTTATGAGAATGAAGAACACATCAGGAGGGATCTTAGACCTGTTACGTTAGGTTATGAGAATGAAGAACACATCAGGAGGGATCTTAGGCCTGCTACGTTAGGTTATGAGAATGAAGAACACATCAGGAGGGATCTCAGACCTGCTACGTTAGGTTATGAGAATGAAGAACACATCAGGAGGGATCTTAGACCTGCTACGTTAGGTTATGAGAATGAAGAACACATCAGGAGGGATCTCAGACCTGCTACGTTAGGTTATGAGAATGAAGAACACATCAGGAGGGATCTTAGACCTGCTACGGTAGGTTATGAGAATGAAGAACACATCAGGAGGGATCTTAGACCTGATACGTTAGGTTATGAGAATGAAGAACACATCAGGAGGGATCTTAGACCTGTTACGTTAGGTTATGAGAATGAAGAACACATCAGGAGGGATCTTAGACCTGTTGCGTTAGGTTATGAGAATGAAGAACACATCAGGAGGGATCTTAGACCTGTTACGTTAGGTTATGAGAATGAAGAACACATCAGGAGGGATCTTAGTCCTGCTACGTTAGATTATGAGAATGAAGAACACATCAGGAGGGATCTTAGACCTGTTACGTTAGGTTATGAGAATGAAGAACACATCAGGAGGGATCTTAGACCTGCTACGTTAGGTTATGAGAATGAAGAACACATCAGGAGGGATCTTAGACCATTCCTCTATAACAGAGTCTTTCCAGATCCTTGATATCTCTTGTCTGCGCTGATGGACTGTCCTCTTCAATTCAATCCACAGGTTTTTTTTATAATAAATCTTTATGGGTGTCAATAATTGTGGACCTGACTGTATATACTGTATGTGCAGCAACATGTCCTCCTTGGGAATTAATACAGTACTATTATTACCCTATCATATCTTTTCTCTATCAGAATCATTCTGCCACACATTTATCAAGGCTGATAGCTTCATATCACTTGTGTTCTTTTCCCTATCAGAATCATTCTGCCACACATTTATCAAGGCTGATAGCTAGTTGACTGCCGTTGCTAGCTAGTTGACTGCCGTGGCTAGCTAGTTGACTGCCGTGGCTAGCTAGTTGACTGTTGTGGCTAGCTAGTTGACTGCTGTGGCTAGCTAGTGGACTGCTGTGGCTAGCTAGTTGACTGCTGTGGCTAGCTAGTTGACTGCTGTGGCTAGCTAGTGGACTGCCGTGGCTAGCTAGTTGACTGCCGTGGCTAGCTAGTTGACTGCCGTGACTAGCTAGTTGACTGCCGTGGCTAGCTAGTTGACTGCCGTGGCTAGCTAGTTGACTGTTGTGGCTAGCTAGTTGACTGCTGTGGCTAGCTAGTTGACTGCCGTGACTAGCTAGTTGACTGCCGTGGCTAGCTAGTTGACTGCCGTGGCTAGCTAGTTGACTGTTGTGGCTAGCTAGTTGACTGCTGTGGCTAGCTAGTTGACTGCTGTGAATAGCTAGTTCACTGCTGTGGCCGAAAAATAACTTGTTTTGAAAGCTAAATCAACTTGTCCTTTGAGAATTTAAAGGTGTTCTGACACTATGATTTTGCACTTTCAAAGTATGTGGGAAACATCCCTGGCAGGCATTGTTGACATCTTAGCTTGCTACATAACTTCTGAGTGATAGGAAGCAGGAGCACCAATCAGCCTACACCACCGCACATACACCCATTGTTACTAGGACAACTAGCCATGTCATCAAATGAATGCTGTCTGAACACACACCCATCGTTACTATGACAACTAGCCATGTCATCAAATGAATGCTGTCTGAACACACACCCATCGTTACTATGACAACTAGCCATGTCATCAAATGAATGCTGTCTGAACACACACCCATCGTTACTATGACAACTAGCCATGTCATCAAATGAATGCTGTCTGAACACACACCCATCGTTACTATGACAACTAGCCATGTCATCAAATGAATGCTGTCTGAACACACACCCATCGTTACTATGACAACTAGCCATGTCATCAAATGAATGCTGTCTGAACACACCCATCATTACCATGACAACTAGCCATGTCATCAAATGAATGCTGTCTGAACACTTACAAATCCGATGTGGTCACTTGTAACTTGCTGTTTGGACAGTGAGAAATTCCAAAACGGACTTGAAAAACATAACTGATGTGAGCATTAAGGCCTGCAGTGTGAGCAAGGTTTTAGTGCATTCAACTAGGCCTAAATTTAGCAGGGAGAACAACGACTTCCAGTAGTCCATTTTCAAAAAAGCAGAATTAGTGGCAGGAAGAAAAAAACACTGAATTAATTAGTCTCCTTGGAATTCCCATTCATCATAAATAGCATGATGTTTCAAATTTCGTAAGACTTGTTTGTGGTAAGTATGTATCTCTTATTATTATCATATAATAACAATCCTTTTAGATTTTAATTTAATTTTTATTTAACCTTTATTTAACTAGGCAGGTCAGTTAAGAACAAATTCTTATTTACAATGACGGCCGAGGAACAGGCGGTTAGCTGCCTTGTTCAGGGGCAGAACGAGGTCTATATCCTGACTAAATCCTGACTAAATAACAGACATATTAAGGCATTTGGAAAATAATTTAAATAATTATTTCACCTTTATTTAACCAGGTAGACCAGTTGAAAACAAGTTCTCATTTACAACTGTGACCTGGCCAAGATAAAGCAAAGCAGTGCAACAAAAACAACAACACACAGTTACACAATAAACAAACGTACAGTCATGGGTAGAATAACATGGGTAGAATAACATGGGTAGAATAACATGGGTAGAATAACATGGGTAGAATAACATGGGATGAATAACATGGGTAGAATAACATGGGTAGAATAACATGGGGTGAATAACATGGGTAGAATAACATGGGTAGAATAACATGGGTAGAATAACATGGGTCGGAGAACATGGGTAGAATAACATGGGTAGAATAACATGGGTTGAATAACATGGGTAGAATAACATGGGTAGAATAACATGGGGTGAATAACATGGGTAGAATAACATATGTCTTATAATAAAGGCTATTATGGTCAGATAAAATACGATTAGATTAAGGCTAATACAAGTTTATAACAAAGTAATAATTCAATATTATCTGTGTTAGTATTACTATATTACCATACTTTAATAGTCCCAGACTGACAGCGAGTCTAGTAGACAGGATGCCTATTATATCAGTACCATCATTATAATACAGGTTTTTATGGTTTTACAGAACCAAAAAACTCCACATCGACCAAAGGAGGAAGAAAGAACAGCATTTCACTTTCTGGATTTGACTTTCCCAAACCTCTGAACCAGAATAGAAAGTTAGCCAATATAATAAAACTGAACACCGTGTGGGTAAACAACATGCAGCCAGCCCATGTATGTGCCACCTTCTATGATCTGAGTATGATGAGCATGGTGGGTCAGTGGAGACCTGGGGTGTATTAGTATGATGAGCATGGTGGGTCAGTGGTAACCTGGGGTGTATTAGTATGATGAGCATGGTGGGTCAGTGGTAACCTGGAGTGTATTAGTATGATGAGCATGGTGGGTCAGTGGAAACCTGGAGTGTATTAGTATGATGAGCATGGTGGGTCAGTGGTAACCTGGGGTGTATTAGTATGATGAGCATGGTGGGTCAGTGGTAACCTGGGGTGTATTAGTATGATGAGCATGGTGGGTCAGTGGTAACCTGGGGTGTATTAGTATGATGAGCATGGTGGGTCAGTGGTAACCTGGGGTGTATTAGTATGATGAGCATGGTGGGTCAGTGGAAACCTGGGGTGTATTAGTATGATGAGCATGGTGGGTCAGTGGTAACCTGGGGTGTATTAGTATGATGAGCATGGTGGGTCAGTGGAGACCTGGGGTGTATTAGTATGATGAGCATGGTGGGTCAGTGGAAACCTGGGGTGTATTAGTATGATGAGCATGGTGGGTCAGTGGTAACCTGGAGTGTATTAGTATGATGAGCATGGTGGGTCAGTGGAGACCTGGGGTGTATTAGTATGATGAGCATGGTGGGTCAGTGGTAACCTGGAGTGTATTAGTATGATGAGCATGGTGGGTCAGTGGAGACCTGGGGTGTATTAGTATGATGAGCATGGTGGGTCAGTGGTAACCTGGGGTGTATTAGTATGATGAGCATGGTGGGTCAGTGGTAACCTGGAGTGTATTAGTATGATGAGCATGGTGGGTCAGTGGAGACCTGGGGTGTATTAGTATGATGAGCATGGTGGGTCAGTGGTAACCTGGGGTGTATTAGTATGATGAGCATGGTGGGTCAGTGGTAACCTGGAGTGTATTAGTATGATGAGCATGGTGGGTCAGTGGTAACCTGGGGTGTATTAGTATGATGAGCATGGTGGGTCAGTGGAAACCTGGAGTGTATTAGTATGATGAGCATGGTGGGTCAGTGGTAACCTGGGGTGTATTAGTATGATGAGCATGGTGGGTCAGTGGTAACCTGGGGTGTATTAGTATGATGAGCATGTTGGGTTAGTGGAAACCTGGGGTATAATTCACTACCACTCAAACCCACACAGAAACCAGCAGAAGCAAACAGAAGGAAAAGGGGAGGGACCAACATGAATTTGTCCAAAAGAAACTAGAATTTTTATTGAAAAGCATGTTTTTGTTCAAAGTTAATGGTTTCCGTTACAAACTGTTTTCTACGGTTTTGTTCTGAATGAACAGACCTCTGGGTGTTAAGACCAGTGTCTCCCAATCCTGGTTCTGGAGACCCAAAGGGAGCACTAACAAACCTGATTCATATCAAAGGGTTGATTAGGAGTTGATTAGTTCAATCAAGTCTGAGTGCTAACTGTTATATAGACATTATAACACTAACTGTTATATAGACATTATAACACTGTTATATAGACATTATAGCACTAACTGTTATATAGACATTATAACACTGTTATATAGACATTATAGCACTAACTGTTATATAGACATTATAACACTATTATATAGACATTATAACACTATCTGTTATATAGACATTATAACACTGTTATATAGACATTATAGCACTAACTGTTATATAGACATTATAACACTAACTATTATATAGACATTATAACACTAACTGTTATATAGACATTATAACACTAACTGTTATATAGACATTATAACACTAACTGTTAAATATACACATTATAACACTAACTGTTATATAGACATTATAACACTAACTGTTATATAGACATTATAACACTAACTGTTATATAGACACTATAACACTAACTGTTATATAGACATTATAACACTAACTGTTATATAGACATTATAACACTAACTGTTATATAGACATTATAACACTAACTGTGAGAATCACACTGTTTCATTCAGTGGAAACTATTGCAGCTCATACTGTAACTATCATGCATGTTGGTCCCAGTAGTTTCCATTGGAAATGATGAGTGTGAACCTAACCTCATCTGTTTCATACGGTTTCCTGCTGCCGGCTCCCACACTAAAGGACTGTTAGCAGACGCTCTTATCCAGAGCGACATACAGTTAGTGTGTTCATCTGAAGATAGCTAGGTGGGACAAGTTAGACATACCGGAACCAACAAGTTCACCACACTTTGACATTTATACGTTGGCATGCTTCTGCCTGGTTTGTTAGGCCTATATAGTTACAGTTTAGTCATTTAGCAGACATTTTTATCCAGAGGGACTTACAGGAGCAGATTAGGGTTAAGTGTTTTGCTCAATGGCATATCGAAAGATTTTTCACCTAATCTGCTCGGGGATTCGAACCAGAGACCTTTACACTCACTGGCCCAACAGTCTTAACCTCTAGGAAGCCCATAATGACAAGAGGAAGTTCAGAGTGGAAATGATGTGTGTGTTGAATGGCTGCAGACCAGAGGCAGCAGGCCTTTTCAGTTAACCTACTAATATCACTATCCTGGGCACGGCCTCTGTCATGTTTGATGAGTTGAGCAAATGCATTTATTTTTGTGACCATCAGTATGACTTTGAAACCAAACTGAAGTGTGTGGTGAGGCTGATCTGTGGTGTGGTATTAGTGATGGTGAGGCTGATCTGTAGTGAGGTATTAGTGATGGTGAGGCTGATCTGTGGTGTGGTATTAGTGATGGTGAGGCTGATCTGTGGTGTGGTATTAGTGATGGTGAGGCTGATCTGTGGTGTGGTATTAGTGATGGTGAGGCTGATCTGTGGTGTGGTATTAGTGATGGTGAGGCTGATCTGTGGTGTGGTTTTAGTGATGGTGAGGCTGATCTGTGGTGAGGTATTAGTGATGGTGAGGCTGATCTGTGGTGTGGTATTAGTGATGGTGAGGCTGATCTGTGGTGTGGTATTAGTGATGGTGAGGCTGATCTGTGGTGTGGTATTAGTGATGGTGAGGCTGATCTGTGGTGTGGTATTAGTGATGGTGAGGCTGATCTGTGGTGTGGTATTAGTGATGGTGAGGCTGATCTGTGGTGTGGTATTAGTGATGGTGAGGCTGATCTGTGGTGTGGTATTAGTGATGGTGAGGCTGATCTGTGGTGTGGTATTAGTGATGGTGAGGTTGATCTGTGATGAGGTATTAGTGATGGTGAGGCTGATCTGTGGTGTGGTATTAGTGATGGTGAGGCTGATCTGTGGTGTGGTATTAGTGATGGTGAGGCTGATTTGTGGTGTGTTATTAGTGATGGTGAGGCTGATCTGTGGTGTGGTATTAGTGATGGTGAGGCTGGTCTGTGGTGTGGTATTAGTGATGGTGAGGCTGATCAGTGGTGTGGTATTAGTGATGGTGAGGCTGATCTGTGGTGTGGTATTAGTGATGGCGAGGCTGATCTGTGGTGTGGTATTAGTGATGGTGAGGCTGATCTGTGGTGTGGTATTAGTGATGGTCAGGCTGATCTGTGGTGTGGTTTTAGTGATGGTGAGGCTGATCTGTGGTGTGGTATTAGTGATGGTGAGGCTGATCTGTGGTGAGGTATTAGTGATGGTGAGGCTGATCTGTGGTGTGGTTTTAGTGATGGTGAGGCTGATCTGTTGTGTGGTATTAGTGATGGTGAGGCTGATCTGTGGTGTGGTTTTAGTGATGGTGAGGCTGATCTGTGTTGTGATATTAGTGATGGTGAGGATTATCTTTGGTGTCAATTCCAGTTCAAGAGGCACAAGATGGAGCCAGCGAGCAAGATGAAACAGGTTAGAGAGACTCAGAGATATAGATTTAGTCATGATGTATCATATGGAGAGGCTGTCCAACAGATTGGTGAAATTGCAGTGTGGACTGATGGAGCTTCCATGGCTGCTCCTGTAGTAAATGAACGTACTGTCAGACTGATGGAGCTTCCATGGCTGCTCCTGTAGTAAATGAACCTACTGTCAGACTGATGGAGCTTCCATGGCTGCTCCTGTAATAAGTCAACCTACTGTCAGACTGATGGAGCTTCCATGGCTGCTCCTGTAGTAAGTCAACCTACTGTCAGACTGATGGAGCTTCCATGGCTGCTCCTGTAGTAAATGAACCTACTGTCAGACTGATGGAGCTTCCATGGCTGCTCCTGTAGTAAATGAACCTACTGTCAGACTGATGGAGCTTCCATGGCTGCTCCTGTAGTAAATGAACCTACTGTCAGACTGATGGAGCTTCCATGGCTGCTCCTGTAGTAAATTAACCTACTGTCAGACTGATTGAGCTTCCATGGCTGCTCCTGTAGTTAGTGAACCTACTGTCAGACTGATGGAGCTTCCATGGCTGCTCCTGTAGTAAATGAACCCACTGTCAGACTAATGGAGCTTCCATGGCTGCTCCTGTAGTAAATGAACTTTCTGTCAGACTGATGGAGCTTCTATGGCTGCTCCTGTAGCAAGTCAACCTACTGTCAGACTGATGGAGCTTAGATGGCTGCTCCTGTAGTAAATGAACCTACTGTCAGACTGATGGAGCTTCCATGGCTGCTCCTGTAGTAAATGAACCTACTGTCAGACTGATGGAGCTTCCATGGCTGCTCCTGTAGTAAGTCAACCTACTGTCAGACTGATGGAGCTTCCATGGCTGCTCCTGTAGTAAATGAACCTGTCAGACTGATGGAGCTTCCATGGCTGCTCCTGTAGTAAATGAACCTACTGTCAGACTGATGGAGCTTCCATGGCTGCTCCTGTAGTAAATGAACCTACAGTCAGACTGATGGAGCTTCCATGGCTGCTCCTGTAGTAAATGAACCTACTGTCAGACTGATGGAGCTTCCATGGCTGCTCCTGTAGTAAATGAACCTACTGTCAGACTGATGGAGCTTCCATGGCTGCTCCTGTAGTTAGTGAACCTACTGTCAGACTGATGGAGCTTCCATGGCTGCTCCTGTAGTAAATGAACCCACTGTCAGACTAATGGAGCTTCCATGGCTGCTCCTGTAGTAAATGAACTTTCTGTCAGACTGATGGAGCTTCTATGGCTGCTCCTGTAGCAAGTCAACCTACTGTCAGACTGATGGAGCTTCCATGGCTGCTCCTGTAGTAAATGAACCTACTGTCAGACTGATGGAGCTTCCATGGCTGCTCCTGTAGTAAATGAACCTACTGTCAGACTGATGGAGCTTCCATGGCTGCTCCTGTAGTAAGTCAACCTACTGTCAGACTGATGGAGCTTCCATGGCTGCTCCTGTAGTAAATGAACCTGTCAGACTGATGGAGCTTCCATGGCTGCTCCTGTAGTAAATGAACCTACTGTCAGACTGATGGAGCTTCCATGGCTGCTCCTGTAGTAAATGAACCTACAGTCAGACTGATGGAGCTTCCATGGCTGCTCCTGTAGTAAATGAACCTACTGTCAGACTGATGGAGCTTCCATGGCTGCTCCTGTAGTAAATGAACCTACTGTCAGACTGATGGAGCTTCCATGGCTGCTCCTGTAGTAAATGAACCTACTGTCGGGCTGGTGTTATTTAAAAAAAAAACTTTCTCCTCAATTTTGTGGTGTCCAATTGGTAGTTACAGTCTTGTCTCATCGCTGCAACTCTCGTACGGACTCGCCCCTGGACCAATTGTGCACCGCCCCACGGCAGGCTAAGACAGAGCCTGGACTTGAACCCAGAATCTCTAGTGGCACAGCTAGCACTGTGATGTAGTGCCTTAGACCACTGTGATGTAGTGCGTTAGACCACTGTGATATAGTGCCTTAGACCACTGTGTCACTCAGGGTTTGTGGAAAGCAGAAATGCCAGGTTGAAGGTTATTGTGCAGTAACAGATGTTACTGTTGAAGTGGTTGTTGACATGCTGAACAATCCTCAGGGTGGAGTGTTTAAACATGATATAGATCGATCAAGTTGAATGGGGGAGGGTGGTTGGGGAGGCGTTTTAGGGGGAGGGGGAGGCTGTGGTACAAGTTAGTAGGGATTTATTTGGTTTTTATTTCATTTTCATGATTATACAGATTTGGGCATATCATACCACCCATATCATACCACCCATATCATACCACCCATATCATACCACCCATATCATTCCACCCTGCATCCCACTGCTGGCTTGCTTCTGAAGCTAAGCAGGGTTGGTCCTGGTCAGTCCCTGGATGGGAGACCAGAGACCAGATGCTGCTGGAAATGGTGTTGGAGGGCCAGTAGGAGGCACTCTTTCCTCTGGTCTAAAAAAATACCCCAGGGCAGTGATTGGGGACGCTGTCTTTTGGATGGGATGTTAAACGGGTGTCCTGACACTCTGAGGTTGTTAAAGATCCCATGGCACTTACTGTAAGAGTAGGCCGTGTTAACCCTGGTGTCTTGGCTAAATTCCCAATCTGTCCCTCATACCATCATGGTCACCTAATCATCCCCAGCTTCCAATTGGCTCATTCATCCCCCTCCTCTCCCCTGTAACTATTCCCCAGGTCGTTGCTGTAAATGAGAACGTGTTCTCTGTCAACTTACCTGGTAAAATAACGGTAAAAAAAAAGAAGATTGATAGTACTTTCTAGCACAGTAGGTGACGGCATGCACTGAAACTAATGTTTACGTACCGTCATGATATCATAGAAGAAGAAGAAACCACATCAGCCCCTCTAAAGTGAGGCAGCTTACATTTCTGAATGTAAACCTCTCATAAAAGCATTGCTGTGTGCTGCTGGTTATAACATGGTAATAAAGAAGAGAGAGAAAAGAGGGACCAGTTTAATGTTTTAAGTGAGATGCTGCAGTTTTGCACATTGTAATTTATTTTTCTTTGATATGGTGCAATATTCTATTGTTATGTTGTTCAGATTGTATTCGTTTTGAATTGTTACATTTATATGCACTTTGTTTATATACATTAAAAAGTTATACTTTAAATGCAAATGTTTAATAGCATTATTTTTCATAACAAACCAATGCATTTTAAATACATTGTGGTTAAGGTAGAGTATGATTTCATTTAATAATTGAATTAGAATTGTTTTAACACCAATCATAGTCAAACTATCGCATACTGTTTGACTTGAAAAAATACAAAACTTATATTATTTAAAGAGCCGTTTGGGAGCCAAAAAGAGCCGGTCTGTCCACCACAACAGACCCCTAAATCACGTGTCTGACTTTCTGATTTGTAAATTCACCGCAGTTCCCAACATTGACCAGCAGGTGGTAATGATACTCTCTTCTCAGACAGTAAATGACCACCAGTCAGCTACATTTATTTTGTTAGGAGGGGATGGAAAAGCATTGAGACTATTTGTCATGGAAGCAATTTCACTCATTTACTCATGTGAATGGGTCCAAAGAGATAAGAGAAGCTAATATTGATAGGCACTGTTAAATCTTTACAGCTCAGGATAATATGACTATAATTAAAGAACATCACTACCATCTGCTGGCTGGATCGGTCTTCTGATTTGAACCCTATTCTACACACTGCTAACCTTATGCCTAACCTTAAACCTAAATTAAGATCAGATATGTACATTTCTGTTTTCATGACATTTTACGATAGTCCTATAGACCATTTAGACTTTGTGACTGGGTTTTCTAATAACCAGAGAGGCTGGGGGGAGGAGTTTACTCCAAGTGTCTGTGTAAAAGTGAAAGTGAAAGTTGTGTCGCAGTTTAGACCAGAGGTGTAGATTGTTCTGTAAAAACGTGTAGATATGCACATATAGTGACTATTAGAGTGGTTATAGATTTAAATCAACTATTTTGAATGTGAAGTGGAGGACGTGAAGACCAGTAAAGGTAAGAGGAGATCTCAGTATATTTCACTTTCCAAACTAGACACAACAGCCTTGTCATTGTTTAGAAGCCTGTTCAGAAATCTGGTCTCATTAATGTGCAGCGTCAAAGGACACTTTGATAATGAATATAGTTGACTTCATAGCTTTTATTGGTAAGGTTATCAATACGACCACCATGATATCATAGAAGAAGAAGTGAATTGTGCCACAAATAGAACAATGAATGAGACAGACATTTCACTGGATGTATAATGTGAAGCCTCCGCTTGGCGTTTCCACTCACTACCAGATATGTTAGTCAGAGGAACAAGATGGAACGACACGGATTCTGGCCGACATTCTGCACATTTTCTCATCGATTAAACCGTTATTATACCGTTATTTTTGTTCCCAAAACTAGAATCTGTTATGAACAGAGTGGACTAAGTTTTGTAGACATCACCCTTTTTGCAAAGGTTTTTCATAATAACCTGTTTAGAAGGAGAATTGAGTTAATACACATGCGCACTTCACAACGGAGGCGTTCCCTAACGGACATATGCAGATGACGCAAGAACGCACCAATAGGATCTCGCTAGGTCGTGCCTGGCCCTGCCCACCTCCTTGCTGGTTCCGCCCACTATGACTCATTTGTTCACATTGGAAACGACACGCCCTGTTCTACGGAACGCCGTTTGGGTCTTTGCCTGTCAAAAAGATACGCGTCAAATAAGCTTATTGACCAATCAGGACCTGAATATGACTCTACGTCACATAATAATTTAACACGTTCAAATAATGTTATTTGACGTGTATCTTTTTAACACGCAAAGACCCAAACGGCGTTCCATAGTGCACCTCATCACATGTCAGACATGCTTTTAAGTTATGTACCCAGTATGTCCCTCAGGTCCTCTGGCACTGGCCTTTTAACTATCCTGAAGCCTAGGACCAAGAGGCATGGAGAGGCAGCCTTTAGTTATTATGCCCCCAGCCTCTGGAATAGCCTGCCAGAGAACCTGAGGAGGTCTGAAACTGGCCTTTTAACGATCCTGAAGCCTAGGACCAAGAGGCATGGAGAGACAGCCTTTAGTTATTATGCCCCCAGCCTCTGGAATAGCCTGCCAGAGAACCTGAGGAGGTCTGAAACTGGCCTTTTAACTATCCTGAAGCCTAGGACCAAGAGGCATGGAGAGGCAGCCTTTAGTTATTATGCCCCCAGCCTCTGGAATAGCCTGCCAGAGAACCTGAGGAGGTCTGAAACTGGCCTTTTAACTATCCTGAAGCCTAGGACCAAGAGGCATGGAGAGGCAGCCTTTAGTTATTATGCCCCCAGCCTCTGGAATAGCCTGCCAGAGAACCTGAGGAGGTCTGAAACTGGCCTTTTAACTATCCTGAAGCCTAGGACCAAGAGGCATGGAGAGGCAGCCTTTAGTTATTATGCCCCCAGCCTCTGGAATAGCCTGCCAGAGAACCTGAGGAGGTCTGAAACTGTGGACATATTTAAAAGGAGATCTCAGTATATTTCACTTGCCAAACTAGACACAACAGTCCTGTTTTAAAACAATGAGGACTGGAGAAAGAGGAAGTGATGTTTGTATCTGTGTGATTGAGCAAAAGAGAGAATTTGATGAATGGTAATGATGTAAATATGAATGTTTTCTCTTTTTATTGCAGTTAAAATGGCAGAGTCCAGAGTTCATAGTAAGTCAACATGCTATAATTAATGATGAACCTTTCTTTCATGTATCTGGGAGAACAGAACTAAACCAACTATTGAAAATGAAATGTGTTTGTGGTTTTATTTCTCTTTATGTGTAAATGTGTGTCTGGATGAAATGTGTTTGTAACATGAGGGGCGGCAGGTAGCCTAGTGGTTAGAGTGTAGAGGTGGCAGGTAGCCTAGTGGTTAGAGTGTAGAGGTGGCAGGTAGCCTAGTGGTTAGAGTGTAGAGGTGGCAGGTAGCCTAGTGGTTAGAGTGTACAGGTGGCAGGTAGCCTAGTGGTTAGAGTGTAGAGGTGGCAGGTAGCCTAGTGGTTAGAGTGTAGAGGTGGCAGGTAGCCTAGTGGTTAGAGTGTAGAGGTGGCAGGTAGCCTAGTGGTTAGAGTGTAGAGGCGGCAGGTAGCCTTGTGGTTAGAGTGTAGAGGCGGCAGGTAGCCTAGTGGTTAGAGTGTAGAGGTGGCAGGTAGCCTAGTGGTTAGAGTGTAGAGGTGGCTGGTAGCCTAGTGGTTAGAGTGTAGAGGCGGCAGGTAGCCTTGTGGTTAGAGTGTATAGGTGGCAGGTAGCCTAGTGGTTAGAGTGTAGAGGGGGCAGGTAGCCTAGTGGTTAGAGTGTAGAGGTGGCAGGTAGCCTAGTGGTTAGAGTGTAGAGGTGGCAGGTAGCCTAGTGGTTAGAGTGTAGAGGTGGCAGGTAGCCTAGTGGTTAGAGTGTAGAGGTGGCAGGTAGCCTAGTGGTTAGAGTGTAGAGGTGGCAGGTAGCCTAGTGGTTAGAGTGTAGGGGTGGCAGGTAGCCTAGTGGTTAGAGTGTAGAGGTGGCAGGTAGCCTAGTGGTTAGAGTGTAGAGGTGGCAGGTAGCCTAGTGGTTAGAGTGTAGAGGTGGCAGGTAGCCTAGTGGTTAGAGTGTACAGGTGGCAGGTAGCCTAGTGGTTAGAGTGTAGAGGTGGCAGGTAGCCTAGTGGTTAGAGTGTACAGGTGGCAGGTAGCCTAGTGGTTAGAGTGTAGAGGTGGCAGGTAGCCTAGTGGTTAGAGTGTAGAGGTGGCAGGTAGCCTAGTGGTTAGAGTGTAGAGGTGGCAGGTAGCCTAGTGGTTAGAGTGTAGAGGTGGCAGGTAGCCTAGTGGTTAGAGTGTAGAGGGGGCAGGTAGCCTAGTGGTTAGAGTGTAGAGGGGGCAGGTAGCCTAGTGGTTAGAGTGTAGAGGAGGCAGGTAGCCTAGTGGTTAGAGTGTAGAGGTGGCAGGTAGCCTAGTGGTTAGAGTGTAGATGTGGCAGGTAGCCTAGTGGTTAGAGTGTAGAGGTGGCAGGTAGCCTAGTGGTTAGAGTGTAGAGGTGGCAGGTAGCCTAGTGGTTAGAGTGTAGAGGTGGCAGGTAGCCTAGTGGTTAGAGTGTAGAGGTGGCAGGTAGCCTAGTGGTTAGAGTGTAGAGGTGGCAGGTAGACTAGTGGTTAGAGTGTAGAGGTGGCAGGTAGCCTAGTGGTTAGAGTGTAGAGGTGGCAGGTAGCCTAGTGGTTAGAGTGTAGAGGTGGCAGGTAGCCTAGTGGTTAGAGTGTAGATGTGGCAGGTAGCCTAGTGGTTAGAGTGTAGAGGTGGCAGGTAGCCTAGTGGTTAGAGTGTAGAGGTGGCAGGTAGACTAGTGGTTAGAGTGTAGAGGAGGCAGGTAGCCTAGTGGTTAGAGTGTAGAGGTGGCAGGTAGCCTAGTGGTTAGAGTGTAGAGGTGGCAGGTAGCCTAGTGGTTAGAGTGTAGAGGTGGCAGGTAGCCTAGTGGTTAGAGTGTAGAGGTGGCAGGTAGCCTAGTGGTTAGAGTGTAGCGGTGGCAGGTAGCCTAGTGGTTAGAGTGTAGAGGTGACAGGTAGCCTAGTGGTTAGAGTGTAGAGGTGGCAGGTAGCCTAGTGGTTAGAGTGTAGAGGTGGCAGGTAGCCTAGTGGTTAGAGTGTAGAGGTGGCAGGTAGCCTAGTGGTTAGAGTGTATAGGTGGCAGGTAGCCTAGTGGTTAGAGTGTAGAGGTGGCAGGTAGCCTAGTGGTTAGAGTGTAGAGGTGGCAGGTAGCCTAGTGGTTAGAGTGTAGAGATGGCAGGAAGCCTTGTGGTTAGAGTGTTGGGCCAGTAACTGAAAGGTTGCTGAATCCCCGAGATGACAAGGTAAAAGTCTGTTGTTCTTCCCCTGAACAAGTCAGCGTCGTCCGTGGTAGGCTGCCATTCTAAATAAGAATTGGTTCTTAACTGACTTGACTCGTTAAATAAATAATCCTAATTGCTCTGGATACACATTTTAAGTGCCTTGCTCAAGGGCAGATCAACTAATGTTTTCCTAGTTGCCTCAGGGATTCAAACCAGCGACGTTTCAGTTACTGGCCCAATGTTCTTAAGTGCTAGGCTACCTGCCAAACATTTCTGACTAATGGGAAAATACAGTGCCTCTAATTTATTGTATATATTTAGTCATAGCAGATCCTTTTCTTTCTTCAGTAGATTTAAGTTGAGTTTGGTTCAGGATATACTGGCTCAAAATGATGTTACAGATGATTTTACCATTATCCATTAACCTTTACTGATGTTAAATCAGAGATTTTTACTGTAAAACATCATATGTTGTTATTTCAGAGGGAATTGGCCATGTATAGACCAATAAACTGAATAAGTATAATAATTGAAGTAATATTTGATGTTATTAGGTTTGTTTAGTGTCTCTTGCACAATGGTAGACCTGGTTAGTATGAATGTTGAGGCTTGGACACTGGGGTAGACCTGTTTTATATGAGGATGCCCATGGATTTCCCTAGTTTATAATGGGGTGTAGGGATACACAAGGTTCAGACAGGTAATGGGGCTGGATGGACGTCTATTGCCCATTCAAATCCTTTCTGGCAACAACGTTTGTGGTATAAAAAAGAGATTGGGGCTGGGGCACATGTGTTATACCACTGTAATATTAGTTTATCTATGAAATGATTAGTGTGTACAGGTCAGATGTCACAGGACTAAAACATGCTGATAACAGGGTTGGGGTGTGCAGTGAATAGCTGGATATAGGTTACTGTTGGTGACTTGGGGAATACAGGCCTAAGGAAAGTGGGTAACAGGGCTGAGATAGGAAAGTAACAGGGATGAGGTGTATTGGCAAAGGAACTGGGGTCTTGAGTAACACACAGGTCATTTAGGGCCAGGATATGCCTGTATCTGTACTTGATTGTATAGATTGGAGGGTATTGGCATGTGGGTGTCAGGGTTAGGGCATGGGGGTAACAGGGCTGGGGTGTGTGGGTCATTGAGTTTAGGTGTGTGGGTAAGTGGGCTGAGGTATATAGATATTGAGGTTGAGGAATAGGGGTAAATATCTGTTCATGTTATTATAGGCAGAGCACTCTGTCACAGTTATGGCCAAGAATAAAACATACTTTTAAATAAATAAATAATCAAAATGGATGACATGTTAGGCTTACTAGTGGCATAAGATTTGCATAGTGGCATGTCTGGGAAAGATGTGGGAACAAATGGGATAATATCATTCTAGATTGTAGCATCACATTCTTCTATGACATATATACTTTCCTTCAAATGAATATGTCTGTCTGGGATTGTGTGTGTTGTATTTTAGAATTGACATGGTCCTGGTTGTTGTATGTCTATTGTAGTTTTTCATTCAGCTGTGTTTATAAATGTACTGAGAGTATTTGTGTTCCTGACACAGACGATGTCATTAAACATGAAATGTTCTCTCTTTCTGAACAGCTCAGTTTAAACTCACCTCAGGAGACAATGTGGAGGCTGATGTTGGTAAAGAGGTCACCCTCCCCTGTCACCTCTCACCTGACACCAGTGCTGTTGCAACGACGATCAGGTGGTTTAAAGAGACAGAGTGTATTTACCTGTATCAGAATGGCCAGGTGACAGAGAGGAGTGGCTATGAGGGCAGAGTGAGTCTGATCACCCAGGAGCTGGAGAGAGGCAACGTGTCTCTGAGGCTGAGAGCCTACAGGGAGTCAGATAGAGGAGTCTACATATGTCAGGTCATCCATGGAGAACAGAAGGAGGAGGCTGCAGTGTGTTTATGGGATAGAGGAGGTAAGTGTTCTAGAACTCCAGTAATGTTTCTAAACACATAAACAACAACAATAACAACCAGTCTCTTTCCCTGTACAGAACACTTCTACTTTCTCATGTAGGTAGGAGTTCATAGTAGGAGTTCCAGATGAATAGACTAGATTCATTCTGAATATCAACTAGTTACAATGCATATTACCATCACTCTGAGCTTTGAGCTTGTCCTAAAGCATTAGAACCATTCCAACATTACTGTCACGTCCCTTGATTGTCATTAGTAATGAATGTGATGAACACTCATACCCCTCTGATGTATATCACATCACTATGGTATTTGAGAGGATCATGTGACAGATGGTGATTTGAAGGTAATGATAATAACTAATACATTCTGTTTTACATGATCATTATTCATGACTCTCCATCTTGGATAATGGATGATCAGTACGGGGTGAGTAATTACTTATTTGTCTGTTTTGTTTATTGACAACCAATAACACAAGACAAAGAACAGACCAGAGTGTTAATCTGATACTATAAAAACTACAGGCCTTGTGAACAGCAGTGTGTCTTCTTCAAGGCTACAAATTAAATCAGTTTCTTTACATTTATCAATACTCTCCCCAAATGTTCTCAAGGTAGGTTGGATAAAGATGTATAGATGTTCTTCAAATTATCCAGAATTTTCAGATCATAGATCTCCCACAGTATATCTGCTGTAGAGCTCAACATTTCAGAGGGGTTGAGTTAAATGCGGAAACACATTGCAGTTGAATAAATTCAGTTGGACGACTGACTAGGTGTCCCCCTTTCCCTTTCACATAGTCCTCCTACAATATATCTTCTATAGAGGTCAACAATTCACACTCCAATATTAAAATAGAATCAGCTTGAGTTCAGTTTGATGTCCTCGTATGAAGCATTCTGTGATGTTTAGACTGTTCCAATAGTAGCACTGCTTACATCCCTTTCCCTAGATGTACATTAGTAATGAATGTGATGAACAGTCATATCAATATGATGTATGGTATTTGATTGAATAATGTAATGGAATGAAATTGGATTGAATGTAATTATAATAATTCACACATTTTTTTATACATTATCAATATTCATTCCTCTCCATCTTGGATAATGGATGATCAGGAGCAATACCATAAACCTCCCACAATATATCTGCCATATAGCTCAACATTTCACAAACCAACATTAAAATGGAATCAACTTGAATTTAGCTTGATGTCTTATTATGAAGCATTCAGTCATTCTCAGACTGCTCACATAGTAGTGCTGCTACATCCCTTTCCCTAGATGTACATTAGTAATGAATGTGATGAACAGTCATATCAATATGATGTATGGTATTTCATTAAATTATGTAATGAGACAGAAATTCAATGAACAATAATAACTAATACATTCTGTTTTACATGATCATTATTCATGACTCTCCATCTTGGATAATGGATGATCAGGACGACGTGAGTAATTACTTATTTGTCTGTTTTGTTTATTGACAACCAATAACACAAGACAAAGAACAGACCAGAGTGTTAATCTGATACTATAAAAACTACAGGCCTTGTGAACAGCAGTGTGTCTTCTTCAAGGTTACAAATTAAATCAGTTTCTTTACATTTATCAATACTCTCCCCAAATGTTCTCAAGGTAGGTTGGATTAAGATGTATAGATGTTCTTCAAATTATCCAGAATTTTCAGATCATAGATCTCCCACAATATATCTGCCATAGAGGTCAACATTCACATAGTCCTCCTACAATATATCTGCCATAGAGGTCAATATTTCACATAGTCTTCCCACAATATATCTGCCATAAAGATGAACATTTCAACCTCCAAAATGAACATGGCATCAGCTTGAATTCAGTTTGATGTCCTCGTATGAAGCATTCTGTGATGTTTAGACTGTTCCAATAGTAGCACTGCTTACATCCCTTTCCCTAGATGTACATTAGTAATGAATGTGATGAACAGTCATATCAATATGATGTATGGTATTTGATTGAATTATGTAATGGAATGAAATTGGATTGAATGTAATTATAATAATTCACACATTTTGTTATACATTATCAATATTCATTCCTCTCCATCTTGGATAATGGATGATCAGGAGCAATACCATAAACCTCCCACAATATATCTGCCATATAGCTCAATATTTCACACATTAAAATTAAAATAAAATCAGCTTGAATTTAGCTTGATGTCTTATTATGAAGCATTCAGTCATTCTCAGACTGCTCACATAGTAGTGCTGCTACATCCCTTTCCCTGGATGTACATTAGTAATGAATGTGATGAACAGTCATTCTAATATGATGTATGGTATTTCATTAAATTATGTAATGAGACAGAAATTCAATGAACAATAATAACTAATACATTCTGTTTTACATGATCATTATTCATGACTCTCCATCTTGGATAATGGATGATCAGGATGGGGTGAGTAATTACTTATTTGTCTGTTTTGTTTATTGACAACCAATAACACAAGACAAAGAACAGACCAGAGTGTTAATCTGATACTATAAAAACTACAGGCCTTGTGAACAGCAGTGTGTCTTCTTCAAGACTACAAACTAAATCAGTTTCTTTACATTTATCAATACTCTCCCCAAATGTTCTCAAGGTAGGTTGGATTAAGATGTATAGATGTTCTTCAAATTATCCAGAATTTTCAGATCATAGATCTCCCACAGTATATCTGCTGTAGAGCTCAACATTTCAGAGGGGTTGAGTTAAATGCGGAAACACATTGCAGTTGAATACATTCAGTTGGACGACTGACTAGGTGTCCCCCTTTCCCTTTCACATAGTCCTCCTACAATATATCTTCTATAGAGGTCAACAATTCACACTCCAATATTAAAATAGAATCAGCTTGAGTTCAGTTTGATGTCCTCGTATGAAGCATTCTGTGATGTTTAGACTGTTCCAATAGTAGCACTGCTTACATCCCTTTCCCTAGATGTACATTAGTAATGAATGTGATGAACAGTCATATCAATATGATGTATGGTATTTGATTGAATAATGTAATGTGAATGAAATTGGATTGAATGTAGCTGTAGTAATTCATACATTTTGTTATACATTATCAATATTCATTCCTCTCCATCTTGGATAATGGATGATCAGGAGCAATACCATAAACCTCCCACAATATATCTGCCATAGAGCTCAACATTTCACAAACCAACATTAAAATAGAATAATCTTGAATTTACCTTGATGTCTTATTATGAAGCATTCAGTCATTCTCAGACTGCTCACATAGTAGTGCTGCTACATCCCTTTCCCTAGATGTACATTAGTAATGAATGTGATGAACAGTCATTCCAATATGATGTATGGTATTTCATTAAATTATGTAATGAGACAGAAATTCAATCGACAATAATAACTAATCCATTCTGTTTTACATGATCATTATTCATGACTCTCCATCTTGGATAATGGATGATCAGGACCAGGTGAGTAATTACTTATTTGTCTGTTTTGTTTATTGACAACCAATAACACAAGACAAAGAACAGACCAGAGTGTTAATCTGATACTATAAAAACTACAGGCCTTGTGAACAGCAGTGTGTCTTCTTCAAGGCTACAAATTAAATCAGTTTCTTTACATTTATCAATACTCTCCCCAAATGTTCTCAAGGTAGTTTGGATTAAGATGTATAGACGTTCTTCAAATTATCCAGAATTTTCATATCATAGATCTCCCACAATATACCTGCCATAGAGGTCAACTTTTCACACTCCAAAATGTATATGGAATCAGCTTGAATTCAGTTTGATGTCCTAGTATGAAGCATTCTGTGATGTTTAGACTGTTCCAATAGTAGCACTGCTTACATCCCTTTCCCTAGATGTATATTAGTAATGAATGTGATGAACAGTCATATCAACATGATGTATGGTATTTGATTGAATTATGTAATGTGACTGAAATTCAATGAACAATAATAACTAATACATTCTGTTTTACATGATCATTATTCATGACTCTCCATCTTGGATAATGGATGATCAGCAATTGGTGAGTAATTACTTATTTGTCTGTTTTGTTTATTGACAATCAATAACACAAGACAAAGAACAGACCAGAGTGTTAATCTGATACTATAAAAACTACAGGCCTTGTGAACAGCAGTGTGTCTTCTTCAAGACTACAAATTAAATCAGTTTCATTACATTTATCAATACTCTCCCCAAATGTTCTCAAGGTAGGTTGGATTAAGATGTATAGATGTTCTTCAAATTATCCAGAATTTTCAGATCATAGATCTCCCACAATATATCTGCCATAGAGGTCAACATTCACATAGTCCTCCTACAATATATCTGCCATAGAGGTCAATATTTCACATAGTCCTCCCACAATACATCTGCCATAGAGGTCAACCTTTGAACATCCAAAATGAACATGGCATCAGCTTGAATTCAGTTTGATGTCCCAGTATGAAGCATTCTGTGATGTTTAGACTGTTCCAATAGTAGCACTGCTTACATCCCTTTCCCTAGATGTACATTAGTAATGAATGTGATGAACAGTCATATCAATATGATGTATGGTATTTCATTGAATAATGTAATGGAATGAAATTGGATTGAATGTAATTATAATAATTCACACATTTTGTTATACATTATCAATATTCATTCCTCTCCATCTTGGATAATGGATGATCAGGAGCAATACCATAAACCTCCCACAATATATCTGCCATATAGCTCAATATTTCACACATTAAAATTAAAATAAAATCAGCTTGAATTTAGCTTGATGTCTTATTATGAAGCATTCAGTCATTCTCAGACTGCTCACATAGTAGTGCTGCTACATCCCTTTCCCTGGATGTACATTAGTAATGAATGTGATGAACAGTCATTCCAATATGATGTATGGTATTTCATTAAATTATGTAATGAGACAGAAATTCAATGAACAATAATAACTAATACATTCTGTTTTACATGATCATTATTCATGACTTTCCATCTTGGATAATGGATGATCAGGATGGGGTGAGTAATTACTTATTTGTCTGTTTTGTTTATTGACAACCAATAACACAAGACAAAGAACAGACCAGAGTGTTAATCTGATACTATAAAAACTACAGGCCTTGTGAACAGCAGTGTGTCTTCTTCAAGGCTACAAATTAAATCAGTTTCTTTACATTTATCAATACTCTCCCCAAATGTTCTCAAGGTAGGTTGGATTAAGATGTATAGATGTTCTTCAAATTATCCAGAATTTTCAGATCATAGATCTCCCACAGTATATCTGCTGTAGAGCTCAACATTTCAGAGGGGTTGAGTTAAATGCGGAAACACATTGCAGTTGAATACATTCAGTTGGACGACTGACTAGGTGTCCCCCTTTCCCTTTCACATAGTCCTCCTACAATATATCTTCTATAGAGGTCAACAATTCACACTCCAATATTAAAATAGAATCAGCTTGAGTTCAGTTTGATGTCCTCGTATGAAGCATTCTGTGATGTTTAGACTGTTCCAATAGTAGCACTGCTTACATCCCTTTCCCTAGATGTACATTAGTAATGAATGTGATGAACAGTCATATCAATATGATGTATGGTATTTGATTGAATAATGTAATGTGAATGAAATTGGATTGAATGTAGCTGTAGTAATTCATACATTTTGTTATACATTATCAATATTCATTCCTCTCCATCTTGGATAATGGATGATCAGGAGCAATACCATAAACCTCCCACAATATATCTGCCATAGAGCTCAACATTTCACAAACCAACATTAAAATAGAATAATCTTGAATTTACCTTGATGTCTTATTATGAAGCATTCAGTCATTCTCAGACTGCTCACATAGTAGTGCTGCTACATCCCTTTCCCTAGATGTACATTAGTAATGAATGTGATGAACAGTCATTCCAATATGATGTATGGTATTTCATTAAATTATGTAATGAGACAGAAATTCAATCGACAATAATAACTAATCCATTCTGTTTTACATGATCATTATTCATGACTCTCCATCTTGGATAATGGATGATCAGGACCAGGTGAGTAATTACTTATTTGTCTGTTTTGTTTATTGACAACCAATAACACAAGACAAAGAACAGACCAGAGTGTTAATCTGATACTATAAAACTACAGGCCTTGTGAACAGCAGTGTGTCTTCTTCAAGGCTACAAATTAAATCAGTTTCTTTACATTTATCAATACTCTCCCCAAATGTTCTCAAGGTAGTTTGGATTAAGATGTATAGACGTTCTTCAAATTATCCAGAATTTTCATATCATAGATCTCCCACACTATACCTGCCATAGAGGTCAACATTTCACACTCCAAAATGTATATGGAATCAGCTTGAATTCAGTTTGATGTCCTAGTATGAAGCATTCTGTGATGTTTAGACTGTTCCAATAGTAGCACTGCTTACATCCCTTTCCCTAGATGTACATTAGTAATGAATGTGATGAACAGTCATATCAACATGATGTATGGTATTTGATTGAATTATGTAATGTGACTGAAATTCAATGAACAATAATAACTAATACATTCTGTTTTACATGATCATTATTCATGACTCTCCATCTTGGATAATGGATGATCAGGATGGGGTGAGTAATTACTTATTTGTCTGTTTTGTTTATTGACAACCAATAAAACAAGACAAAGAACAGACCAGAGTGTTCATCTGATACTATAAAAACTACAGGCCTTGTGAACAGCAGTGTGTCTTCAAGGCTACAAATTAAATCAGTTTCTTTACATTTATCAATACTCTCCCCAAATGTTCTCAAGGTAGGTTGGATTAAGATGTATAGATGTTCTTCAAATTATCCTGAATTTTCAGATCATAGATCTCCCACAATATATCTGCTGTAGAGGTCAACATTCACATAGTCCTCCTACAATATATCTGCCATAGAGGTCAATATTTCACATAGTCCTCCCACAATATATCTGCCATAAAGATGAACATTTCAACCTCCAAAATGAACATGGCATCAGCTTGAATTCAGTTTGATGTCCTAGTATGAAGCATTCTGTGATGTTTAGACTCTTCCAATAGTAGCACTGCTTACATCCCTTTCCCTAGATGTACATTAGTAATGAATGTGATGAACAGTCATATCAATATGATGTATGGTATTTGATTGAATAATGTAATGTGACTGAAATTGGATTGAATGTAACTGTAATAACTCATACATGTTGTTATACATTATCAATATTCATTCCTCTCCATCTTGGATAATGGATGATCAGGAGCAATACCATAAACCTCCCACAATATATCTGCCATATAGCTCAATATTTCACACATTAAAATTAAAATAAAATCAGCTTGAATTTAGCTTGATGTCTTATTATGAAGCATTCAGTCATTCTCAGACTGCTCACATAGTAGTGCTGCTACATCCCTTTCCCTAGATGTACATTAGTAATGAATGTGATGAACAGTCATATCAATATGATGTATGGTATTTCATTAAATGATGTAATGAGACAGAAATTCAATGAACAATAATAACTAATGCATTCTGTTTTACATGATCATTATTCATGACTCTCCATCTTGGATAATGGATGATCAGGACGACGTGAGTAATTACTTATTTGTCTGTTTTGTTTATTGACAACCAATAACACAAGACAAAGAACAGACCAGAGTGTTAATCTGATACTATAAAAACTACAGGCCTTGTGATCAGCAGTGTGTCTTCTTCAAGGCTACAAATTAAATCAGTTTCTTTACATTTATCAATACTCTCCCCAAATGTTCTCAAGGTAGGTTGGATTAAGATGTATAGATGTTCTTCTAATTATCCAGAATTTTCAGATCATAGATCTCCCACAATATATCTGCTGTAGAGCTCAACATTTCAGAGGGGTTGAGTTAAATGCGGAAACACATTGCAGTTGAATAAATTCAGTTGGACGACTGACTAGGTGTCCCCCTTTCCCTTTCACATAGTCCTCCTACAATATATCTTCTATAGAGGTCAACAATTCACACTCCAATATTAAAATAGAATCAGCTTGAATTCAGTTTGATGTCCTCGTATGAAGCATTCTGTGATGTTTAGACTGTTCCAATAGTAGCACTGCTTACATCCCTTTCCCTAGATGTACATTAGTAATGAATGTGATGAACAGTCATATCAATATGATGTATGGTATTTGATTGAATAATGTAATGTGAATGAAATTGGATTGAATGTAGCTGTAGTAATTCATACATTTTGTTATACATTATCAATATTCATTCCTCTCCATCTTGGATAATGGATGATCAGGAGCAATACCATAAACCTCCCACAATATATCTGCCATAGAGCTCAACATTTCACAAACCAACATTAAAATAGAATAATCTTGAATTTAGCTTGATGTCTTATTATGAAGCATTCAGTCATTCTCAGACTGCTCACATAGTAGTGCTGCTACATCCCTTTCCCTAGATGTACATTAGTAATGAATGTGATGAACAGTCATTCCAATATGATGTATGGTATTTCATTAAATTATGTAATGAGACAGAAATTCAATCGACAATAATAACTAATCCATTCTGTTTTACATGATCATTATTCATGACTCTCCATCTTGGATAATGGATGATCAGGACCAGGTGAGTAATTACTTATTTGTCTGTTTTGTTTATTGACAACCAATAACACAAGACAAAGAACAGACCAGAGTGTTAATCTGATACTATAAAAACTACAGGCCTTGTGAACAGCAGTGTGTCTTCTTCAAGGCAACAAATTAAATCAGTTTCATTACATTTATCAATACTCTCCCCAAATGTTCTCAAGGTAGGTTGGATTAAGATGTATAGACGTTCTTCAAATTATCCAGAATTTTCAGATCATAGATCTCCCACAATATATCTGCCATAGAGGTCAACATTCACATAGCCCTCCTACAATATATCTGCCATAGAGGTCAATATTTCACATAGTCCTCCCACAATATATCTGCCATAAAGATGAACATTTCAACCTCCAAAATGAACATGGAATCAGCTTGAATTCAGTTTGATGTCCTAGTATGAAGCATTCTGTGATGTTTAGACTGTTCCAATAGTAGCACTGCTTACATCCCTTTCCCTAGATGTACACTAGTAATGAATGTGATGAACAGTCATATCAATATGATGTATGGTATTTGATTGAATAATGTAATGTGACTGACATTGGATTGAATGTAACTGTAATAACTCATACATTTTGTTATACATTATCATTATTCATGACTCTCCATCTTGGATAATGGATGATCAGGAGCAATACCATAAACCTCCCGCAATATATCTGCCATATATCTCAACATTTCACAATATATCTGCCATATAGCTCAACATTTCACACATTAACATTAAAATAGAATCAGCTTGAGTTCAGTTTGATGTCCTAGTATGAAGCATTCTGTGATGTTTAGACTGTTCCAATAGTAGCACTGCTTACATCCCTTTCCTTAGATGTACATTAGTAATGAATGTGATGAACAGTCATTCCAATATGATGTATGGTATTTCATTAAATTATGTAATGAGACAGAAATTCAAAGAACAATAATAACTAATGCATTCTGTTTTACATGATCATTATTCATGACTCTCCATCTTGGATAATGGATGATCAGCATCAGGTGAGTAATTACTTATTTGTTTGTTTTGTTTATTGACAACCAATAACACAAGACAAAGAACAGACCAGAGTGTTAATCTGATACTATAAAAACTACAGGCCTTGTGAACAGCAGTGTGTCTTCTTCAAGGCTACAAATTAAATCAGTTTCTTTACATTTATCAATACTCTCCCCAAATGTTCTCAAGGTAGGTTGGATTATGATGTCAGATGTTCTTCAAATTCTACTGAATGTATATTCCATAGAACCCTGCCTCCTGACACAATATCCTGTATCTGCCATAGAGCCCAATGCTGGTTATCACTAACAATGAACATAATCATTTGATCAGAGATAGGCTAATAACAAAATAACATTATTTATGAAGTTAACCAGATCTCATTGGTTCCCACAGTCCCTACATGAGGGAGGCTTGAGTGACAGGAGAAATGTGATTGGTCCTGTTTGTTCTGTATATAGTGATGTAGTCTACCACACAGAACTCACCTCTCTGTTTTACACCATAGACTCAGGTTCACGGTATTTACAACATGAGACCGAGGAGGACAAGCTGAAGAGGGAGGCATCAGCTGGTGAGCTTGGTAAGTATGAGAGAGTCTGGAGGAGAGAGGATTGAATCAGGGAACATGAGTGATGTCATTCAGTTTTTCAGACTAATTCATTTGTAATGTATCAAATAGTCAATAGACCAGTTGATGATTGGTTCAGCTCAGATAACTGTTGACTGTAGGAAATAATTACACATAATTGTACCACCTCCATCAAATGATAATGTATTTATAGGTATGAATTAATATATTACTTATTCAAACAACCAACTAAATATGTTAATTGCTCTCTCTCAGAGTTGAAGATGGAAAAAGAATTAAAAGAGATTTTAAGACAGGAGATGATGAAACAACTAGAGGAGAAAGACACACAACTGGATGATATGAACCAGGAAGTGAGAGATAAAGAGAGACTCCTGGAGGAGAAGAACCAGATAATGGGACAGAGGGAGAAACTATTAGAAGAGAAAGAAAACCAACTGGAAGAGAAAGACAAGCAACTAAAGGAGAGAGACATTCAACTAGAGGCACTGAGAAAGAACCTGCAGGACAAGAACAGCCAAGTAGAGAACTTCAGAGTCCTACTGCAGGAAAAATACCTTCAACTAGAGGACAGCAACCACAGACTGGGAGAGAAGGACAGACTACTGGAAGAGAGAGACAAACAGCTGGAAGAGAGAGACAAACAGCTGGAAGAGAGAGACAAACTACTGGAAGAGAGAGACAAGGTACTGGAGGGAAAAGATAATGAACTAAAAGAGAGGAAGCAGGAACTAGAAGAGAAAGACAAGCAACTGAAAGAGAAAGACAAGCAACTAAAGGAAAGAGACATTCAACTAGAGGCACTGAGAAAGAACCTGCAGGACAAGAACAGCCAAGTAGAGAACTTCAGAGTCCTACTGCAGGACAAAGACCTTCAACTAGAGGACAGCAACCACAGACTGGGGGAGAAGGACAAACTAGTGGAAGAGAGAGACAAACTAGTGGAAGAGAGAGACAAACAGCTGGAAGAGAGAGACAAAGTACTGGAAGAGAGAGACAAACTAGTGGAAGAGAGAGACAAACAGCTGGAAGAGAGAGACAAAGTACTGGAAGAGAGAGACAAAGTAGTGGAAGAGAGAGACAAACAGCTGGAAGAGAGAGACAAAGTACTGGAAGAGAGAGACAAACAGCTGGAAGAGAGAGACAAACAACTGGAAGAGAGAGACAAACTACTGGAGGGAAAAGATAATGTACTAAAAGAGAGGAGGCAGGAAGTAGAAGAGAAAGAGAACCTTCTAGAGGAGAGAGAGAAGCAGTTAAAGGAAAGAGACAAACAGGTGGAGGATGTCAACAATGAAAATGCTGAACTGGGTGAGATTATTCACACCATTAATACATTTAGTCTTCTGTACTTTCCTCAATTCTCAGGTTATTGTCGACTCTCCACTGAGTTGTGAATATTGTTGTCCATCACTTCATACTTTCCCTCTGCATCATATTTCTGTCTAAAGTCTTTAACACAGAATTCAGATCCTAGTCCTCCTTTGTTATTTCAGCTCAACAGATATGTGATGTGAAGACTGAGGTAGAGAGACTGAGAAGAGAGATCTCAGCCCAGATGACTGGTGAGTGAGATATGTGATACTTAACATTTCAATAGAAACCCAGAACTCCCCTTCAGTAGGTCTATGTGCCTTCATGTGTCACTGAGGTAAATGTTCCCATTCTAAATGGTTGTTCTATTATTTTAGAACATGGAGAGACGTCAGATACAGGTTCCATACTCCCAGTCAGGAGGAGAGACAGCATGGACCATCCTCCATATAGTGAGTTATCAATATTGTCCTGTTATCTCCTACTGTTTCTAGTCTATAGTGGACCATCCTCCACTTAGTGAGTTATCAATATTGTCCTGTTATCTCCTACTGTTTCTAGTCTATAGTGGACCATCCTCCACTTAGTGAGTTATCAATATTGTCCTGTTATCTCCTACTGTTTCTAGTCTATAGTGGACCATCCTTCACTTAGTGAGTTATCAATATTGTACTGTTATCTCCTACTGTTTCTAGTCTATAGTGGACCATCCTCCACTTAGTGAGTTATCAATATTGTCCTGTTATCTCCTACTGTTTCTAGTCTATAGTGGACCATCCTCCACTTAGTGAGTTATCAATATTGTCCTGTTATCTCCTACTGTTTCTAGTCTATAGTGGACCATCCTTCACTTAGTGAGTTATCAATATTGTCCTGTTATCTCCTACTGTTTCTAGTCTATAGTGGACCATCCTCCACTTAGTGAGTTAACAATATTGTCCTGTTATCTCCTACTGTTTCTAGTCTATAGTGGACCATCCTTCACTTAGTGAGTTATCAATATTGTCCTGTTATCTCCTACTGTTTCTAGTCTATAGTGGACCATCCTTCACTTAGTGAGTTATCAATATTGTCCTGTTATCTCCTACTGTTTCTAGTCTATAGTGGACCATCCTCCACTTAGTGAGTTATCAATATTGTCCTGTTATCTCCTACTGTTTCTAGTCTATAGTGGACCATCCTTCACTTAGTGAGTTATCATTATTGTCCTGTTATCTCCTACTGTTTCTAGTCTATAGTGAACCATCCTTCACTTAGTGAGTTATCAATATTGTCCTGTTGTCTCCTACTGTTTCTAGTCTATAGTGGACCATCCTCCACTTAGTGAGTTATCAATATTGTCCTGTTATCTCCTACTGTTTCTAGTCTATAGTGGACCATCCTTCACTTAGTGAGTTATACATGTTGTCTCAAACTGTCATCAATCTTGATATTCTCTATTTTCTCCAATAATCTATATTTCACTATGATGTGTAATGTATTTGTAGTTTGTTTATACTATGTTTTAAATGTGTCTCTGATGAGTCAGTATGTTGACCAGTTCTCTATGTTGTGTTACAGTGGGAGGAGAGACCTCAGATACAGACCCCACACTTCCACTGAGGAGGAGAAACAGCATGGAGTTTATTCCTCCACATAGTGAGTTATGGATGTAGATTATATTATATTTGACACTGTTGTACATCCTCCAGAGAGTCAGAGTGTTGATCAGTGCTGTGTGTTGTGTTTCAGTGGGAGGAGAGAGCAGCAGTCCAGACTCCCCAGTGTCTCCCAGTGTGTCTGAGCTGAGACTGGTGCTGCTGGGGAGGACTGGGGCTGGGAGGAGTGCAGCAGGAAACACCATCCTGGGCAGAGAGGAGTTTGGGGCCCAGGCCAGCCCCTCTGCAGTGACCCAGAGGAGTAAGAGGAGAGAGGGGGACGTGTGTGGGAGACGGCTGGTGCTGGTGGACACTCCAGACTGGTTCTGTCCTGGACTCTCTCTGGAGGAGATGAGACAGGATGTGGGGCTCTGTGTCCGTCTGTCTGCCCCGGGACCCCACGCCTTCCTCCTGGTCATACCAGTGGAGCCCTCTAAGGGGGAGGAGAGAGGGGTGCTGGAGAGAATAGAGGAGATGTTTGGGGAGGGTTTTTGGGGACACACTGTGATTCTATTCACCCATGATGATGGCCTGAAAGAGCAGAGCATTGAGGAGTTTCTCCAAGCAGGAAGTCAGGACCTCCAGCAGCTTGTAGAGAAAAGTGGGAGCAGGTATCACGTCCTCAACATTAAGGACAGGGCCCATGGCACTCAGGTATCAGAGCTGCTGGGTCAGGTAGAGGAGATGGTGGCAGGAAACAGAGAGAGATTCTACAGCAGTCAGACCTACCAGGAGGCGGATTACCAGGTTAGAGAGATGGAGGGAAAGATCCAGAGAGAGAGAGGAGAGAGGAAAGAGAGGGAGGAGAGAGACTTGAGAGAGAGACTTGAGAAGGAGTTAAAGGACTCTCTGATAAAGATAGAGGGAGTGATCCAGGAACATGAGGGAGATATCAGAACACTCAGTGAAAGAACCAGTGAACTGGAGAGACAGGTGAAAGAAGAGAGGGATGAGGAGAAGAAAAGAGAGCTGGAGAGGGAGCTGAAGAGGGAGTCTGATAGGAGGGAAGAGATAGAGAGAAAGCTGGAGAGATTTAGAGAGAAGAGAGAGAATGAGAGGAGGGAGATGGAGGAGAGACACAGACAGGAGATAGAGGAGATGATGGAGAACTATGAAGGAGAGGCCAGAGTTGAAGCAGAGAGAAACCTGATGAAGATAGTCCTACCTGAGTTACAGAGGAACGTGATGATCTCACAGACAAAGATGCAGAGAGAGTTCAGCAGACAGATGGAGGAGAAGAATAGACAGATTAACAAGAAGGATGGAGACATGGAGAGACTAAGACAGAATTTGAAAGAAGTCAGGGAAGCTCACTCAGTGTTGCAGAAGAGACTGGAACGAGAGGGGAGAGGACAGAGGGCATTGATAGGGTTGTTGGGCTGGGTCAGGAGAAACTCATCAAGTTGGCTTCTTCACAATCTCATATGATTCACCATCACCGTCTATGTGTAGAACCAGACCAGGTCTACTGTCCACTGTACCGTGGTGAGTGACCATGGATTATGGTGGTCATGGGGAAAACAGGTCAGAATAATGTCTGGTCCAGTCTACAGTGTCTAGAGAAGGAGGGGAGGGAGGTCTGTAAAGATCTTGATGAGACAGAATTCCAAACCAACGTAGATTATTGACCTTTGCACTGCTGCCTTTTAGAATGGAGAGGGTTGTGGGGGGTCAGGAGGTCAGCGGACGGAGTCAGAGCCTGAGAACTCTAAAGATCTGAGTGAGACTTTTACTCAGTGTTTGAGGAGGTCTACTATTGACCAGAGAGAACCATACTGTATTTACCACACACTACTTCCTGTTCTTAATCAATCATATTGTTTGTTTCATGTTGAAACTTTAAATATACACTGAGTGCACAAAACATTAAGAACACCTTCCTAATATTGAGTTACAATCTATCCCAATGGAACTCTGATACCACATGAGACTGATATTGTTGAAATAAAGAAATGGAACTTTGTAAGCCATCAGTGTTTGGACATTGTTTGTCTTGGATGATTCTCTACAGTACAGAGCTGAGCTGTCAACACTGAGCTGTCAACACTGAGCTGTCAACACTGAGCTGTCAACACTGAGCACTGAGCTAGTCTCTCTCTTTACCTGATATTACTACTACTACTACTACTGCTACTACTACTGCTGCTACTTACAACTACTACAGTACTACTACTACCACTACTAACTACAACTACTGCTACTACTACCACCACTACTACTACTACCAACTACTACCAACTACAATAGAGGTCGACCGATTAATCGGAATGGCCGATTAATTAGGGCCGATTTCAAGTTTTCATAACCATCGGTAATCGGTATTTTTGGCCACCAATTTGCAGATAAAAAAAGACTTAGGGATGCCACCCGTTAGATAACAGTAACCTATATCCAGCTATTCGCTGCACACCCCAACCCTGTTATCAGCATGTTTTAGTCCTGTGACATCTGACCTGTATACACTAATCATTTCATAGATAAACTAATATTACAGTGGTATAAAACATGTGCCCCAGCCCCCATCTCTTTTTTATACCACAAACGTTGTTGCCAGAAAGGATTTGAATGGGCAATAGACGTCCATCCAGCCCCATTACCTGTATGAACCTTGTGTATCTCTACACCCCATTATAAACCAGGGAAATCCATGGGCATCCTCATATAAAACAGGTCTACCCCAGTGTCCAAGCCTCAACATTCATACTAACCAGGTCTACCATTGTGCAAGAGACACTAAACAAACCTAATAACATTAAATTTCAGTTCAATTATTATACTAATTCAGTTTATGGGTCTATACATGGCCAATTCCCCCTGAAATAACAAAATATGAAGAAAGAAAAGGATCTGCTATGACTAAATATATAGAATAAATTAGAGGCACTGTATTTTCCCATGAGTCAGACATGTTTGGCAGGTAGCCTAGCTCTTAAGAGCATTGGGCCAGTAACCCAAACGTCGCTAGTTTGAATCCCTGAGAAAACTAGGAAAATCACTGAAAAAAATAAACGTTTTGTTTTCAAGATAATAGTTTCCGGATTCGACCATATTAATGACCTAAGGCTCGTATTTCTGTGTGTTTATTATATTATAATTAAGTCTATGATTTGATATTTGATAGAGCAGTCTGACTGAGCGGTGGTAGGCACCAGCAGGCTCGTAAGCATTCATTCAAACAGCACTGTTGTGCATTTTGCCAGCAGCTCTTCGCAACTCTTCAAGCATTGCGCTGTTTATGACTTGAAGCCTCTCAACTCCCAAGATTAGGCTGGTGTAACCGATGTGAAATGGCTAGCTAGTTAGCCGGGTGCGCACTAATAGCGTTTCAAACGTCACTCGCTCTGAGACTTGGAGTAGTTGTTCCCCTTGCTCTACATGGGTAACGCTGCTTCGAGGGTGGCTGTTGTCGATGTGTTCCTAGTTTGAGCCCAGGTAGGAGCGAGGAGAGGGACAGAAGCTATACTGTTACACTGGCAATACTAAAGTGCCTATAAGAACATCTAATAGTCAAAGGTATATGAAATACAAATGGTATAGAGAGAAATAGTCCTATAATTCCTACAACCTAAAACTTCTTACCTGGGAATATTGAAGACTCATGTTAAAAGGAACCACCAGCTTTCATATGTTCTCATGTTCTGAGCAAGGAACTTAAACGTTAGCTTTTTTACATGGCACATACTGCACTTTTACTTTCTTCTCCAACACTTTGTTTTTGCATTATTTAAACCAAATTGAACATGTTTCATTATTAATTTGAAGCTAAATTGTTAGTATTTATGTATTATATTAAGTTAAAATAAGTGTTCATTCAGTATTGTTGTAATTATCATTACAAACAAATAATTTAAAAAAAATCGGCAGATTAATCGGTATCGGCTTTTTTGGGTTGTCACAGGCCGGCTCATAGCCTGAGGCAAAAATGAGGGGACACGAACAACAGGTATAGGCCAATCAAAAAGGTTCTTTATTATGAACCAGAAACTATTAACTTTAAACAAAGAAAAAGGAATGAGGTGTGGAAATGTCATAATGTAGGGTGGATGTAAAGTGCAGGGATGCGTGAATCTGTGTGCGTGAATATGACTGAGTGGAAACTATGTAAAACTACAAAGGAACAAACAAAACAGGATCATACCTGGAGGAGCAGAGAGCGAGAGAGAGAGAGAGAGAGAGAGGTTAGTGAAGCAGTTTAATACCCTGAGCCCAGGTGGCTCCAATCACTAACGACCCTCCTCTGCCTGCAGGAGGAACTGCCCCTGCACTGCCGAGGGGCCGTGACAGAGTCCTCCAATAATCGGTATCAGCGTTGAAATCATAATCGGTCGACCTCTAAACTACAACTACTACTACTGCTACTACTAACTACTGTAACCCTCTCACCAGGCTGGAATATGACTCTCACAATATTAATTTATGTAGAGTATCTCAACAGCATGGGATGTTAGGTGAGAAGGACATCTCCAATAAGATATCCTATTGTAAACTATCTAGGGTTATGACAATAGGGTATTAACTTCAGATGAAATGATTATAGGTTTCTGTTATTATATCAGGATAAACTATCCCATGCATTAAATTAAATTGAAACAATAAATGACTCCACCAAGACAACATACATAAGGTTCAATATGTGTATTATTACATTTTCATAGCACAACATCAAAATAAATAAATAAAATAATAAACCCCAATGAAGTTGTGCACAACCCGTTTCCAAATTAATTCAAGTTTGATTAATTAACCCGTTGGCGCGCGTTGGAGCTCAAATAAAACCGACGACACACATAAAGTCCAGAAGCACCTCACCGTTGTAGTTACTCACTACTTAGTAGATATTCCCTCAGTGAAGTATGGCAGTTCCATGCAGGTTTCCTCACAAAGTCCACAGCAGCACAGCTACCAATGCAGACAGTACTCCTTACGCTTCGAACACACCGACTGCGTCGTTGCATCACTGCTACGTAACATTTTGCGCAGCTAGGCAACGATACTGATGCAGGTACCTTTTTGCAGATGGTCGCATGCGGTTGGACACATAGAGGAGAGAATCATTTTCGCAGTATCCTCAAAACCGTGTCTTTTTGACACAACTGCTGACAGCTACAGGGACATAAACACAAAAAATGCTGCTTGGAGACAAGTGTCCACGATAGTAGGATTGCCAGGTCAGTTTAGTAGTGAGCATGTGCTAGATGTGGCTAGTTAGCTAGCTAGCTAACCTAGCTTGCTAACCTAGCCAATGAGGTGTGTGTGTGTGTGTGAAAGAAATTGTCAAATAAATTATGCTAGTTACTACCCTTGATAACTTTACCAAATAATCATGTTTGAAAGAGTGAGTGTGTATGTCAGATAAATAGTAATAGAAATGGTAGATACTACTGTACCCCTGATAATTTGGTCAGATAACCGTGTGTGTGTCTATGTGTACAGTAGGTGACATGTCCATGATAGCTATCTAATAACTATAGTTATGCTAGGTAATGGTTTGGCTTATCATGTTCATGTCTATGTAGAAGAAGACTGTAGGAGGAAGTGGAGAGGACTCAGGGACAGGTATCAGAGAGAGAGAAGGGCAGAGAAAGAGAAGAAGAGGTCTGGGTCAGCAGCTTCAGGCCAGCAGCCTTGGTGCTTCTGCTACATTCTTTCTTTTCTGGATCCATTTATTGTGCCTTGGGCAACGAGTGGCAATTTTACAGCCAGACCCTCTACTACATCATCCACAAGTGTTGTCGCCACCGGTGCGTCAACACCCTCAATGTCACCTACAAGTGCGACCATCGCCTCCACCGGTGGTGCAGCAAGACCCTCTACAACATCTACATCATCCACAAGTATGACCACCACCGGTGCAGCCATGGAAGATGATGAAATGGAGAAAGCACCTCTGGATCTAGGACCACCTGAGATTATTATGACCCTCACGGAAGTGACCACTGTGGACCTCGTTGAACAGGATGTGGCCGTGGAGACAAAGAGAGAGAGAAACGAAGAGGAACAATATCCCACCAGGCGTCATCGGAGTTACCAGACCCCAGATACTCAACTTATTTTAGCAGAGGCTCCTCCAAGCCGTCGAGAGGGATGCAGCCCAACCTGATGCTCACAGGAAGGAGGATGAAGAGACCCTCTTTGCCATGAGCCTGGTGCCAACCCTGAAGAGGCTGCCTCAGCAAAGAAAAGCAGCTGTCAAAGTTCAAATGTATCAGCTGCTTTTCGAAGCCGAGATCAATGGTACGTTTTTTTTCTTCTCCACATCACAGGTAGTGTCATAAGTGTTGCGACAGTGAAGTAAAGTAGGTCATTTTTACAGTATAGTCATGTCGGCTAATTTGTATTTCAGATCAAAGTATTAATATGAGGCAAATGGACAGCTGTTGTTTCTAGGTTAGAAAACATCCCAAAACAACAGTTTACTGTCTAAATATTTCCCTGTCATATTCATCTTTATCTCTGAAATACAAATTCCATGAGTAAACAGCAAGTAATACCAACTTTACTGCACTGTTCCAATATTTATGCCTCTAACTACACTATACAAGCAGTATTTAGTTAACATATCTCACCTTTTATGTTAAGCTTGTATATGTTGTTTTTCTCTTCCCTTCCAGAGATGGAGTCCATTTAGCCGACCAGCTCACAGGAAGGACAGGAAGAGGAGAGGAGTTGTCTGGTTGTTGTTTTTCACCTCCCTCATTGTACCTTTCTTTTCACACACGTCCGTTCCGTTTAAATTCAGTCAATTCATAGTCATTTGTTTATAGTCTCGGGATAGCATTCATTATTAGTGTTACATAGATTTCTGAATTGACAGAATTGAAACTCATACACCGAAGAATTCACAGATGCTCTTTTTTAAATGTTTACACGCACACACACCTCTTTCAATAGTTGTATTTTTTTTACAAAATGTTTACAACACACATACCTGTCATGTTCTTTCCTGTACTTGAATACTTATTAAATTATGTTTTCATAGTCAGTTGTTTCAGTTGTTTATTAATATCTTATTTAGACTTAATCTGCTCATTTCTTCCCTACACCTTCGCAGATCTAAGACAAGATGAAAGTAAAAACATTCTCTTCCTAATTCATTTTTTTCCCACCTGTATTTTGTCAGGCCAGTGAACATGGTGGTAAACTGTACTATTTGTATGGACCCTAGGTTACCCTTTCCCTTAGTTATCATACTAACTGTATGTCGTATAACCTTAATTAGTGCTCCTGCTCACCTGATGTACCATGCCAGGTGTGTATAATACTGACGTTAATGAGAGAGGGAAGGGGTTTTAAGGTGTGGTTTTTACTCCCAAATGTCACTTAAATATAGCTTCCAAATGAAGAGAGACAATGATACATAAAGTAATCTGGGGAAAAAATTATATTTTATGGACAACGGTGGATGGTTCTTAAAATAACCTTTGTGTTATTGGGCTCTTCAAAGAGCTGTTTCACTCCACGGCATACTGCCATGGAACTTCACCTGCTGGCGATGAGAAGTAGGTGGTCAGCTTCTCCCTCACCTGGAGTGCCTGTCTGGGGGCGTTGTTGGCACCTGCCCTGGTGACATCAGGTAGGTGACCATTTGGCGTGCCCATCTCCATCCGGAGCGGCTCCTGGAATGTGGAGAACACGTGGCCTTCACGCAGGCATCGACATTTGAGGGGCTGAGACCAAGCACTCTCCGATACATTCTCCACCGGGCTGACAGAATCCCAAAGGCGCATTCAACAACTAACCTTGCCCTGGACAGTCGTTTGTTAAAGATCCTTACAGGCTTTGGCAATGGCAGCTGGGGTCCAGCGTAGGGCCTCATGAGGTTGGGTCTTAAAAGGGAAGGCCTCATCGCCGACGAAGACGTGGGGAACAGGTCCCAGGTCTTCAGCCCCAGGGAGTGATGCAGGTGGTGGAATCTCCAGGGTGCCATCCTGAAGTGCCTTGCCGAAGGCAGAGTCCCGGAGGGTCCCGCCATCACTTCCCTTGCCGTAAGCACCAACATCGACAACACGGAAACAGTAGATGGCATCTACAACAGCCAAGAGTACAACTGAATATGGACCCTTGCAGTTGTAGAATTGCGAACCTGAGCACGGTGGAGCCTGAATTACTACATGTTTCCCGTCAATGGAGCCAAGACAGTTGGGGAGATTCCACCTCTCCAGGAACTCGGCAGCGATGGCCCTCCAGTCTTCCTCCTTGGGGACAGGCATGTATTCACCAACCAGACAGTCCCAAATGGCTTGTGCCACAGAGGGGACAATGCCTGCCACCGTGGACTGTCCAACTCGGAAGCTGAATCCGATGGTCCTGTAGGAGTCCCCTGTCGCCAAGAATCTGAAATATAATTCAAAATAATGATCAATATTGTGTGTAACTTCAATTCCACCCACATATTCTATCTACTCATATATCTACCTCATTACTGTTTATTATGCTCTACAAATTATATTGTAATACTCATCAACCATCATTAACAATGCCTTGAAACAGTACAATTCAGTCTATGACTATATCATTAAACTATAGCCCAGGCCAACTCTACTCTTAGAAAGAATGGTACTATCTACTTCAAATGGTTCTCTGGCTTTCCCCACAGGAGATCCCTTTTTGTTTCCAAGTAGAACCCTATTGGGTTCCATGTATAACGTTTTCCCCAAAGGGTTCTACCTGGAACCAAAAATGGTTCTCCTATGGGGAAAGCAGAAACACCGTTTTGGAACCTTTTTCTCTAAGAGTGTATGTGAGTCCAATAAGAATGTAATGAATGACTGTAACTGTCTTGAACAACAAGGGGTCCTGGAGAAGACTAGCCTACCTTCATCAGAGCAGAAGGCACCCCAATTTTCTTTTCATTTGGTAACATTGCATAATTAAAAAATGATTATAAACCAACTTTGGGAAAAGTTATAGTCCTAATGAACATTCTGTAAAAGTACATCTGATGTCAAATAGGGACTATTAAGTAGAGAGCCCTTTAGCTAGCTAGGTTTCACATAAAAACAATGTATCAAATATCAATCAATTATGGTATCAAAGGCTTTAAAAATGTACTAGAATGTATCTTACCGGAGACAAATCGCCAGGCGTTCAACTGGGCTGATGGACTCCCGGTAGTTGGTATCCATCCGGGCGATCCTGGCTCCAACCATCTGGAGCAGGTGATCGAACTGGCTTTGGTCCAGACGAAAGTAACTTGGGAATTCCTCTCCAAACAGTCGAAGCTCTTGAATGAGACGGTGTAACTCCCCTGCCTGCTTTCGGGACTTTAACCATCTCTGGACCCACACAGTTCTGCGCTTTCAGCGGGGCTGGTCCCGGCCCAACAGCGCGATCAAGACCACCTTCCTCAATGTTGGTCTCATTGTTGAAAGAGCCGACTCTGCCACCTTGACTATTTATTATGCATTTCGCTCCAAAGCTGCATTTTGGAGGGAAATTATATTATAGGCGCTCACAATTCATTTGTGGATGTCATCGAATAAATAATATACTTGCCAAATAAATAAATAAAAAATGTAAAGAAATTCTCCAGTCAAACTGTTTTTATTATGTAATCCCACTTTTTTTACTGGATGTGTGCAACAAAAATTCAACATTCACATTTTCTACTTTCTGTCAAGTCTACGCATACAATTTGACGCATACGTTCGACCACACAGAACGCACTGCAACTGCCTCTGCAACGCAATGCTGCAAGGCAAACGCAGCGTTCCATTGGAAATGAATGTACTTCTGGTGTATCGAAACGCAACGACTCAGTCAGTGTGTTCGAAGCGTTAGCAGTAACCAATATCCCCATGGCAACATGAACTCGTTCAGCTTTCCCAAGCGATTCTCTCTCGGTGTCACACGATGCTAGGCTAACCTCAAGGCTAGCAAATACCTCCACGATGAGACGGTCGCTTCAGTCTTTAGTAAGTCTTAACAAAATTATAACAACTCTTATAAAATAAAATGGGTATTTCCCTTCATGTCTTAGTAGGTATGTGTTTTGTTCTAGTTTTGTCGTCTTCTTTCATCATTTTTCTTCACCAACGGTCGTAATGTAAAAATCCATCCGTTCTCCCAACGTCTCTCTCCCTCTCTTTTCCCCTCAGGCCTGCCGTTAAGCAGGTCAACTCTCCCATTGGCCACAGCTTAACGAGCGACCCTATTGGTCAAAACTTACATTTAAAAGTAAACCAAACTATTCACTTATACATTAAATCAATATTTATTCAAAAAGAAATGCATTAACAACATTACAATTTAGGAGCAATTCAATCCCCTTTTAAATATAATACCAATTAATTATAAACTCACTACTTGGTTTTAACAAGAACAAACTCAATACCTAGTTCAAACAAGGGTATTACACTACTAATACTACTAACTTAGGGTGACCATATGTCCTCTTTTTCCCGGACATCTTTTTGGACCTAAAAAATACGTCCGGCCGGGATTTCTAAATCGCCCAAAATGTCCGGGATTCGGCTTTTGCTTTCTACAGTCGCCATTCATTGTGTGCGTTTTGGGGTTTTGCATTGTTTTGACCTTTCTCTTTAGGTCCCGCCTTCTCACACGCCACCATTGGTGGGTCATGTAGGCCTGCGCAAACATTGGTCAAACTGCATCTCATTCATTACCCTCACCATGGCAACAGCCAAGAGAAGGAGCAGCAGCTTGCTTGTCAACAGTGGCACATGGCTCCAGAACAGTGTAAAAATGCTCAAACGCAAATGTAAATTCACAGACGATTTACAGAGAAAATTCCCGTGTTTTCGTCTTGGTCGGGATCCGTGTGAAGCAGAATGCATTACCTGCATAGCTGGCACGTACGTGTCAGTGTCAAATAAAGGTGGTAGCGACCTAGAAGCCCACATAAACTCCGCAAAACTCTAAATTTCAGCTAAAGGAGAGAGTTCGTCAGGTAAATTAATTGACTATTTTGTGAGAGCAGGTAAAACAGAAGATGCTGTTACTTAGGGTGACCATACGTCCTCTTTTTCCCGGACATGTCCTCTTTTTTGAAAACTAAAATATGGTCACCCTAACTAACTACTACTACCTACTGACTACTGCTGCCACTACTACTGCTACTACTGTTACTGTTACTACTACTACTACTACTACTGCTACTACTGCTGCTACTGCTACTACTACTACTACTGCTAACACTCTAGGACAGCATTTTGAGAAGACCAGAGGAAGTGATGGAGCATCAGTCTGAATGCAGATGTCCATATGACTGATAGGTGAGGAATTAAATAGTCATGCAGTAACCTTCTCTGACCACCAGATGTCTCTGTTACACCACCAGAGGAGCAGGAGGAACCATGAGGACTATAGGAGTAGCAGTTGTCCATTCAACACCTGACTCCAATACTTGATTCCAACTATTTTGATTTGATAACTAAACAGACACACAGAGAAATATAAGTATTATGTTGCTTGTTTTACTATATAGAAAGTGTTCTGTTGCTTTGTATTTACACATAGTATATGTTACTTCAACAATATTGTATTAAATCAGTATCACTAAATACCATATCAGTGGTTATGTTGTAAGTACATTTTGGATTACATTTTCTGTCCCCCCAAAAATATTTTCATATAGAGGGAGGGGACTCTATACCTTATGCAAAAACAGAATACTATAAAGGCAGGACTCTGTAATATGAGAATTTAGTCTTTTCCATGGAAGGGCTCGGCTCTGTGACGTTTGTAATAAAGTCTGAATTGAATTCACAAGTTCGGGTATCTGTGCAAATATTTGACTCAAGATATTCCACAACAAAATGGTGAGCTTGCCAGGAGGGGCAAGGGACCAGAGACTGAAAATCTGCAGCTGTGAATGGGCTTCCTGGACGGACTGCAGAAAACACAAGTAGCCACTTGTTAAGACGGTAAACTGAGTTTTTGCATGTAATAGTAGAGTTCTTGTGTGGTCCGCTGTAGGAACCTGTTTTCAGAGGTAGGTAACCAAGGTCTCTCCAAATTAAACAAACCAAGTGATACTGGGAGCTTTTGAATTCAATAACTGCATGCATTCTAAAGCTTTGGGGAGTTAAAATAGTTATTTGTAGGTATCTGTGTGGGCTATGTGTATTGGGGGGCTGTGTGTGTTTCGTGGGTGTCGGGTATCTTAGACGGGTGGGGCTGTTTGTCTACCTAGTCTCATCTGGGGTGCCGACTGCCTCTGCATATTGTCAACACCAGTAAAAGTAAAAGTAAAATCCTGTGCACCCCGTGACACCACTCCAAGAAGGTGTGGATGGGTATATAGGTTACAATAAGAACTTTTACACGATTTGGCAAGTCCTATCATAAGAATAAATCCTATAATAAAGTCTCCCGGTGTTGAGGAAGTGAATCTAGGAAAGGACTGAATTAATAGGTCGCTTAGGAAAGCGTGAAAAGTGTGTGTTATACTAGGACTTTGACACGATTTAGCGAATTCCTTTTATAAGAGAAATCCTATATCGTGTTGCGGAAGTGTATCGATAATTAATAGGTCGCTTAGGAAAGCATGAAAAGTGTATGCTTGTGCTGGGACTTTGACCTGATTTTGCAATCTCCCATCATACAATAACATCCTGTATAAGAATGTCTCCCTGTGTTTGAGAAAGTGTATCAGGTTAGGCTAGAAACTGCAGGTTGTGTTAGGTAAAACGGAGTATGTGTGAGTGAATGTGAATAAAAGCCTGAATGAATGTGAATAAAATCCTGAATGAGTAAAGTCTCCCTGTATGGAGGAAGTGTATAGGCTTAGAAAATACATAGTGTGTGTGTATGTGTGTGTGTTGCCAGTCCGGAGTGGGGGATTGCGCAACCTTCCAGTGCTGGCGGGAGGGACGCATCTAGTCCTCACTAGGAAAGAGGAAAGAAAACCATATGGGAAATGTTTAAAGATAAGAAATTAACAAAATAGTATGTATAAATAATTATCCTTACATAACATAGGAATATTAACAAATGTTAAGTGAGAAGTATAAAGTATATAATGGTGTGAGATAGAAAAGTATAAAATACAGAAACGTAGCTATAGTATGCTTTTGAAGTAATCCAGTACTGTTGAAAGAAAGAACGGCCGTAGACACATAAATAGAAGCGAAGCAGTAGGGTCAATAGCGACAGCTGCTAGAAGTATTCAGTAAAGTGAGTAGACAGTGAGATAAAGCAGAGCGAGGTTAAGCTTAACGGACCCCGAGGTGAATAGAAGAGAAGAGCAGGAGTGTAAATCACAGAGAGAGAGAGAGAGAGAGATTGGTTTTGAACAAGTGAATAGCACAGTAAAGATAGGAAATAGTGCAGAAACTATTCATAGCTAAACTAGAAATAAGAAAATTAACTAACAATAAAATAGAATATCAGGATTAATGAAGAACAAGCAATAAAATAAGTAGAACACCAGTATAAATCCTAGGGGCCTAGCAACCCTTATGCAAAGAAGAAATAATAATGATATCTGTGAATGGGAAAAACGCACAGTGATATTTGAGATGCTGTACTGCAATAAGACATTAAGTCATCTGTAGTATTCAGCAATACAGTTGCAGACAGTATAGTGTAGGCTTTAATATGAGGTATTAAGTGCAGTGACTAATGAATTATTATCTGGGAAAGTGTGTATCCCTACCTTGGAAAATAGTTAATAAAAGGTGTGTATTATAGATGGGAGTGAAGAAATCTAAAATACCCTGAACACCGTTGGGAATGTTTAGGGAATAATAACTATTAATATGGCGACAAACGGACCCGTTTCTCCCTGTAATATAGAGATATCAGGATTTAATAAGGCCATGGAGTCGCTGAAAGAATTCCACCAATTCGGCTCGAATATGAAAGAGCAAACTGGATAAATGTAGGGCAACATTACCCTGTTAACAGGATAAATAAAATCAAATTAAGAATTCAGGGAGGCAATTATGAATTGGAACAATCACATAAAACCAGAATAAGAAGCTCAATATACCAGCGTTTTGATGTCAGCATTCTATCATCAGAAAATACATCATGATAAAGCCAGATATGACTCTGCTCGCCTCACAGACGTGCGAGGGGAGAGTAGAGCCATAGAGAATATCAAAGGGTAAGGAGATCGCTCCCTGTTTTAGATGTGGGACTATCGGCCATTGGAAGAATGAGTGTAAGGTGATACTGGAACCTAGTGCATTAAAAGGTAATGCAGCTATACAAGAGTTTGCATCTTTTTCAAAAGGGCAACAACTAATCGTTTTGAGATTAGTAAGAATGGAAGTTTCACCTAGTGGTGTCTAGTCTCTGTAAGATCCATAGGTGGTTCATAGAGATTACAGTTTCTATGTGATGGAAGACGTATGAGATCACGTTTTACCTAACTGTTTAGTAAAGGCCAGGGATTAAATATTGCAGAATACCTACGATGAGAAATTGGCTAAATTTCCAACAGGAAAACGTATTTTGGGTTGAAGATTCTAGGTGAAATGCCAGGGGAATGGATTCTAAAGGTAACAAATTTAAACTATATAACCAAACACTCATTGCAAATGCAGAAGGCCTTAGGGTTTGTCTAAACCATTAGACATTTTATGTGGTTTTATTTTTAAATACATTTACATGGGATTCTAGAATGGACGAAAGGGGTCACGAGGAATTAGCATTGGGGTTACCTAACCTAAAATTTACTTTACATTTTTTATGTGGTATGCTGGTTATGGAGAAGCAGCAGGAGGATGAAATGTTTTGAAGAGGTATTTAAATGGTTTCTGAAGGACAGGGAAAGAAAGGGAGGGGAAATATTTTAATGGTGACGAAAGCCCTGAATATTAAAAATTGCTAATGAAGAATGATCAACTTCATTAGGAATTAAATAGATGGGGGGGTTCATTATATAATTCATGAGAAACACCATTCTCTATCCAAATTGTACCATAACTTTAGGAGATTGTTACTATTTCTGTAGGGAGTTATAAAAAGTTGTAATTCTAAGATGATTAGTTATTCGAATTGGTTTATTTTTTATTTAACCTGTTGGTTTTTAATCACGTGTTTGAAAGAAAGAAAAAAAACAGTTTACTTAGGTCCTGGTCTTTGGGGTACATATACAGTGGTACTGTGTTCAGGCTGAAAAGACAATATATGTTAAGAAGGGATGACAGTAACTTCACATGGATTATGATATATGTATTGCTAATTTCATGTTGTGTTTTTTCTCACCAGATTGGTCAATTTCACCAGATTGGGATTCTGGAGTGGGAATTCTGTGAGGGGTTAGGGTGCTAACTTCATGATCTAGTAACTCTTCCTAGAGGTTGTCAGTAGAATAAGGGAGTATGGATTAATTTAGAAAATGTTTTTTTTAGCAGTAACATTATGTTATGCTTTTTGACATTTGTCTTAGAGATGTTATTAAGAAAATGTTAATGTCATAATTCGTCATATAGTCAAAGTTTGTCTGAATTTCCTGGAACAGAAATGTAATGAACTTAACTGTTATTATCTGTGCTTTGTTGAGGTTTTCATGGAAGGAGACGTCAGATCGTGTCTTCATGCATGGTAGGAATAATTTGACCATAGACAGAGTGTGTCGACCTCTAAACCCTCCCTAACCGGCTGCAGAAAGAGCGACAAAGGCAATGAGAGACGGTGACTTTTACCACTTCTATCTGAGTCCGAGCCATAAACCAGGGCCGGAGTGCTGAGAGAAAGTTACATGTACCGTTGGGAAAATGAACTGTGAACGATATCTGAAGAAGACCAGCTAGAATGATAAGTGCCGGGTGAAGGAAAGGGGTGGTGGTATACAGCCTGCTAACTATTTAAACTAGGAATGTATTGAGATACTGATCTTTCATTACCAGGCCTCTCATGACAGGAGGGGTGGTATACAGCCTGCTAACTATTTAAACTAGGAATGCATTGAGATACTGATCTTTCATTACCAGGCCTCTCATGACAGGAGGGGTGGTATACAGCCTGCTAACTATTTAAACTAGGAATGTATTGAGATACTGATCTTTCATTACCAGGCCTCTCATGACAGGAGGGGTGGTATACAGCCTGCTAACTATTTAAACTAGGAATGTATTGAGATACTGATCTTTCATTACCAGGCCTCTCATGACAGGAGAGGTGGTATACAGCCTGCTAACTATTTAAACTAGGAATGTATTGAGATACTGATCTTTCATTACCAGGCCTCTCATGACAGGAGGGGTGGTATACAGCCTGCTAACTATTTAAACTAGGAATGCATTGAGATACTGATCTTTCATTACCAGGCCTCTCATGACAGGAGGGGTGGTATACAGCCTGCTAACTATTTAAACTAGGAATGCATTGAGATACTGATCTTTCATTACCAGGCCACTCATGACAGGAGGGGTGGTATACAGCCTGCTAACTATTTAAACTAGGAATGCATTGAGATACTGATCTTTCATTACCAGGCCACTCATGACAGGAGAGGTGGTATACAGCCTGCTAACTATTTAAACTAGGAATGCATTGAGATACTGATCTTTCATTACCAGGCCACTCATGACAGGAGGGGTGGTATACAGCCTGCTAACTATTTAAACTAGGAATGCATTGAGATACTGATCTTTCTTTACCAGGCCTCTCATGACAGGAGGGGTGGTATACAGCCTGCTAACTATTTAAACTAGGAATGCATTGAGATACTGATCTTTCATTACCAGGCCTCTCATGACAGGAAAACAGGGACAAAGGGGGGCTGTAATGAGAAGAGTTCTAACCGGCAATAAATAGTTGTTTATAAATGTATGTTCTAACAGGGATGATGTGTGCTAAATTGATAAAACTGGAATTTGAGCCTTAGTCTCAGAGTAAGCACTGAGGTCAGTCATTCTAAGTTCGGGTTGGATAATTTATAAAATGTTTTAGTTGTGATTGGGATACAGAGAGAGAGAATTGCTGAAGCACGGTGAGGGGTGGATAATTTATAAAATGTTTTAGTTGTGATTGGGATACAGAGAGAGAGAATTGCTGAAGCACGATGAGGGGTGGGGGCGCTGCTAACATTGATGTGGCCGAGAGAGTCTCCAGAAACTTCTCTTAGTGTCATCCTGAGTTTGTTTGGGGGAATCACTGGATGATGGCTTGGGACAACCATGAAAGTTTTTTTATTTACCCTGTATTCAGAGTGTTTATGTTACGTCGTATCAACGAGTGGTGCTAAGTTATTAAACATGTTCTTTGTTTCTCTTTTCAAGTCAATATGTTTTTAGGTTTCGTGGAACATGAGGCTGTTCATTATTCCAGAGGAGGGAATGATGTATATTGACTAACTGATTTGAGAATGTGTTAGGATGTTTATAACTGTAGAAAATACATTAGGAGTATAGTGTGTTATGGGTTAGATGTAATGATAGAGTATAGTGTGTTATGGGTTAGATGTAATGATAGAGTATAGTGTGTTATGGGTTAGATGTAATGATAGAGTATAGTGTGTTATGGGTTAGATGTAATGATAGAGTATAGTGTGTTATGGGTTAGATGTAATGATACAGTATAGTGTGTTATGGGTTAGATGTAATGATAGAGTATAGTGTGTTATGGGTTAGATGTAATGATAGAGTATAGTGTGTTATGGGTTAGATGTAATGATAGAGTATAGTGTGTTATGGGTTAGATGTAATGATAGAGTATAGTGTGTTATGGGTTAGATGTAATAATAGAGTATAGTGTGTTATGGGTTAGATGTAATAATAGAGTATAGTGTGTTATGGGTTAGATGTAATGATAGAGTATAGTGTGTTATAGGTTAGATGTAATGATAGAGTATAGTGTGTTATGGGTTAGATGTAATGATAGAGTATAGTGTGTTATGGGTTAGATGTAATGATAGAGTATAGTGTGTTATGGGTTAGATGTAATGATAGAGTATAGTGTGTTATGGGTTAGATGTAATGATAGAGTATAGTGTGTTATGGGTTAGATGTAATGATAGAGGAGTATCATTCCCAGAGACAGTATATTTTTACAGCAGCTCATAGAAGAAGGAGAGCAGCTAACTGTACACAATATGGGGAATTAGTTGAACATTACACATACCTAGATCATGGTGAGAGTAGAAGAGATACCACTGGCATTTCAGACATTATGGTAAACTTTCAGGACACCTGTGAGTTTTGTTAGGTTGGATATTATTCCCAACTCATTCATTTTTCTCCAATTTCTAACAGCCGGTGAACATTTGACAGCTTACATGAAGGAGGTATTCTCACAGCAGAGGCTGTAGGGACAGTAACTGAAGGAGCTGTAGGGACAGTAACTGAAGGAGCTGTAGGGACAGTAACTGAAGGAGCTGTAGGGACAGTAACTGAAGGAGCTGTAGGGACAGTAACTGAAGGAGCAGTAGGGACAGTAACTGAAGGAGCTGTAGGGACAGTAACTGAAGGAGCTGTAGGGACAGTAACTGAAGGAGCAGTCGGGACAGTAACTGAAGGAGCTGTAGGGACAGTAACTGAAGGAGCTGTAGGGACAGTAACTGAAGGAGCTGTAGGGACAGTAACTGAATGAGCTGTAGGGACAGTAACTGAAGGAGCTGTAGGGACAGTAACTGAAGGAGCTGTAGGGACAGTAACTGAAGGAGCTGTAGGGACAGTAACAGAAGGAGCTGTAGGGACAGTAACTGAAGGAGCTGTAGGGACAGTAACTGAAGGAGCTGTAGGGACAGTAACTGAAGGAGCTGTAGGGACAGTAACAGAAGGAGCTGTAGGGACAGTAACTGAAGGAGCTGTAGGGACAGTAACTGAAGGAGCTGTAGGGACAGTAACTGAAGGAGCTGTAGGGACAGTAACTGAAGGAGCAGTAGTAGAAGCGTAGAATGCTATATTGACAGCATGGAATTGGACTACTGCACAAATGAGAGGTATTGTGAGACTATAGTCATGGGCCATGTTGGAAGTAGCAGTGGTTACTTAAGTAGCATTTTTGGTATATCAGTTTATGATGACTTATGTCACATGGATTGGTTACTGGTAACTGGAGGACCGATGGGAGGACAGGGGATGCGTTAGTTGAGAACAAGTTCTCATTTGCAACTGCGACCTGGGCAAGATAAAGCGTAGCAATTCGACACATACAACAACACAGAGTTACACATAGAATAAACAAAACATACAGTCAATAATACAGTAGAACAAAATAAAACAAAAAGTATATATACAGTGAGTGCAAATGAGGTAAGTTAAGGCAATAAATAGGCCATGGTGGCGAAGTAATTACAATATAGCAATTAAACACTGGAATGGTAGATGTGCAGATGATGAATGTGCAAGCAGAGATACTGGGGTGCAAAGGAGCAAGATAAATAAATAAATACAGTATGGGGATGAGGTAGGTAGATAGATGGGCTGTATACAGATGGGCTATGTACAGGTGCAGTGATCTGTGAGCTGCTCTGACAGCTTGTGCTTAAAGCTAGTGAGGGAGATATGAGATATGAGTCTCCAGCTTCAGAGATTTTTGCAGTTTGTTTCAGTCATTGGCAGCAGAGAACTGGAAGAAAAGACGACCAAAGAAGGAATTGGCTTTGGGGGTGACCAGTGAGATATACCTGCTGGAGTGCGTGCTACGAGTGGGTGCTGCTATGGTGACCAGTGAGCTGAGATAAGGCGGGGCTTTACCAAGCATAGACTTGTAGATAACCTGTAGCCAGTGGGTTTGGCGACGAGTATGAAGCGAGGGCCAACCAATGAGAGCGTACAGGTCGCAATGGTGGGTAGTGTATGGGGCTTTGGTGACAAAACGGATGGCACTGTGATAGACTGCATCCAGTTTGTTGAGTAGAGTGTTGGAGGCTATTTTATAGATGACATCACCGAAGTCGAGGATCGGTAGGATGGTCAGTTTTACGAGGGTGTGTTCGGCAGCATGAGTGAAGGATGCTTTGTTGCGATATAGGAAGCCGATTCTAGATTTAATTTTGGATTGGAGATGCTTAATGTGAGTCTGGAAGGAGAGTTTACAGTATTGGTTTGAGAGACACACTACTCCAAACAGTACCTGCAGTGGTTAAGATCGTCATGTCTCTCCTTGGGGGGGAGCATAGTTCTCACGTGAAGTGAGGTCCAACTGCATAATGGGTGAGTGAAGACACCATGACAGAGGAAGCAGAGAGAGAGAGACTAGAGTCCACTGTAAGACATACAGATGGGTTGGGTCTGGGAACTACTATAAACATCATAGTTGGTTTGGGGTTTAGCAGCTTTATTGGTTAATGCATCATATGATAGATGGGTAATTGTACTGGGAACAAAATGTTGAAGGCATTGATGTGAAAGCAGATACAGTGCTGAGTTACCTCAAGAGGATGGAACGTGGATTAGGGATACGCACTTGCATGTCAGGTGACGTACCTATACAGTGAAATGGAGGAGATGGGGAACAAATTGAAAGTGGCATGACTTGGGAACACCTCTGGGAACCTGGGGCCTAAAGAGGAAGACTGGGTGAAAGCATGAGGAAGCTTTTTAGAGCTTTCATTTCTGTGGAACCCAGCAGGAAAGTATCCTGGAGGCATTTATTTTTTATTTTATTTCACCTTTATTTAACCTGTTGGGGGTAGGGGGCAGTATTGACACGGCCGGATAAAAAACGTACCCGATTTAATCTGGTTACTACTCCTGCCCAGTAACTAGAATATGCATATAATTATTGGCTTTGGATAGAAAACACCCTAAAGTTTCTAAAACTGTTTGAATGGTGTCTGTGAGTATAACAGAACTCATATGGCAGGCAAAAACCTGAGAAGATTCCTTACAGGAAGTGGCCTGTCTGATAAGTTGTTGTTCATCTTGGCTCTTTTTATTGAAGACTGAGGATCTTTGCTGCAATGTGACACTTCCTACGGCTCCCATAGGCTCTCAGAGCCCGGGAAAAAGCTAAATGATATCGAGGCAGCCCCAGGCTGAAACGCATTTACGCTTTTGGCAAGTGGCCGATCAGAGGACAATGGGCTTAGGCGCGTGCACGAGTCGACCCCGTGCTTTATTTTCTTTCCTCTTTTTACCTAAACGCAGATTCCCGGTCGGAATATTATCGCTTTTTTACGAGAAAAATGGCATAAAAATTGATTTTAAACAGCGGTTGTCATGCTTCAAAGTACGGTAATGGAATATTTAGAATTTCTTTGTCACGAAATGCGCCATGCTCGTCACCCTTATTTACCCTTTCGGATAGTGTCTTGAACGCACAAACAAAACGCAGCTATTTGGATATAACAATGGATTATTTGGGACCAAACCAACATTTGTTATTGAAGTAGAAGTCCTGGGAGTGCATTCTGACGAAGAACACCAAAGGTAATCAAACTTTTCTAATAGTAAATCTGACTTTGGTGAGTGCTAAACTTGCTGGGTGTCTAAATAGCTAGCCCTGTGATGCCGGGCTATCTACTGAGAATATTGCAAAATGTGCTTTCACCGAAAAGCTATTTTAAAATCGGACATATCGAGTGCATAGAGGAGTTCTGTATCTATAATTCTTAAAATAATTGTTATGCTTTTTGTGAACGTTTATCGTGAGTAATTTAGTAAATTTTTAGTAAATTCACCGGAAGTTTGCGGGGGCTATGCTAGTTCTGAACGTCACATGCTAATGTAAAAAGCTGGTTTTTGATATAAATATGAACTTGATTGAACAAAACATGCATGTATTGTATAACATAATGTCCTAGGTGTGTCATCTGATGAAGATCATCAAAGGTTAGTGCTGCATTTGGCTGTCTTCTGGGTTTTTGTGACATTATATGCTAGCTTGAAAAATGGGTGTCTGATTATTTCTGGCTGGGTACTCTGCTGACATAATCTAATGCTTTGCTTTCGTTGTAAAGCCTTTTTGAAATCGGACAGTGTGGTTAGATTAACGAGAGTCTTGTCTTTAAAATGGTGTAAAATAGTCATATGTTTGAGAAATTGAAGTAATAGCATTTCTAAGGTATTTGAATAACGCGCCACAGGATTCCACTGGCTGTTACGTAGGTGGGACCATTTCGTCCCGCCGGCCCTAGAGAAGTTAACCAGGTAGCCAAGTTGAGAACAAGTTCTCATTTACAATTGCGACCTGACCAAGATAAAGCAAAGCGGTTCGACACATGCAACAACAGAGTTACACATGGAGCAAACAAACATACAGTCAATAATACAGTAGAAAAACAAGTCTATATACAATGTGTGCAAATGAGGTGAGATAAGGGAGGTAAGAGAATAAATAGGCCATGGTGGCGAAGTAAATACAATATAGCAATTAAACACTGGAAAGGTAGATGTGCAGTAGATGAATGTGCAAAGTAGAGATACTGGGGTGCAAAGGAGCAAGATGGACCAACTGATGGCTCAGTTGGTAGAGCATGGTGTTTGCAACACCAGGGTTGTGGGTTCAATTCCCACGGGGGACCAGTATGGGGAAAAAAATGTATGAAATGTATGCATTCACTACTGTAAGTTGCTCTGGATAAGAGTGTCTGCTAAATAACGTAAATGTAAATACAGTGGGGGATGAGGTAGTTGTTTGGGCTATTTACAGATGGGGTATGTGCAGTCAGCTGGTGCTTAAAGCTAGTGAGTGAGATAAGTGTCTCTAGTTTCAGTGATTTTTGTAGTTCGTTCCAGTCATTGGCAGCAGAGAACTGGAAGGAGAGGCGGCCAAAGGAGGAATTGGCTTTGAGGGTGACCAGTGAGATATACCTGCTGGAGTGCGTGCTACGGGTGGGTGCAGCTATGGTGACCAGCGAGCTGAGATAAAGTGGGGCTTTACCTAGCAGGGTCTTGTAGATGACCTGGAGCCAGTGGGTTTGGCGACGAGTATGAAGCGAGGGCCAGCCAATGAGAGCGTACATAGAGTCAGGTGAAGAGAGAGTGGGAATTATCATGGTTTCAGACTTTGGTTTTCATGCATATATAATTATCCATAGCTTATCACATTGTTAATACTGTTATGTTTTATGTCTTTTTGTTGCTTTCCAAGTCTTGTGCTATCACTCTCCTAGGAACCAGAGGGGAAAGTGGAGAGACTAAAAGCTGCTCCATCTGCCATTGAAGGAGACGGCAGATTTAGCTGGAATGGCATTTTGTTGCGTGATCATAATTCAGAGGACATAAGTCTCTGAAATTGTACACATTTGTTTGTTTGTTAAATTCTTGTTTTATAATCATTTGTTAGTTTTTTTTAATCATGTTTTATTATCATTGTTTATACATTTATTAGTAATTTCCAAGTTTATATGAACTGAACATTAGGATGCTATTGTTCAAGACTAGGGACTGTTGGATTCAACAGTTTGAACATTGAGATATTAAAGACATGATAGATTAGACACATAGTATATTAAGGAGTAACAGAGACTGGGTCTCTGTAGAAAGACAGATAGCTGTGGAATGTGTTGGAATGTGTTGGGGGATGAGAGGAGAGCAAAGTGTTGATACAGGAAAGACAGATGGACATCTGTGGATTAGATGAAGGAGGGGTTTAGGTCAGGAGGTGAGGACAGATTCTCATCAGGGAGTAATAAAGGTTTGGTTTCCTGTTACCCTTTTTACTCTCTTCCTGTAGAACCATAAGATGAAAGGATTAGAGAGAAGGAGGAGGGTCTTAAATGGGATATAAATATCTGGATGGGACAAATGTTGGGTTGTCTGAATTACAGCTGTACAGAACCTCTGGGAAGAATTAAACTTGGTTAAAGCTTCTCTAGTGTCCGTGGGTTATTTACTCTGAACAATAACAACCTAACAATACATACTGAGATCATTTAAGATAAAATAATTAACTTGGTATTGGAATCATATTTGAATAGTATCCATTGGTATTACATTGGTATTACATTGGTATCACATTGGTATCACATTGGTATCACATTGGTATTACATTGGTATCACATTGGTATCACATTGGTATTACATTGGTATTACATTGGTATTACATTGGTATTACATTGGTATCACATTGGTATCACATTGGTATTACATTGGTATTACATTGGTATTACATTGGTATCACATTGGTATCACATTGGTATTACATTGGTATTACATTGGTATCACATTGGTATCACATTTCCATTTAGCTCCAACTTGATACATTCCTGTTCCAGTTCCCTCAATGGTGGTTGAGATGGGGAAGTTCTGCACTTCTCTTCTTCTTGTTGCTACTGTAGAATGAGATGGTCTGTGTTACAGTCAACAGAAGTGTGTGTGTGTGTGTGTGTGTGTGTGTGTGTGTGTGTGTGTGTGTGTGTGTGTGTGTGTGTGTGTGTGTGTTGTATTTACCTTTGTAACTTGGTAATGACTTTGTTGATCCATCGTGCATCTGGAGTCACACAGACGGTGGCTTTGTCCTTCTTGGTAATGCTGATGAATGAAGGGAGGGATATATTACAGCGTCACCATGGTTACATATCATACACTGCAGAATAAAACATATCATAAAATGTCAATATGAATGTACACATATTTAGCAGATGTTATTACGGCTGTAGGGAAATGGTTGTGTTCCCAGCTCCAACAGTGCAGTAATATCTAGAAAATACAACACACAAATCTGAGTAAAATAATGGAATTAAGAAATCTATAAATATTAGGACGAGCAAAGTCAGAGTACTGTATATGTAAATGTATGTATGTATACAGTACCAGTCAAACGTTTGGACACCTACTCATTTCAGGGTTTTAATTTATTTTTACTATTTTCTACATTGAATAATAATAGTGAAGACATCAAAACTATGAAATAACACATATGGAATCATGTAGTAACCCAAAAAGTGTTAAACAAATAAAAATATATTTTATATTTGAGATTGTTCAAAGTAGCCACCCTTTGCCTTGATGATATCTTTTCACACTCTTGGCATTCCTTTGACCTCATGGCTTGGGTTTTGCTCTGACATGCACTGACAACTGTAGGACCTTTATATAGACAGGTGTGAGATGTTCCAAATCATGTCTAATCAATTGAATTTACCACAGGTGGACTCCAATCAAGTTGTAGAAACATCTCAAGGATAATCAATGGAAACAGGATCTATCTAAACTCAATTTCGAGTCTCATAGCAAAGAGTCTGAATACTTTTTGCTAAAATGTCTAAACCTGTTTTTGCTTTGTTATTATGGGGTATTGTGTGTAAATTGACAAGGACAATTTTTTATTTAATCCGTTTTAGAAAAAGTCTGTAAACATAATAAAATGTGGAAAAAGTCAAGGGGTCTGAATACTTTCTGAATGCACTGTATGTATATGTATACATGTGTGATTGAATGTATAGTCATTGTGGACAGTATGTGGATAGAATATATAGTATATCTGTAGAATAGGTAGGATATAATAGTATATCTACAGCAATAGTTGAATAGGATGGCCTTGACTAGAAAAACCTATTTGTAATCTGTGATTGTCTGGAGTCCCTGCCACATACTGAGTTTCGGGGGAAATTGCTATAGGCTACCACTGCAAATGTCCACATTTATTCCAATGTCTTAGCCTTGGTTATGAATAGGAACATTGAACTCATCATCAGTGACTAATGATTGGTTTGCATAGCATGCAGTAAAGCGACTATACAGACTAATTAATTTCCCCTCCACCACGACCTATCCCCCACGCTTCTTCCCCCTATGCATTAGAAAACCACAGTTTAGCGCTTCGTTCAAGACCTCGCTGACTGACTCACATGATCTATGTGTGGAGACAATGACAGCCACCATGGGTTTTAGGGGCGGTTTCCAGAACACAGATGAAGCCTGGACAACAACAACAAAAAGCATGGAGATCCACTGGGCCACTGGTTACCAACCAATCGATCCACTTCAAGGCATTCCTAGTCGATCACCAAGTGCGCCTACTGCGCTGGCCAATCGGATAGCTCAAATCACTGTTCCTACAGCTTCCACGACCCCACGCAAAGTTTGATACCATAAGATTTCATAACTTTTAAAACCATGACCAGAGAGAAATGATCAAAGAATACAGCAAACAGCTGCTGTTTTTTATGAGTGAGATCATGTTTAAGTTTTCATTCTGTTCTGTCACTGTTTTCATTCAACACTATTACAAAACATAAAACATGTTTCTCTCTACTTCCACTTGAGCTGCAAATGCAGTGAATGAGTAGCCAAGTAGCGCTGTGTTTTTATTAGTAGTAGCAGCTGTCCTGTCTATTTTAATAGGGAGGGATATTTAACTTTCTCTGGTCATAGGAACAACATGAATTTGTGCAGGAGGCAGATGCGGTGTGACTCGACTTTAGCCATCAGGTGGAAGACGTTGTCCCCTCTCTCTGGTCAGTCTCACCGGAGGAAAGGAAGGAGAGAGCAGGACCGTGTGAGGCGGACCCTCTGCTGTTCTCTCCCTCCCTCCGCTGAGACTAATGTGGTGTTCAAAACTACTGGGAACTCTGAAATCTCAGACTTCCGACTTCAGTGTGTTCAAGACAACTGGAAACTGAAAAAAATGAGATCCGATTAGGAAAAATCATTTTGAACGGTCATCCGACTCTAAATTCCTAGTCGGTAACTGGGGAATCTTTCTAGAACTCCATCTTTCCGACCTGAAGTTCACTGACTTCATGATTTGACCTAGTTCTTTTTCTCAGAGTTCTCAGTTTTCTTGAAAGCACCATGACAGATGCAGATACCATCAGTCCAGTAAAATAAAAGCCAATTGTTTCAATTTATGCTCAGCTGTGCCTCGCAAGTGCTACACCAACTGATCTATTTTGTTATCAAAGCTCGAGTTTTGAAATATAATATTGTCTGAGAATAACAATATTGGCAGGACAGGCATATACACACGTAGAAAAAAGGGTTCCAAAAGGGTTCTTCAGCTGTACCCATAGGAGAACACTTTTTGGTTCCAGGTAGAACTCTTATTAGTTCCAGGTAGAACCCTTTTGAGTTCCATGTAGAACCCTCTGTGGAAAGGGTTCTACATGGAAACCAGAAAGGGTTATTCAAAGGGTACTACTATGGGGACAGCCGAAGAACCCTTTTGGGTTCTAGATAGCACCTTTTTTCTAAGAGTGTAGCCAATATGATGTGATAATGTATTAGGCATACTGTGATAATGTATTAGGCATACTGTGATAATGTATTAGGCATGCTGTGATCATGTTTTAGGCATGCTGTGGTCATGTATTAGGAATGTTGTGATAATGTATTAGACAGACCAGGTAATGTATTAGGCATACCATGATAATGTATTAGACATGATGTGATAATGTATTAGGAATGCTGTGATAATGTATTAAAAATGTTGTGATAATGTATTAGGCATACCAGGTAATGTATTAGGGCTACTGTGATAATGTATTAGGAATGCTGTGATAAGGTATTAGACAGACCAGGTAATGTATCAGGGCTACTGTGATAATGTATTAGGAATGATGTGATAATGTATTAGGCAGACCAGGTAATGTATTGTACAAACCTCATTCATACAGAACAGTTTTTTTTAAGTCATGTTTAAAAATATATATATATTTCAGAAATAGATTTTGGCTTGCTTTTTGACTGTGAAAGTGTTGTTGACTGGTTGTTAGGTGGTGTTAGTTGACTCACATGATCTCTGTTTGACGACAGTGGGCACCTGGAGGTAGGATCTCTATCCTGTAGAACAGCCTAGGAGAGATGAAAGCAGAGGACGTTCGGATGCAGCGACACTTCTGACATGCAGCACAGCCGTTCATGGGGAATGCTGCAGGGATGAAGACCGTGAATATTACATACAATAACAATATAGTATTGTTCGGATTTGGGGTTAAAGGTTAAGGTTTAAGGGATAGGGTTAAAACCTTAAAATCATCACTAAAAGTTGCACTTTGAAACATGTGAATGTTACAAAGACAAAACGGATTCTAGATCAGCACTCTTAGGGCTCTATTCAGTCTGTATCATCGCTGAAGCGTTACAGATCAAATCAAATCAAAGTTTATTTGTCTCGTGCGCCGAATACAACGGGTAGATTACCTTACAGTGAAATGCTTACTTACAGGCTCTAACCAATAGTGCATAAAAGGTATTAGGTGAACAATAGGTAAGTAAAGGAATAAAAACACCAGTAAAAAGACAGTGATTGCGGGATAGCAATGTAACGGTAATATCTGATTGAGACGACATGCAGCGTTTACCGTGAATGCAGTTTCCGCTAAGGAACATTGCCTTTAAATTTCACTCACGCTGCAACGCAGAACTTCTGCCATACGGATTGAATACAGACCCTACTCTGAGACACTTAAAATTGCAATGGATTGATTGTGATAATTGGAATTCAATTGTAAAAAAAAAAAAAGATAATAGGTTTGGTTTGTCGATAGTTCAAGAGTCAAGTTGAACAGATTCATAGATATATATAGATAAAGATGCAATATCTCACCTTGAAGAGCCACGAACCAGCAGAGAGTCAGGGAGACCAACAGGTAGTGTGGCTTGAAAGGCATCTTGAGTCTGTGTTGGCTGTGGTCGGCTGGTGTCTACTGAAACTGAATGATGTTGTCTCTGGGTTTATATTGCTGCAATAAAGGAAGTGTGGGGGAATCCCTCGTCTTCACACAAAATGATGATCAGACTTTTGGAGTATATAAACATGTCTATATATATTCACTATTTTAACTTTATCCTTAATTTATAGCCTAGTGATTAATTCTATTGAAATTAAACCTGCCATATTGAGAATCTGTCTTGTTACAATTGTAAAGAGGATTTTAATGATAATATAATCAAATAATACTTCAGCAATCTAGTCAAAACATGGTAAATGCTGGGTTGAACAAGTAGAAACTCAGTGGTTAAGATTGGATAGCGTTTAAAAACGGAATTTCTCGTAGACATACAGACAGGTCCATAATTGACCTTGATAAAGATGAACAAAAAAGACTGTATAAAATCAATAATACAAACACTGAGCTATATTGTATGCAACAAAAAAAGGGGAAATTATGTTATTTATACTAATACAATTGCTCAGTGAAAGTGATTTTGTTTCACAAGTCATATTTTTTTTTCTCTCTCAAAAAGATAGGGGTTAAAATGGCACTGCTGTTTTCAATACCTCACCTAGAGAGGATAATGGCCACTGAGCCTTTTTCTACTGTAAGGGCTGTCGTGAGAGAGAGACCAATGTGCAGCGGAGTTAGTGTTCATCATTGAATATTTAATAAGAAAGAACACCATACAAACAAAACAAGAAAACTGACAGCCAAACAGTCCTGTCAGGTGCAAACACTAAACAGAAACAATTACCCACAAAACCCAAAGGCAAAACATGCTCCTTATGTGTGACTCCCAATCAGCAACAACGAGCTTCAGCTATGCCTGATTGGGAGCCACACACGGCCCAAAACAAAGAAATACAAAAACATAGAAAAAGGAACATAGAACGCCCACCCAATGTAATACCCTGGCCTAACCAAAATAAAGAACAAAAACCCCTCTCTATGGCCAGGGCGTTACATCTACTATGTTTTATAGGATCTTCTTTTACACCTGTTACGTTAGGTTATGAGAATGAAGAACACATCAGGAGGGATCTTAGACCTGTTACGTTAGGTTATGAGAATGAAGAACACATCAGGAGGGATCTTAGACCTGCTACGTTAGGTTATGAGAATGAAGAACACATCAGGAGGGATCTCAGACCTGCTACGTTAGGTTATGAGAATGAAGAACACATCAGGAGGGATCTTAGACCTGTTACGTTAGGTTATGAGAATGAAGAACACATCATGAGGGATCTTAGACCTGTTACGTTAGGTTATGAGAATGAAGAACACATCAGGAGGGATCTTAGACCTGTTACGTTAGGTTATGAGAATGAAGAACACATCAGGAGGGATCTTAGACCATTCCTCTATAACAGAGTCTTTCCAGATCCTTGATATCTCTTGTCTGCGCTCATGGACTGTCCTCTTCAAACCACAGGTTTTCAATGGGGTTCAAGTCCGGAGACTGAGATGACCTTTACAAACTGTTAATTTTGTGGTCAATTAACAATTTCTTTGCTGATTTTGATTTGTGCTTGGGGTTATTGTCTTACTGGAAGATCCACTTGTGGCCAAGTTTCAGACTCCTGGAGAAGGCAACCAAGTTTTTGGCTGAAATGGTCTGGTTCTTGGCAAATTTGATGATGCCGTTGACCGTAACAAGGGCCCCAGGACAAAACAAAAATTAGCTTTTTGGTCTTCATTTAAGGTTAGGGTTAAGGTTAGGGTTAGTTTGAAAAAATCTGATTTTTCAGAGTATAAATTGTAGAAATAGGCAGAGTTTATGACTTTGTGGACAAAAAAAAGAACAAGCAAAATAGTCCCATAACATCAAAGATCCACCACCATATTTTACAGTTGGTATGAGGCTCCTTTTTAATGGCATCCAACAAATGTAAACACCTGCAGTTTGGAACCTGTACTGTGTTCAGATGACATGAAAATAAAGATATTTTTATAATAAATCTTTATGGGTGTCAATAATTGTGGACCTGACTGTATATACTGCATGTGCAGCAACATCTCCTCCTTGGGAATTAATACAGTACTATTATTACACTGTCATATCTTTTCCCTATCAGAATCATTCTGCCACACATTTATCAAGGCTGATAGCTTCATATCACTTGTGTTCTTTTCCCTATCAGAATCATTCTGCCACACATTTATCAAGGCTGATAGCTTCATATCACTTGTGTTTAATTCAGACTCATTTCACTTGATCGGGTGCAAGGAACCCAGAATAAGGAACTGACAATTCCAACAAGCATTAAGAAGTCAGACAATGTTTTTTTTATTAGCAGACTGATGGAAAGAGCTCCATTGGCAGTGGACTGCCCAGTGAAGACCACATCTAATTTTACATTGTGGTCATTTAGCAGACGCTCTTATCCAGAGCGACTTACATATAAGGCTTGTTCCCATTGGCAGTTTGAAATGACTCAAATCCACATTTTTTGCATATTCTATTCTAATCTGTTATTTTTCCTGCAGTCTGAACAGCAAAAAGCACATGGAATTGGACATTTCAAGTCACATTTCAAACCACCTTCATAGGTCAGATACAAATCTGATTCCTGGCCATGCGACTTGTGTCTGAACGGTCAAATTTGATTTATTTGTGGTTTTTAGGCTGTTGTTGGGCATATCTTGCTGCTTCCTAGCTACTCTGTTGACAGTTTGACAAGAACATGAGAGCGCTAACTAGCTTGTTAGTTGTTTACAAACAAATTAGTGAATGTGGTAGAAAGGTAAACAGCTAGCTAGTTGACTGCTGTGGCTAGCTAGTTGACTGCTGTGGCTAGCTAGTTGACTGCTGTGGCTAGCTAGTTGACTGCCGTGGCTAGCTAGTTGACTGCCGTGGCTAGCTAGTTGACTGTTGTGGCTAGCTAGTTGACTGCTGTGGCTAGCTAGTTGACTACTGTGGCTAGCTAGTTGACTGCTCTGGTTAGCTAGTTGACTACTGTGGCTAGCTAGTTGACTGCTGTGGCTAGCTAGTTGACTACTGTGGCTAGCTAGTGGACTGCTGTGGCCGAAAAATAACTTGTTTTGAAAGTTAAATCAACTTGTCCTTTGAGAATTTAAAGGTGTTCTGACACTATGATTTTGAACATTCAAAGTATGTGGGAAACATCCCTGGCAGGCATTGTTGTCATCTTAGCTTGCTACATAACTTCTGAGTGATAGGAAGCAGGAGCACCAATCAGCCTACACCACCTCACATACACCCATTGTTAGTGTGACAACTAGCCATGTCATCAAATGAATGCTGTCTGAACACACACCCATCGTTACTAGGACAACTAGCCATGTCATCAAATGAATGCTGTCTGAACACACACCCATCGTTACCATGACAACTAGCCATGTCATCAAATGAATGCTGTCTGAACACAAACCCATCGTTACTATGACAACTAGCCATGTCATCAAATGAATGCTGTCTGAACACACACCCATCGTTACCATGACAACTAGCCATGTTATCAAATGAATGCTGTCTGAACACAAACCCATCGTTACTATGACAACTAGCCATGTTAGCAAATGAATGCTGTCTGAACACTTACAAATCCGACGTGGTCACTTGTAATTTGCTATTTGGACAGTGAGAAATTCCAAAACGGACTTGAAAAACATAACTGATGTGAGCATTAAGGCCTGCAGTGTGAGCAAGGTTTTAGTGCATTCAACTAGGCCTAAATTTAGCAGGGAGAACAACGACTTCCAGTAGTCCATTTTCAAAAAAGCAGAATTAGTGGCAGGAAGAAAAAAACACTGAATTAATTAGTCTCCTTGGAATTCCCATTCATCATAAATAGCAAGATGTTTAAAATTTCGTAAGACTTGTTTGTGGTGAGCATGTATCTCTTTTTATCATCATCTAATAACAATCCTTTTAGATTTTAATTTAATTTTAATTGAACCTTTATTTAACTAGGCAGGTCAGTTAAGAACAAATTCTTATTTACAATGACGACCTAGGAACAGTGGGTTAACTGCCTTGTTCAGGGGCAGAACAAGGTCTAAATCCTGACTAAATCCTGACTAAATAACAGACATATTAAGGCATTTGGAAAATAATTAAAATAATTATTTCACCTTTATTTAACCAGGTAGACCAGTTGAGAACAAGTTCTCATTTACAACTGCGACCTGGCCAAGATAAAGCAAAGCAGTGCGACAAAAACAACAACACAGAGTTACACAATAAACAAACGTACAGTCATGGGTAGAATAACATGGGTAGAATAACATGGGTAGAATAACATGGGTAGAATAACATGGGTAGAATAACATGGGTAGAATAACATGGGTTGAATAACATGGGTAGAATAACATGGGTAGAATAACATGGGTAGAACAACATGGGTAGATTAACATGGGTAGAATAACATGGGTAGAATAACATGGGTTGAAGAACATGGGTTGAATAACATGGGTTGAATAACATGGGTAGAATAACATGGGTAGAACAACATGGGTAGAATAACATGGGTAGAATAACATGGGTAGAAGAACATGGGTAGAATAACATGGGTTGAATAACATGGGTAGAATAACGTGGGTAGAATAACATGGGTTGAAGAACATGGGTTGACTAACATGGGTTGAATAACATGGGTAGAAGAACATGGGTTGACTAACATGGGTAGAATAACATGGGTAGAAGAACATGGGTAGAATAACATGGGTTGAATAACGTGGGTAGAATAACATGGGTTGAAGAACATGGGTTGACTAACATGGGTAGAATAACATGGGTAGAATAACATGGGGTGAATAACATGGGTAGAATAACATATGTCTTATAATAAAGGCTATTATGGTCAGATAAAATACGATTAGATTAAGGCTAATACAAGTTTATAACAAAGTAATAATTCAATATTATCTGTGTTAGTATTACTATATTACCATACTTTAATAGTCCCAGACTGACAGCGAGTCTAGTAGACAGGATGCCTATTATATCAGTACCATCATTATAATACAGGTTTTTATGGTTTTACAGAACCAAAAAACTCCACATCGACCAAAGGAGGAAGAAAGCACAGCATTTCACTTTCTGGATTTGACTTTCCCAAACCTCTGAACCAGAATAGAAAGTTAGCCAATATAATGAAACTGAACACCGTGTGGGTAAACAACATGCAGCCAGCCCATGTATGTGCCACCTTCTATGATCTGAGTATGATGAGCATGGTGGGTCAGTGGTAACCTGGGGTGTATTAGTATGATGAGCATGGTGGGTCAGTGGAGACCTGGGGTGTATTAGTATGATGAGCATGGTGGGTCAGTGGTAACCTGGGGTGTATTAGTATGATGAGCATGGTGGGTCAGTGGTAACCTGGGGTGTATTAGTATGATGAGCATGGTGGGTCAGTGGTAACCTGGGGTGTATTAGTATGATGAGCATGGTGGGTCAGTGGAAACCTGGGGTGTATTAGTATGATGAGCATGGTGGGTCAGTGGTAACCTGGGGTGTATTAGTATGATGAGCATGGTGGGTCAGTGGAGACCTGGGGTGTATTAGTATGATGAGCATGGTGGGTCAGTGGTAACCTGGGGTGTATTAGTATGATGAGCATGGTGGGTCAGTGGTAACCTGGGGTGTATTAGTATGATGAGCATGGTGGGTCAGTGGAGACCTGGAGTGTATTAGTATGATGAGCATGGTGGGTCAGTGGTAACCTGGGGTGTATTAGTATGATGAGCATGGTGGGTCAGTGGAGACCTGGGGTGTACTAGTATGATGAGCATGGTGGGTCAGTGGAGACCTGGGGTGTATTAGTATGATGAGCATGGTGGGTCAGTGGTAACCTGGGGTGTATTAGTATGATGAGCATGGTGGGTCAGGGGTAACCTGGGGTGTATTAGTATGATGAGCATGGTGGGTCAGTGGAGACCTGGGGTGTATTAGTATGATGAGCATGGTGGGTCAGTGGAGACCTGGGGTGTATTAGTATGATGAGCATGGTGGGTCAGTGGTAACCTGGGGTGTATTAGTATGATGAGCATGGTGGGTCAGTGGAAACCTGGGGTGTGTTAGTATGATGAGCATGGTGGGTCAGTGGTAACCTGGGGTGTATTAGTATGATGAGCATGGTGGGTCAGTGGTAACCTGGGGTGTATTAGTATGATGAGCATGGTGGGTCAGTGGTAACCTGGGGTGTATTAGTATGATGAGCATGGTGGGTCAGTGGTAACCTGGGGTGTATTAGTATGATGAGCATGGTGGGTCAGTGGAGACCTGGGGTGTATTAGTATGATGAGCATGGTGGGTCAGTGGTAACCTGGGGTGTATTAGTATGATGAGCATGGTGGGTCAGTGGTAACCTGGGGTGTATTAGTATGATGAGCATGGTGGGTCAGTGGAGACCTGGAGTGTATTAGTATGATGAGCATGGTGGGTCAGTGGTAACCTGGGGTGTATTAGTATGATGAGCATGGTGGGTCAGTGGTAACCTGGGGTGTATTAGTATGATGAGCATGGTGGGTCAGTGGTAACCTGGGGTGTATTAGTATGATGAGCATGGTGGGTCAGTGGTAACCTGGGGTGTATTAGTATGATGAGCATGGTGGGTCAGTGGTAACCTGGGGTGTATTAGTATGATGAGCATGGTGGGTCAGTGGAGACCTGGGGTGTATTAGTATGATGAGCATGGTGGGTCAGTGGAAACCTGGGGTATAATTCACTACCACTCAAACCCACACAGAAACCAGCAGAAGCAAACTGAAGGAAAAGGGGAGGGACCAACATGAATTTGTCCAAAAGAAACTAGAATTTTTATTGAAAAGCATGTTTTTGTTCAAAGTTAATGGTTTCCGTTACAAACTGTTTGCTACGGTTTTGTTCTGAATGAACAGACCTCTGGGTGTTAAGACCAGTGTCTCCCAATCCTGGTTCTGGAGACCCAAAGGGGAGCACTAACAAACCTGATTCAAATCAAAGGGTTGATTAGGAGTTGATTAGTTCAATCAAGTCTGAGTGCTAACTGTTATATAGACATTATAACACTAACTGTTATATAGACATTATAACACTGTTATATAGACATTATAGCACTAACTGTTATATAGACATTATAACACTGTTATATAGACATTATAGCACTAACTGTTATATAGACATTATAACACTATTATATAGACATTATAACACTATCTGTTATATAGACATTATAACACTGTTATATAGACATTATAGCACTAACTGTTATATAGACATTATAGCACTAACTGTTATATAGACATTATAACACTAACTATTATATAGACATTATAACACTAACTGTTATATAGACATTATAACACTAACTGTTATATAGACATTATAACACTAACTGTTATATAGACATTATAACACTAACTGTTATATAGACATTATAACACTAACTGTTATATAGACATTATAACACTAACTGTTATATAGACACTATAACACTAACTGTTATATAGACATTATAACACTAACTGTTATATAGACATTATAACACTAACTGTTATATAGACATTATAACACTAACTGTGAGAATCACACTGTTTCATTCAGGGGAAACTATTGCAGCTCATACTGTAACTATCATGCATGTTGGTCCCAGTAGTTTCCATTGGAAATGATGAGTGTGAACCTAACCTCATCTGTTTAATACGGTTTCCTGCTGCCGGCTCCCACACTAAAGGACTGTTAGCAGACGCTCTTATCCAGAGCGACATACAGTTAGTGTGTTCATCTGAAGATAGCTAGGTGGGACAAGTTAGACATACCGGAACCAACAAGTTCACCACACTTTGACATTTATACGTTGGCATGCTTCTGCCTGGTTTGTTAGGCCTATATAGTTACAGTTTAGTCATTTAGCAGACATTTTTATCCAGAGGGACTTACAGGAGCAGATTAGGGTTAAGTGTTTTGCTCAATGGCATATCGAAAGATTTTTCACCTAATCTGCTCGGGGATTCGAACCAGAGACCTTTACACTCACTGGCCCAACAGTCTTAACCTCTAGGAAGCCCATAATGACAAGAGGAAGTTCAGAGTGGAAATGATGTGTGTGTTGAATGGCTGCAGACCAGAGGCAGCAGGCCTTTTCAGTTAACCTACTAATATCACTATCCTGGGCACGGCCTCTGTCATGTTTGATGAGTTGAGCAAATGCATTTATTTTTGTGACCATCAGTATGACTTTGAAACCAAACTGAAGTGTGTGGTGAGGCTGATCTGTGGTGTGGTATTAGTGATGGTGAGGCTGATCTGTGGTGAGGTATTAGTGATGGTGAGGCTGATCTGTGGTGTGGTATTAGTGATGGTGAGGCTGATCTGTGGTGTGGTATTAGTGATGGTGAGGCTGATCTGTGGTGTGGTATTAGTGATGGTGAGGCTGATCTGTGGTGTGGTATTAGTGATGGTGAGGCTGATCTGTGGTGTGGTTTTAGTGATGGTGAGGCTGATCTGTGGTGAGGTATTAGTGATGGTGAGGCTGATCTGTGGTGTGGTATTAGTGATGGTGAGGCTGATCTGTGGTGTGGTATTAGTGATGGTGAGGCTGATCTGTGGTGTGGTATTAGTGATGGTGAGGCTGATCTGTGGTGTGGTATTAGTGATGGTGAGGCTGATCTGTGGTGTGGTATTAGTGATGGTGAGGCTGATCTGTGGTGTGGTATTAGTGATGGTGAGGCTGATCTGTGGTGTGGTATTAGTGATGGTGAGGTTGATCTGTGGTGAGGTATTAGTGATGGTGAGGCTGATCTGTGGTGTGGTATTAGTGATGGTGAGGCTGATCTGTGGTGAGGTATTAGTGATGGTGAGGCTGATCTGTGGTGTGGTATTAGTGATGGTGAGGCTGATTTGTGGTGTGTTATTAGTGATGGTGAGGCTGATCTGTGGTGTGGTATTAGTGATGGTGAGGCTGGTCTGTGGTGTGGTATTAGTGATGGTGAGGCTGATCAGTGGTGTGGTATTAGTGATGGTGAGGCTGATCTGTGGTGTGGTATTAGTGATGGTGAGGCTGATCTGTGGTGTGGTATTAGTGATGGTGAGGCTGATCTGTGGTGTGGTATTAGTGATGGTCAGGCTGATCTGTGGTGTGGTTTTAGTGATGGTGAGGCTGATCTGTGGTGTGGTATTAGTGATGGTGAGGCTGATCTGTGGTGAGGTATTAGTGATGGTGAGGCTGATCTGTGGTGTGGTTTTAGTGATGGTGAGGCTGATCTGTGGTGTGGTATTAGTGATGGTGAGGCTGATCTGTGGTGTGGTTTTAGTGATGGTGAGGCTGATCTGTGTTGTGATATTAGTGATGGTGAGGATGATCTGTGGTGTCAATTCCAGTTCAAGAGGCACAAGATGGAGCCAGCGAGCAAGATGAAACAGGTTAGAGAGACTCAGAGATATAGATTTAGTCATGATGTATCATATGGAGAGGCTGTCCAACAGATTGGTGAAATTGCAGTGTGGACTGATGGAGCTTCCATGGCTGCTCCTGTAGTAAATGAACGTACTGTCAGACTGATGGAGCTTCCATGGCTGCTCCTGTAGTAAATGAACCTACTGTCAGACTGATGGAGCTTCCATGGCTGCTCCTGTAGTAAATGAACCTACTGTCAGACTGATGGAGCTTCCATGGCTGCTCCTGTAGTAAATGAACCTACTGTCAGACTGATGGAGCTTCCATGGCTGCTCCTGTAGTAAATGAACCTACTGTCAGACTGATGGAGCTTCCATGGCTGCTCCTGTAGTTAGTGAACCTACTGTCAGACTGATGGAGCTTCCATGGCTGCTCCTGTAGTAAATGAACCCACTGTCAGACTAATGGAGCTTCCATGGCTGCTCCTGTAGTAAATGAACTTTCTGTCAGACTGATGGAGCTTCTATGGCTGCTCCTGTAGCAAGTCAACCTACTGTCAGACTGATGGAGCTTCCATGGCTGCTCCTGTAGTAAATGAACCTACTGTCAGACTGATGGAGCTTCCATGGCTGCTCCTGTAGTAAATGAACCTACTGTCAGACTGATGGAGCTTCCATGGCTGCTCCTGTAGTAAGTCAACCTACTGTCAGACTGATGGAGCTTCCATGGCTGCTCCTGTAGTAAATGAACCTGTCAGACTGATGGAGCTTCCATGGCTGCTCCTGTAGTAAATTAACCTACTGTCAGACTGATGGAGCTTCCATGGCTGCTCCTGTAGTAAATGAACCTACAGTCAGACTGATGGAGCTTCCATGGCTGCTCCTGTAGTAAATGAACCTACTGTCAGACTGATGGAGCTTCCATGGCTGCTCCTGTAGTAAATGAACCTACTGTCAGACTGATGGAGCTTCCATGGCTGCTCCTGTAGTTAGTGAACCTACTGTCAGACTGATGGAGCTTCCATGGCTGCTCCTGTAGTAAATGAACCCACTGTCAGACTAATGGAGCTTCCATGGCTGCTCCTGTAGTAAATGAACCTACTGTCAGACTGATGGAGCTTCCATGGCTGCTCCTGTAGTAAATTAACCTACTGTCAGACTGATGGAGCTTCCATGGCTGCTCCTGTAGTAAGTCAACCTACTGTCAGACTGATGGAGCTTCCATGGCTGCTCCTGCAGTAAATGAACCTACTGTCAGACTGATGGAGCTTCCATGGCTGCTCCTGTAGTTAGTGAACCTACTGTCAGACTGATGGAGCTTCCATGGCTGCTCCTGTAGTAAATGAACCCACTGTCAGACTGATGGAGCTTCTATGGCTGCTCCTGTAGCAAGTCAACCTACTGTCAGACTGATGGAGCTTCCATGGCTGCTCCTGTAGTAAATGAACCTACTGTCAGACTGATGGAGCTTCCATGGCTGCTCCTGTAGTAAGTCAACCTACTGTCAGACTGATGGAGCTTCCATGGCTGCTCCTGTAGTAAATGAACCTGTCAGACTGATGGAGCTTCCATGGCTGCTCCTGTAGTAAATGAACCTACTGTCAGACTGATGGAGTTTCCATGGCTGCTCCTGTAGTAAATGAACCTACAGTCAGACTGATGGAGCTTCCATGGCTGCTCCTGTAGTAAATGAACCTACTGTCAGACTGATGGAGCTTCCATGGCTGCTCCTGTAGTAAATGAACCTACTGTCAGACTGATGGAGCTTCCATGGCTGCTCCTGTAGTAAATGAACCTACTGTCGGGCTGGTGTTATTTAAAAAAAAAACTTTCTCCTCAATTTTGTGGTGTCCAATTGGTAGTTACAGTGTTGTCTCATCGCTGCAACTCTCGTACGGACTCGGCCCTGGACCAATTGTGCACCGCCCCACGGCAGGCTAAGACAGAGCCTGGACTTGAACCCAGAATCTCTAGTGGCACAGCTAGCACTGTGATGTAGTGCCTTAGACCACTGTGATGTAGTGCGTTAGACCACTGTGATATAGTGCCTTAGACCACTGTGTCACTCAGGGTTTGTGGAAAGCAGAAATGCCAGGTTGAAGGTTATTGTGCAGTAACAGATGTTACTGTTGAAGTGGTTGTTGACATGCTGAACAATCCTCAGGGTGGAGTGTTTAAACATGATATAGATCGATCAAGTTGAATGGGGGAGGGTGGTTGGGGAGGCGTTTTAGGGGGAGGGGGAGGCTGTGGTACAAGTTAGTAGGGATTTATTTGGTTTTTATTTCATTTTCATGATTATACAGATTTGGGCATATCATACCACCCATATCATACCACCCATACCACCCATATCATACCACCCATATCATACCACCCATACCACCCATATCATTCCACCCTGCATCCCACTGCTGGCTTGCTTCTGAAGCTAAGCAGGGTTGGTCCTGGTCAGTCCCTGGATGGGAGACCAGAGACCAGATGCTGCTGGAAATGGTGTTGGAGGGCCAGTAGGAGGCACTCTTTCCTCTGGTCTAAAAAAATACCCCAGGGCAGTGATTGGGGACGCTGTCTTTTGGATGGGATGTTAAACGGGTGTCCTGACACTCTGAGGTCGTTAAAGATCCCATGGCACTTACTGTAAGAGTAGGCCGTGTTAACCCTGGTGTCTTGGCTAAATTCCCAATCTGTCCCTCATACCATCATGGTTACCTAATCATCCCCAGCTTCCAATTGGCTCATTCATCCCCCTCCTCTCCCCTGTAACTATTCCCCAGGTCGTTGCTGTAAATGAGAACGTGTTCTCTGTCAACTTACCTGGTAAAAAAAAAGAAGATTGATAGTACTTTCTAGCACAGTAGGTGACGGCATGCACTGAAACTAATGTTTACAGACCGTCATGATATCATAGAAGAAGAAGAAACCACATCAGCCCCTCTAAAGTGAGGCAGCTTACATTTCTGAATGTAAACCTCTCATAAAAGCATTGCTGTGTGCTGCTGGTTATAACATGGTAATAAAGAAGAGAGAGAAAAGAGGGACCAGTTTAATGTTTTAAGTGAGATGCTGCAGTTTTGCACATTGTAATTTATTTTTCTTTGATATGGTGCAATATTCTATTGTTATGTTGTTCAGATTGTATTCGTTTTGAATTGTTACATTTATATGCACTTTGTTTATATACATTAAAAAGTTATACTTTAAATGCAAATGTTTAATAGCATTATTTTTCATAACAAACCAATGCATTTTAAATACATTGTGGTTAAGGTAGAGTATGATTTCATTTAATAATTGAATTAGAATTGTTTTAACACCAATCATAGTCAAACTATCGCATACTGTTTGACTTGAAAAAATACAAAACTTATATTATTTAAAGAGCCGTTTGGGAGCCAAAAAGAGCCGGTCTGTCCACCACAACAGACCCCTAAATCACGTGTCTGACTTTCTGATTTGTAAATTCACCGCAGTTCCCAACATTGACCAGCAGGTGGTAATGATACTCTCTTCTCAGACAGTAAATGACCACCAGTCAGCTACATTTATTTTGTTAGGAGGGGATGGAAAAGCATTGAGACTATTTGTCATGGAAGCAATTTCACTCATTTACTCATGTGAATGGGTCCAAAGAGATAAGAGAAGCTAATATTGATAGGCACTGTTAAATCTTTACAGCTCAGGATAATATGACTATAATTAAAGAACATCACTACCATCTGCTGGCTGGATCGGTCTTCTGATTTGAACCCTATTCTACACACTGCTAACCTTATGCCTAACCTTAAACCTAAATTAAGATCAGATATGTACATTTCTGTTTTCATGACATTTTACGATAGTCCTATAGACCATTTAGACTTTGTGACTGGGTTTTCTAATAACCAGAGAGGCTGGGGGGAGGAGTTTACTCCAAGTACCTGTGTAAAAGTGAAAATGAAAGTTGTGTCGCAGTTTAGGCCTGAGGTGTAGATTGTTCTGTAAAAACGTGTAGATATGCACATATAGTGACTATTAGAGTGGTTATAGATTTAAATCAACTATTTTGAATGTGAAGTGGAGGACGTGAAGACCAGTAAAGGTAAGAGGAGATCTCAGTATATTTCACTTTCCAAACTAGACACAACAGCCTTGTCATTGTTTAGAAGCCTGTTCAGAAATCTGGTCTCATTAATGTGCAGCGTCAAAGGACACTTTGATAATGAATAAAGTTGACTTCATAGCTTTTATTGGTAAGGTTATCAATACGACCACCATGATATCATAGAAGAAGTGAATTGTGCCACAAATAGAACAATGAATGAGACAGACATTTCACTGGATGTATAATGTGAAGCCTCCGCTTGGCGTTTCCACTCACTACCAGATATGTTAGTCAGAGGAACAAGATGGAACGACACGGATTCTGGCCGACATTCTGCACATTTTCTCATCGATTAAACCGTTATTATACCGTTATTTTTGTTCCCAAAACTAGAATCTGTTATGAACAGAGTGGACTAAGTTTTGTAGACATCACCCTTTTTGCAAAGGTTTTTCATAATAACCTGTTTAGAAGGAGAATTGAGTTAATACACATGCGCACTTCACAACGGAGGCGTTCCCTAACGGACATATGCAGATGACGCAAGAACGCACCAATAGGATCTCGCTAGGTCGTGCCTGGCCCTGCCCACCTCCTTGCTGGTTCCGCCCACTATGACTCATTTGTTCACATTGGAAACGACACGCCCTGTTCTACGGAACGCCGTTTGGGTCTTTGCCTGTCAAAAAGATACGCGTCAAATAAGCTTATTGACCAATCAGGACCTGAATATGACTCTACGTCACATAATAATTTAACACGTTCAAATAATGTTATTTGACGTGTATCTTTTTAACACGCAAAGACCCAAACGGCTTCCATAGTGCACCTCATCACATGTCAGACATGCTTTTAAGTTATGTACCCAGTATGTCCCTCAGGTCCTCTGGCACTGGCCTTTTAACTATCCTGAAGCCTAGGACCAAGAGGCATGGAGAGACAGCCTTTAGTTATTATGCCCCCAGCCTCTGGAATAGCCTGCCAGAGAACCTGAGGAGGTCTGAAACTGGCCTTTTAACTATCCTGAAGTCTAGGACCAAGAGGCATGGAGAGGCAGCCTTTAGTTATTATGCCCCCAGCCTCTGGAATAGCCTGCCAGAGAACCTGAGGAGGTCTGAAACTGGCCTTTTAACTATCCTGAAGTCTAGGACCAAGAGGCATGGAGATGCAGCCTTTAGTTATTATGCCCCCAGCCTCTGGAATAGCCTGCCAGAGAACCTGAGGAGGTCTGAAACTGGCCTTTTAACTATCCTGAAGTCTAGGACCAAGAGGCATGGAGAGGCAGCCTTTAGTTATTATGCCCCCAGCCTCTGGAATAGCCTGCCAGAGAACCTGAGGAGGTCTGAAACTGTGGACATATTTAAAAGGAGATCTCAGTATATTTCACTTGCCAAACTAGACACAACAGTCCTGTTTTAAAACAATGAGGACTGGAGAAAGAGGAAGTGATGTTTTTATCTGTGTGATTGAGCAAAAGAGAGAATTTGATGAATGGTAATGATGTAAATATGAATGTTTTCTCTTTTTATTGCAGTTAAAATGGCAGAGTCCAGAGTTCATAGTAAGTCAACATGCTATAATTAATGATGAACCTTTCTTTCATGTATCTGGGAGAACAGAACTAAACCAACTATTGAAAATGAAATGTGTTTGTGGTTTTATTTCTCTTTATGTGTAAATGTGTGTCTGGATGAAATGTGTTTGTAACATGAGGGGCGGCAGGTAGCCTAGTGGTTAGAGTGTAGAGGTGGCAGGTAGCCTAGTGGTTAGAGTGTAGAGGTGGCAGGTAGCCTAGTGGTTAGAGTGTAGAGGTGACAGGTAGCCTAGTGGTTAGAGTGTAGAGGTGGCAGGTAGCCTAGTGGTTAGAGTGTAGAGGTGGCAGGTAGCCTAGTGGTTAGAGTGTAGATGTGGCAGGTAGCCTAGTGGTTAGAGTGTAGAGGTGGCAGGTAGCCTAGTGGTTAGAGTGTAGAGGTGGCAGGTAGCCTAGTGGTTAGAGTGTAGAGGTGGCAGGTAGCCTAGTGGTTAGAGTGTAGAGGTGGCAGGTAGCCTAGTGGTTAGAGTGTAGAGGGGGCAGGTAGCCTAGTGGTTAGAGTGTAGAGGGGGCAGGTAGCCTAGTGGTTAGAGTGTAGAGGAGGCAGGTAGCCTAGTGGTTAGAGTGTAGAGGTGGCAGGTAGCCTAGTGGTTAGAGTGTAGATGTGGCAGGTAGCCTAGTGGTTAGAGTGTAGAGGTGGCAGGTAGCCTAGTGGTTAGAGTGTAGAGGTGGCAGGTAGCCTAGTGGTTAGAGTGTAGAGGTGGCAGGTAGCCTAGTGGTTAGAGTGTAGAGGTGGCAGGTAGCCTAGTGGTTAGAGTGTAGAGGTGGCAGGTAGACTAGTGGTTAGAGTGTAGAGGTGGCAGGTAGCCTAGTGGTTAGAGTGTAGAGGTGGCAGGTAGCCTAGTGGTTAGAGTGTAGAGGTGGCAGGTAGCCTAGTGGTTAGAGTGTAGATGTGGCAGGTAGCCTAGTGGTTAGAGTGTAGAGGTGGCAGGTAGCCTAGTGGTTAGAGTGTAGAGGTGGCAGGTAGACTAGTGGTTAGAGTGTAGAGGAGGCAGGTAGCCTAGTGGTTAGAGTGTAGAGGTGGCAGGTAGCCTAGTGGTTAGAGTGTAGAGGTGGCAGGTAGCCTAGTGGTTAGAGTGTAGAGGTGGCAGGTAGCCTAGTGGTTAGAGTGTAGAGGTGGCAGGTAGCCTAGTGGTTAGAGTGTAGCGGTGGCAGGTAGCCTAGTGGTTAGAGTGTAGAGGTGACAGGTAGCCTAGTGGTTAGAGTGTAGAGGTGGCAGGTAGCCTAGTGGTTAGAGTGTAGAGGTGGCAGGTAGCCTAGTGGTTAGAGTGTAGAGGTGGCAGGTAGCCTAGTGGTTAGAGTGTATAGGTGGCAGGTAGCCTAGTGGTTAGAGTGTAGAGGTGGCAGGTAGCCTAGTGGTTAGAGTGTAGAGGTGGCAGGTAGCCTAGTGGTTAGAGTGTAGAGATGGCAGGAAGCCTTGTGGTTAGAGTGTTGGGCCAGTAACTGAAAGGTTGCTGAATCCCCGAGATGACAAGGTAAAAGTCTGTTGTTCTTCCCCTGAACAAGTCAGCGTCGTCCGTGGTAGGCTGCCATTCTAAATAAGAATTGGTTCTTAACTGACTTGACTCGTTAAATAAATAATCCTAATTGCTCTGGATACACATTTTAAGTGCCTTGCTCAAGGGCAGATCAACTAATGTTTTCCTAGTTGCCTCAGGGATTCAAACCAGCGACGTTTCAGTTACTGGCCCAATGTTCTTAAGTGCTAGGCTACCTGCCAAACATTTCTGACTAATGGGAAAATACAGTGCCTCTAATTTATTGTATATATTTAGTCATAGCAGATCCTTTTCTTTCTTCAGTAGATTTAAGTTGAGTTTGGTTCAGGATATACTGGCTCAAAATGATGTTACAGATGATTTTACCATTATCCATTAACCTTTACTGATGTTAAATCAGAGATTTTTACTGTAAAACATCATATGTTGTTATTTCAGAGGGAATTGGCCATGTATAGACCAATAAACTGAATAAGTATAATAATTGAAGTAATATTTGATGTTATTAGGTTTGTTTAGTGTCTCTTGCACAATGGTAGACCTGGTTAGTATGAATGTTGAGGCTTGGACACTGGGGTAGACCTGTTTTATATGAGGATGCCCATGGATTTCCCTAGTTTATAATGGGGTGTAGGGATACACAAGGTTCAGACAGGTAATGGGGCTGGATGGACGTCTATTGCCCATTCAAATCCTTTCTGGCAACAACGTTTGTGGTATAAAAAAGAGATTGGGGCTGGGGCACATGTGTTATACCACTGTAATATTAGTTTATCTATGAAATGATTAGTGTGTACAGGTCAGATGTCACAGGACTAAAACATGCTGATAACAGGGTTGGGGTGGGCAGTGAATAGCTGGATATAGGTTACTGTTGGTGACTTGGGGAATACAGGCCTAAGGAAAGTGGGTAACAGGGCTGAGATAGGAAAGTAACAGGGATGAGGTGTATTGGCAAAGGAACTGGGGTCTTGAGTAACACACAGGTCATTTAGGGCCAGGATATGCCTGTATCTGTACTTGATTGTATAGATTGGAGGGTATTGGCATGTGGGTGTCAGGGTTAGGGCATGGGGGTAACAGGGCTGGGGTGTGTGGGTCATTGAGTTTAGGTGTGTGGGTAAGTGGGATGAGGTATATAGATATTGAGGTTGAGGAATAGGGGTAAATATCTGTTCATGTTATTATAGGCAGAGCACTCTGTCACAGTTATGGCCAAGAATAAAACATACTTTTAAATAAATAAATAATCAAAATGGATGACATGTTAGGCTTACTAGTGGCATAAGATTTGCATAGTGGCATGTCTGGGAAAGATGTGGGAACAAATGGGATAATATCATTCTAGATTGTAGCATCACATTCTTCTATGACATATATACTTTCCTTCAAATGAATATGTCTGTCTGGGATTGTGTGTGTTGTATTTTAGAATTGACATGGTCCTGGTTGTTGTATGTCTATTGTAGTTTTTCATTCAGCTGTGTTTATAAATGTACTGAGAGTATTTGTGTTCCTGACACAGACGATGTCATTAAACATGAAATGTTCTCTCTTTCTGAACAGCTCAGTTTAAACTCACCTCAGGAGACAATGTGGAGGCTGATGTTGGTAAAGAGGTCACCCTCCCCTGTCACCTCTCACCTGACACCAGTGCTGTTGCAACGACGATCAGGTGGTTTAAAGAGACAGAGTGTATTTACCTGTATCAGAATGGCCAGGTGACAGAGAGGAGTGGCTATGAGGGCAGAGTGAGTCTGATCACCCAGGAGCTGGAGAGAGGCAACGTGTCTTTGAGGCTGAGAGACTGCAGGGAGTCAGATACAGCAGACTACATATGTCAGGTCATCCATGGAGAACAGAAGGAGGAGGCTGCAGTGGGTTTATGGGATAGAGGAGGTAAGTGTTCTAGAACTCCAGTAATGTTTCTAAACACCTAAACAACAACAATAACAACCAGTCTCTTTCCCTGTACAGAACACTTCTACTTTCTCATGTAGGTAGGAGTTCATAGTAGGAGTTCCAGATGAATAGACTAGATTCATTCTGAATATCAACTAGTTACAATGCATATTACCATCACTCTGAGCTTTGAGCTTGTCCTAAAGCATTAGAACCATTCCAACATTACTGTCACGTCCCTTGATTGTCATTAGTAATGAATGTGATGAACACTCATACCCCTCTGATGTATATCACATCACTATGGTATTTGAGAGGATCATGTGACAGATGGTGATTTGAAGGTAATGATAATAACTAATACATTCTGTTTTACATGATCATTATTCATGATTCTCCATCTTCGATAATGGATGATCAGGACCAGGTGAGTAATTACTTATTTGTCTGTTTTGTTTATTGACAACCAATAACACAAGACAAAGAACAGACCAGAGTGTTAATCTGATACTATAAAAACTACAGGCCTTGTGAACAGCAGTGTGTCTTCTTCAAGGCTACAAATTAAATCAGTTTCTTTACATTTATCAATACTCTCCCCAAATGTTCTCAAGGTAGGTTGGATTAAGATGTATAGATGTTCTTCAAATTATCCAGAATTTTCAGATCATATATCTCCCACAGTATATCTGCTGTAGAGCTCAACATTTCAGAGGGGTTGAGTTAAATGCGGAAACACATTGCAGTTGAATAAATTCAGTTGGACGACTGACTAGGTGTCCCCCTTTCCCTTTCACATAGTCCTCCTACAATATATCTTCTATAGAGGTCAACAATTCACACTCCAATATTAAAATAGAATCAGCTTGAGTTCAGTTTGATGTCCTCGTATGAAGCATTCTGTGATGTTTAGACTGTTCCAATAGTAGCACTGCTTACATCCCTTTCCCTAGATGTACATTAGTAATGAATGTGATGAACAGTCATATCAATATGATGTATGGTATTTGATTGAATAATGTAATGGAATGAAATTGGATTGAATGTAATTATAATAATTCACACATTTTTTTATACATTATCAATATTCATTCCTCTCCATCTTGGATAATGGATGATCAGGAGCAATACCATAAACCTCCCACAATATATCTGCCATATAGCTCAACATTTCACAAACCAACATTAAAATGGAATCAACTTGAATTTAGCTTGATGTCTTATTATGAAGCATTCAGTCATTCTCAGACTGCTCACATAGTAGTGCTGCTACATCCCTTTCCCTAGATGTACATTAGTAATGAATGTGATGAACAGTCATTCCAATATGATGTATGGTATTTCATTAAATTATGTAATGAGACAGAAATTCAATGAACAATAATAACTAATACATTCTGTTTTACATGATCATTATTCATGACTCTCCATCTTGGATAATGGATGATCAGGACGAAGTGAGTAATTACTTATTTGTCTGTTTTGTTTATTGACAACCAATAACACAAGACAAAGAACAGACCAGAGTGTTAATCTGATACTATAAAAACTACAGGCCTTGTGAACAGCAGTGTGTCTTCTTCAAGGCTACAAATTAAATCAGTTTCTTTACATTTATCAATACTCTCCCCAAATGTTCTCAAGGTAGGTTGGATTAAGATGTATAGATGTTCTTCAAATTATCCAGAATTTTCAGATCATAGATCTCCCACAATATATCTGCCATAGAGGTCAACATTCACATAGTCCTCCTACAATATATCTGCCATAGAGGTCAATATTTCACATAGTCTTCCCACAATATATCTGCCATAAAGATGAACATTTCAACCTCCAAAATGAACATGGCATCAGCTTGAATTCAGTTTGATGTCCTCGTATGAAGCATTCTGTGATGTTTAGACTGTTCCAATAGTAGCACTGCTTACATCCCTTTCCCTAGATGTACATTAGTAATGAATGTGATGAACAGTCATATCAATATGATGTATGGTATTTGATTGAATTATGTAATGGAATGAAATTGGATTGAATGTAATTATAATAATTCACACATTTTGTTATACATTATCAATATTCATTCCTCTCCATCTTGGATAATGGATGATCAGGAGCAATACCATAAACCTCCCACAATATATCTGCCATATAGCTCAATATTTCACACATTAAAATTAAAATAAAATCAGCTTGAATTTAGCTTGATGTCTTATTATGAAGCATTCAGTCATTCTCAGACTGCTCACATAGTAGTGCTGCTACATCCCTTTCCCTGGATGTACATTAGTAATGAATGTGATGAACAGTCATTCTAATATGATGTATGGTATTTCATTAAATTATGTAATGAGACAGAAATTCAATGAACAATAATAACTAATACATTCTGTTTTACATGATCATTATTCATGACTCTCCATCTTGGATAATGGATGATCAGGATGGGGTGAGTAATTACTTATTTGTCTGTTTTGTTTATTGACAACCAATAACACAAGACAAAGAACAGACCAGAGTGTTAATCTGATACTATACAAACTACAGGCCTTGTGAACAGCAGTGTGTCTTCTTCAAGACTACAAACTAAATCAGTTTCTTTACATTTATCAATACTCTCCCCAAATGTTCTCAAGGTAGGTTGGATTAAGATGTATAGATGTTCTTCAAATTATCCAGAATTTTCAGATCATAGATCTCCCACAGTATATCTGCTGTAGAGCTCAACATTTCAGAGGGGTTGAGTTAAATGCGGAAACACATTGCAGTTGAATACATTCAGTTGGACGACTGACTAGGTGTCCCCCTTTCCCTTTCACATAGTCCTCCTACAATATATCTTCTATAGAGGTCAACAATTCACACTCCAATATTAAAATAGAATCAGCTTGAGTTCAGTTTGATGTCCTCGTATGAAGCATTCTGTGATGTTTAGACTGTTCCAATAGTAGCACTGCTTACATCCCTTTCCCTAGATGTACATTAGTAATGAATGTGATGAACAGTCATATCAATATGATGTATGGTATTTGATTGAATAATGTAATGTGAATGAAATTGGATTGAATGTAGCTGTAGTAATTCATACATTTTGTTATACATTATCAATATTCATTCCTCTCCATCTTGGATAATGGATGATCAGGAGCAATACCATAAACCTCCCACAATATATCTGCCATAGAGCTCAACATTTCACAAACCAACATTAAAATAGAATAATCTTGAATTTACCTTGATGTCTTATTATGAAGCATTCAGTCATTCTCAGACTGCTCACATAGTAGTGCTGCTACATCCCTTTCCCTAGATGTACATTAGTAATGAATGTGATGAACAGTCATTCCAATATGATGTATGGTATTTCATTAAATTATGTAATGAGACAGAAATTCAATCGACAATAATAACTAATCCATTCTGTTTTACATGATCATTATTCATGACTCTCCATCTTGGATAATGGATGATCAGGACCAGGTGAGTAATTACTTATTTGTCTGTTTTGTTTATTGACAACCAATAACACAAGACAAAGAACAGACCAGAGTGTTAATCTGATACTATAAAACTACAGGCCTTGTGAACAGCAGTGTGTCTTCTTCAAGGCTACAAATTAAATCAGTTTCTTTACATTTATCAATACTCTCCCCAAATGTTCTCAAGGTAGTTTGGATTAAGATGTATAGACGTTCTTCAAATTATCCAGAATTTTCATATCATAGATCTCCCACAATATACCTGCCATAGAGGTCAACTTTTCACACTCCAAAATGTATATGGAATCAGCTTGAATTCAGTTTGATGTCCTAGTATGAAGCATTCTGTGATGTTTAGACTGTTCCAATAGTAGCACTGCTTACATCCCTTTCCCTAGATGTATATTAGTAATGAATGTGATGAACAGTCATATCAACATGATGTATGGTATTTGATTGAATTATGTAATGTGACTGAAATTCAATGAACAATAATAACTAATACATTCTGTTTTACATGATCATTATTCATGACTCTCCATCTTGGATAATGGATGATCAGCAATTGGTGAGTAATTACTTATTTGTCTGTTTTGTTTATTGACAACCAATAACACAAGACAAAGAACAGACCAGAGTGTTAATCTGATACTATAAAAACTACAGGCCTTGTGAACAGCAGTGTGTCTTCTTCAAGACTACAAATTAAATCAGTTTCATTACATTTATCAATACTCTCCCCAAATGTTCTCAAGGTAGGTTGGATTAAGATGTATAGATGTTCTTCAAATTATCCAGAATTTTCAGATCATAGATCTCCCACAATATATCTGCCATAGAGGTCAATATTTCACATAGTCCTCCCACAATACATCTGCCATAGAGGTCAACCTTTGAACATCCAAAATGAACATGGCATCAGCTTGAATTCAGTTTGATGTCCCAGTATGAAGCATTCTGTGATGTTTAGACTGTTCCAATAGTAGCACTGCTTACATCCCTTTCCCTAGATGTACATTAGTAATGAATGTGATGAACAGTCATATCAATATGATGTATGGTATTTCATTGAATAATGTAATGGAATGAAATTGGATTGAATGTAATTATAATAATTCACACATTTTGTTATACATTATCAATATTCATTCCTCTCCATCTTGGATAATGGATGATCAGGAGCAATACCATAAACCTCCCACAATATATCTGCCATATAGCTCAATATTTCACACATTAAAATTAAAATAAAATCAGCTTGAATTTAGCTTGATGTCTTATTATGAAGCATTCAGTCATTCTCAGACTGCTCACATAGTAGTGCTGCTACATCCCTTTCCCTGGATGTACATTAGTAATGAATGTGATGAACAGTCATTCCAATATGATGTATGGTATTTCATTAAATTATGTAATGAGACAGAAATTCAATGAACAATAATAACTAATACATTCTGTTTTACATGATCATTATTCATGACTTTCCATCTTGGATAATGGATGATCAGGATGGGGTGAGTAATTACTTATTTGTCTGTTTTGTTTATTGACAACCAATAACACAAGACAACGAACAGACCAGAGTGTTAATCTGATACTATAAAAACTACAGGCCTTGTGAACAGCAGTGTGTCTTCTTCAAGACTACAAACTAAATCAGTTTCTTTACATTTATCAATACTCTCCCCAAATGTTCTCAAGGTAGGTTGGATTAAGATGTATAGATGTTCTTCAAATTATCCAGAATTTTCAGATCATAGATCTCCCACAGTATATCTGCTGTAGAGCTCAACATTTCAGAGGGGTTGAGTTAAATGCGGAAACACATTGCAGTTGAATACATTCAGTTGGACGACTGACTAGGTGTCCCCCTTTCCCTTTCACATAGTCCTCCTACAATATATCTTCTATAGAGGTCAACAATTCACACTCCAATATTAAAATAGAATCAGCTTGAGTTCAGTTTGATGTCCTCGTATGAAGCATTCTGTGATGTTTAGACTGTTCCAATAGTAGCACTGCTTACATCCCTTTCCCTAGATGTACATTAGTAATGAATGTGATGAACAGTCATATCAATATGATGTATGGTATTTGATTGAATAATGTAATGTGAATGAAATTGGATTGAATGTAGCTGTAGTAATTCATACATTTTGTTATACATTATCAATATTCATTCCTCTCCATCTTGGATAATGGATGATCAGGAGCAATACCATAAACCTCCCACAATATATCTGCCATAGAGCTCAACATTTCACAAACCAACATTAAAATAGAATAATCTTGAATTTACCTTGATGTCTTATTATGAAGCATTCAGTCATTCTCAGACTGCTCACATAGTAGTGCTGCTACATCCCTTTCCCTAGATGTACATTAGTAATGAATGTGATGAACAGTCATTCCAATATGATGTATGGTATTTCATTAAATTATGTAATGAGACAGAAATTCAATCGACAATAATAACTAATCCATTCTGTTTTACATGATCATTATTCATGACTCTCCATCTTGGATAATGGATGATCAGGACCAGGTGAGTAATTACTTATTTGTCTGTTTTGTTTATTGACAACCAATAACACAAGACAAAGAACAGACCAGAGTGTTAATCTGATACTATAAAACTACAGGCCTTGTGAACAGCAGTGTGTCTTCTTCAAGGCTACAAATTAAATCAGTTTCTTTACATTTATCAATACTCTCCCCAAATGTTCTCAAGGTAGTTTGGATTAAGATGTATAGACGTTCTTCAAATTATCCAGAATTTTCATATCATAGATCTCCCACAATATACCTGCCATAGAGGTCAACATTTCACACTCCAAAATGTATATGGAATCAGCTTGAATTCAGTTTGATGTCCTAGTATGAAGCATTCTGTGATGTTTAGACTGTTCCAATAGTAGCACTGCTTACATCCCTTTCCCTAGATGTATATTAGTAATGAATGTGATGAACAGTCATATCAACATGATGTATGGTATTTGATTGAATTATGTAATGTGACTGAAATTCAATGAACAATAATAACTAATACATTCTGTTTTACATGATCATTATTCATGACTCTCCATCTTGGATAATGGATGATCAGCAATTGGTGAGTAATTACTTATTTGTCTGTTTTGTTTATTGACAACCAATAACACAAGACAAAGAACAGACCAGAGTGTTAATCTGATACTATAAAAACTACAGGCCTTGTGAACAGCAGTGTGTCTTCTTCAAGGCTACAAATTAAATCAGTTTCTTTACATTTATCAATACTCTCCCCAAATGTTCTCAAGGTAGGTTGGATTAAGATGTATAGATGTTCTTCAAATTATCCTGAATTTTCAGATCATAGATCTCCCACAATATATCTGCTGTAGAGGTCAACATTCACATAGTCCTCCTACAATATATCTGCCATAGAGGTCAATATTTCACATAGTCCTCCCACAATATATCTGCCATAAAGATGAACATTTCAACCTCCAAAATGAACATGGCATCAGCTTGAATTCAGTTTGATGTCCTAGTATGAAGCATTCTGTGATGTTTAGACTCTTCCAATAGTAGCACTGCTTACATCCCTTTCCCTAGATGTACATTAGTAATGAATGTGATGAACAGTCATATCAATATGATGTATGGTATTTGATTGAATAATGTAATGTGACTGAAATTGGATTGAATGTAACTGTAATAACTCATACATGTTGTTATACATTATCAATATTCATTCCTCTCCATCTTGGATAATGGATGATCAGGAGCAATACCATAAACCTCCCACAATATATCTGCCATATAGCTCAATATTTCACACATTAAAATTAAAATAAAATCAGCTTGAATTTAGCTTGATGTCTTATTATGAAGCATTCAGTCATTCTCAGACTGCTCACATAGTAGTGCTGCTACATCCCTTTCCCTAGATGTACATTAGTAATGAATGTGATGAACAGTCATATCAATATGATGTATGGTATTTCATTAAATGATGTAATGAGACAGAAATTCAATGAACAATAATAACTAATGCATTCTGTTTTACATGATCATTATTCATGACTCTCCATCTTGGATAATGGATGATCAGGACGACGTGAGTAATTACTTATTTGTCTGTTTTGTTTATTGACAACCAATAACACAAGACAAAGAACAGACCAGAGTGTTAATCTGATACTATAAAAACTACAGGCCTTGTGAACAGCAGTGTGTCTTCTTCAAGACTACAAATTAAATCAGTTTCATTACATTTATCAATACTCTCCCCAAATGTTCTCAAGGTAGGTTGGATTAAGATGTATAGATGTTCTTCTAATTATCCAGAATTTTCAGATCATAGATCTCCCACAATATATCTGCTGTAGAGCTCAACATTTCAGAGGGGTTGAGTTAAATGCGGAAACACATTGCAGTTGAATAAATTCAGTTGGACGACTGACTAGGTGTCCCCCTTTCCCTTTCACATAGTCCTCCTACAATATATCTTCTATAGAGGTCAACAATTCACACTCCAATATTAAAATAGAATCAGCTTGAGTTCAGTTTGATGTCCTCGTATGAAGCATTCTGTGATGTTTAGACTGTTCCAATAGTAGCACTGCTTACATCCCTTTCCCTAGATGTACATTAGTAATGAATGTGATGAACAGTCATATCAATATGATGTATGGTATTTGATTGAATAATGTAATGTGAATGAAATTGGATTGAATGTAGCTGTAGTAATTCATACATTTTGTTATACATTATCAATATTCATTCCTCTCCATCTTGGATAATGGATGATCAGGAGCAATACCATAAACCTCCCACAATATATCTGCCATAGAGCTCAACATTTCACAAACCAACATTAAAATAGAATAATCTTGAATTTACCTTGATGTCTTATTATGAAGCATTCAGTCATTCTCAGACTGCTCACATAGTAGTGCTGCTACATCCCTTTCCCTAGATGTACATTAGTAATGAATGTGATGAACAGTCATTCCAATATGATGTATGGTATTTCATTAAATTATGTAATGAGACAGAAATTCAATCGACAATAATAACTAATCCATTCTGTTTTACATGATCATTATTCATGACTCTCCATCTTGGATAATGGATGATCAGGACCAGGTGAGTAATTACTTATTTGTCTGTTTTGTTTATTGACAACCAATAACACAAGACAAAGAACAGACCAGAGTGTTAATCTGATACTATAAAAACTACAGGCCTTGTGAACAGCAGTGTGTCTTCTTCAAGGCAACAAATTAAATCAGTTTCATTACATTTATCAATACTCTCCCCAAATGTTCTCAAGGTAGGTTGGATTAAGATGTATAGACGTTCTTCAAATTATCCAGAATTTTCAGATCATAGATCTCCCACAATATATCTGCCATAGAGGTCAACATTCACATAGCCCTCCTACAATATATCTGCCATAGAGGTCAATATTTCACATAGTCCTCCCACAATATATCTGCCATAAAGATGAACATTTCAACCTCCAAAATGAACATGGAATCAGCTTGAATTCAGTTTGATGTCCTAGTATGAAGCATTCTGTGATGTTTAGACTGTTCCAATAGTAGCACTGCTTACATCCCTTTCCCTAGATGTACACTAGTAATGAATGTGATGAACAGTCATATCAATATGATGTATGGTATTTGATTGAATAATGTAATGTGACTGACATTGGATTGAATGTAACTGTAATAACTCATACATTTTGTTATACATTATCATTATTCATGACTCTCCATCTTGGATAATGGATGATCAGGAGCAATACCATAAACCTCCCGCAATATATCTGCCATATATCTCAACATTTCACAATATATCTGCCATATAGCTCAACATTTCACACATTAACATTAAAATAGAATCAGCTTGAGTTCAGTTTGATGTCCTAGTATGAAGCATTCTGTGATGTTTAGACTGTTCCAATAGTAGCACTGCTTACATCCCTTTCCTTAGATGTACATTAGTAATGAATGTGATGAACAGTCATTCCAATATGATGTATGGTATTTCATTAAATTATGTAATGAGACAGAAATTCAAAGAACAATAATAACTAATGCATTCTGTTTTACATGATCATTATTCATGACTCTCCATCTTGGATAATGGATGATCAGCATCAGGTGAGTAATTACTTATTTGTTTGTTTTGTTTATTGACAACCAATAACACAAGACAAAGAACAGACCAGAGTGTTAATCTGATACTATAAAAACTACAGGCCTTGTGAACAGCAGTGTGTCTTCTTCAAGGCTACAAATTAAATCAGTTTCTTTACATTTATTAATACTCTCCCCAAATGTTCTCAAGGTAGGTTGGATTATGATGTCAGATGTTCTTCAAATTCTACTGAATGTATATTCCATAGAACCCTGCCTCCTGACACAATATCCTGTATCTGCCATAGAGCCCAATGCTGGTTATCACTAACAATGAACATAATCATTTGATCAGAGATAGGCTAATAACAAAATAACATTATTTATGAAGTTAACCAGATCTCATTGGTTCCCACAGTCCCTACATGAGGGAGGCTTGAGTGACAGGAGAAATGTGATTGGTCCTGTTTGTTCTGTATATAGTGATGTAGTCTACCACACAGAACTCACCTCTCTGTTTTACACCATAGGATCAGTATCAGAGTATTTACAATATGAGACCCAGGAGGACAAGCTGAAGAGGGAGGCATCAGCTGGTGAGCTTGGTAAGTATGAGAGAGTCTGGAGGAGAGAGGATTGAATCAGGGAACATGAGTGATGTCATTCAGTTTTTCAGACTAATTCATTTGTAATGTATCAAATAGTCAATAGACCAGTTGATGATTGGTTCAGCTCAGATAACTGTTGACTGTAGGAAATAATTACACATAATTGTACCACCTCCATCAAATGATAATGTATTTATAGGTATGAATTAATATATTACTTATTCAAACAACCAACTAAATATGTTAATTGCTCTCTCTCAGAGTTGAAGATGGAAAAAGAATTAGAAGACATATTAAGACAGGAGATGATGAAACAACTAGAGGAGAAAGACACACAACTGGATGATATGATCCAGGAAGTGAGAGATAAAGAGAGACTCCTGGAGGAGAAGAACCAGATAATGGGACAGAGGGAGAAACTATTAGAAGAGAAAGTAAACCAACTGGAAGAGAAAGACAAGCAACTAAAGGAGAGAGACATTCAACTAGAGGCACTGAGAAAGAACCTGCAGGACAAGAACAGCCAAGTAGAGAACTTCAGAGTCCTACTGCAGGACAAAGACCTTCAACTAGAGGACAGCAACCACAGACTGGGAGAGAAGGACAAACTAGTGGAAGAGAGAGACAAACTACTGGAAGAGAGAGACAAAGTACTGGAGGGAAAAGATAATGAACTAAAAGAGAGGAAGCAGGAACTAGAAGAGAAAGACAAGCAACTGAAAGAGAAAGACAAGCAACTAAAGGAAAGAGACATTCAACTAGAGGCACTGAGAAAGAACCTGCAGGACAAGAACAGCCAAGTAGAGAACTTCAGAGTCCTACTGCAGGACAAAGACCTTCAACTAGAGGACAGCAACCACAGACTGGGAGAGAAGGACAGACTACTGGAAGAGAGAGACAAACAGCTGGAAGAGAGAGACAAAGTACTGGAAGAGAGAGACAAACAGCTGGAAGAGAGAGACAAAGTACTGGAGTGGAAAGAAAATGAACTAAAAGAGAGGAGGCAGGAAGTAGAAGAGAGAGAGAACCTACTAGAGGAGAGAGAGAAGCAGTTAAAGGAAAGAGACAAACAGCTGGAGGATGTCAACAATGAAAATGCTGAACTGGGTGAGATTATTCACACCATTAATACATTTAGTCTTCTGTACTTTCCTCTATTCTCAGGTTATTGTCGACTCTCCACTGAGTTGTGAATATTGTTGTCCATCACTTCATTCTTTCCCTCTGCATCATATTTCTGTCTAAAGTCTTTAACACAGAATTCAGATCCTAGTCCTCCTTTGTTATTTCAGCTCAACAGATATGTGATGTGAAGACTGAGGTAGAGAGACTGAGAAGAGAGATCTCAGCCCAGATGACTGGTGAGTGAGATATGTGATACTTAACATTTCAATAGAAACCCAGAACTCCCCTTCAGTAGGTCTATGTGCCTTCATGTGTCACTGAGGTAAATGTTCCCATTCTAAATGGTTGTTCTATTATTTTAGAACATGGAGAGACATCAGATACAGGTTCCATACTCCCAGTCAGGAGGAGACAAAGCATGGACTTTCCTCCATCCAGTGAGTTATCAATATTGTCCTGTTGTCTCCTACTGTTTCTAGTCTATAGTGGACCATCCTCCACTTAGTGAGTTATCAATATTGTCCTGTTATCTCCTACTGTTTCTAGTCTATAGTGGACCATCCTCCACTTAGTGAGTTATCAATATTGTCCTGTTATCTCCTACTGTTTCTAGTCTATAGTGGACCATCCTCCACTTAGTGAGTTATCAATATTGTCCTGTTATCTCCTACTGTTTCTAGTCTATAGTGGACCATCCTTCACTTAGTGAGTTATCAATATTGTCCTGTTATCTCCTACTGTTTCTAGTCTATAGTGGACCATCCTCCACTTAGTGAGTTATCAATATTGTCCTGTTATCTCCTACTGTTTCTAGTCTATAGTGGACCATCCTCCACTTAGTGAGTTATCAATATTGTCCTGTTATCTCCTACTGTTTCTAGTCTATAGTGGACCATCCTCCACTTAGTGAGTTATACATGTTGTCTCAAACTGTCATCAATCTTGATATTCTCTATTTTCTCCAATAATCTATATTTCACTATGATGTGTAATGTATTTGTAGTTTGTTTATACTATGTTTTAAATGTTTCTCTGATGAGTCAGTATGTTGACCAGTTCTCTATGTTGTGTTACAGTGGGAGGAGAGACCTCAGATACAGACCCCACACTTCCACTGAGGAGGAGAAACAGCATGGAGTTAATTCCTCCAGATAGTGAGTTATGGATGTAGATTATATTATATTTGACACTGTTGTACATCCTCCAGAGAGTCAGAGTGTTGATCAGTGCTGTGTGTTGTGTTGCAGTGGGAGGAGAGAGCAGCAGTCCAGACTCCCCAGTGTCTCCCAGTGTGTCTGAGCTGAGACTGGTGCTGCTGGGGAGGACTGGGGCTGGGAGGAGTGCAGCAGGAAACACCATCCTGGGCAGAGAGGAGTTTGGGGCCCAGGCCAGCCCCTCTGCAGTGACCCAGAGGAGTAAGAGGAGAGAGGGGGACGTGTGTGGGAGACGGCTGGTGCTGGTGGACACTCCAGACTGGTTCTGTCCTGGACTCTCTCTGGAGGAGATGAGACAGGATTTGGGGCTCTGTGTCCGTCTGTCTGCCCCGGGACCCCACGCCTTCCTCCTGGTCATACCAGTGGAGCCCTCTAAGGTGGAGGAGAGAGGGGTGCTGGAGAGAGTAGAGGGGATGTTTGGGGAGGGTTGTTGGGAACACACTGTGATTCTATTCACACATGATGATGGCCTGAAAGAGCAGAGCATTGAGGAGTTTCTCCAAGCAGGAAGTCAGGACCTCCAGCAGCTTGTAGAGAAAAGTGGGAGCAGGTACCACGTCCTCAACATTAAGGACAGGGCCCATGGCACTCAGGTATCAGAGCTGCTGGGTCAGGTAGAGGAGATGGTGACAGGAAACAGAGAGAGATTCTACAGCAGTCAGACCTACCAGGAGGCAGAGACCCAGGTTAGAGAGATGGAGGGAAAAATCCAGACAGAGAGAGGAGAGAGGAAACAGAGGGAGGAGAGAGACTTGAGAGAGAGGCTTCAGAAGGAGTTGCAGGACTCTCTGATAAAGATAGAGGGAGTGATCCAGGAACATGAGGGAGATATCAGAACACTCAGTGAAAGAACCAGTGAACTGGAGAGACAGGTGAAAGAAGAGAGGGATGAGGAGAAGAAAAGAGAGCTGGAGAGGGAGCTGAAGAGGGAGTCTGATAGGAGGGAGGAGATGGAGAGAAAGCTGGAGAGATTTAGAGAGAAGAGAGAGAATGAGAGGAGGGAGATGGAGGAGAGACACAGACAGGAGATAGAGGAGATGATGGATAACTATGAAGGAGAGGCCAGAGTTGAAGCAGAGAGAAACCTGATGAAGATAGTCCTACCTGAGTTACAGAGGAACATCATGATCTCACAGACAAAGATGCAGAGAGAGTTCAGCAGACAGATGGAGGAGAAGAATAGACAGATGGAGGAGAAGAATAGACAGATGAAGGAGAAGGATAGAGAGATTGTGGAAAGGGATGGAGAGATAGAGGGACTGATAGAAAGACTGTGGGAGATGTGCAAATGAGTTATTGTAACTTTGCCTGAAGAAGTGCTGGGATACATGGAGAGGTAGAAGAAGAGAGAGGAAGAAGACAGGGAGAACTGATGGAGATCTGAGGAATGTTGGGGCAGATGTAACCTAGTTCACCGTTTCACTGAATTAGCCTGACAACGAGGTTAGAGATGAGATGACTTTTTATGACCCTGTCTAGCTCAAAATCTGTCTTTCTGCCCCTGAGCAAGGCAGTTAACCCACTGTTCCCCGGGCGTCTATGTGTAGAACCAGACCAGGTCTACTGTCCACTGTACCGTGGTGAGGGACCATGGATCATGGTGGTCATGGGGAAAACAGGTCAGAATAATGTCTGGTCCAGTCTACAGTGTCTAGAGAAGGAGGGGAGGGAGGTCTGTAAAGATCTTGATGAGACTTTGTTCTTAATCAATCATATTGTTTCATGTTGAAACTTTAAATATGCACTGAGTGCACAAAACATTAAGAACACCTTCCTAATATTGAGTTACAATCTATCCCAATGGAACTCTGATACCACATGAGACTGATATTGTTGAAATAAAGAAATGGAACTTTGTAAGACATCAGTGTTTGGACATTGTTTGTCTTGGATGATTCTCTACAGTACAGAGCTGAGCTGTCAACACTGAGCTATCAACACTGAGTTGTCGACACTGAGCTGTCAACACTGATCTATCAACAACTGATCTATCAGCTCTGAGATGGTCTCTCTTTACCTGATATTACTACTACTACTACTACTAACACCAACTACTACTACTGCTACTACTACTGTTGCTACTTACAACTACTACTACCACTACTAACTACTACCACAACTAACTACTACGACTACTACTACTGCTGCTACTGCTACTACTACTAACACTACTAACTACTACCACTACTAACTACTACTACTGTTGCTTGTTTTACTATATAGAAAGAGTTCTGTTGCTTTGGATTTACACATAGTATATGTTACTTCAACAATATTGTGTTAAATTAGTATCACTAAATACCATATCAGTGGTTATGTTGTACAGTAGTAAGCACACTTTGGATTACATTTTCTGTCCCCAAAAATACCTTGATCCTCACAATATAGTGTGAATAATGTTGTAACTTTTCATTTACGATGTATGTAAGATGTCCCCTTTTAAATGTTCTGGTTATTTAGTGGAGCTTTGTCCTTTGAGAGGGCTGTTTTTACATCAGAAACTATATTTATTTAAGACACATATTGATGTCATAAGTCAATGGTGCCACCTGACAATGATTTTAAAAGGCAGTATAATGATGATTTAAATAGTTTCACTTTCCACATCTGTCTACACTTGTAAGATATCCAGACACAAAGCATGTCTGACTACCTCCAGAGGGGTTCAGGAAAATCACATCATAATGTGTCTTTTAATCATCTACATCCTTCCATAAATGTGTCTCAGTCAGTGGAGCAGAGTGCACCACCAAAGGTTGTAGGTTTGATTCCTGCTGGGGACATCCATATGTAACATCTATGCACGTAAAAAAAGAAGGCAAATATTATAATTAATATTATTATTATTATTATATAAGATCAGGACAAAGGAGGCATGTTAGAACCAGGTATAAATGGTCTCTGTTTCATGTCTGAAATCTCTTTCTGTGTCTTAATCAATCAACCAATCAATCACTCAGTCAATCCATATGATCATGTGTTTATACCTTGTCATTGTATTGTGCTTCCTCCTGGTATATAGTCCACCTCAGTCCATCGTTGTTGGAGGCTAGTTTATAGGAGCGTATAAACTGGACACGGCCAAAGTCCTTAGATCCCTGAGTCACCATACCTGATACTTTAGTGGGAAATAACATGTCTACCTGGGAGAGAGAGCGAGAGAGAGAGAGAGAGAGAGGAGGAGGGAGAGAGAGAGGAGGAGGGAGAGATGGGAGAGAGGAGGGGGGGGAGAGAGAGAGAGGAGGGAGAGAGAGAGAGAGAGAGGAGGGAGAGGGAGAGAGAGAGAGAGAGACCTCAGCCCTCCCCACCAAGAGACTAACAAGGGTTCTATAACAGAGGCAGTCTACCAGTGTGTGTCTCAGTAAGGTGTAAAAGGGATTGGCAGACCCCAGCACTCATATTGTATGTTACAGTGCTGCTGGTTTATATGACTGAATGAGGTAGAAGGAGCCCAAAGGCCAGCATCTCCACAATACTGATGGCATTGGATTTAAATAGTGTCCCCATAGTGCCAGAATGATGTTTCTATATACTGTAGTTGAATGTTAGCTTGGGTACCTGACTTTCTGCTTTCAATAATGCTATATAGATGTAGTTTTTCAACAACAATCTGCTAAAAGCCCATCTTCTGGCTCACAGGTTTGGTACAGACAGTCATGTTTTCAGCGCTCTGTAACGTTCTGATCTGTCAAGCAGAGTTTGTGCAAAGCAAAGTTTCAGCTATAAATTCAGCCACCAAGCGGAGCATCTTGTAAAGTTCCTGTAATGTGTTTATTCTAACCAATCAGAATCAGACCTTACAGAGGAAACACAGAGAGCTGTCTGAGACCTGGGGTCTGCTCTGCTATGCTCTCTACTACACCATGCCCCCTACCCTACCCTGCTTACACACACACACACACACACACACACACACACACACACACACACACACACACACACACACACACACACACACACACACACACACACACACACACACACACACACACACACTTTCTCTATTTCGTTCTCTCTATTTCTCGCCCACAGAGAAAGAGGAGAGGGAGCAGAGTTGTTCTTAGTGCCCACCAATACTCCAAACACACACACACCACCAAAACACAACTCTGCCAAAACACAACTCCTGAATACTCAAAACACACACACACCACCAAAACACAACTCCTGAATACTCCAAAACAGACACACCAAAACACAACTCCTGAATACTCAAAACACACACACACCACTAAAACACAACTCCTGGGAGAAGGGAGAAGAAGAAACGTGATGGAGATGTGGGGGGTGAAGGTGGGGGAGAAGAAGAAAATGAGTTAGAAGGTGAGGAGTGGAAAGAAGAAAAGAGTGAGGACGCTCAGGTTGAGGGGTGATGAGAAGGAAAGGTTGGTGATGAAGGGGGTGAGTGGAGAGGAGAGGAGGCTGGCGAGAGGTGAGGAGAGGGGACAGGCGAGAGCTGAGGAGAGGGGACAGGTTAGAGCTGAGGAGAGGGGACAGGTTAGAGCTGAGGAGAGGGGACAGGTTAGAGCTGAGGAGAGGGGACAGGTGGGAGGTGAGGAGAGGGGACAGGTGAGAGGTGAGGAGAGGGGACAGGTGAGAGGTGAGGAGAGGGGACAGGTTAGAGCTGAGGAGAGGGGACAGGTTAGAGCTGAGGAGAGGGGACAGGTTAGAGCTGAGGAGAGGGGACAGGTGGGAGGTGAGGAGAGGGGACAGGTGAGAGGTGAGGAGAGGGGACAGGTGAGAGGTGAGGAGAGGGGACAGGCGAGAGCTGAGGAGAGGGGACAGGTTAGAGGTGAGAAGAGGGGACAGGTGAGAGGTGAGGAGAGGGGACAGGTGAGAGGTGAGGAGAGGGGACAGGCGAGAGGTGAGGAGAGGGGACAGGTGAGAGGTGAGGAGAGGGGACAGGAGAGAGGTGAGGAGAGGGGACAGGTGAGAGATGAGAGGGGACAGGTGAGAGGTGAGGAGAGGGGACAGGTGGGAGGTGAGAAGAAGGGACAGGTGGGAGGTGAGAAGAGGGGACAGGTGAGAGGTGAGGAGAGGGGACAGGAGAGAGGTGTTGAGAGGGGACAGGTGGGGTGTTGAGAGGGTACAGGTGAAAGGTGAAGAGAAGGGACAGGTGAGAGGTGAGGAGAAGGGACAGGTGGGAAGTGTTGAGAGGGGGCAGGTGAGAGGTGTTGAGAGGGGACAGGTGAGAGGTGAGGAGAGGGGACAGGTGAGAGGTGAGGAGAGGGGACAGGAGAGAGGTGTTGAGAGGGGACAGGTGGGAAGTGTTGAGAGGGGGCAGGTGAGAGATGAGGAGGGGGCAGGTGAGAGATGAGGCGATAGGATTGCCTCTAAATGGACAGAAACAACCACAAACAAAGGTTATAAGTATCAAGTAGTTCAAATGTAGTCCGATACAAATATCAAATATATAATTATTAAGTATTGTCATGCTAGTCACCTGTACATCCTCCACAGACAACCACAACACATACAGTGTTGTAGACTCCCTAATGTCATGGTCCTCCAATGACCCATTAATGGTTCTCTTCAGGGTTGTGAAGCCCGCTGCTGTCTGGAGGTGTAACGCTCTGGCCATAGAGAGAGGTTTTTGTTCTTTATTTTGGTTAGGCCAGGGTGTTACATTGGGTGGGCGTTCTATGTTCCTTTTTCTATGTTTTTGTATTTCTTTGTTTTGGGCCGTGTGTGGCTCCCAATCAGGCACAGCTGAAGTTCGTTGTTGCTGATTGGGAGTCACACATAAAGAGCATGTTTTTTTCCTTTGGGTTTTGTGGGTAATTGTTTCTGTTAGTGTTTTGCACCTGACAGGACTGTTTGGCTGTCGGTTTTCTTGTTTTGTTTGTATAGTGTTCTTTCTTTATTAAATATTCAATGATGAACACTAACTCCGCTGCACCTTGGTCTACTCTCTCTCACGACAGCCGTTACAGGAGGGTAAAAACCTCACTCCAGGCATCATCCTCCCCCACAAAATCAAACATCTATATAACGAAAGACCAACATTAACAATTGTAATTCATCCTGAAATGTACATTTATAGTACTGAGTTTATCAACAAATAAATTAATGATTTACCTGAATGGATTCAGAGAGCAGGAATCTCCTAATCCGCTCCCTCCCATCCTGGTATTTGATCTTAAAGGGCAGTCCATCAGGCTGCTCTGGAAGAGAGACCACCCTCTGTCTTCTCTCCTCTATTGACTACAATATGCATTACTGTCAGTGTTACGTTATAAATATATTTATACCACAGCATTGTTGAATTCTAGAATGGGCATTAAAACCAGTTCAGAAAGAAAACGGCACGTAGAAATACGTTTAACCATTTATGTAGTAATGAATAATGCCTTGGTGATATAGGCTCTGCTCATTCAGGGTAGCTCACTGCCCAAGCAAAGTGAAGGGGTTAAACCAAGACCTCATACCTTTTAAAGGGTTAATAAATGGTGTTGTGATAAACTGTAAGGTCTCCTCTTCTAGGAGATCTCTGTGTGTGTATTAACACCTGTTCTGAGTGTTGTGCCCTTCAGACACTATCAGAAGGTAGAAACCAGTCTACGTTCATACTCCTCCTGTCTGGTCCCACCTGGCTATCTGAGGTTCTGACAATACGACTGGTTGTCTGAGAACACAAGGCTGCCGCAGGCCTGATGAAAACAGACACCTGTCAGAAGGTAGAAACCAGTCTACGTTCATACTCCTCCTGTCTGGGTCCCACCTGGCTATCTGAGGTTCTGACAATACGACTGGTTGTCTGAGAACACAAGGCTGCTGCAGGCCTGATGAAAACAGACACCTGTCAGAAGGTAGAAACCAGTCTACGTTCATACTCCTCCTGTCTGGGTCCCACCTGGCTATCTGAGGTTCTGACAATACGACTGGTTGTCTGAGAACACAAGGCTGCCGCAGGCCTGATGAAAACAGACACTATCAGAAGATGCTTGGACTCGTTCACCTTGTTATGACCCTATACTTGTGATGAAAGGTCAAGGTTCGGTCAAACCCACTTCTGAGCTTTTAATTGCTGATAAGATGGTTGCTGCTGTTGGGGGAGGTTAGATTTATTAAAATGTTGTTGCCAGGGAAAGTCACGCGAGGGGGACTGGGGAGGCTATATGAGTTACAGGATGTCTTAGACATTTTGCAGAACCTGGGGAGAGCTATCATATACTGTACTCTGTACCAACTTCTGCCTACAATTGTATTACTAAAGGAGAATTGTAATACTTAAACAAAGAGTCTGTTTCATTTCCATTACTAATGTATGTTTGATAATTATATAGACCTGATCATCTGTTGAAGAAATTGACCAACAAAAGCGTCAATATAAAATAGCCTACAGGCAGTGAGTGTGGTAAGCTATACCAATGCCCCCGGCAGGAACACAGAACCTAACAGGTGGAGGCTGGGGTGGTGCTGGGAGCAAGAAGCCAGTGCATAGTAGCAGTAGCAGCAAGCAGCAGCAGGATTTCTGTAGATAAATGTGTGCTTTAGTATTATTGTCTTTGGTAACTGTAGTATAAGTAGGATAAACGCCTCCGTTCTGTACATTACCTTGGTAAAATGAACTCCGCAAAGGGACTCGGCTCCACCTTGTCCCGCTGCGTCGTCCATTATATCCAAGGTAATGTACAGAACGTCTGGGTTTATCTCTTACATAATATACAGATTATATCAACTTGGTGAAATCCCTTACCTTCCTCCACCTGCTCTCCCACTCCTCAAAACGACGACGTTTCATCTCCTGTGGCAAAAATAAGTATTGAATTCATCTGTTTTGTGTATGAAAAATTCAGTGTTTCCTGTTGGAATGCCGATGATGTGTGATCTGAACAGATTTACTAAGCTATATTATATACATACTTTCTCCTGGTCTGCAGCCAGTGAGAGATGGTAGGCCTCGTCTTGGAGACGTCGTCTCCCACATTTCCTCTAGAGACTGAAATCAATACAGGTACAGTAATAAATAAACACATTCTGATTGTTAAGTTACAATGAGAATCCTGTAACTAATATTATACTTTATATTTTGATGCTAAAAGTGGAAAAGGTCATTTAACGTTCCAAACCTCTAGTGTCATTGAAGCTTGTGGTGAGTCAACAGGGAGGCCTGTCTCCATTGGTGGAGTCTCTGTCTCCAAGGTTCTGTTCTCCCTTACAGTTTCCTTTAACATTAAAATACAAGAAATAACCAGTTGATCAATTACTTTATAACGTTTGCATACAGAGGGAAATCCAGTTTATTTATTTTCAAATTAAATCATTACCTCTGGTATTTATCACGTGACATATTAAATCTCAATCTACCTGCCCCTTCCTAACACATAAACTATAAAATACCTTCAATCTTTAGTCCAGGGCAGAGCTCCATAGTCCAGCTGATTTGATTGCAGCTGGACACATGCTTTCCAGCTGTAGGAGAACGAGCCTCCTCCTCCTGTCTGTCTTAAAGGCCTCTACATTTGGATTCATCTGGTGGAATGTTTCCCCCAAAACCTTCAACAAGCTGCTCTCCTCCTGACCATAGTGCAACTTGATCTGCCTCACAGGATACTAAAGATACTGAGATATGGAAACAATATTTAAATCTAATAACAAGTATCCTAATATAAAACAGGGAAACAGTCCATGATCTTTAAATCAGTAAAATAACCTTCAATAAGTCTATGTTAAATCACAAGATAGATTCACACCTAGTTTACTTACAAAGCAAGCACTGTGGACAGCACTGTGTCCTCATGTACTGCATGGATAAAGGGAAAATGTACCTATCCTGTTCAGCTGCTGTATGTTAGACTCAGAGATCAGACAAACCCTCATAGTTATCAGCCTGCTTCTCCCGGGTTGACACCTTTGGATTCCAGCATTATTCTGTCTCCTGAACGACTGAAATCTGACATGTGTAAACGTTATAAAAGTTACAATAATGACACTGAGCCTAATCGACGGCGCCCAGACTCACACCCCCCACGGTAGCTGCTGCTATCGTTAGCTAGCTAACATTAGTTTGTTCAGTCCAGTCCAATGACGCTTCATGTTCAAGCGATATTTGAAGAAAATGTCAACATCATAACACAACACAATATCAATAGAAAGTCCTAGTTTACTGGAAGGGACATACTGTAAAATAAGAAACGATAACATAGCTAGCTAGATAGGCTAATAGTAGACAGGCCTAGTTTACTGGAACAGACATACTGTAAAATAAAAAACGATAACATAGCTAGCTAGATAGGCTAATAATAGACAGGCCTAGTTTACTGGAACGGACATACTGTAAAATAACAAACGATAACATAGCTAGCTAGATAGGCTAATAATAGAAAGGGGAGCGTTACGTGTTAACGTTACTAGGTAGTTGTACTGGTTAATGTTGACTTTTGCCAGGTATTACCTAACCTACCAGAATGAATCCTACCTTTGAACCACCTGATCCTCCTGGGCTGGTTGTAAAGGTGGTTGCACTTGGCTGGTAAAACTTAAAAAGCGATTTCTCATGTTTTCAAGGTTCGACATGATTTAGTCGTTTGTTGGTGATGATGAATGAGATGTTTTTCATATAGCTGGCTTCACATGCGCCTTATTTGTGATTGGCCAACATTTGCATGTAGTTTACATAGTGTTATTTGACGTGTATCTTTTTAACAAGCAAAGACCCAAACGGTGTTCCATAGTGCACCTCAATACATGTTAGACATGCTTTTAAGTTATGTACCCAGTATGTCCCTCAGGTCCTCTGGCACTGGCCTTTTAACTATCCTGAAGCCTAGGACCAAGAGGCATGGAGAGGAAGCCTTTAGTTATTATGCCCCCAGCCTCTGGAATAGCCTGCCAGAGAACCTGAGGAGGTCTGAAACTGGCCTTTTAACTATCCTGAAGCCTAAGACCAAGAGGCATGGAGAGGAAGCCTTTAGTTATTATGTCCCCAGCCTCTGGAATAGCCTGCCAGAGAACCTGAGGAGGTCTGAAACTGGCCTTTTAACTATCCTGAAGCCTAGGACCAAGAGGCATGGAGAGGCAGCCTTTAGTTATTATGCCCCCAGCCTCTGGAATAGCCTGCCAGAGAACCTGAAGAGGCCTGAAACTGTGGACATATTTAAAAGGCATCTTAAAACACACCTTTTTAGCTTTGCGTTTCCTTAGTGTGCTTTTTAGTCTTTTAGTTTAAAAGTGTTATTCTTCTGTTTCTTGTGTAAATATTTCTGTTTTTATTTTCATAATTTTTTCCTGTGAAGTGAATTGTGTTGCATTCATGTTGTCAATGTGCTGTGTAAATAAAGCTTGATTTGATGTATTACTCTGTTCCAGAATAAATGGCCTTTGGAATGACCCAGGTCCTTTCCTCCACTGCAGCCAGGTCCTTTCCTCCACTGTAGCCAGGTCCTTTCCTCCACTGTAGCCAGGTCCTTTCCTCCACTGCAGCCAGGTCCTTTCCTCCACTGCAGCCAGGTCCTTTCCTCCACTGTAGCCAGGTCCTTTCCTCCACTGTAGCCAGGTCCTTTCCTCCACTGTAGCCAGGTCCTTTCCTCCACTGTAGCCAGGTCCTTTCCTCCACTGTAGCCAGGTCCTTTCCTCCACTGTAGCCAGGTCCTTTCCTCCACTGTAGCCAGGTCCTTTCCTCCACTGTAGCCAGGTCCTTTCCTCCACTGTAGCCAGGTCCTTTCCTCCACTGTAGCCAGGTCCTTTCCTCCACTGTAGCCAGGTCCTTTCCTCCACTGCAGCCAGGTCCTTTCCTCCACTGCAGCCAGGTCCTTTCCTCCACTGTAGCCAGGTCCTTTCCTCCACTGTAGCCAGGTCCTTTCCTCCACTGTAGCCAGGTCCTTTCCTCCACTGTAGCCAGGTCCTTTCCTCCACTGTAGCCAGGTCCTTTCCTCCACTGTAGCCAGGTCCTTTCCTCCACTGTAGCCAGGTCCTTTCCTCCACTGTAGCCAGGTCCTTTCCTCCACTGTAGCCAGGTCCTTTCCTCCACTGCAGCCAGGTCCTTTCCTCCACTGCAGCCAGGTCCTTTCCTCCACTGCAGCCATGTCCTTTCCTCCAGGCTTTGTGGCTTGGAAAGAGTAGTGACTATTCATACATTCATCTAATAATCACAGAGGGGGTTTTGGAAAAGTAGGTACTTTAGTCAAAACACTCCCATCTACTGGATGTATAGTGTCATTAGAATGAGTAGGAAATCACTATTCAAGACAAAGGCTGGAGGAACATATTGTTACTATAAAATAATGAAGACACAATGGAGGGGATTTGTTTTCACATGGATTTATAGCTTGTTACTTCAGAAGCAAAACTGTTGATATCCAGAAAATAGAAATTAATGTATTATCAGGGAACAATCTTTGCAAAATAAGGCAAATGATATGTTATTAACTTGAGGTATGAAATAAAGTATAAAGTATGAAATTAAGTATAAAATAATTGTAATGTTAATGACATCTCCATGGGTCCACCTTGGGGGGTCAGAGGTCATACCTGTATGCATTTTGGGGTATATTGATGAGACAGAATGGGCAGCATTGGGATGTGCTTTATTATCACATCGTACCATACATGATAACTACAACAAACTTCCCACAGAACAAGGAGACCCATTGGAAAGGTTTCATAGTGTCATCATGGATTCAGTGTAAAATCAGTCACAGCAGCCTATTTTCAAGTTGGCCGCCATTCATTTCAATGTGGAGGAACTGAATAGATTTTTCAGACTAATAAAGACTGAAAATGTGTGTTAGTGTGAGGAAAGTGTTAAAAGATGTCCCAGTATATGTATTTAGTAAAATATTACCAGAGCGTCTGCTAAATTACTAAAATGTAAATATGGTAGAAATATGACAAAACACCAAAAATAAGGTCTGAAGTTAAGACGGATTGAGGAGATCTGATAGGTTTCCTTCTATGACATAATATCAGTCATTTAACATGTCCTTTATGAATTATGAAGCCTTTATGTGCTTTATGTGCAGAAATGCTTAAAAAAATCACAGAATGTGACGTTAGCTGATGAAGATGATCTCAGAACAAAGTGTATAACATTTCCTCAGCCTGTATTAACCAAATAACTCATTTTCAGAGGTAATAAAAAAACTACAAAAACGCCATTCATTATCCCATAGGCTGTCGAACGAATCATTACTATTTCTCTCTATAGCTGGAACAGGGAGCTGGCTGGATGAAGTGGCGCTCCCTGGGCTGCCCCAGCATGTGCAGAGAGCTGGCTGAATGTAGTGGTGCCCTCTGGTGGCCCACATTGGGCACTCTCCCCTCTTCTCCTTGGGGCAGGGAGCTGGATGGATGAAGTGGCTACGAGGGGGGTCAGACCCCCTGTCTGGGAGTCGGCTCCGGCACCCTGGGTCGGCCCCAGCCCTCTCTGGGTGAATTTAGTAGCACCCCTTGGTGGCCACAGGCAGGTGCCGGGCCCTCTCTCTGGTGGTCGGCCCCCCCTCCCTGGGCTTGTCCATCCCTCTCTGGCCGTCTCCCCCCTCTCTTCCTGGTGAAGAGAGCAGGGTGGATGTAGTGGCGCCGCCTAGAGTATCGAGGACAGGGGGTCGGCAAACCTCGAAGGGGGACTCCCTCAACCCTCCCTGGGTCGGCCCCAGCTCTCTCTGGCCCTCTCCCCATCTCCCTGGTGCAGTGAGCTGGCTGGATGTAGTGGCACCCCCTGTTGAGGAGGAAAAGGAAAATGACTTTCAGAATGCTCATGAATCTGTTCTAGAGCTAATCACAGAGGAGGAACAGGAAAATGACTTTCAGAATGCTCATGAATCTGTTCTAGAGCTGGTCACAGAGGAGGAACAGGAAAATGACTTTCAGAATGCTCATGAATCTGTTCTAGAGCTAGTCACAGAGGAGGAACAGGAAAATGACTTTCAGAATGCTCATGAATCTGTTCTAGAGCTAGTCACAGAGGAGGAACAGGAAAATGACTTTCAGAATGCTCATGAATCCATGCTAGAGCTAGTCACAGAGGGGGAACAGGAAAATGACTTTCAGAATGCTCAGGAATCTGTTATAGAGCTAGTCACAGAGGAGGAACAGGAACATGACTTTCAGAATGCTCATGAATCTGTTCTAGAGCTAGTCACAGAGGAGGAACAGGAAAATGACTTTCAGAATGCTCATGAATCTGTTCTAGAGCTAATCACAGAGGAGGAACAGGAAAATGACTTTCAGAATGCTCATAAATCTGTTCTAGAGCTAGTCACAGAGGAGGAACAGGAAAATGACTTTCAGAATGCTCATGAATCTGTTCTAGAGCTAATCACAGAGGAGGAACAGGAAAATGACTTTCAGAATGCTCATGAATCTGTTCTAGAGCTAGTCACAGAGGAGGAACAAGAAAATGACTTTCAGAATGCTCATGAATCTGTTCTAGAGCTAGTCACAGAGGAGGAACAGGAAAATTACTTTCAGAATGCTCATGAATCTTTTCTAGAGCTAGTCTCAGAGGAGAAACAGGAAAATGACTTTCAGAATGCTCATGAATCCATGCTAGAGCTAGTCACAGAGGAGGATCAGGAAAATGACTTTCAGAATGCTCATGAATCTGTTCTAGAGCTAGTCACAGAGGAGTAACAGGAAAATGACTTTCAGAATGCTCATGAATCCGTGCTAGAGCTAGTCACAGAGGAGGATCAGGAAAATGAGAGCATTAACTATTATCAACCAAGAATGAGGACTTATGAACATTTCCTGAAAGAGGTGGAAATTTGGAAAATTGCTGAAGTTGAGCCACAAACGCTAATTGAACCACATGACAGAACTTCCAATGTGTCAAAAATATCAAGTAAAACAAAGTATTCTAAGGCTGCATCATCCTCAGTGTCCTCTGCATGCCTAAAAGCTGAGGCAGAGAGAGCAGCTCTACTAGCTCGCCAAGCATCTTTACAGGACAAGCATGCATTGGAACTGGAGAAAGCTCAATTGAATGTTAGAATGGAAAAAATTGAACTGGAAACGGACATGGCAGCATATGATGCCAGACTGAAGGTTCTGGAGAGTGTTGAGTCAACTTCTCAATCCCATGCCGTGGCAGCCCACTTACTAAGCCAACAAGATGGAATGCACTCCTATTTTGAGAAACAGGAACCCGAGGTCTATGAGGAACCTGAATCATCACCTGTTGAGTTTGCTGCATTAGGTGCAGTTTCAAGACCCCACTACAAAGGGTTTTACAACAACCGACAACAAAGCAATCAAAACCTATTCAAAAAACAGTCATAAACCAAACCTCTCAACAGCCAACAGCAAGGTCTAGCAGTCAACACAGAATCAACACTATGGGTATCAGCCATAATAACAGCCACAATAACCTCTCTATTGTCATGCAAATGCAGGATGAAATTGCTGACCTCCTTGTACTACAGCACAAACAGGCTACACTCCCTGTTTGGGAGATACCTGTTAGGGAGATGTTTGATGGTGATCCTCTAAACTTCAGGCCATTCATGCGTGCATTTGAGCATGGTATAGAAGAGAAGACCAGCAGCCACCAGGATAGGCTCTATTACCTGGAACAGTACACCTCTGGTCAGCAGTCACCAGGATAGGCTCTATTACCTGGAACAGTACACCTCTGGTCAGCAGCCATCAGGATAGGCTCTATTACCTGGAACAGTACACCTCTGGTCAGCACCAAGGATCTGGTCTGTAGTTGTCTGCATATGGAAGCCAGAAGAGGCAACGTGGAGGCTAAGAGGTTGTTAAAAGAACACTTTGGCAATGAAATCAAAGTCACCACTGCTTACATGTGAAAAGTTTTCAACTGGACAAACATCAAATCGGATGTTGGAAAGGTTGCTGCTCTTAAAGGTTGCTGTAACACTATGCAAGACCTACAGAACATGGAAGAGCTTAATCTTCCCTCCGACATAAAGTTGATAATGTCAAAACTCCCCTATAAACTAATGGAACAGCATGTGATATTTTAGAGAGAAGACACCTGAGAGCCCAGTTCAGTGACCTTGTAACGTTCATGGAAAAACAGGCCAAAATATTGCAGCATCCATTTTATGGAGATATTCAAGATCCCCTGTCCAACAAAAGGTTTTTAAAAACCAAAACAGCAGCAGACTCTAAACAGCAGTTCAAGTCCAAGAGTAGGGGAAGCAGCTTTGACACTGCAGTAGTAGATGTAGTGGCAAATTCCGACTCTGAAAACATTTAAAAGAACAAACATTCCAAGAAAAGAGACCAGGCACATGCCCTTCTGATGCTCCAGTATCTTGTGTATGTTGTGCTGTTGAGAATTTATTGGTCGACTGCCAACAGGTGAAGGCACAGCCACACAAATCCAAGGTTGAGTTTCTAAGATCAAGATATCTTTGTTCTGCAAGCTAAAGTGTGGATGGGACGAAGTCATCCCCAAAGAACACTATTTCATGGAAGAAATGGCTCTGAGCTGGACCAGCTGTCCAGTTTCCAGATTGACAGGTGTATGATGCCTGAGAACTTTGGTCAAGTCAAGACCGCACAGCTATATAACTTCGGTGACGCAAGTGAACAAGGTTATGGCACGGCAAGATACCTTAGGTTCACAAACGGTATGAAAAAGGTCCACATCCCATTCATACTGGGGAAATCAAGAGTGACTCCAAATCCCCAGACTGGTAGTTGCGGCAGCAACATTGGAGGTGCGAGTGGACAGGATCTTAAGGTTGGAGCTCCAGATTGAACTTGAGGAGTCAACTTTCTGGACAGACAGCCAGTCTGTGCTAAAATACATCCGCAACGATACCAAGAGATTCCATATCTTTGTGGCTAATAGGGTTGCTGTGATCCGTGACCTGTCGAAAGCAACACAGTGGAGGTATTTGAACTCCCAACACAACCCAGCCGACGACGCCTCGAGGGTTACATGCTGAAACTTTCCTGAACCCTAAGAGATGGCTCAAAGGACCAGAAATCCTGAAGAAAGCAGAAACACAATGGTGGAAGTACCCGAGGAGCTTGGCTCCATCCCTCCGGATGATCCAGAGTTGAGAAAGGACATAATCGTGAATAGTACAAGTGTGGATGAAAATAGTCTGCCAGAAAACTGAGTACTATGCAACATGGAACAGATTGAAGAAAGCTGAAGTCTGGATGCTGAAGCTGAAGAGACTTCCTCTACAGTTAAGCCAGAAAAGCCAGTTCTCACAAACTGATCCAGGATCAGATCAGAGTTGAACAAACTCACTGAAGGAACAAATTGACAAGTTCAAACTGACGTTTGGAAAAGCGTGAGAGTGGGAGGAAGATAAAGCAAAGCTGCTATGCCTACGGAACTAAAGAATCTTATGATCCTGCCCAAAGACTCCAACATCTCCAGACTGATCTTACTCCACATCCATGAGCAGGTTGGCCACTCTGGGAGAGGTCACATGCTTTCCAGACATCACCAGCGATATTGGATAACCTGTGCCAACTCCTTAGCAGGGAAGATCCTTAAGAGCTGTGTCTTCTGCAGGCAGATGCAAGCTAGAGCTGGAGAACAGAAGATGGCCAACATTCCACAAGATCGGGTGTCACCTGATTTGCCGCCATTCACCCATGTGGGCATAGATTACTTCGGCCCCATAGAGGTGAAGCGAGGCCGCGTTCATGTGAAGTGGTATGGTGGGATCTTTACTTGCCTTGTGAGTCGAGCTGTCCATCTAGAAGTTGTTAGGTATCTGGATACAGATTCCTGCATCAATTCCCTGCGCAGGTTCATCTGTCGAAGGGGCTCAGTAACACTTGTCAGAACAGACAATGGCACCAACTTTGTTGGAGCACACAGAGAGCTAGGAGAAGCTCTGAAAGAGCTGGAACACAATATTCAAAATTAATTACTGAAGGAAGGAGTGACATGGTCATTCATGGGGGGGGGGGGGGGGGGGGGGTATGGGAGAGGTTGATCTAACTGGTGGAGAAAGATCCTCTATTCAGTCCCTAAAGAGCAAGTACTGGATGATGAGGCTTTGCAGACGTTGAGGTGATCATGAACAGCAGACCAATCACAACTGTAACAAATTACCATAATGATCTAGAACCCCTGACTGCTAACCATCTGCTTCATCTGAAAACAAAGCCAGTCCTGCCACCAGGACTATTCCAGAGAGGAACCATCTGCTTCATCTGAAAACAAAGCCAGTCCTGCCACCCGGACTATTCCAGAGAGAAACCATCTGCTTCATCTGAAAACAAAGCCAGTCCTGCCACCCGGACTATTCCAGAGAGGAACTATCTGCTTCATCTGAAAACACAGCCAGTCCTGCCACCAGGACTATTCCAGAGAGGAACCATCTGCTTCATCTGAAAACAAAGCCAGTCCTGCCACCCGGACTATTCCAGAGAGGAACCATCTGCTTCATCTGAAAACACAGCCAGTCCTGCCACCAGGACTATTCCAGAGAGGAACCATCTGCTTCATCTGAAAACAAAGCCAGTCCTGCCACCCGGACTATTCCAGAGAGAAACCATCTGCTTCATCTGAAAACAAAGCCAGTCCTGCCACCCGGACTATTCCAGAGAGGAACTATCTGCTTCATCTGAAAACACAGCCAGTCCTGCCACCAGGACTATTCCAGAGAGGAACCATCTGCTTCATCTGAAAACAAAGCCAGTCCTGCCACCCGGACTATTCCAGAGAGGAACCATCTGCTTCATCTGAAAACACAGCCAGTCCTGCCACCAGGACTATTCCAGAGAGGAACCATCTGCTTCATCTGAAAACAAAGCCAGTCCTGCCACCCGGACTATTCCAGAGAGAAACCATCTGCTTCATCTGAAAACAAAGCCAGTCCTGCCACCCGGACTATTCCAGAGAGAAACCATCTGCTTCATCTGAAAACAAAGCCAGTCCTGCCACCCGGACTATTCCAGAGAGGAACTATCTGCTTCATCTGAAAACACAGCCAGTCCTGCCACCAGGACTATTCCAGAGAGGAACCATCTGCTTCATCTGAAAACAAAGCCAGTCCTGCCACCCGGACTATTCCAGAGAGGAACCATCTGCTTCATCTGAAAACACAGCCAGTCCTGCCACCAGGACTATTCCAGAGAGGAACCATCTGCTTCATCTGAAAACAAAGCCAGTCCTGCCACCAGGACTATTCCAGAGAGGCACTATCTGCTTCATCTGAAAACACAGCCAGTGCTGCCACCAGGACTATTCCAGAGAGGAACCATCTGCTTTATCTGAAATCAAAGCCAGTCCTGCCACCCGGACTATTCCAGAGAGGAGATCTATTCTCATGATGGAGATGGAAGCAAGTACAATATATCACTGACCTCTTCTGGAAGAGATGGATAAAGGAGTATCTTCCACTTATGCAGGAGTGGAACAAGTGGAACAAAACCTAAGAGAAACCTCAATCCTGGTGACCTTGTGGTCATCGTCGATGACATCACCCCAAGGAACTCTTGGCTAATGGGTCATGTGGTGGAGGCTTTTCCATGGGTCAAAAGGTCTTGTCCAAAGTGTCATGGTTAAAGACCAAGATTAACATCTTACAGAGACCTATCAATAAACTCTGTCTGCTCCTGGAGGCAGCTGAGTGAGACACACACACAGTGATCCATCTTTGAGTCAAGTGCACCTCTGATTCTTGGATGTCATACTCTTACATTTCTGGACCTCAAACTCTTGACATTTTTGGATGTTGAACACTTGAACTCTGAGACTGAGATCAGTGGACTCTTGTCCTATATGGGACCTTGTATATTTGTATATACACTACCGTTCAAAAGTTTGGGGTCACTTAGAAACTGGCAGTTTCATTAAATAGCACCCGCAAAACACCAGTCTCAACATCAACAGTGAAGAGGCGACCCCGGGATGCTGGCCTTCTAGGCAGAGTTGCAAAGAAAAAGCCATATCTTAGAGTGGCCAATAAAAAGAAAAGATTAAGATGGGCAAAAGAACACAGACACTGGACAGCGATATGGCTTTTTCTATGCAACTCTGCATGCTTCCCAGCCCCCCCAAAATCTGAAGAGTACTTCCATATGTATGACAATTGTAGTGTCTTCCTTTCCTCTTGAGCATAACCACTGCCCAAGCCTGACGTGGGGTTGTTTGGGACGCATACAGTCCACATTCGAAGTTCCAAACGGCCAAAACATTCAATGAGATCCAGGGATATGGTGCAACAAAATGTTTTATTATTCTTATATCGAACAAAAAAAGGATTCTCCAATTAACTTAAAGCAGAGATTACTTGACATGAAAAATACATAAAATTACCTGTTTGTTTGTCTGGTCAAAAGACAATATCACTAGCTAGGACTCCCCCTCCCCCGAAGGTGGGGTGAAGCTGCCAGTTGAGGACTTGTGAGGCGTCTGTTTCTCAAACTAGACACTCTAATGTACTTGTCCTCTTGCTAAGTTGTGCACCGGGGCCTCCCTCTCTTTCTATTCTGGTTTGAGACAGTTTGCGCTGTTCTGTGAAGTACACAGCGTTGTATGAGATCTTCAGTTTCTTGGCAATTTCTCACATGGAATAGCCTTCATTTCTCAGAACCAGAATAGACTTACGAGTTTCTGTCACATTCTGACCAGTAAGGGGTTATTTGTTATTGTAGTTTGGTCAGGACGTGGCAGGGGGGTGTTTGTTTTATGTGGTTCGGGGTTTGTTGTTATATGTGTTTATGTAGAGGGGTGTTTGTTTAGAGTATTCTGGGGTTTTGGTCTATGTTCTATGTTAGTGTATTTCTATGTTCAGTCTAGTCTATTTATTTCTATGTTAAGTTAATTGATTTGGCCTTCAATTGGAGGCAGCTGTTCCTCGTTGCCTCTGATTGAAGGTCCTATATAAAGGGCTGTTTTTTGTATGGGTTTTGGTGGGAAGTTGTGGTTGCATAGCTGTGTTTAGCATGTAATCCCGTTCGTTCTTGTTTTGTTTATTTAAGTGTTCTAAATAAAAGTTAAGATGAGCACTCAACCCGCTGCATTTTGGTCCCCTCCATACGACGACTGTTACAGTTTCAGAAGAAAGTCTTTGTTTCTGGCCATTTTGAGCCTGTAATCGAAACCACAAATGCTAATGCTCCAGATACTCAACTAGTCTAAATAAGGCCAGTTTTACTGCTTCTTTAATCAGAACAACAGTTTCAGCTGTGCTAACATAATTGCAAAAGGGTTTTCTAATGATTAATTAGCCTTTTTAAAATGATAAACTTTGATTAGCTAACACAATGTGCGATTGGAACACAGGAATGATGGTTGCTGATAATGGGCCTCTGTACACCTATGTAGATATTCCATAAAAAACAGCCGTTTCCAGCTACAATAGTAATTTACAATATTAACAATGTCTACACTGTATTTCTGATCAATTTTATGTTATTTGAATAGACAAAAAAAATGGCTTTTCTTTCAAGAACAAGGACATTTCTAAGTGACCCCAAACTTTTGAACGGTAGTGTAGCTATGAACTGTAATAGTGCTCTGGTATAGAATGTTTTGTGTATTGGCTCTATTTTCTGAATATTAAGTAACTGTTATGTATTCAGTGCAGTTAACAATTCGGAGCCGGTATATTAGAGCCGATGTGGACATATTTGTGTAAAAGACAGAACAAACAGAGCTTCATGTACGTGCGTGTAAATATATGAAATATGAATGTATATGATGAAATATCAGGTACCTTATTGATTTATATTGACCTGATTGCGATATATTCCTTTGTTATAAGTGTACCTTAGTTTTTAGCTCCACCTCTTGCCCATTCATTGTACTGTGGTCAGTGTGTTAGTGACAGGATAAAGACAGGAAGTTGGGCCTTCGGGGGAGGGGGAGTCCTAGCTAGATGTGGAAGTGGTATAGTCTTTTGACCAGACAAACAGGTCATATTATGTATTTTTCACGTCAAGTAATCTCTGCTTTAAGTTGATTGGAGAATATTTTTTTGTTCGATATAAGAAGAATAAATATTTTTGTTGCACAATATCCCTGGATCTCATTGAATGTTTTGAACGTTTGGGAACTTCGAATGTGGACTGTATACGTCCGAAACAACCCCGCTTCAGCCTTTACCCCCAGCCCTGTCCTCTGCACACCCTAACCCAAACTCAGCCTTTACTCCCAGCCCTGTCCCCTGCACACGCTAACCCAAACTCAGCCCTTACCCCCCCCTGTCCCCTGCACACCCTAACCCAAACTCAGCCTTTACCCCCAGCACACCCTAACCCAAACTCAGCCTTTACCCCCCCCTGTCTCCTGCACACCCTAACCCAAACTCAGCCTTTACCCCCAGCCCTGTCTCCTGCACACCCTAACCCAAACTCAGCCTTTACCCCCAGCCCTGTCCCCTGCACACGCTAACCCAAACTCAGCCCTTACCCCCCCCTGTCCCCTGCACACCCTAACCCAAACTCAGCCTTTACCCCCAGCACACCCTAACCCAAACTCAGCCTTTACCCCCCCCTGTCTCCTGCACACCCTAACCCAAACTCAGCCTTTACCCCCAGCCCTGTCCCCTGCACACCCTAACCCAAACTCAGCCTTTACCCTCAGCCCTGTCTCCTGCACACCCTAACCCAAACTCAGCCTTTACCCCCAGTCCTGTCCCCTGCACACCCTAACCCAATCTAAGCCTTTACTCCCAGCCCCCTATATGGTATGTCTGACTTTCTGATTTGTAAATTCACCGCAGTTCCCAAGATTGACCAGCATGTGGTAATAATACTCTCTTCTCAGACAGTAAATGACCACCAGTCAGCTACATTTATTTTGTTAGGAGGGGATGGAAAAGCATTGAGACTATTTGTGATGGAAGCAATTTCCCTCATTTACTCATGTGAATGGGTCCAAAGAGATAAGAGAAGCTAATATTGATCGGCACTGTTAAATCTTTACAGCTCAGGATAATATGACTATAATTAAAGAACATCACTACCATCTGCTGGCTGGATCGGTCTTCTGATTTGAATTGAAACAGTTTTCAGAACTTTAGAGATGATGAACTAAAATATGATGATAGAAGACAGCACCATGCTGTATGACAGCATAAACCCTCTAATGTTGGTCACTAATTAACAAAGTCACAAACCCTGACCATTTCTACATTTTACCAGACGCTCTGTAGTGAGTCCATTCATTTTCCTAATTTTTTTGTAATTGAAACCACAACTCTGACATTGCAAGCAGTATGCTCTACCAACTGAGCTACATTCTTAAATTCTGATTTTAACCTTAACTCACACTGCTAACCTTATGCCTAACCTTAAACTTAAATTAAAATCAGAAATGTACATTCTTGTTTCCATGATATTTTACGATAGGCCTATAGACAATTTGGACTTTGTGTCTGGGTTTTCTATTAACCAGAGAGGCTGGGGGGAGGAGTTTACTCCAAATACCTGTGCAAAGGTGAAAGTGAAAGTTGTGTCTCAGTATAGACCTGAGGTGTAGATTGTTCTGTAAAAACATGTAGATATGCACATATAGTGACTATTAGAGTGGTTATGGATTTAAATCAACTATTTTGAATGTGAAGTGGAGGACGTGAAGACCAGTAAAGGTAAGAGGAGATCTCAGTATATTTCACTTTCCAAACTAGACACAACAGTCCTGTTTTAAAACAACGAGGACTGGAGAAAGAGGAAGTGATGTTTGTATCTGTGTGATTGAGCAAAAGAGAGAATTTGATGAATGGTAATGACACAGGAAGCGGTGCAGGTCCTAATCCAGGCACTTGTCATCTCCCGTCTGGATTACTGCAACTCGCTGTTGGCTGGGCTCCCTGCCTGTGCCATTAAACCCCTACAACTCATCCAGAACGCCACAGCCCGTCTGGTGTTCAACCTTCCCAAGTTCTCTCACGTCACCCCACTCCTCCGCTCTCTCCACTGGTTTCCTTTTGAAGCTCGCATCCGCTACAAGACCATGGTGCTTGCCTATGGAGCTGTGAGGGGAACTGCACCTCCATACCTTCAGGCTCTGATCAGTCCCTACACCCAAACAAGGGCACTGCGTTCATCCACCTCTGGCCTGCTGGCCCCCCTACCTCTGCACAGTTCCTGCTCAGCCCAGTCAAAGCTGTTCGCTGCTCTGGCACCCCAATGGTGGAACAAGCTCCCTCACGACGCCAGGACAGCGGAGTCAATCACCACCTTCCGGAGACACCTGAAACCCCACCTCTTTAAGGAATACCTAGGATAGGATAAAGTAATCCTTCTAATCCCCCCCCCCTTAAAAAATGTAGATGCACTATTGTAAAGTGGTTGTTCCACTGGATATCATAAGGTGAATCCACCAATTTGTAAGTCGCTCTGGATAAGAGCGTCTGCTAAATGACTTAAATGTAAATGTAAATGTAAATATGAATGTTTTCTCTTTTTATTGCAGCTAAAATGGCAGAGTCCGGAGTTCACAGTAAGTCGCCATGCTATAATTAATGATTAACTTTTCTTTCATGTATCTGGGAGAACAGAACTAAACCAACTATTGAAAATGAAATCTGTTTGTGGTTTTATTTCTCTTTATGTGTAAATGTGTGTCTGGATGAAATGTGTTTGTAACATGAGGAGTTGTAACTGAGTTTGTGTCTGTGAGAAACAGCTCTACTGCTCCACAGTGACCTCTCCCTCCAAACATCTCTTTATTATAGAACCCATTTAATCCAGTCGGACACAATACGGAACAAAATAAACCTTTTGTACTTTACTGGCTCTAGAGAAGTTAAAGTTGTACATATCATCAAATAAGTTGGGATCCAGAGTGGCACAGCGATCTAAGGCACTGCATCTCAGTGTGAGAGGCGTCTCTACAGACTCTGGTTCAATTTCAGGCTGTATCACAACCAGCCATGATTGGGAGTCCCATAGGGCGGAGCACAATTGGTCCAGCGTCGTCCGGGGTAGGCTGTCATTGTAAATAAGAATTTGTTCTAAACTGACTTGCCTCGTTAAATAAATAAAATATGTATCCAGAGCAATTAGGATTAAGTGCCTTGCTCAAGGGCATATCAACATTCCTCAGGGATTCAAACCAGCGACGTTTGGGTTACTGGCCCAATGCTCTTAAGTGCTAGGCTACCTGTCAATCAGTTCTGACTAATGGGAAAATACAGTGCCTCTAATTTATTCTATATATTTAGTGATAGCAGATCCTTTTCTTTCTTCAGTAGATTTAAGTTGAGTTTGGTTCAGGATATACTGGCTCAAAATGATGTTACAGATGATTTTACCATTATCCATAAACCTTTACTGATGTTTAAATCAGAGATTTTTACTGTAAAACATCATATGTTGTTATTTCAGGGGGAATAGGCCATGTATAGACCCATAAACTGAATTAGTATAATAATTGAAGTAATATTTAATGTTATTAGGTTTGTTTAGTGTCTCTTGCACAATGGTAGACCTGGTTAGTATGAATGTTGAGGCTTGGACACTGGGGTAGACCTGTTTTATATGAGTACGCCCATGGATTTCCCTGGTTTATAATGGGGTGTAGGGATACACAAGGTTCATACAGGTAATGGGGCTGGATGGACGTCTATTGCCCATTCAAATCCTTTCTGGCAACAACGTTTGTGGTATAAAGAAGAGATTGGGGCTGGGGCACATGTGTTATACCACTGTAATATTAGTTTATCTATGAAATGATTAGTGTATACAGGTCAGATGTCACAGGACTAAAACATGCTGATAACAGGGTTGGGGTGTGCAGTGAATAGCTGGATATAGGTTACTGTTGGTGACTTGGGGAATACAGGCCTAAGGAAAGTGGGTAACAGGGCTGAGATAGGAAAGTAACAGGGATGAGGTGTATTGACAAAGGAACTGGGGTCTTGACTAACACACAGGTCATTTAGGGCCAGGATATGCCTGTATCTGTACTTGATTGTATAGATTGGAGGGTATTGGCATGTGGGTGTTAGGGTTAGGGCATGGGGGTAACAGGGATGGGGTGTGTGGGTCATTGAGTTTAGGTGTGTGGGTAAGTGGGCTGAGGTATATAGATATTGAGGTTGAGGAATAGGGGTAAATATCTGTTCATGTTATTATAGACAGAGCACTCTGTCACAATTGTGACCAAGAATAAAACATACTTTTAAATAAATAAATAATCAAAATGGATGACATGTTAGGCTTACTAGTGGCATAAGATTTGCATAGTGGCATGTCTGGGAAAGATGTGGGAACAAATGGGATAATATCATTCTAGATTGTAGCATCACATTCTTCTATGACATATATACTTTCCTTCAAATGAATATGTCTGTCTGGGATTGTGTGTGTTGTATTTTAGAATTGACATGGTCCTGGTAGTTGTATGTCTATTGTAGTTTTTCATTCAGCTGTGTTTATAAATGTACTGAGAGTATTTGTGTTCCTGACACAGATGATGTCATTAAACATGAAATGTTCTCTCTTTCTGAACAGCTCAGTTTAAACTCACCTCAGAAGACAATGTGTGGGCTGTTGTTGGTGAAGAGGTCACCCTCCCCTGTCACCTCTCACCTGACACCAGTGCTGTTGCCACGACGATCAGGTGGTCTAAAGAGACAGAGTGTATTTACCTGTATCAGAATGGCCAGGTGACAGAGAGGAGTGGCTATGAGGGCAGAGTGAGTCTGATCACCCAGGAGCTGGAGAGAGGCAACGTGTCTCTGAGGCTGAGAGACTGCAGGGAGTCAGATAGAGGAGACTACATATGTCAGGTCATCCATGGAGAACAGAAGGGGGAGGCTGCAGTGGGTTTAAGGGTCAGAGAAGGTAAGTGTTCTAGAACTCCAGTAATGTTTCTAAACACATAAACAACAACAATAACAACCAGTCTCTTTCCCTGTACAGAACACTTATACTTTCTCATGTAGGTAGGAGTTCATAGTAGGAGTTACAGATGAATAGACTAGATTCATTCTGAATATCAACTAGTTACAATGCATTTTACCATCACTCTGAGCTTTGAGCTTGTCCTAAAGCATTAGAACCATTCCAACATTACTGTCACGTCCCTTGATTGTCATTAGTAATGAATGTGATGAACACTCATACCCCTCTGATGTATATCACATCACTATGGTATTTGAGAGGATCATGTGACAGATGGTGATTTGAAGGTAATGATAATAACTAATACATTCTGTTTTACATGATCATTATTCATGACTCTCCATCTTGGATAATGGATGATCAGAATGGGGTGAGTAATTACTTATTTGTCTGTTTTGTTTATTGACAACCAATAACACAAGACAAAGAACAGACCAGAGTGTTAATCTGATACTACAAAACTATAGGCCTTGTGAACAGCAGTGTGTCTTCTTCAAGGCTACAAATTAAATCAGTTTCTTTACATTTATCAATACTCTCCCCAAATGTTCTCAAGGTAGGTTGGATTAAGATGTATAGATGTTCTTCAAATTATCCAGAATTTTCATATCATAGATCTCCCACAATATATCTGCCATAGAGGTTAATATTCATATAGTCCCCCCACAATATATCTGCCAAAGAGGTCAACATTTCACATAGTCCTCCCACAATATATCTGCCATAGATGTCAACATTTCACATATTCCTTCCACAATATATCTGCCATGGAGCTCAACATTTCACACTCCAAAATGAACTTGAATCAACTTGAATTCAGTTTGATGTCCTAGTATGAAGCATTCTGTGATGTTTAGACTGTTCCAATAGTAGCACTGCTTTCATCCCTTTCCCTAGATGTACATTAGTAATGAATGTGATGAACAGTCATATCAATATGATGTATGGTATTTCATTAAATTATGCAATGAGACAGAAATTCAATGAACAATAATAACTAATGCATTCTGTTTTACATGATCATTATTCATGACTCTCCATCTTGGATAATGGATGATCAGGACGACATGAGTAATTACTTATTTGTCTGTTTTGTTTATTGACAACCAATAACACAAGACAAAGAACAGACCAGAGTGTTAATCTGATACTATAAAAACTACAGGCCTTGTGAACAGCAGTGTGTCTTCTTCAAGACTTCAAATTAAATCAGTTTCTTTACATTTATCAATACTCTCCCCAAATGTTCTCAAGGTAGGTTGGATAAAGATGTATAGATGTTCTTCAAATTCTACTGAATGTATATTCCATAGAACCCTGCCTCCTGACACAATATCCTGTATCTGCCATAGAGCCCAATGCTGGTTATCACTAACAATGAACATAATCATCTGATCAGAGATAGGCCAATAACAAAACAACATTATTTATGAAGTTAACCAGATCTCATTGGTGCCCACAGTCTCTACATGAGGGAGGCTTGAGTGACAGGAGAAATCTGATTGGTCCCGTTTGTTCTGTGTATAGTGATGTAGTCTACCACACAGAACTCACCTCTCTGTTTTACACCGTAGCCTCAGGATCACAGTATTTACAACATGAGACCCAGGAGGACAAGCTGAAGAGGGAGGCATCAGCTGGTGAGCTTGGTAAGTATGAGAGAGTCTGGAGGAGAGAGGATTGAATCAGGGAACATGAGTGATGTCATTCAGTTTTTCAGACTAATTCATTTGTAATGTATCAAATAGTCAATAGACCAGTTGATGATTGGTTCAGCTCAGATAACTGTTGACTGTAGGAAATACTTACAAATAAATGTACCACCTCCATCAAATGATAATGTCTTTATAGGCATACTATTGGATGAATTAATATATTACTTATTCAAACAACCAACTAAATATGTTAATTGCTCTCTATCAGAGTTGAAGATGGAAGAAAAAATATTAAGACAGGAGAAGATAAAACAACTAGAGGAGAAAGACACACAACTGGATGATATGAACCAGGAAGTGAGAGAGAAAGAGAGACTCCTGGAGGAGAAGAACCAGATAATAGGACAGAGGGAGAAACTATTAGAAGAGAAAGACAAGCAACTGAAAGAGAAAGACAAGCAACTAAAGGAGAGAGACATTCAACTAGAGGCACTGAGAAAGAACCTGCAGGACAAGAACAGCCAAGTAGAGAACTTCAGAGTCCTACTGCAGGACAAAGACCTTCAACTAGAGGACAGCAACCACAGACTGGGAGAGAAGGACAGACTACTGGAAGAGAGAGACAAACAGCTGGAAGAGAGAGACAAACAGCTGGAAGAGAGAGACAAACAGCTGGAAGAGAGAGACAAACTACTGGAAGAGAGAGACAAGGTACTGGAAGAGAGAGACAAACTACTGGAGGGAAAAGATAATGAACTAAAAGAGAGGAGGCAGGAAGTAGAAGAGAGAGAGAACCTACTAGAGGAGAGAGAGAAGCAGTTAAAGGAAAGAGACACACAGGTGGAGGATGTCAACAATGAAAATGCTGAACTGGGTGAGATTATTCACACCATTAATACATTTAGTCTTCTGTACTTTCCTCAATTCTCAGGTTATTGTCGACTCTCCACTGAGTTGTGAATATTGTTGTCCATCACTTCATACTTTCCCTCTGCATCATATTTCTGTCTAAAGTCTTTTAACACAGAATTCAGATCCTAGTCCTCCTTTGTTATTTCAGCTCAACAGATATGTGATGTGAAGACTGAGGTAGAGAGACTGAGAAGAGAGATCTCAGCCCAGATAACTGGTGAGTGAGATATGTGATACTTAACATTTCAATAGAAACCCAGAACTCCCCTTCAGTAGGTCTATGTGCCTTCATGTGTCACTGAGGTAAATGTTCCCATTCTAAATGGTTCTTCTATTATTTTAGAACATGGAGAGACGTCAGATACAGGTTCCATACTCCCAGTCAGGAGGAGACAGAGCATGGACTTTCCTCTATCCAGTGAGTTATCAATATTGTCCTGTTATCTCCTACTGTTTCTAGTCTATAGTGGACCATCCTCCACTTAGTGAGTTATCAATATTGTCCTGTTGTCTCCTACTGTTTCTAGTCTATAGTGAACCATCCTTCACTTAGTGAGTTATCAATATTGTCCTGTTGTCTCCTACTGTTTCTAGTCTGTAGTGGACCATCCTTCACTTAGTGAGTTATCAATATTGTCCTGTTATCTCCTACTGTTTCTAGTCTATAGTGGACCATCCTTCACTTAGTGAGTTATCAATATTGTCCTGTTATCTCCTACTGTTTCTAGTCTATAGTGGACCATCCTCCACTTAGTGAGTTATCAATATTGTCCTGTTATCTCCTACTGTTTCTAGTCTATAGTGGACCATCCTCCACTTAGTGAGTTATCAATATTGTACTGTTATCTCCTACTGTTTCTAGTCTATAGTGGACCATCCTTCACTTAGTGAGTTATCAATATTGTCCTGTTATCTCCTACTGTTTCTAGTCTATAGTGGACCATCCTCCACTTAGTGAGTTATCAATATTGTCCTGTTATCTCCTACTGTTTCTAGTCTATAGTGGACCATCCTCCACTTAGTGTGTTATCAATATTGTACTGTTGTCTCCTACTGTTTCTAGTCTATAGTGGACCATCCTCCACTTAGTGAGTTATCAATATTGTCCTGTTATCTCCTACTGTTTCTAGTCTATAGTGGACCATCCTCCACTTAGTGAGTTATCAATATTGTCCTGTTATCTCCTACTGTTTCTAGTCTATAGTGAACCATCCTCCACTTAGTGAGTTATCAATATTGTCCTGTTATCTCCTTCTGTTTCCAGTCTATAGTGGACCATCCTCCACTTAGTGAGTTATCAATATTGTCCTGTTATCTCCTACTGTTTCTAGTCTATAGTGGACCATCCTTCACTTAGTGAGTTATCAATATTGTCCTGTTATCTCCTTCTGTTTCTAGTCTATAGTGGACCATCCTCCACTTAGTGAGTTATCAATATTGTCCTGTTATCTCCTACTGTTTCTAGTCTATAGTGGACCATCCTTCACTTAGTGAGTTATCAATATTGTCCTGTTGTCTCCTACTGTTTCTAGTCTATAGTGGACCATCCTCCACTTAGTGAGTTATCAATATTGTCCTGTTATCTCCTACTGTTTCTAGTCTATAGTGGACCATCCTTCACTTAGTGAGTTATACATGTTGTCTCAAACTGTCATCAATCTTGATATTCTCTATTTTCTCCAATAATCTATATTTCACTATGATGTGTAATGTATTTGTATTTTGTTTATACTATGTTTTAAATGTGTCTCTGATGAGTCAGTGTGTTGACCAGTTCTCTATGTTGTGTTACAGTGGGAGGAGAGACCTCAGATACAGACCCCACACTTCCACTGAGGAGGACAAACAGCATGGAGATAATTCCTCCAGATAGTGAGTTATGGATGTAGATTATATTATATTTTGACACTGTTGTACATCCTCCAGAGAGTCAGAGTGTTGATCAGTGCTGTGTGTTGTGTTGCAGTGGGAGGAGAGAGCAGCAGTCCAGACTCCCCAGTGTCTCCCAATGTGTCTGAGCTGAGACTGGTGCTGCTGGGGAGGACTGGGGCTGGGAGGAGTGCAGCAGGAAACACCATCCTGGGCAGAGAGGAGTTTGGGGCCCAGGCCAGCCCCTCTGCAGTGACCCAGAGGAGTAAGAGGAGAGAGGGGGACGTGTGTGGGAGACGGCTGGTGCTGGTGGACACTCCAGACTGGTTCTGTCCTGGACTCTCTCTGGAGGAGATGAGACAGGATGTGGGGCTCTGTGTCCGTCTGTCTGCCCCGGGACCCCACGCCTTCCTCCTGGTCATACCAGTGGAGCCCTCTAAGGGGGAGGAGAGAGGGGTGCTGGAGAGAGTAGAGGTGATGTTTGGGGAGGGTTTTTGGGAACACACTGTGATTCTATTCACCCATGATGATGGCCTGAAAGAGCAGAGCATTGAGGAGTTTCTCCAAGCAGGAAGTCAGGACCTCCAGCAGCTTGTAGAGAAAATTGGGAGCAGGTACCACTTCCTCAACATTAAGGACAGTGCCCATGGCACTCAGGTATCAGAGCTGCTGGATCAGGTAGAGGAGATGGTGGCAGGAAACAGAGAGAGATTCTACAGCAGTCAGACCTACCAGGAGGCAGAGACCCAGGTTAGAGAGATGGAGAGAAAGATCCACAGAGAGAGAGGAGAGAGGAAACAGAGGGAGGATAGAGACTTGAGAGAGAGGCTTGAGAAGGAGTTGCAGGACTCTCTGATAAAGATGGAGGGAGTGATCCAGGAACATGCGGGAGTATTCAGAACACTCAGTGAAAGAACCAGTGAACTGGAGAGACAGGTGAAAGAAGAGAGGGATGAGGAGAAGAAAAGAGAGCTGGAGAGGGAGCTGAAGAGGGAGTCTGATAGGAGGGAGGAGATGGAGAGAAAGCTGGCGAGATTTAGAGAGAAGAGAGAGAATGAGAGGAGGGAGATGGAAGAGAGACACAGACAGGAGACAGCAGAGATGATGGGGAACTATGAAGGAGAGGCCAGAGTTGAAGCAGAGAGAAACCTGATGAAGTTAGTACTACCTGAGTTACAGAGGAACATCATGATCTCACAGACAAAGATGCAGAGAGAGTTCAGCAGACAGATGGAGGAGAAGAATAGACAGATGAAGGAGAAGGATAGACAGATGAAGGAGAAGGATAGAGAGATAAAGAGACTGAAACAGAACTCAGAGGAGGTCTATATATCCAGTGGGACGAGCAGGCAACATGTACAGCGAGAAACAAATGGAATTAGAGGAGGAGGAAGAGAGGGAAGAAGGATGAGTTGGATGAGACAACTGCTTTGTGTAGGGGTTAGAGAGGAGACTAGTTAGAGACAACTGTTTTGTGGAGAGGTTAGAGAGGAGACCAGTTAGAGAGAATCCCACTGTATTTTCCTACACTGTGAGAGAAACATAGGTGTTGTTAACTTTAATGGGTTACAGAGTTAATGTTTACAGTTAATTCATTGAGCTGTATCTAAAGATATTTTCTTTACAGATATTTACATATGTAATTGTATTAGAATTTGTGTGATGGAGATTGAGAGAACTACATACATATTTTTGTCGTATTGGTTAGTATTGGATTACGCTATTGACTGCAAGTTCCAGAATGCCTTGCGGCAGGAAGTAAGAGGAGCCAGTGATTATCCTGACTTTCACCAGCAACTTTCTTTTACTGTTTTGTAGAATCTAAAGTTGTTAGATGTAACGTGAACAAGTAGTATTACTAAAAGAAGCTTTAATTTCAAACCCGACGTCCCGAGTCATTACTTTGAAGATAGTTATTCTATAATAGGAGTGTTATTATTTTACCACAGTCACACTGTTGTTTTCTATTTGCTGACCTCTATCAATCAAAGCCAAAGAACACCAAGGTAACCTGCCTAAATGACTACCGACCCGTAGCACTCACGTCTGTAGCCATGAAGTGCTTTGAAAGGCTGGTCATGGCTCACATCAACACCATCATCCCAAAAACCCTAGATCCACTCCAATTTGCGTACCGCCCCAATAGATCCACAGATGCAGTCTCTATTGCACTCCACACTGCCCTTTCCCACCTGGACAAAAGGAACACCTATGTGAGAATGCTGTTCATTGAGTACAGGTCAACACTCAACACCATAATGCCCTCAAAGCTCATCAATAAGCTAAGGACCCTGGGACTAAACACCTCCCTCTGCAACTGGATCCTGGTCTTCCTGACGGGCCGCCCCCAGGTGGTAAGGGTTGGTAACAACACTTCCGCCACGCTGATCCTCAAAACAGGGGCCCCTCAGGGGTGCATGCTCAGCCCCCTCCTGTACTCCCTGTTCACTCAAGACTGCACGGCCAGGCACGACTCCAACACCATCATTGAATTTGCTGATGACACAACAGTGCCTGATCACCGACAATGATGAGACAGCCTATAGGGAGGAGGTCAGAGACCTGGCCGTGTGGTGCCAGGACAACAACCTCTCCCTCAACGTGATCAAGACAAAGGAGATGATTGTGGACTACAGGAAAAAGAGGACTGAGCATGCCCCCATTCTCATCGACGGGGCTGCAGTGGAGCAGGTTGAGAGCTTCAAGTTCCTTGGTGTCCACATCATCAACAAACTAACATGGTCCAAGCACACCATGACAGTCATGAAGCGAGCACGACAAAACCTATTCCCCCTCAGGAGACCCAGATTTGGCATGGGTCCTCAGATCCTCAAAATGTTCTACAGCTGCACCATCGAGAGCATCCTAACTGGTTGCATCACTGCCTTGTATGGCAACTGCTCGGCCTCCGGCCGCAAGGCACTACAGAGGGTAGTGCGAATGGCCCAGTACATCACTGGGGCCAAGCTTCCTGCCATCCAGGATCTCTATACCAGGCGGTGTCAGAGGAAGGCCCTAAAATTTGTCAAAGACTCCAGCCACCCTAGTCACACGGCAAGCGGTACCTGAGTGCCAAGTCTAGGTCCAAGAGGCTTCTAAACGGCTTCTACCCCCAAGCCATAAGACTCCTGAACATCTGGTCAAATTGCTACCCAGACTATTTGCATTGCCCCCCCCCCTCCACCACTCACTGTTGTCATCTATGCATAGTCACTTTAATTAACTCTACCTACATGTACATACTAGCTCAACTAACCGGCACCCCCCTGTATATATTGTTATTTTTTACTGCTGCTCTTTAATTAGTTGTTACTTTTACCTCTGATCTGTATTTTTTGAAACTGCACTGTTGGTTAGGGGCTCGTAAGTAAGCGTTTCACTGTAAGGTTGTATTCGGCGCATGTGACTAATACAATTTGATTTGATTTAATTTATTGTTGCTAGGGATTTTAACAAAGCAAATTTGAGGACAAGGCTACCTAAATTCTACCAGCTTATTGATTTCACGACGCGCAGGGGTAATACACTCGACCACTGCTACGCTAACTTCCGCGATGCATACAAGCCCTCCCCCGCCCTCCCTTTGACAAATCCGACCACAACGCCATCTTGCTCCTACCGTCTTATTGGCAAAAACTGAAACAGGATGTACCAGTGACTAGAACCATTCAATGCTGGTCTGACAAATCAGAATCCAATCTTCAAGATTGTTTTGATCACGCGGACTGGGATATGTTCCGGGCAGCCTCAGATAACAACATCAACCTATACGCTGACTCGGTGAGTGAGTTTATGAGGAAGTGCATTGGAGATGTTGTACCCACTGTGACTATTAAAACCTTCCCTAACCAGAAACAGTGGATGGATGGTGGCATTCGTGCAATGCTGAAAGCGCGAACCACCGCATTTAACCATGGAAAGAGGTCTGGGAATATGGCTGAATATAAACGGTGAAGTTATTCCCTCCGCAAGGCAATCAAACAAGTGAAAAGCCGGTATAGGGACAAAGTGGAGTCACAATGCAATGGCTCAGACATGAGACGTATGTGGCAGGGTCTACAGGAAATCACGAACTACAAAAAGAAAACCAGCCACGTCACGGACACCGACGTCACACTTCCAGACAAAATAAACACCTTCTTTGCCCGCTTTGAGGGTAATACAGTGCCACCATCGTGGCCCGCTAACAAGGACTGCGCCCCCCCCTCTCCTTTTCTGTGGCCGACGTGAGTAAAACATTTAAACGTGTAACCCTCGCAAGGCTGTTGGCCCAGACGGCATCCCTAGCCGCATCCTCAGAGCATGTGCAGACCAGCTGGCTGGTGTGTTTACGGATATATTATATCGCTCCCTATCCCAGTCTGCTGTCCCCACATGCTTCAAGATGGCCACCATTGTTCCTGTACCCAAGAAGGCAAAGATAACTGAACTAAATGACTACCGCCCCGTAGCACTCACTTCTGTCATCATATATTGCTTTGAGAGACTAGTCAAGGATCATATCACCTCCACCCTACCTGTCACCCTAGACCCACCTCAGTTTGCATACCGCCCCAACAGGTCCACAGATGATGCAATCGCCATCACACTGCACACTGCACACTGCCCTATCCCATCTGGACAAGATGAATACCTATGTAAGAATGCTGTTCATTGACTACCGCTCAGCATTCAACGCAATAGTACCCTCCAAGCTCATCATCAAGCTGGAAGCCCTGGGTCTCAACCCCACCCTGTGCAATTTAGTCCTGGACTTTCTGACGGGCCGCCCCCAGGTGGTGAGGGTAGGAAACAACGTCTCCACTTCGCTGACCCTCAACACTGGGGCCCCACAAGGGTGCGTGCTCCTGTACTCCCTGTTCACCCATGACTGTGTGGCCATGCACGCCTCCAACTCAATCATCAAGTTTGCAGACAACACAACAATAGTGGGCTTGATTACCAACAACGACGAGACAGCCTACAGGGAGGAGGTGAGGGCACTTGGAGTGTGGTGTCAGGAAAACAACATCTCAATCAATGTCAACAAAACAAAGGAGATGATTGTGGACTTCAGGAAACAGCAGAGGGAGCACCCCCTAATCCACATCGAAGGGACAGTAGTGGAGAAGGTGGAAAGTTTTCAGTTCCTCGGGTGTACACATCACAGACAAACTGAAATGGTCCACCAACACAGACAGCGTGGTGAAGAAGGAGCAACAGTGACTCTTCAACCTCAGGAGGCTGAAGAAATTTGGCTTGTCACCTAAAACCCTGACAAACTCCTGTCGGGCAGAATCACAGCCTGGTACGGCAACTGCACCACCCTGAACCGCAAGGCTCTCCAGAGGGTGGTGTGGTCTGCACAACGCATCACTGGGGGCAAACTACCTGCCCTCCATGACACCTACAGCACCCGATGTCACAGGAAGGCCAAAAAGATAATCTAGGACAACAACCATCCGAGCCACTGCCTGTTCAGACCGCTATCATCCAGAAGGCGAGGTCAGTACAGGTGCATCAAAGCTGATACCAAGAGACTGAAAAACAGCTTATATCTCAAGGCCATCAGACTGCTTAACAGCAATCACTAACTCAGAGGCTGCTGCCTACACTGAGACCCAACCACTGGACACTTTAAAATAAATGGATCTCTAGTCACTCTAAACAATGCCACAAAAATTATTTAAAGTACTACTTATATTGTTTTTTTTTATATCTGTACTTCACGTTACTATTTATATTTTTAACAACTTTTACTTCACTACGTTACTAAAGAAAATAATGTACTTTTTACTCCAAACATTTTCCCTGACACCCAAAAGTACTCATTACATTTTGAATGCTTAGCAGGACAATAAATGTGTCATATTCACCCACTTATCCAGAGAACATCCCTGGTCATTCCTACTGCCTCTGATTTGGCAGACTCACTAAACAGATAACATCCCTGGTCATCCCTACTGCCTCTGATCTGGCAGACTCACTAAACAGAGAACATCCCTGGTCATTCCGTATACTGCCTCTGATCTGGCAGACTCACGAAACACATTTGCTTCGTTTGTAAATAATGTCTGAGTGTTGGAGTGTGCACCTGGCTATCCGTAAATAAAATAATTAACAAAAAAACGGTGCTGTCTGGTTTGCATAATATAAGACATTTTAAACTATTTATACTTTACTTTTGATACTTCAGTATATTTAAAACCAAATACTTTGAGACTTTTACTCAAGTAGTATTTTACTGGGTGACTTTTACTTGAGTCATTTTCTATTAAGGTATCTTCACTTTTATTCAAGTATGACAATTGGGTAGTTTTTCCACCACTGTTATTATCATTATTATTATATAAGGTCAGGACAAAGGACGCATGTTAGAACCAGGTAGAAATGGTCTCTGTTTCATGTCTGAGATCTCTTTTCTGTTTCTGTGTCTTAATCAATCAACCAATCAATCAATCCATATGATCATGTGTTTATACCTTGTCCTTGTATTGTGCTTCCTCCTGGTATATAGTCCACCTCAGTCCATCATTGCTGGAGGTTAGTTTATAGGAGCATACAAACTGGACATTGTCACGACTTCTGCCGAAGTCAGTTCCTCTCCTTGTTCGGGTGGTGTTCGGCGGTCGACGTCACCGATCTTCTAGCCATCGCCGATCCATTTTTCATGTTCCATTTGTTTTGTCTGGTTTTCCCACACACCTGTTTTCAATTCCCTAATTACATGTTGTATAATTTACCCTCTGTTTCCCCCATGTCCTTGTCGGGAATTGTTTTAATGTAAGTGCCTGTATGTTACTAGTGCGCGACGGGTTTTGTGTTTTTTTGTATGCCGTTAGTTTATGTATTAAATTGCTCCGGCTATAACCAAGCTCTGCTCTCCTGCATCTGACTTCCCTGCCACCAGTTACGCAACCCCTTACAGACACGGCCAAAGTCCTTAGATCCCTGAGTCACCATACCTGATACTTAGTGGGAATTAACAGGTCTTCCTGGGAGGGGGGGTCGAGAGAGAGATGGTCGTTGATTGTTGCGGTCCATGTGTTGACCTTGGCCTAGTGGTCCAGCCTGGCTCTGTTAGGGGTCCAGGCCAGCAGGCCCATACCTAGGGTCTGGTACACAGTGGACAAGGTCAGCTGGGAGTCCTGCACCTGACCCCCCTTCAGACCCAGAGGCTCAGAACAGCCTGGGAGAACAGAATCACAGAACATTAGACAGACACTGAGACACAGGAAGTAATGAAGTAGGAGAAGGAAGTGGTGGTCATGACCTGGACCTTACACCAACCACTAAAACAGATCACTAATTTGGACACACCAGTAAATCTTAATATAACAAACTTAACTTTTGTGTCACAACACCATCATGCCATGCTTATCTTATTACAATGAATGACTGTTTTGGTCCTAACTGTATGAGCAGGGTGTCAAATAAAGGTTTCCCTTTGGACCATGGTCTGACGAAGCATATGTAAACAGGGGTCTTCAGATGATGGTGTCACTGACCTGTGAGCTCACAGTCCATCAGCTCTATGCTCAGAGTACAGTGGTCCCTACAGAGATGTAGGTAAACCCATACGTATTGTGATTCAATTGGTGGAGAGAATGCTTTGGCCAGTGTTCCTTGTTCTGAAGGACATGTCAGTCTGCTCTGGATAGTCCCCAGGTCCAGGAGAACCCAATGTTCCAGGTCTGTCCCATCATCGGCCCTTAGCAGTAACATCAGAAGCTAACCAGCTAATTAGCTACTAGCTATTTAGTCATTGTCAGCCACAGCCTTTACCTTCTGCACCTGTTGTTTTTTAGCCCGGATAATACTTGCCAGACTGTTTTCTCCACTACAACCCTAGATTCCTGTTGTAAGCCCTGGACCTTTACTCCTGATCATCACAGCAAGCTAGCTGCCACCGAGTGACCCAGCCCCAAAGCTAGCCCTGAGCCAGGCCCAGCTCCCGGCCTACTCAGTGATCACTCGGCTACACAGCTGATGCCTTTCTGACTCTACCCCAACACTGCTAGAATCCACTACTCCACCGGATCCTTGCCGTAAACTCTGGTCCTTTACATGGGATCATCGCTACTAGCTAGCTGCTACCGAGTGGCTATAGTGTCTAACGCCACTGACCCGAAGCTAGCACTATCTAGCCGCATCTCTGCTAGCAAATTAAATTACTACAACTACAATACCTCTTTCGCCATCTGGCCCAGACCCTTTGTCGACACGGCGCCCCGCTGTACCACCACGACTGGTCAGCCAACATAACTCCATCCGATGTGCCCTCAACCGGCCGTTGCCAGACGTCAGAGCAGAAGCTTGTACTAACCCCGGCCTGCTAACTTTAAACGCTGTGTCTCCCGCGTGCTAGCGTAGTAACGACTACCCCGCGGCTTCCATGCTCCATCTATTGCTGTTCACTGGAACCTACAATCACTTGGCTACATTGCTGATGCCTGCTGGACTGTTCATTAATCACGGTACTCCATTTGGTTTATTTTTTGTTTATCTGCCGGCCCCAGCCTCAAACTCAGGCTCTGTGTGTAGTTAACCAACCCTCTCTGCCCATTCATCGCCATTTTACCTGTTGTTGTTGTCTTAGCTGATTAGCTGTTGTTGTCTTAGCTAGCTCTCACAATCAACACCTGTGATTGCTTTATGCCTCTCTCAAATGTCAATATTTTTTTAACCTTTATTTAACTAGGCAAGTCAGTTAAGAACAAATTCTTATTTTCAATGACGGCCTAGGGACAGTGGATTAACTGCCTGTTCAGGGGCAGAACTGCTAAATGATGTAAATGTAAATGTAGAACGACATATTTGTACCTTGTCAGCTCGGGGATACGAACTTGCAACCTTTCGGTTACTAGTCCAACGCTCTAGCCGCCTTGTATACTGTTATTTAGGACACATGCAATCTGGGCCCTAACCCAATAGATACTGTATAGGCATTCAATGGAAAACCAGTCACATCAAAAAAGTCCCACTTCCTGGATGGTTTGTCCTCGGGGTTTCACCTGCCAAATCAGTTCTGTTATACTCACAGACATTATTTTAACAGTTTTGGAAACTTTAGAGTGTTTTCTATCCAAATCTACCAATATATGCATATCCTAGCTTCTGGGCCTGAGTAGCAGGCAATTTACTTTGGGCACGCTTTTCATCCGGAATTGAAAATACTGCCCCCTACCCCAGAGAGGTTAATATGAATCATGCATTAGCCTTCTCTGACTATAACTGGAATACTCATATCCGTTATAGGGCCTGGATTGGGGGCTCCTAATGGGCTTGTGTGGGTTTGTGGTGAAAATGACTACCTACAATTGCCTAATGGGTGGGATGGTTGCTGTTATTTAGGCCAAACTCAGCGTAACTAAGCGTAACACCACAGCGCACCGCAGTAGCCATGTGAAATGACAAATGGCAGACAATGGCTTGGATAGTGGATTTTCGCTTAGCAATGGTGAACTCTTCGGATCGGCACTCTTCCCAGGGGTTGGAATTAACTTCTTACGGCTGAAATCCCGTTAACGGGATCAACTTGACAACAGCCAGTGAAGTGCAGGGCGCCAAATTCAAACAACAGAAATCTCATAATTAAAATTCCTCAAACATACAGGTATTATACACCATTTTAAAGATAAACTTGTTGTTAATCCCACCACAGTGTCCGATTTCAAAAAGGCATTACGACAAAATCATACCTTGCGATTATGTTAGGTCAGCGCCAAGTCACAGAAAAACACAGCCATTTTTCCAGCCAAAGAGAGGAGTCACAAAAAGCAGAAATAGAGATAAAATGAATCACTAACCTTTGATGATCTTCATCAGATGGCACTCATAGGACGTCATGTTAAACAATACATGTATGTTTTGTTTGATAAAGTTCATATTTATATCCAAAAATCTGAGTTTAAACTGGCGCGTTATGTTCAGAAATGCATTGTCTCAAACAAACATCCGGTGAAAGTGCAGAGAGCCACATCAAATTACAGACACATTCATCATAAATGTTGATGAAAATACAAGTATTATGCATGGAATTAAAGATATACTTCTCCTTAATGCAATCGCTGTGTCAGATTTTTTTTTAAAAACTCACGGAAAAAGCACACCATGCAATAATCTGAGTACAGCACTCAGACACCAAAACAAGCCATACAGATACCCGCCATGTTGTGGAGTCAACAGAAGTCAGAAATAGCATTATAAATATTCACTTACCTTTGATGATCTTCATCGGAATGCACTCCCAGGAATCCCAGTTCCACAATAAATGTTTGTTTTGTTTGATAAAGTCCATCATTTATGTCCAAATACTTCCTTTTTGTTCGCGCGTTTAGTTCACAAATCCAAATTCATGAGGCGCAGGCCAGACGAAAGGTCAAAAAGTTCCATTACAGTTCGTAGAAACATGTCAAACGATGTATAGATTCAATCTTTAGGATGTTTTTATCATAAATCTTCAATAATATTCCAACCGGACAATTCCTTTGTCTTTAGAAAGGAAAAGGAAAGCAGCTAACTCTCACGGGCACGCGCCTGACTGAGCTCATGGCATTCTGACAGACACCTGACTCAAACAGCTCTTATTCTCTCCTGAGACAAGGTTCTAAAGACTGTTGACATCTAGTGGAAGCCTTAGGAAGTGCAATATGACCCCATAGACACTGTATATTGGATAGGCAAAGACTTGAAAACCTACAAACCTCAGATTTCCCACTTCCTGGTTGGAGTTGGATTTTTTCTCAGGTTTTTGCCTGCCATATGAGTTATGTTATACTCACAGACATCATTCAAACAGTTTCGGAAACGTTAGAGTGTTTTCTATCCGAATCTACTAATAATATGCATATCTCAGCCTCTGGGCCTGAGTAGCAGGCAGTTTACTCTGGGCACCTTATTCATCCAAGCTACTCAATACTGTCCCCAGCCATAAGAAGTTAAATGGTGAACCGTTCGGATTGGCACTCTTCCCAGGAGTGGGAATTAAATGGTGAACCGTTCGGATTGGTACTCTTCCCAGGGGTTGGAATTAAATGGTGAACTGTTCGGATTGGCACTCTTCCTAGAGGTTGGAATTAAATGGTGAACCGATCGGATTGGTACTCTTCCCAGAGGTTGGAATTAAATGGTGAACCGTTCAGATTGGTACTCTTCCCAGAGGTTGGAATTAAATGGTGAACTGTTCAGATTGGCACTCTTCCCAGGGGTTGGAATTAAATGGTGAACCGTTCAGATTGGTACTCTTCCCAGGGATTGGAATTAAATGGTGAACCGTTCAGATTGGTACTCTTCCCAGGGATTGGAATTAAATGGTGAACCGTTCAGATTGGTACTCTTCCCAGGGTTGGAATTGAAGTGTGAGGGGATTGGATTAATAACATCACCTACTCCATATAGACCCATATGATTTTGACTGTTGCTGGTTTTGCCCTTCTTTCTATTGATGTTCAGAATCTTAAAGCTGTTACAGCCATTCATAGCATTAGAATACATCATGGCTAATGAGGGGGGATATTGCAGGGCCCTAAATTCTATTTCCACCCACTGAATGTGTTATGCTTCTCCCTGACTCCTCTGATAATTTGACAGAGATTTTAAAATAATTAACACAGTTGGCTGATACCTACACCCCCCACAGGAGAAGACTCCTGGTTCCTGTTTGGGTGGTTGAAAGATCAACTAGGACATTTTGGATTTAAGTTGTTGTCCAGTTTGGTTCCATTACTGCTCCCACTGATCGTTTTGTTAATTTGCATTTGTGTATTCTGTGCTGCTGGCAAATGTGTACTTCGTAAGGCCATACCATGCATTTTTCTGCTTCATGTTTCTCAGAACACAGACCCTTATTTCTATCCTCAATCTCCTGAGGATAGCTTGCAATCTAATGCACCTTTTATGGATGATTCTTATAATCACTATGCTTGAGTTACTTGCTTTTGTTGAGGCCTGGTGGCCTCAAAGGGGGGAATGAAGGGGTTAAACCAAGACCTTATAACTTTTAAAGGGTTAATAAATGGTGTTATGATAAACTGTAAGGTCTCCTCTTCTAGGAGACCTCTGTGTGTGTATTAACACCTGTTCTGAGTGTTGTGCCCTTCAGACACTATCAGAAGGTAGAAACCAGTCTACGTTCATACTCCTCCTGTCTGGTCCCCACCTGGCTATCTGAGGTTCTGACAATAAGACTGGTTTTCTGAGAACACAAGGCTGCCGCAGGCCTGATAAAAACAGACACCTGTCAGAAGATGCTTGGACTCCTTCACCTTGTTATGACCCTATACTTGTGATGAAAGGTCAAGTTTCGGTCAAACCCACTTCTGAGATTTTAAATGCTGATAAGATGGTTGCTGCTTCCTGGTAACACTATGAGAGCTGAGCTCCGGTTTCCGGTCACAACTTGCAGACTTGTTTACGTGCTGCTGTGCGTTTTGTTGCCAATCTTACTTTGTTACCTGACAACTTTACGGTTTTTACTTTTTTGATTACCGTTTCTATTTTTAATTTTTCCCTCACTCAACTTTTTTCATTCAACTTTTTCACTCCGGAGATTTTATCTGGACATGGTTCGTCAGGAGTTCCAACAGCCGAAGCTAAGTAACATTAACATGATGCCTTCTAATTGCAGTCGTTGTACTCATAATATACAGAAGAATGATCGCCTTACGGCGAGGATAGCTGTGCTGCTAGCCCAGCTTCAGGCGCAATCGTTAGGCAAGGGCAGTTTCAGTGTAGGAAAGGATGAAACAGCGTCTGTGCCACCAGTAAGTACAGGTAGTAACGTTAGTATAACCCCCCCTCGCACCGTCCCCGCAGCTGGACAACTTTCTCATGGCTTCTGGAGGGAAACGCTGTAGGAATGCTCAACCGGTGTCGCTTATTCAGCCGACAGAGACTTTCAACCGGTTCTCCCCATTAAGCGAGTCGGAGTCAGAGGCCGAGACTTCTCTGGTCTCTACTCCTCCTGTTATGGGGTCTGAGACGCCGAAGCCTCCCACCATTAGCTGTCACATCCTGGCCAGTATAGGGTTAATTAGTATTGTAGTTTGGTCAGGACGTGACAGAGGGTATTTGTTTTATGTGGTTCGGGGTGGTGTGTTTTTGTTAAAGGGCATTTGGTTTAAGTATTCCGGGGTTTTTGGGTACTGTTTGGTGTTCTGGTATTCTATGTCTAGTCTAGTATGTCTGTTTCTATGTCTGGTTAATTGGGGTTGGGACTCTCAGTTGAAGGCAGGTGTTGTCTATCTGCCTTTGATTGAGAGTCCCATATATGAGGGTGTGTTTGTGTTTGATGTTGTGGGTGATTGTTCTGTGTTCAGCCCTAGGCTTTGTCAGACTGTGTTGTTGTTGTTGTTGTTGTTGTTGTTGTTGTTGTTGTTGTTGTTGTTGTTAGTTCGTTTTCGTGTTTTGTTGTTTTGGAGTGCTCTTTTGGATAGTTAAATAAAAGTCAAAATGAGCATACACGTACCTGCTGCGTATTGGTCTACCTTTTCTGATGACGATTTAGCACTATCGTCAGAAGACGAAGACAACCGTGACAGAATCACCCACCACCAAAGGACCAAGCAGCAGAGGAAGGAGCAGACGGCGTTCGAGTTGAACTGGCGGGAGAAGTGGACTTGGGAGGAAATTCTGGACGGGGCCGGACCTTGGCATCAGGCTGGGGATTATCAGCGCCCGCAGTGGGAAATTGAGGCAGCCAAGGCGGAGAGGCGATGGTACGAGGCCAGAGACGCCCTGAGGGAGAAGCACGAGAGGCACCCCCAATAAATTTTTTTGGGGGGGCACACGGGTAGTTTGGCTAGGCGAAGGAAGAGCCGGAAGCCAGCTACCCGTGGTTATATGGAGGAGCGTATGAGGTGGGGAGCGCCATGTTTTGCTGAGAAGCGCACTATCTCACCCATACGCACGCACAGTCCGGTGCGAGTTATTCCAGCCCCTCGCAGGTGCCGTGCTAGAGCGGGCATCCAGCCTGGTAGGAGGATGCCTGCGCAGCGCATCTGGTCGCCGGTACGCCTCCGAGGACCAGGCTACCCAACTCCCGCTCTACGCACGGCTACCATCAGGCCCCTGCACAGCCCAGTCTGCCCTGTACGAGCACCCCGCTCGTACAGGGCTACTAGTTCCATCCAGCCAAGGCGGGTTGTGCAGGAGGTAAGATCTAGACCGGCTGTGCGCCTCCATAGCCCTGGGTTTCCAGCTCCTGTCTCTCGTGCGGACCCGGAAGTGCGTCCACCCAGTTCGACTCGTCCTGTTCCCGCTCCCCGCACTAAACGGCAAGTGCGTAAACCCAGCCTCGCCGGTCAACAGTTGTCGGAGCTGCCCGCCAGTCAACAGTCGTCGGAGCTGCCCGCCAGTCAACAGTCGTCGGAGCTGCCCGCCAGTCAACAGTCGTCGGAGCTGCCCGCCAGTCAACAGTCGTCGGAGCTGCCCGCCAGTCAACAGTCGTCGGAGCTGCCCGCCAGTCAACAGTCGTCGGAGCTGCCCGCCAGTCAACAGTCGTCGGAGCTGCCCGTCAGTCAACAGTCGTCGGAGCTGCCCGTCAGTCAACAGTCGTCGGAGCTGCCGCAGTCAACAGTCGTCGGAGCTACCGTCAGTCAACAGTCGTCGGAGCTAGCCCGCAGTCAACAGTCGCGGAGCTGCCCAGTCAACAGTCGCCGGAGTGGTCAAACTGCGCTGAACTGCCGGAGTGGCCAGACTGCGCTGAACTGCCGGAGTGGCCAGACTGCGCTGAACTGCCGGAGTGGCCAGACTGCGCTGAACTGCCGGAGTGGCCAGACTGCGCTGAACTGCCGGAGTGGCCAGACTGCGCTGAACTGCCGGAGTGGCCAGACTGCCCTGAACTGCCGGAGTGGCCAGACTGCCCTGAACTGCCGGAGTGGCCAGACTGCCCTGAACTGCCGGAATGGCCAGACTGCCCTGAACTGCCGGAGTGGCCAGACTGCCCTGAACTGCCGGAGTGGCCAGACTGCCCAGACTGTCCCGAGTTGCCAGACTGCCCAGACTGTCCCGAGTTGCCAGACTGCCCAGACTGTCCCGAGTTGCCAGACTGCCCAGACTGTCCCGAGTTGCCAGACTGCCCAGACTGTCCCGAGTTGCCAGACTGCCCAGACTGTCCCGAGTTGCCAGACTGCCCAGACTGTCCCGAGTTGCCAGACTGCCCAGACTGCCCAGACTGTCCCGAGCTGCCAGACTGCCCAGACTGTCCCGAGCTGCCAGACTGCCCAGACAGCCTGGAACGGCCTGAGCCGGAGCCACCTCCAAAAATAGGTGGGTTGGGGAGGGGGGGTGTAGCACAGTGCCGTCGTTGACGGCAGCCACCCTCCCTTCCCTCCCTTTAGAAAAGGGGAATTTTTCTTTTGGTGTTGCTTGGGGTTATTTTTTGTTAAGGTGCTTCTGGGGTAGCACCTTTAAGGGGGGGGGTACTGTCACGTCCTGGCCAGTATAGGGTTAATTAGTATTGTAGTTTGGTCAGGACGTGACAGAGGGTATTTGTTTTATGTGGTTTGGGGTGGTGTGTTTTTGTTAAAGGGCATTTGGTTTAAGTATTCCGGGGTTTTTGGATACTGTTTGGTGTTCTGGTATTCTATGTCTAGTCTAGTATGTCTGTTTCTATGTCTGGTTAATTGGGGTTGGGACTCTCAGTTGAAGGCAGGTGTTGTCTATCTGCCTTTGATTGAGAGTCCCATATATGAGGGTGTGTTTGTGTTTGATGTTGTGGGTGATTGTTCTGTGTTCAGCCCTAGGCTTTGCCAGACTGTTTTGTTGTTGTTGTTCGTTCGTTTTCGTGTTTTGTTGTTTTGGAGTGCTCTTTTGGATAGTTAAATAAAAGTCAAAATGAGCATACACGTACCTGCTGCGTATTGGTCCTACTTCACCGACGACAACCGTGACATTAGCTCTGACAAATTGAAAACCCTAGTCATTGGCGACTACATTACCCGCAGTATTAGACTTAAAACGAATCATACAGCGATCATACACTGTTTACCAGGGGGCAGGGCTACCGACGTTAAGGCTAATCTAAAGACGGTGCTGGCTAAAGCTAAAACTGGCGAGTGTAGAGAGTATAGAGATATTGTTATCCACGTCAGCACCAACGATGTTAGGATGAAACAGTCGGAGGTCACCAAGTGCAACATAGCTTCAGCGTGTAAATCAGCTAGAAAGATGTGTCGACATTGATTAATTGTCTCTGGCCCCCTCCCAGTTAGGGGGAGTGATGAGCTCTACAGCAGAGTCTCACAACTTAATCGCTGGTTGAAAACTGTTTTCTGCCCCTCCCAAAAGATAGAATTTGTAGATAATTGGCCCTCTTTCTGGAACTCACCCACAAACAGGACCAAGCCTGGCCTGTTGAGGAGTGACGGACTCCATTCTAGCTGGAGGGGTGCTCTCATCTTATCTACGAACATAGACAGGGCTCTAACTCCACTAGCTCCACAATGAAATAGGGCGCAGGCCAGGCAGCAGGCTGTTAGCCAGCCTTCTAGCTTAGTGGAGTCTGCCACTAGCACAGTCAGTGTAGTCAGCTCAGCTATCCCCATTGAGACCGTGTCTGTGCCTCGACCTAGGTTGGGCAAAACTAAACATGGCGGTGTTCGCCTTAGCAATCTCACTAGAATAAAGACCTCCTCCATTCCTGCCATTATTGAAAGAAATTGTGATACCTCACATCTCAAAATAGGGCTACTTAATGTTAGATCCTCACTTCAAAGGCAGTTATAGTCAATGAACTAATCACTGATCACAATCTTGATGTGATTGGCCTGACTGAAACATGGCTTAAGCCTGATGAATTTACTGTGTTAATAACCTCTTACATCTAGACGTTCCGCTAGCGGAACACCGCTCCAATGTCCAATGATAGGGCGTGGCGCGAAATACAAACTCCTCGAAAATCCGAAAAATTCAATTTTTCAAACATATGACTATTTTATACCATTTTAAAGACTCTCCTTTATCTAACCACACTGTCCGATTTCAAAAAGGCTTTACAACGAAAGCAAAACATTAGATTATGTCAGCAGAGTACCCAGCCAGAAATAATCAGACACCCATTTTTCAAGCTAGCATATAATGTCACAAAAACCAAAACCACAGCTAAATGAAGCACTAACCTTTGATGATCTTCATCAGATGACACTCCTAGGACATTATGTTATACAATACATGCATGTTTTGTTCAATCAAGTTCATATTTATATAAAAAACAGCTTTTTACATTAGCATGTGACGTTCAGAACTAGCATTCCCACCGAACACTTCCGGTGAATTTACTAAATTACTCACGATAAACGTTCACAAAAAACATAACAATTATTTTAAGAATTATAGATACAGACTCCTTTATGCAATCGCGGTGTCCGATTTTAAAATAGCTTTTCGGTGAAAGCACATTTTGCAATATTCTGAGTAGATAGCCCGGCCATCACAGGCTAGCTATTTTGACACCCACCAATTTTGGCACTCACCAAACTCAGATTTACTATAAGAAAAATTGGATTACCTTTGCTGTTCTTCGTCAGAATGCACTCCCAGGACTTCTACTTCATCACCCAATGTTGTTTTGGTTCCAAATAATCCATAGTTATATCCAAATAGCGGCGTTTTGTTCCTGCGTTCAAGACACTATCTGAAGGGTAACAAAGGGTGACGCGCCCGGCGCGTATCGTGACAAAAAAATTCAAAATATTCCATTACGTACTTCGAAGCATGTCAAACGCTGTTTAAAATCAATTTTTATGCGATTTTTCTCGTAAAATAGCGATAATATTGCGACCGGGAGACGTCTTTTTCGTTCAAAGACTGAAAATGTAAACATGGAGTTGTCTCGTGCACGCGCGCGCCCGTCTCATTGTTCTCAGATCGACCACTATCCAAATGCGCTACTGTTTATCAGCCAGGGCCAGCAGAGTCATCATTCAACGTTCTGGCGCCTTCTGAGAGCCTATGGGAGCCTTAGAAAGTGTCACGTTACAGCAGAGATCCTCTGTTTTGGATAGAGATGACAAAGAAGGCCAAGAAATGGTCAGACAGGGTACTTCCTGTACAGAATCTTCTCAGGTTTTGGCCTGCCATTTGAGTTCTGTTATACTCACAGACACCATTCAAACAGTTTTAGAGACTTTGGAGTGTTTTCTATCCAAAGCTACTAATTATATGCAATTATATGCCTAGTTTCTGGGCAGGAGTAATAACCAGATTAAATGGGGTACGTTTTTTATCCGGACGTGAAAATACTGCCCCCTATCCATAACAAGTTAAATGAGGCCTCACCCCCTGATGACCATATCCCCCGTGCATCCCGCAAAGGCAGAGGTGTTGCTAACATTTACGATAGAAAATTTCAATTTACAAAAAAAACAACAACAACGTTTTCGTCTTTGAGCTTCTAGTCATGAAATCTATGCAGCCTACTCAATCACTTTTTATAGCTACTGTTTACAGGCCTCCTGGGTCATATGCAGCGTTCCTCACTGAGTTCCCTGAATTCCTATCGGACCTTGTAGTCATAGCAGATAATATTCTAATTTTTGGTGACTTTAATATTCACATGGAAAAGTCCACAGACCCACTCCAAAAGGCTTTCGGAGCCATCATCAACTCAGTGGGTTTTGTCCAACATGTCTCTGGACCTACTCACTGCCACAGTCATACTCTGGACCTAGTTCTGTCCCATGGAATAAATGTTGTGGATCTTAATGTTTTTCCTCATAATCCTGGACTATCGGACCACCATTTTATTACGTTTGCAATCGCAACAAATAATCTGCTCAGACCCCAACCAAGGAGCATTAAAAGTCGTGCTATAAACTCTCAGACAACCCAAAGATTCCTTGATGCCCTTCCAGACTCCCTCTGCCTGCCCAAGGACGTCAGAGGACAAAAATCAGTTCACCACCTAACTGAGGAACTCAATTTCACCCTGCACAATACCCTAGATGCAGTTGCACCGCTAAAAACGAAAAACATTTGTCATAAGAAACTAGCTCCCTGGTATACAGAAAATACACGAGCTCTGAAGCAAGGATCCAGAAAATTGGAACGGAAATGGCGTGCAGTATCGAAGAGCCCCCACTGCTGCTCGATCATCCTATTTTTCCAACTTAATTGAGGAAAATAAGAACAATCCAAAATTTATTTTTGATACTGTCGCAAAGCTAACTAAAAAGCAGCATTCCCCAAGAGAGGATGGCTTTCACTTCAGCAGTAATAAATTCATGAACTTCTTTGAGGAAAAGATCATGATCATTAGAAAGCAAATTACGGACTCCTCTTTAAATCTGGGTATTCCTCCAAAGCTCCATTGTCCTGAGTCTGCACAACTCTGCCAGGACCTTGGCTCAAGGGAGATACTAAAGTGTTTTAGTACTATATCTCTTGACACAATGATGAAAATAATCATGGCCTCTAAACCTTCAAGCTGCATACTGGACCCTATTCCAACTAAACTACTGAAAGAGCTGCTTCCTGTGCTTGGCACTCCTATATTGAACATAATAAACGGCTCTCTATCCAACGGATGTGTACCAAACTCACTAAAAGTGGCAGTAATAAAGCCTCTCTTGAGAAAGCCAAATCTTGACCCAGAAATTATAAAAAACTATCGGCCTATATCGAATCTTCCATTCCTATCAAAAATGTTAGAAAAAGCTGTTGCGCAGCAACTCACTGCCTTCCTGAAGACAAACAATGTATACGAAACGCTTCAGTCTGGTTTTAGACCCCATCATAGCACTGAGACTGCACTTGTGAAGGTGGTAAATGACCTTTTAATGACGTCAGACCAAGGCTCTGCATCTGTCCTCGTGCTCCTAGATCTTAGTGCTGCTTTTGATACCATCGATCACCACATTCTTTTGGAAATATTGGAAACCCAAATTGGTCTACATGGACAAGTTCTGGCCTGGTTTAGATCTTATCTGTCGGAAAGATATCAGTTTGTCTCTGTGAATGGTTTGTCCTCTGACAAATCAACTGTATATTTCGGTGTTCCTCAAGGATCTGTTTTAGGACCACTATTGTTTTCACTATATATATATTACCTCTTGGGGATGTCATTCGAAAACATAATGTTAAATTTCACTGCTATGCGGATGACACACAGCTGTACATTTCAATGAAACATGGTGAAGCCCCAAAATTGCCCTCTCTAGAAGCCTGTGTTTCAGACATAAGGAAGTGGATGGCTGCAAACTTTCTACTTTTAAACTCGGACAAAAAAGAGATGCTTGTTCTAGGTCCCAAGAAACAAAGAGATCTTCTGTTGAATCTGACAATTAATCTGGATGGTTGTACAGTCGTCTCAAATTAAACTGTGAAGGACCTCGGCGTTACTCTGGACCCTGATCTCTCTTTTGAAGAACATATCAAGACTGTTTCAAGGACAGCTTTTTTCCATCTACGTAACATTGCAAAAATCAGAAACTTTCTTTCCAAAAATGATGCAGAAAAATTAATCCATGCTTTTGTTACTTCTAGGTTGGACTACTGCAATGCCCTACTCTCCGGCTACCCGGATAAGGCACTAAATAAACTTCAGTTAGTGCTAAATACGGCTGCTAGAATCCTGACTAGAACCAAAAACTTTGATCATATTACTCCAGTGCTGGCTTCCTGTTAAGGCAAGGGCTGATTTCAAGGTTTTACTGCTATCCTACAAAGCATTACATGGGCTTGCTCCTACCGATTTTTCCGATTTGGTCCTGCCGTACATACCTACACGTACGCTACGGTCACAAGACGCAGGCCTCCTAATTGTCCCTAGAATTTCTAAGCAAAAAGCTGGAGGCAGGGCTTTCTCCTATAGAGCTCCATTTTTATGGAATGGTCTGCCTACCCATGTGAGGGACGCAGACTCAATCTCAACCTTTAAGTCTTTACTGAAGACTCATCTCTTCAGTAAGTCCTATGATTGAGTGTAGTCTGGCCCAGGAGTGTGAAGGTCAACGGACAGGCTGGAGAAACGAACCGCCCTTGCTGTCTCTGCCTGGCCGGTTCCCCTCTCTCCACTGGGATTCTCTGCCTCTAACCCTATAACAGGGGCTGAGTCACTGGCTTACTGGTGTTCTGCCATGCCGTCCCTAGGAGGGGTGCGTCACTTGAGTGGGTTGAGTCACTGACGTGGTCTTCCTGTCTGGGTTGGCGCCCCCCCTTGGGTTGTGCCGTGGCGGAGATCTTTGTGGGCTATACTCGACCTTGTCTCAGGATGGTAAGTTGGTGGTTGGAGTTTTCCCTCCAGTGGTGTGGGGGCTGTGCTTTGGCAAAGTGGGTGGGGTTATATCCTGCCTGTTTGACCCTGTCCGGGGGTATCATCGGATGGGGCCACAGTGTCTCCTGACCCATCCTGTCTCAGCCTCCAGTATTTATGCTGCAGTAGTTTATGTGTCGGGGGGCTAGGGTCAGTCTGTTACATCTGGAGTATTTCTCTTGTCTTATCCGGTGTCCTATGTGAATTTAAATATACTCTCTCTAATTCTCTCTTTCTCTCTTTCTTTTTCTTTCTCGGGGGACCTGAGCCCTAGGACCATGCCTCAGGACTACCTGGAATGATGACTCCTTGCTGTCCCCAGTCCACCTGGCCGTGCTGCTGCTCCAGTGTCCAACTGTTCTGCCTGCGGCTATGGAACCCTGACCTGTTCGCCGGAGGTGCTACCTGTCCCAGACCTGCTGTCCCAGACCTGCTGGAACCCTGACCTGTTCACCGGACGTGCTACCTGTCCCAGACCTGCTGTTTTCAACTCTCTAGAGACAGCAGGAGCGGTAGAGATACTCTCAAAGATCGGCTATGAAAAAGCCAACTGACACTTACTCTTGAGTTGCTGACTTGTTGCACCCTCGACAACTACTATGATTATTATTATTTGACCATGCTGGTCATTTATGAACATTTGAACATCTTGGCCATGTTCTGTCATAATCTCCACCCCGGCACAGCCAGAAGAGGACTGGCCACCCCTTATAGCCTGGTTCCTCTCTAGGTTTCTTCCTAGGTTTTGGCCTTTCTAGGGAGTTTTTCCTAGACACCGTGCTTCTACACCTGCATTGCTTGCTGTTTGGGGTTTTAGGCTGGGTTTCTGTACGCACTTTGAGAATATCAGCTGATGTAAGAAGGGCTATATAAATACATTTGATTTGATTTTGATTTGAAGGGGAGGTTAGATTTATTTAAATGTTGTTGCCAGGGAAAGTCATGCGAGGGGGACTGGGGAGGCTATATGAGTTACAGGATGTCTTAGACATTTTGCAGAACCTGGGGAGAGCTATCATTTACTGTACTCTGTACCAACTTCTGCCTACAACTGTATTACTAAAGGAGAATTTTAATACTTAAACAAAGAGTCTGTGTTTCCTTTCCATTACTAATGTATGTTTGATAATTATATAGACCTGATCATCTGTTGAAGAAATTGACCAACAAAAGCGTCAATATAAAATAGCCTCCAGGCAGTGAGTGTGGTAAGCTATACCAATGCCCCTGGCAGGAACACAGAACCTAACAGGTGGAGGCTGGGGTGGTGCTGGGAGAAAGAAGCCAGTGCATAGTAGCAGTAGCAGCAGCAGCAGCATTTCTGCCCATAAATGTGTGCTATAGTATTATTGTCTTGGTAACTGTAGTATAAGTAGGATAAACGCCTAGTTTCTGTACATTACCTTTGTCACGTCCTGACCAGTATAAGGGGTTATTGTTTATTGTAGTTTGGTCAGGACGTGGCAGGGGGTATTTGTTTGTATTTATGGTATATGTATTTATGTAAGAGGGGTGTTTGATTCATGTGTTCTGGGGTTTTTGGGCTATGTTCTATGTTAGTATATTTCTATGTTTTAGTCTAGTCTTTTTAGTTCTGTTTAGTTTATTGATTTGGCCTTCAATTGGAGGCAGCTGCTCCTTGTTGCCTCTGATTGAAGGTCCTATATAGAGGGGTGTGTTTTGTTTGGGTTTGGGTGGGAGGTTGTTCTTTGCACTGCTGTGTTTAGCCTGCAAGACTGTTCTTTAGGTTATTGTTTTGTTTATTAGTCGTGGTCACAATAAAAGTTAAGATGAGCTCTCAACCCGCTGCGCCTTGGTCCCTTTCATACGACGACCGTTACAACCTTGGGAAAATGAACTCCGCAAAGGGACTCGGGTCCCACTGCGTCGTCCATTATTTCCAAGGTAATGTACAGAACGTCTGTGTTTATCTCTTACATAATATACAGATGATATCAACTTGGTGAAATCCCTTACCTTCCTCCACCTGCTCTCCCACTCCTCAAAACGACGAAGTTTCATGTCCTGTGGCAAAAATAAGTATTGAATTCATATGTTTTATGTATGAAAAAGTAAGTGTTTCCTGTTGGAATGCCGATGATGTGTGATCTGAACAGATTTACTAAGCTATATTATATACATACTTTCTCCTGGTCTGCAGACAGAGAGAGATGGTAGGCCTCGTCTTGGAGACGTCGTATCTCCCACATTTCCTCTAGAGACTGAAATCAATACAGATACAGTAATAAATAAAGACATTCTGATTGTTAAGTTACAATGAGAATCCTAGAACTAATATTATACTTTATAATTTGATGCTAAAAGTGGAAAAGGTCATTTAACGTTCCAAACCTCTAGTGTCATTGAAGCTTGTGGTGAGTCAACAGGGAGGCCTGTCTCCATAGGTGGAGTCTCTGTCTCCGAGGTTCTGTCCTCCCTTACAGTTTCCTTTAACATTAAAATACAAGAAATCACCAGTTGATCAATTACTGTATAACGTTTGTATACAGAGGGAAATCCAGTTTATTTTAAAATTAATTCATTACCACTGCCATTTATGGGAAGGCAGGGTAGCCTAGTGGTTAGAGCGTTGGACTAGTAACCGAAGGGTGACTTGCCTAGTTAAAGGTAAAATAAAAAAAATGTAAACAAAAAAATGTATCACATGACATAATAAATCTCAATCTACTTCCCCTTCCTGACACACAAACTATCAAATACCTTCAATCTTAAGTACAGGGCAGACCTCCATAGTCCAGCTGATTTGATTGCTGCTGGACACATGCTGTCCAGCTGCAGGAGAATGACTCTCCTCCTCCTGTCTGTCTTAAAGGCCTCTACATTTACATTCATCTGGGGGAATGTTTCCCCCAAAACCTTCAACAAGCTGCTCTCCTCCTGACCATAGGGCAACTTGATCTGCCTCACAGGATACTAAAGATACTGAGATATGGAAACATGATTTAAATCTAATGAATAGTATCCTAGCCTCCCTGTGGCTCAGTTGGTAGCGCTGTGTTTGCACCGCCAGGGTTGTGGGTTCGATTCCCACGGGGTGCCAGTATGGAAGAAAAAAAAATGTATGAAATGAATTGAAATGTATGCATTCACTACTGTAAGTCGCTCTGGATAAGAGTGTCTGCTAAATGACTTATTTGTAATAAAACAGGTTTACTGTCCATGATATTTAAATCAGTAAAATAACCTTCAATAAGTCTGTTAAATCACAAGATAGATTCACACCTAGCTTACTTACAAAGCAAGCACTGTGAACTGCACTGTGTCCTCATGTACTGACTGCATGGAGAAAGGGAAAATGTACCTATCCTGTTCAGCTGCTGGATGTTAGGCTCAGAGATCAGACAAACCCTCATAGTTATCAGCCTGCTTCTCCCGGGTTGACACCTTTGGATTCCAGCATTATTCTGTCTCCTGAACGACTGATATCTGACATGTGTAAACGTTATAAAAGTTACAATAATGACACTGAGCCTAATCGACTGGGCCCAGACTCACACCCCCCCACGGTAGCTGCTGCTATCGTTAGCTAGCTAACATTAGTTTGTTCAGTCCAGTCCAATGACGCTTCATGTTCAAGCGATATTTGAAGAAAATGTCAACATCATAACACAACACAATATCAATAGAAAGTCCTAGTTTACTGGAAGGGACATACTGTAAAATAAGAAACGATAACATAGCTAGCTAGATAGGCTAATAATAGACAGGCCTAGTTTACTGGAACAGACATACTGTAAAATAAAAAACGATAACATAGCTAGCTAGATAGGCTAATAATAGACAGGGGAGCGTTATGTGTTAACGTTACTAGGTAGTTGTACTGGTTAATGTTGACTTTTGCCAGGTATTACCTAACCTACCAGAATGAATCCTACCTTTGAACCACCTGATCCTCCTGGGCTGGTTGTAAAGGTGGTTGCACTTGGCTGGTAAAACTTAAAAAGCTTCTCTCATGTTTTCAAGGTTCGACATGATTTAGTCGTTTGTTGGTGATGATGAATGAGATGTTTTTCATATAGCTGGCTTCACATGCGCCTTATTTGTGATTGGCCAACATTTGCATATAGTTTACATAATGTTATTTGACGTGTATCTTTTTAACAAGCAAAGACCCAAACGGCTTCCATAGTGCACCTCAACACATGTCAGACATGCTTTTAAGTTATGTACCCAGTATGTCCCTCAGGTCCTCTGGAACTGGCCTTTTAACTATCCTGAAGTCTAGGACCAAGAGGCATGGAGATGCAGCCTTTAGTTATTATGCCCCCAGCCTCTGGAATAGCCTGCCAGAGAACCTGAGGAGGCCTGAAACTGGCCTTTTAACTATCCTGAAGCCTAGGACCAAGAGACATGGAGAGGCAGCCTTTAGTTATTATGCCCCCAGCCTCTGGAATAGCCTGCCAGAGAACCTGAGGAGGTCTGAAACTGTGGACATATTTAAAAGGGATCTTAAAACACACCTTTTTAGCTTTGCTTTTCCTTAGCGTGCTTTTTAGTCTTTTAGTTTAAAAGTGTTATTCTTCTGTTTCTTGTGTAAATATTTCCGTTTTTATTTTAATAGTTTTTTCCAGTGAAGATCATTGTGTCGCATTCATGTTGGAAATGTGCTATGTAAATAAAGCTTGATTTGATTTATTACTCTGTTCCAGAATAAATGGTTTTTAGAATGACCCAGGTCCTTTCCTCCAGGATTTGTGGCTTGGAAAGAGTAGTGACTATTCATACATTCATCTAATAATCACAGAGGGGTTTTGGAAAAGTAGGTACTTTAGTCAAAACACTCCCATCTCCTGGATGTATAGTGTCATTAGAATGAGTAGGAAATCACTATTCAAGACAAAGGCTGGAGGAACATATTGTTACTATAAAATAATGAACACACAATGGAGGGGATTTGTTTTCACATGGATTTATAGCTTGTTACTTTAGAAGCAAAACTGTTAATATCCAGAAAATAGAAATGAATGTATTATCAGGGAACAATCTTTGCAAAATAAGGCAATTGATATGTTATTACCTTGAGGTATGAAATAAGGTATAAAGTATGAAATTAAGTATAAAATAATTGTAATGTTAATGACATCTCCATGGGTCCACCTTGGGGGGGGGGGGGGGGGGTCAGAAGTCATACCTGTATGCATTTTGGGGTATATTGATGAGACAGAATGGGCAGCATTGGGATGTGCTTTATTATCACATCGTACCATAGATGATAACTACAACAAACTTCCCACAGAACAATGAGACCCATTGGAAAGGTTTCATAGAGTCATCATGGATTCAGTGTAAAATCAGTCACAGCAGCCTATTTTCAAGTTGGCCGCCATTCATTTCAATGTGGAGGAACTGAATAGATTTTTCAGACTAATAAAGACTGAAAATGTGTGTAAGTGTGAGGAAAGTGTTAAAAGATGTCCCAGTATATGTATTTAGTAAAATATTACCAGACCGTCTGCTAAATTACTAAAATGTAAATGTAATAATGGTAGAAATATGACAAAACACCAAAAATAAGGTCTGAAGTTAAGACGGACTGAGGAGATCTGATAGGTTTCCTTCAATGAGATAATATCAGTCTTATAACATGACCTTTATGATTTATGAAGCCTTTATGTGCTTTATGTGCAGAAATGCTTAAAATAATCACAAAATGTGACTTAAGCTGATGAAGATTATCTCAGAACAAAGTGGATAACATTTCCTCAGCCTGTATTTACCAAATAACACATTTTCGGCAATAACAAAAAATAACCACAAAAAATGGCATTCATTACCCCATAGGCTGTTGAACGAATCATGGTGGAATTAGTGCCTAAAAAAATATGCCATTACTATTTCTCTCTACAGCTGGAATAGGGAGCTGGCTGAATGTAGTGGCGCCCCCTGGTGGCCCTCATTGGGCCCTCTCCCCTCTTCTCCTTGGGGCACGGAGCCGGGTGTATGTATTGGCGCCCCCTGGTTGCTGTGGGCGGGGGTTGGAGCCCTTCTCTGGGGGACGTCCCCCCTCACTTGGTCGACCTCAGACTTGAGTTCCTTTATGTTTTCACAATCACACCACGTGTAGTTAATCATGAAACATTCACCCCCGCTCTTCTTCTTCATGGCTGTATGTAATAACACACTAAAATGTCTGGGCTAACAATGTAAGAAATAACACTGTAAAGTTGCCTCAGGGTTAGAAGCACGGCTGTCCTCTCTATCGGCGCCATTTTATATATTGACTATGTCCGTCCTAGCTCGCTCATTAATGTCTTCATCTAAATTACGGATTGCCTCTTATCCGCTTGTCGCCCCCTTATGCCATAATTTGATCAAGCATATTATGGAAGCGCAAATGTGCTTATAATTGGAATGTTTGATAAACTTGGGAATGGAATTCAAAATACAGCGCTGTGAAAACAATGAAGAAGTTTGAGTTTGGGAAACACTGAGATCCAATGCAACAATGTAGCCTAGTCAGATGTCTATTATTAGGTATAATGTGGAAATACAATGCGTCAACGTAACGTAACCAAAGCATCTAAAGATACTGTCTGTTTAAACTTCATTAAAGGGGACAAAACCTATAATGGGATGAAATGTTTTAAACGCATCTAAAATGCCGAACTTCCACATGTTCAATGCAAAATGGGTCAATATGCTGAAATGGATGACTGTGTTTTTAAAGCATTAATGGAGGTCTAAAGGGGCATTGCGTTTAACAATCAAATCTAAAACCGTGTCATCGTAAATTAAAAGTGAATGATGGAGGATGAAATCCCAAATAAGACCTCACTGGAGAGGGCAGAGGAGCATTTTAAATTCACTCTACGCAGCCCGGAGAGGCAAACTTGGAGAGTGGACACGCACAATGAATTAAATAAAAGTCCTTCTTGTTGATGGAGGAAATGTTGAAACTGTGAATGAGGGTCTTGAAGCATTTGATGCTGTTCTCAATGACTTTCAGAATGCTCATGAATCCATGCTAGAGCTAATCACAGAGGAGGAACAGGAAAATGACTTTCAGAATGCTCATGAATCTGTTCTAGAGCTGGTCGCAGAGGAGGAACAGGAAAATGACTTTCAGAATGCTCATGAATCTGTTCTAGAGCTGGTCGCAGAGGAGGAACAGGAAAATGACTTTCAGAATGCTCATGAATCTGTTCTAGAGCTAGTCACAGAGGAGGAACAGGAAAATGAGAGCATTAACTATTATCAACCAAGAATAAGGACTTATGAACATTTCCTGAAAGAGGTGGAAATATGAAAAAATGCTGAAGTTGAGCCACAAATGCTCATTGAACCACATGACAGAACTTCCAATGTGTCAAAAATATAAAGTAAAACAAAGTATTCTAAGGCTACATCATCCTCAGTGTCGTCTGCACGCCTAAAAGCTGAGGCAGAATGAGCAGCTCTACTAGCTCGCCAAGCATCATTACAGGACAAGCATGCATTGGACCTGGAGAAAGCTCAACTGAATGTTAGAATGGAAAAAATTGAACTGGAAACGGACATGGCAGCATATAATGCCAGTCTGAAGGTCCTGGAGCGTGTTGAGTCAACTTCTCAATCCCATGCCGTGGCAGCCCACTTACTAAGCCAACAAGATGGAATGAACTCCTACTTTGAGAAACAGGAACCAGAGGTCTATGAGGAACCTGAACCATCACCTGTTGAGTTTGCAGCATTAGGTGCAGTTCAAAAGACCCCACTACAAAGGGTTTTACAACAACCGACAACAAAGCCATCAAAACCTATTCAGAAAACAGTCATAAACCAAACCGCTCAGCAGCCAACAGCAAGGTCTAGCAGTCAACACAGAATCAACACTATGGGTATCAGCCATAATACCAGCCATGATAACCTCTCTACCGTCATGCAAAGGCAGAAGGAAATTGCTTACCTCCTTGTACTACAGCACAAACAGGCTACACTCCCTGTTAGGGAGATGTTTGATGGTGTTCCTCTAAACTTCCGGCCATTCATGCGTGCATTTGTGCATGGCATAGAAGAGAAGACCAGCAGCCACCAGGATAGGCTCTATTACCTGGAACAGTACACCTCTGGTCAGCAGCCATCAGGATAGGCTCTATTACCTGGAACAGTACACCTCTGGTCAGCAGTCACCAGGATAGGCTCTATTACCTGGAACAGTACACCTCTGGTCAGCAGTCACCAGGATAGGCTCTATTACCTGGAACAGTACACCTCTGGTCAGCACCAAGGATCTGGTCCATAGTTGTCTGCATATGGAAGCCAGAAGAGACAACGTGGAGGCTAAGAGGTTGTTAAAGGAACACTTTGGCAATGAAATCAAAGTCACCACTGCTTACATGGAAAAAGTTTGGACAAACATCAAACCAGATGATGGACAGGTTGCTGCTCTTAAAGGTTGCTGTAACACTATGCAAGACCTACAGAACATGGAAGAGCTTAATCTTCCCTCCGACATAAAGTTGATCATGTCAAATCTTCCCTATAAACTAATGGAAAACTGGAGGTCTGCAGCATGTGATATTTTAGAGAGAAGCCACCTGAGAGCCCAGTTCAGTGACCTTGTAACGTTCATGGAAAAACAGGCCAAAATATTGCAGGATCCGTTTGGAGATATTCAATATCCCCTGTCCAACAAAAGGTTTTTAAAAAACAAAACAGCAGCAGACTCTAAACAGCAGTTCAAGTCCAAGAGTAGGGGAAGCAGCTTTGACACTGCAATAGATGTAGTGTCAGATTCCGACTCTGAAAAACGTTTAAAAGAACAAACATTCAAAGTAAAAAGACCAGGCACATGCCCTTCTGATGCTCCAGTATCTTGTGTATGTTGTGCTGTTGAGAATTTATTGGTCGACTGCCAACAGGTGAAGGCACAGCCTCACAAATCCAAGGTTGAGTTTCTAAGATCAAGAGGTCTTTGTTCTGCAAGCTAAAGTGTGGATGGGACCAAGTCATCCCCAAAGAACACTCTATTTCATGGAAGAAATTGCTCTGAGCTGGACCAGCTGTCCTGTTTCCAGATTGACAGGTGTATGATGCCTGAGAACTTTGGTCAAGTCAAGACCGCACAGCTATATCACTTCGGTGATGCAAGTGAACAAGGTTATGGCACGGCAAGTTACCTTAGGTTCACAAACGGTATGAAAAAGGTCCACATCCCATTCATACTGGGGAAATCAAGAGTGACAACACTCAAGCAGATGAAAATCCCCAGACTGGTAGTTGCTGCAGCAACATTGGAGGTGCCAGTGGGCAGGATCTTAAGGTTGGAGCTCCAGATTGAACTTGAGGAGTCAACTTTCTGGACAGACAGCCAGTCTGTGCTAAAATACATACGCAACGATACCAAGAGATTCCATATCTTTGTGGCTAATAGGGTTACTGTGATCCGTGACCTGTCGAAAGCAACACAGTGGAGGTATTTGAACTCCCAACACAACCCAGCCGACGACGCCTCGAGGGTTACATGCTGAAACTTTCCTGAACTCTAAGAGATGGCTCAAAGGACCAGAAATCCTGAAGAAAGCAGAAACACAAAGTACCCGAGGAGCTTGGCTCCATCCCTCCGGATGATCCAGAGTTGAGAAAGGACATCATCGTGAATAGTACAAGTGTGGATGAAAAGAGTCTGCCAGAAAACGTAGTACTATACAACATGGAACAGATTGAAGAAAGCTGAAGCCTGGATGCTGAAACAGAAGAGACTTCTTCTACAGTTAAGCCAGAAATGCCAGTTCTCACAAACTGATCCAGGATCAGATCAGAGTTTGACAAACTCACTGAAGGAACAAATTGACAAGTTCAAACTGATGTTTGGAAAAGCGTGAGAGTGGGAGGAAGATAAAGCATAGCTGCTATGCCTACGGACCTAAAGAATCTTATGATCCTGCCCAAAGACTCCCACATCTCCAGACTGATCTTACTCCACATCCATGAGCAGGTTAGCCACTCTGGGAGAGGTCACATGCTTTCCAGACTTCACCAGCGATATTGGATAACCTGTGCCAACTCCTTAGCAGGGAAGATCCTTAAGAGCTGTGTCTTCTGCAGGCAGATGCAAACTAGAGCTGGAGAACAGAAGATGGCTGACATTCCACAAGATCGGGTGTCACCTGATTTGCCGCCATTCACCCATGTGGGCATAGATTACTTCGGCCCCATAGAGGTGAAGCGAGGCCGCGTTCATGTGAAGCGGTATGGTGTGATCTTTACTTGCCTTGTGAATCGAGCTGTCCATCTAGAAGTTGCTAGTTATCTGGATACTGATTCCTGCATCAGTTCCCTGCGCAGGTTCATCTGTCGAAGGGGCCCAGTAACACTTGTCAGAACACAAAGAGAGCTAGGAGAAGCTCTGAAAGAGCTGGAACACAATATTCAAAATTAATTACTGAAGGAAGGAGTGACATGGTCATTCATGGGGGGGGGGGGGGGTATGGGAGAGGTTGATCTAACTGGTGGAAAAATATCCTCTATTCAGTCCCTAAAGACCAAGTACTGGATGATGAGGCTTTGCAGACGGGGAACCATCTGCTTCATCTGAAATCAAAGCCAGTCCTGCCACCCGGACTATGCCAGAGAGGAACCATCTGCTTCATCTGAAAACAAAGCCAGTTCTGCCACCCGGACTATTCCAGAGAGGAGATCTATTCTCATGATGGAGATGGAAGCAAGTACAATATATCACTGACCTCTTCTGGAAGAGATGGATAAAGGAGTATCTTCCACTTATGCAGGAGTGGAACAAGTGGAACAAAACCTAAGAGAAACCTCAATCCTGGTGACCTTGTGGTCATCGTCGATGACATCACCCCAAGGAACTCTTGGCTAATGGGTCATGTGGAGGCTTTTCCATTGGTCAAAAGGTCTTGTCCAAAGCGTCATGGTTAAAGACCAAGATTAACATCTTACAGAGACCTATCAATAAACTCTGTCTGCTCATGGAGGCAGCTGAGTGAGACACACACACAGTGATCCATCTTTGAGTCAAATGCACCTCTGATTCTTGGATGTCATACTCTTACATTTCTGGACCTCAAACTCTTGACATTTTTGGATGTTGAACACTTGAACTCTGAGACTGAGATCAGTGGACTCTTGTATATTTGTATATACACTACCGTTCAAAAGTTTGGGGTCACTTAGAAATGTCCTCAACTGGCAGTTTCATTAAATGGTACCCGCAAAACACCAGTCTCAACATCAACAGTGAAGAGGCGACCCCGGGATGCTGGCCTTCTAGGCAGAGTTGCAAAGAAAAAGCCATATCTTAGAGTGGCCAATAAAAATAAAAGATTAAGATGGGCAAAAGAACACAGACACTGGACAGCGATATGGCTTTTTCTTTGCAAATCTGCATGCTTCCCAGCCCCCCAAAAATCTGAAGAGTACTTCCATATGTATGACAATTGTAGTGGTTTCATTTCCTCTTGAGCATAACCACTGCCCAAGCCTGACGTGGGGTTGTTTGGGACGCATACAGTCCACATACGAAGTTCCAAACGGCCAAAACATTCATTGAGATCCAGGGATATGGTGCAACAAAAATATTTATTCTTCTTATATCGAACAAAAAAATGATTCTCCAATTAATTTAAAACATAGATTACTTGACATGAAAAATACATAAAAGTACCTGTTTGTTTGTCTGGTCAAAAGACAATACCACTCCTGCGTCTAGCTAGGACTCCCCCTCCCCTGAAGGTGGGGTGAAGCTGCCAGTTGAGGACTTGTGTGGTGTCTGTTTCTCAAGCTAGACACTAATGTACTTGTCCTCTTGCTCAGTTGTGCACCGGGGCCTCCCTCTCTTTCTATTCTGGTTAGAGACAGTTTACGCTGTTCTGTGAAGTACACAGCGTTGTACGAGATCTTCAGCTTCTTGGCAAGTTCTCACATGGAATAGCCTTAATTTCTCAGAACCAGAATAGACTGAAGAGTTTCAGAAGAAATTCTTTGTTTCTGGCCATTTTGAGCCTGTAATCGAACCCACAAATGCTAATACTCCAGATACTCAACTAGTCTAAATAAGGCCAGTTTTACTGCTTCTTTAATCAGAACAACAGTTTTCAGCTGTGCTAACATAATTGCAAAAGGGTTTCCTAATGATTAATTAGCCTTTTTAAAATGATGAACTTGGATTAGCTAACACAATGTGCGATTGGAACACAGGAATGATGGTTGCTGATATTGGGCCTCTGTACACCTATGTAGATATTCCATTAAAAATCAGCTGTTTCCAGCTACAATAGTTATTTACAACATTAACAATGACTACACTGTATTTCTGATCAATTTGATGTTATTTGAATGGACAAAAATGTGCTTTTCTTTCAAAAACAAGGACATTTCTAAGTGACCCCAAACTTTTGAACGGTAGTGTAGCTATGAACTGTAATAGTGCTCTGGTATAGAATGTTTTGTGTCTCTATTTTCTGAATATTAAGTAACTGTTATGTATTCAGTGCAGTTAATAATTAGGGCCCGGTATGTTAGAGCCGATGTGGACATATTTGTGTAAAAGACAGAACAAACAGAGCTTCATGTACGTGTGTGTAAATATATGAAATATGAATGTATATGATGAAATATCAGGTACCTTTATGATTTAAATTGACCTGATTGCGATATATTCCTTTGTTATAAGTGTACCTTAGTTTTTAGCTCCCCCTCTTGCCCATTCATTGTACTGTGGTCAGTGTGTTAGTGACAGGATAAAGACAGGAAGTTGGGCCTTCGGGGGAGGGGGAGTCCTAGCTAGATGTGGGAGTGGTATAGTCTTTTGACCAGACAAACAGGTCATATTATGTGTTTTTCACATCAAGTAATCTCTGCTTTAAGTTGATTGGAGAATCATTATTTTGTTCGATATAAGAAGAATAAACCTTTTTGTTGCACCATATCCCTGGATCTCATTTAATGTTTTGGCCGTTTGGGAACTTCGAATGTGGACTGTATACGTCCGAAACAACCCCGCTTCAGGCTTGAGCAGTGGTTATGGTCAAGAGGAAAGGAAGCCACTAGAATCATAAATATGGAAGAACTCTTCAGAATTGTTTTGGCTGGGAAGCATGCAGACGCCTTAACTCAGCCTCCCATACTTACCGCCTCTACTCCCAGCTCTGTCTCCTGCACACCCTAACCCAAACTCAGCCTTTACCCTCAGCCCTGTCCCATGCACACCCTAACCCAAACTCAGCCTTTACTCCCAGCCCTGTCTCCTGCACACCCTAACCCAAACTCAGCCTTTACCCTCAGCCCTGTCCCCTGCACACCCTAACCCAAACTTAGCCTTTACTCCCAGCCCTGTCCCATGCACACCCTAACCCAAACTCAGCCTTTACCCTCAGCCCTGTCCCCTGCACACCCTAACCCAAACTTAGCCTTTACCTCCAGCCCTGTCTCCTGCACACCCTAACCCAAACTCAGCCTTTACCCTCAGCCCTGTCCCCTGCACACCCTAACCCAAACTCAGCCTTTACCCTCAGCCCTGTCTCCTGCACACCCTAACCCAAACTCAGCCTTTACCCCCAGCCCTGTTCCCTGCACACCCTAACCCAAACTCAGCCTTTACCCCCAGCCCTGTCCCCTGCACACCCTAACCCAAACTCAGCCTTTACCCCCAGCCCTGTCCCCTCCACAGCCTAACCCAAACTCAGCCTTTACTCCCAGCCCCCTATATGGTATGTCTGACTTTCTGATTTGTAAATTCACCGCAGTTCCCAACATTGACCAGCAGGTGGTAATGATACTCTCTTCTCAGAGAGTAAATGACCACCAGTCAGCTACATTTATTTTGTTAGGAGGGGATGGAAAAGCATTGAGAATATTTGTCATGGAAGCAATTTCACTCATTTACTCATGTGAATGGGTCCAAAGAGATAAGAGAAGCTAATATTGATCGGCACTGTTAAATCTTTACAGCTCAGGATAATATGACTATAATTAAAGAACATCACTACCATCTGCTGGCTGGATCGGTCTTCTGATTTGAATTGAAACAGTTTTCAGAACTTTAGAGATGATTAACTAAAATATGATGATAGAAGACAGCACCATGCTGTATGACAGCATAAACCCTCTAATGTTGGTCACTAATTAACAAAGTCACAAACCCTGACCATTTCTACATTTTACCAGACGCTCTGTAGTGAGTCATTCATTTTCATACTTTTTTCAGTAATCGACACCACAACTCTGGCATTGCAAGCACTATGCTCTACCAACTGAGTTACATTCTTAAATTCTGATTTTAACCCTAACCCACTCTGCTAACCTTATGCCTAACCTTTAACTTAAATTAAGATCAGAAATGTATATTTTTCTTTTCATGACATTTTACGATAGTCCTGTAGACAATTTAGACTTTGTGACTGGGTTTTCTAATAACCAGAGAGGCTGGGGGGAGGAGTTTACTCCAAGTACCTGTGCAAAGGTGAAGGTGAAAGTTGTGTCTCAGTATAGACCTGAGGTGTAGATTGTTCTGTAAAAAACGTGTAGATATACACATATAGTGACTATTAGAGTGGTTATGGATTTAAATCAACTATTTTGAATGTGAAGTGGAGGACGTGAAGACCAGTAAAGGTAAGAGGAGATCTCAGTATATTTTACTTTCCAAACTAGACACAACAGTCCTGTTTTAAAACAATGAGGACTGGAGAAAGAGGAAGTGATGTTTGTATCTGTGTGATTGAGCAAAAGAGAGAATTTGATGAATGGTAATGATGTAAATATGAATGTTTTCTCTTTTTATTGCAGTTAAAATGGCAGAGTCCAGAGTTCATAGTAAGTCAACATGCTATAATTAATGATTAACTTTTCTTTCATGTATCTGGGAGAACAGAACTAAACCAACTATTGAAAATGAAATCTGTTTGTGGTTTTATTTCTCTTTATGTGTAAATGTGTGTCTGGATGAAATGTGTTTGTAACATGAGGGGCGGCAGGTAGCCTAGTGGTTAGAGTGTAGAGGTGGCAGGTAGCCTAGTGGTTAGAGTGTAGAGGTGGCAGGTAGCCTAGTGGTTAGAGTGTAGAGGTGGCAGGTAGCCTAGTGGTTAGAGTGTAGAGGAGGCAGGTAGCCTAGTGGTTAGAGTGTAGAGGTGGCAGGTAGCCTAGTGGTTAGAGTGTAGAGGTGGCAGGTAGCCTAGTGGTTAGAGTGTAGAGGTGGCATGTAGCCTAGTGGTTAGAGTGTAGAGGTGGCAGGTAGCCTAGTGGTTAGAGTGTAGAGGTGGCATGTAGCCTAGTGGTTAGAGTGTAGAGGTGGCAGGTAGCCTAGTGGTTAGAGTGTAGAGGTGGCAGGTAGCCTAGTGGTTAGAGTGTAGAGGTGGCAGGTAGCCTAGTGGTTAGAGTGTAGAGGTGGGAGGTAGCCTAGTGGTTAGAGTGTAGAGGAGGGCAGGTAGCCTAGTGGTTAGAGTGTAGAGGTGGCAGGTAGCCTAGTGGTTAGAGTGTAGAGGAGGCAGGTAGCCTAGTGGTTAGAGTGTAGAGGAGGCAGGTAGCCTAGTGGTTAGAGTGTAGAGGAGGCAGGTAGCCTAGTGGTTAGAGTGTAGCGGTGGCAGGTAGCCTAGTGGTTAGAGTGTAGAGGTGGCAGGTAGCCTAGTGGTTAGAGTGTAGAGGTGGCAGGTAGCCTAGTGGTTAGAGTGTAGAGGTGGCAGGTAGCCTAGTGGTTAGAGTGTAGAGGAGGCAGGTAGCCTAGTGGTTAGAGTGTAGAGGTGGCAGGTAGCCTAGTGGTTAGAGTGTAGAGGTGGCAGGTAGCCTAGTGGTTAGAGTGTAGAGGTGGCAGGTAGCCTAGTGGTTAGAGTGTAGAGGTGGCAGGTAGCCTAGTGGTTAGAGTGTAGAGGTGGCAGGTAGCCTAGTGGTTAGAGTGTAGAGGTGGCAGGTAGCCTAGTGGTTAGAGTGTAGAGGTGGCAGGTAGCCTAGTGGTTAGAGTGTAGAGGTGGCAAGTAGCCTAGTGGTTAGAGTGTAGAGGTGGCAGGTAGCCTAGTGGTTAGAGTGTCGAGGTGGCAGGTGGCCTAGTGGTTAGAGTGTAGAGGTGGCTGGTAGCCTAGTGGTTAGAGTGTTGGGCCAGTAACTGAAAGGTTGCTGAATCCCCGAGCTGACAAGGTAAAAGTCTGTTGTTCTTCCCCTGAACAAGTCAGCGTCGTCCGTGGTAGGCTGTCATTCTAAATAAGAATTGGTTCTTAACTGACTTGACTCGTTAAATAAATAAAATATGTATTCAGAGCAATTAGGATTAAGTGCCTTGCTCAAGGGCAGATCAACTAATGTTTTCCAAGTTGCCTAAGGGGTTACTGGCCCAATGCTCTTAAGTGCTATAAAGTGGTACGTTTGTGGTATAAAAAAGAGATTGGGGCTGGGGCACATGTGTTATACCACTGTAATATTAGTTTATCTATGAAATGATTAGTGTATACAGGTCAGATGTCACAGGACTAAAACATGCTGATAACAGGGTTGGGGTGTGCAGCGAATAGCTGGATATAGGTTACTGTTGGTGACTTGGGGAATACAGGCCTAAGGAAAGTGGGTAACAGGGCTGAGATAGGAAAGTAACAGGGATGAGGTGTATTGACAAAGGAACTGGGGTCTTGAGTAACACACAGGTCATTTAGGGCCAGGATATGCCTGTATCTGTACATGATTGTTTATATTTGAGGGTATTGGCATGTGGGTGTCAGGGTTAGGGCATGGGGGTAACAGGGCTGGGGTGTGGGGGTCATTGAGTTTAGGTGTGTGGGTAAGTGGGCTGAGGTATATAGATATTGAGGTTGAGGAATAGGGGTAAATATCTGTTCATGTTATTATAGACAGAGCACTCTGTCACAATTGTGACCAACAATAAAACATACTTTTAAATAAATAATCAAAATGGATGACATGTCAGGCTTACTAGTGGCATAAGATTTGCATAGTGGCATGTCTGGGAAAGATGTGGGAACAAATGGGATAATATCATTCTAGATTGTAGCATCACATTCTTCTATGACATATATACTTTCCTTCAAATGAATATGTCTGTCTGGGATTGTGTGTGTTGTATTTTAGAATTGACATGGTCCTGGTTGTTGTATGTCTATTGTAGTTTTTCATTCAGCTGTGTTTATAAATGTACTGAGAGTATTTGTGTTCCTGACACAGATGATGTCATTAAACATAAAATGTTCTCTCTTTCTGAACAGCTCAGTTTAAACTCACCTCAGAAGACTATGTGGAGGCTGATGTTGGTGAAGAGGTCACCCTCCCCTGTCACCTCTCACCTGACACCAGTGCTGTTGCCATGACGATCAGGTGGTTTAAAGAGACAGAGTGTATTTACCTGTATAAGAATGGCCAGGTGACAGAGAGGAGTGGCTATGAGGGCAGAGTGAGTCTGATCACCCAGGAGCTGGAGAGAGGCAACGTGTCTCTGAGGCTGAGAGACTTCAGGAGGTCAGATAGAGGAGTCTACATATGTCAGGTCATCCATGGAGAACAGAAGGAGGAGGCTGCAGTGAGTTTAAGGGTCAGAGGAGGTAAGTGTTCTAGAACTCCAGTAATGTTTCTAAACACATAAACAACAATAACAACCAGTCTCTTTCCCTGTACAGAACAATTCTACTTTCTCATGTAGGTAGGAGTTCATAGTAGGAGTTACAGATGAATAGACTAGATTCATTCTGAATATCAACTAGTTACAATGCATATTACCATCACTCTAAGCTTTGAGCTTGTCCTAAAGCATTAGAACCATTCCAACATTACTGTCACGTCCCTTGATTGTCATTAGTAATGAATGTGATGAACACTCATACCCCTCTGATGTATATCACATCACTATGGTATTTGAGAGGATCATGTGACAGATGGTGATTTGAAGGTAATGATAATAACTAATACATTCTGTTTTACATGATCATTATTCATGACTCTCCATCTTGGATAATGGATGATCAGAATACCGTGAGTAATTACTTATTTGTCTGTTTTGTTTATTGACAACCAATAACACAAGACAAAGAACAGACCAGAGTGTTAATCTGATACTATAAAAACTACAGGCCTTGTGAACAGCAGTGTGTCTTCTTCAAGACTACAAATTAAATCAGTTTCTTTACATTTATCAATACTCTCCCCAAATGTTCTCAAGGTAGGTTGGATTATGATGTCAGATGTTCTTCAAATTCTACTGAATGTATATTCCATAGAACCCTGCCTCCTGACACAATATCCTGTATCTGCCATAGAGCCCAATGCTGCTTATCACTAACAATGAACATAATCATTTGATCAGAGATAGGCCAATAACAAAACAACATTATTTATGAAGTTAACCAGATCTCATTGGTGCCCACAGTCCCTACATGAGGGAGGCTTGAGTGACAGGAGAAATGTGATTGGTCCTGTTTGTTCTGTATATAGTGATGTAGTCTATCACACAGAACTCACCTCTCTGTTTTACACCATAGGATCAGTATCAGAGTGTTTACAATATGAGACCCAGGAGGACAAGCTGAAGAAGGAGGCATCAGCTGGTGAGCTTGGTAAGTATGAGAGAGTCTGGAGGAGAGAGGATTGAATCAGGGAACATGAGTGATGTCATTCAGTTATTCAGACTAATTCATTTGTAATGTATCAAATAGTCAATAGACCAGTTGATGATTGGTTCAGCTCAGATAACTGTTGACTGTAGGAAATAATTACAAATAATTGTACCACCTCCATCAAATGATAATGTCTTTATAGGCATACTATTGAATTAATTAATATATTACTTATTCAAATAACCAATTAAATATGTTAATTGCTCTCTCTCAGAGTTGAAGATGGAAAAAGAATTAAAAGAGATTTTAAGACAGGAGATGATGAAACAACTAGAGGAGAAAGACACACAACTGGATGATATGACCCAGGAAGTGAGAGAGAAAGAGAGACTCCTGGAGGAGAAGAACCAGATAATGGGACAGAGGGAGAAACTATTAGAAGAGAAAGAAAACCAACTGAAAGAGAAAGACAAGCAACTAAAGGAGAGAGACATTCAACTAGAGGCACTGAGAAAGAACCTGCAGGACAAGAACAGCCAAGTAGAGAACTTCAGAGTCCTACTGCAGGACAAAGACCTTCAACTGGAGGACAGCAACCACAGACTGGGAGAGAAGGACAGACTACTGGAAGAGAGAGACAAACAGCTGGAAGAGAGAGACAAACAGCTGGAGGGAAAAGATAATGAACTAAAAGAGAGGAGGCAGGAAGTAGAAGAGAGAGAGAACCTTCTAGAGGAGAGAGAGAAGCAGTTAAATGAAAGAGACAAACAGGTGGAGGATGTCAACAATGAAAATGCTGAACTGGGTGAGATTATTCACACCATTAATACATTTAGTCTTCTGTACTTTCCTCAATTCTCAGGTTATTGTCGACTCTCCACTGAGTTGTGAATATTGTTGTCCATCACTTCATACTTTCCCTCTGCATCATATTTCTGTCTAAAGTCTTTAACACAGAATTCAGATCCTAGTCCTCCTTTGTTATTTCAGCTCAACAGATATGTGATGTGAAGACTGAGGTAGAGAGACTGAGAAGAGAGATCTCAGCCCAGATGACTGGTGAGTGAGATATGTGATACTTAACATTTCAATAGAAACCCAGAACTCCCCTTCAGTAGGTCTATGTGCCTTCATGTGTCACTGAGGTAAATGTTCCCATTCTAAATGGTTGTTCTATTATTTTAGAACATGGAGAGACGTCAGATACAGGTTCCATACTCCCAGTCAGGAGGAGACGCAGCAAGGAGCTTCCTCCAGACAGTGAGTTATCAATATTGTCCTGTTATCTCCTACTGTTTCTAGTCTATAGTGGACCATCCTTCACTTAGTGAGTTATCAATATTGTCCTGTTATCTCCTACTGTTTCTAGTCTATAGTGGACCATCCTCCACTTAGTGAGTTATCAATATTGTACTGTTATCTCCTACTGTTTCTAGTCTATAGTGGACCATCCTTCACTTAGTGAGTTATCAATATTGTCCTGTTATCTCCTACTGTTTCTAGTCTATAGTGGACCATCCTCCACTTAGTGAGTTATCAATATTGTACTGTTGTCTCCTACTGTTTCTAGTCTATAGTGGACCATCCTTCACTTAGTGAGTTATCAATATTGTACTGTTGTCTCCTACTGTTTCTAGTCTATAGTGGACCATCCTTCACTTAGTGAGTTATCAATATTGTACTGTTTTCTCTTACTGTTTCTAGTCTATAGTGGACCATCCTCCACTTAGTGAGTTATCAATATTGTCCTGTTATCTCCTACTGTTTCTAGTCTATAGTGAACCATCCTCCACTTAGTGAGTTATCAATATTGTCCTGTTATCTCCTACTGTTTCTAGTCTATAGTGGACCATCCTTCACTTAGTGAGTTATCAATATTGTCCTGTTATCTCCTACTGTTTCTAGTCTATAGTGGACCATCCTCCACTTAGTGAGTTATCAATATTGTCCTGTTATCTCCTACTGTTTCTAGTCTATAGTGGACCATCCTCCACTTAGTGAGTTATCAATATTGTACTGTTGTCTCCTACTGTTTCTAGTCTATAGTGGACCATCCTTCACTTAGTGAGTTATCAATATTGTCCTGTTATCTCCTACTGTTTCTAGTCTATAGTGGACCATCCTTCACTTAGTGAGTTATACATGTTGTCTCAAACTGTCATCAATCTTGATATTCTCTATTTTCTCCAATAATCTATATTTCACTATGATGTGTAATGTATTTGTAGTTTGTTTATACTATGTTTTAAATGTGTCTCTGATGAGTCAGTATGTTGACCAGTTCTCTATGTTGTGTTACAGTGGGAGGAGAGACCTCAGATACAGACCCCACACTTCCACTGAGGAGGAGAAACAGCATGGAGTTTATTCCTCCACATAGTGAGTTATGGATGTAGATTATATTATATTTGACACTGTTGTACATCCTCCAGAGAGTCAGTGTGTTGATCAGTGCTGTGTGTTGTGTTGCAGTGGGAGGAGAGAGCAGCAGTCCAGACTCCCCAGTGTCTCCCAGTGTGTCTGAGCTGAGACTGGTGCTGCTGGGGAGGACTGGGGCTGGGAGGAGTGCAGCAGGAAACACCATCCTGGGCAGAGAGGAGTTTGGGGCCCAGGCCAGCCCCTCTGCAGTGACCCAGAGGAGTAAGAGGAGAGAGGGGGACGTGTGTGGGAGACGGCTGGTGCTGGTGGACACTCCAGACTGGTTCTGTCCTGGATTCTCTCTGGAGGAGATGAGACAGGATGTGGGGCTCTGTGTCCGTCTGTCTGCCCCGGGACCCCACGCCTTCCTCCTGGTCATACCAGTGGAGCCCTCTAAGGGGGAGGAGAGAGGGGTGCTGGAGAGAATAGAGGAGATGTTTGGGGAGGGTTGTTGGGAACACACTGTGATTCTATTCACCCATGATGATGGCCTGAAAGAGCAGAGCATTGAGGAGTTTCTCCAAGCAGGAAGTCAGGACCTCCAGCAGCTTGTAGAGAAATGTGGGAGCAGGTACCACGTCCTCAACATTAAGGACAGGGCCCATGGCACTCAGGTATCAGAGCTGCTGGAGCAGGTAGAGGAGATGGTGGCAGGAAACAGAGAGATATTCTACAGCAGTCAGACCTACCAGGAGGCAGAGACCCAGGTTAGAGAGATGGAGAGAAAGATCCAGAGAGAGAGAGAAGAGAGGAAACAGAGGGAGGAGAGAGACATGAGAGAGAGGCTTGAGAAGGAGTTGCAGGACTCTCTGATAAAGATAGAGGGAGTGATCCAGGAACATGAGGGAGATATCAGAACACTCAGTGAAAGAACCAGTGAACTGGAGAGACAGGTGAAAGAAGAGAGGGATGAGGAGAAGAAAAGAGAGCTGGAGAGGGAGCTGAAGAGGGAGTCTGATAGAAGGGAGGAGATGGAGAGAAAGCTGGAGAGATTTAGAGAGAAGAGAGAGAATGAGAGGAGGGAGATGGAGGAGAGACACAGACAGGAGATAGAGGAGATGATGGAGAACTATGAAGGAGAGGCCAGAGTTGAAGCAGAGAGAAACCTGATGAAGATAGTCCTACCTGAGTTACAGAGGAACATCATGATCTCACAGACAAAGATGCAGAGAGAGTTCAGCAGACAGATGGAGGAGAAGAATAGACAGATGAACGAGAAGGATGGAGACATGGAGAGACTAAGACAGAACTTGAAAGAAGTCAGGGAAGCTCACTCAGTGTTGCAGAAGAGACTGGAACGAGAGGGGAGAGGTCAGAGGGCACTGATAGGGACGTTGGGCTGGGTCAGGAGAAACTCATCAAGTTGGCTTCTCCACAATCTGATATGATTCACCATCACCGTCTATGTGTAGAACCAGACCAGGTCTACTGTCCACTGTACCGTGGTGAGGGACCATGGTCATGGGGAAAACAGGTCAGAATAATGTCTGGTCCAGTCTACAGTGTCTAGAGAAGGAGGGGAGGGAGGTCTGTAAAGATATTGATGAGACAGAATTCCAAACCAACGTAGATTATTGGCCTGCAGCCTTTTAGAATGGAGAGGGTTGTCGGGGGTCAGCGGGCGGAGTCAGAGACTGAGAACTCTAAAGATCTGAGTGAGACTTTTACTCAGTGTTTGAGGAGGTCTACTATTGAACAGAGAGAACCATACTGTATTTACCACACACTACTTTCTGTTCTTAATCAATCATATTGTATGTTTCATGTTGAAACTTTAAATATACACTGAGTGCACAAAACATTAAGAACACCTTCCTAATATTGAGTTACAATCTATCCCAATAGAACTCTGATACCACATGAGACTGATATTGTTGAAATAAAGAAATGTAACTTTGTAAGACATCAGTGTTTGGACATTGTTTGTCTTGGATGATTCTCTACAGTACAGAGCTGAGCTGTCAACACTGAGCTGTCAACACTGAGCTATCAACACTGATCTCTCAACACTTAGCTGTGAACATTGAGCTGTCAACACTGAGCTGGTCTCTCTCTTTACCTAATACTACTACTAACTACTACAACTACTACTACTGCTGCTACTTACAACTACTACAGTACTACTACTACCACTAACTACTACTAACTACTACAACTACTACCAACTACTAATACTATAACTACTACTGCTACTACTTACTACTGTAACCCTCTCACCAGCTCATACATATTAACTTATGTAGAGTATCTCAACAGCATGGGATGTTAGGTGAGAAGGACATCTCCAATAAGATATCCTATTGTAAACTATCTAGGGTTATGACAATAGGGTATTAACTTCAGATGAAATGATTATAGGTTTCTGTTATTGTATCTGGATAAACTATCCCATGCATTAAATTCAATTGAAACAATAAATGACTCCACCAAGACAACATACATAAGGTTCAATATGTGTATTATTACATTTTCATAGCACAACATCAAAATCAATAAAATAATAATAATATGCACAACATTAAAATAATAAACCCCAATGAAGTTGTGCACAACCCGTGTCCAAATTAATTCAAGTTTGATTAATTAACCCGTTGGCGCGCTTTGGAGGTCAAATAAAACCGACGACACACATAAAGTCCAGAAGCACCTCACCGTTGTAGTTACTCACTACTTAGTAGATATTCCCTCAGTGAAGTATGGCAGTTCCATGCAGGTTTCCTCACAAAGTCCACAGCAGCACAGCTACCAATGCAGACAGTCCTCCTTAGCAGTAACCGATATCCCCATGGCAACATGAACTCGTTCAGCTTTCCCAAGCGATTCTCTCTCGGTGTCACACGATGCTAGGCTAACCTCAAGGCTAGCAAATACCTCCACGATGAGACGGTAGCTTCAGTCTTTAGTAAGTCTTAACAAAATTATAACAACTCTTATAAAATAAAATGGGTATTTCCCTTCATGTCTTAGTAGGTATGTGTTTTGTTCTAGTTTTGTCGTCTTCTTTCATCATTTTTCTTCACCAACGGTCGTAATGTAAAAATCCATCCGTTCTCCCAACGTCTCTCTCCCTCTCTTTTCCCCTCAGGCCTGCCGTTAAGCAGGTCAACTCTCCCATTGGCCACAGCTTAACGAGCGACCCTATTGGTCAAAACTTACATTTAAAAGTAAACCAAACTATTCACTTATACATTAAATCAATATTTATTCAAAAAGAAATGCATTAACAACATTACAATTTAGGAGCAATTCAATCCCCTTTTAAATATAATACCAATTAATTATAAACTCACTACTTGGTTTTAACAAGAACAAACTCAATACCTAGTTCAAACAAGGGTATTACACTACTAATACTACTAACTTAGGGTGACCATATGTCCTCTTTTTCCCGGACATCTTTTTGGACCTAAAAAATACGTCCGGCCGGGATTTCTAAATCGCCCAAAATGTCCGGGATTCGGCTTTTGCTTTCTACAGTCGCCATTCATTGGGTGCGTTTTGGGGTTTTGCATTGTTTTGACCTTTCTCTTTAGGTCCCGCCTTCTCACACGCCACCATTGGTGGGTCATGTAGACCTACGCAAACATTGGTCAAACTGCATCTCAATCATTACCCTCACCATGGCAACAGCCAAGAGAAGGAGCAGCAGCTTGCTTGTCAACAGTGGCACATGGCTCCAGAACAGTGTAAAAATGCTCAAACGCAAATGTAAATTCACAGACGATTTACAGAGAAAATTCCCGTGTTTTCGTCTTGGTCGGGATCCGTGTGAAGCAGAATGCATTACCTGCATAGCTGGCACGTACGTGTCAGTGTCAAATAAAGGTGCTAGCGACCTAGAAGCCCACATAAACTCCGCAAAACTCAAAATTTCAGCTAAAGGAGAGAGTTCGTCAGGTAAATTAATTGACTATTTTGTGAGAGCAGGTAAAACAGAAGATGCTGTTACTTAGGGTGACCATACGTCCTCTTTTTCCCGGACATGTCCTCTTTTTTGAAAACTAAAATATGGTCACCCTAACTAACTACTACTACCTACTGACTACTGCTGCCACTACTACTGCTACTACTGTTACTGTTACTACTACTACTACTACTACTACTACTACTACTACTACTACTACTACTACTACTACTACTGCTGCTACTACTACTGCTGCTACTGTTACTACTACTACTACTACTACTACTACTACTACTACTGCTGCTACTACTACTACTGCTGCTACTACTACTACTACTACTACTACTACTGCTACTACTGTTACTACTACTACTTCTACTACTACTACTACTACTACTCTAGGACAGCATTTTGAGAAGACCAGAGGAAGTGATGGAGCATCAGTCTGAATGCAGATGTCCATATGACTGATAGGTGAGTAATTAAATATACATGCAGTAACCTTCTCTGACCACCAGATGTCTCTGTTACACCACCAGAGGAGCAGGAGGAACCATGAGGACTATAGGAGTAGCAGTTGTCCATTCAACACCTGACTCCAATACTTCATTCCAACTATTTTGATTTGATAACTAAACAGACACACAGAGAAATATAAGTATTATGTTGCTTGTTTTACTATATAGAAAGAGTTTTGTTGCTTTGTATTTACACATAGTATATGTTACTTCAACAATATTGTATTAAATCAGTATCACTAAATACCATATCAGTGGTTATGTTGTAAGCACACTTTGGATTACATTTTCTGTCCCCCCAAAAATATTTTCATATAGAGGGAGGGGACTCTATACCTTATGCAAAAACAGAATACTATAAAGGCAGGACTCTGTAATATGAGAATTTAGTATTTTCCATGGAAGGGCTCGGCTCTGTGACGTTTGTAATAAAGTCTGAATTGAATTCACAAGTTCGGGTATCTGTGCAAATATTTGACTCAAGATATTCCACAACAAAATGGTGAGCTTGCCAGGAGGGGCAAGGGACCAGAGACTGAAAATCTGCAGCTGTGAATGGGCTTCCTGGACGGACTGCAGAAAACACAAGTAGCCACTTGTTAAGACGGTAAACTGAGTTTTTGCATGTAATAGTAGAGTTCTTGTGTGGTCCGCTGTAGGAACCTGTTTTCAGAGGTAGGTAACCAAGGTCTCTCCAAATTAAACAAACCAAGTGTTACTGGGAGCTTTTGAATTCAATAACTGCATGCATTCTAAAGCTTTGGGGAGTTAAAATAGTTATTTGTAGGTATCTGCGTGGGCTAAGTGTATTGGGGGGCTGTGTATGTTTCGTGGGTGTCGGGTATCTTAGACGGGTGGGGCTGTTTGTCTACCTAGTCTCATCTGGGGTGCCGACTGCCTCTGCATATTGTCAACACCAGTAAAAGTAAAATCCTGTGCACCCCGTGACACCACTCCAAGAAGGTGTGGATGGGTATATAGGTTACAATAAGAACTTTTACCCGATTTGGCAAGTCCTATCATAAGAATAAATCCTATAATAAAGTCTCCCGGTGTTGAGGAAGTGGATCTAGGAAAGGACTGAATTAATAGGTCGCTTAGGAAAGCGTGAAAAGTGTGTGTTATACTAGGACTTTGACACGATTTAGCGAATTCCTTTTATAAGAGAAATCCTATATCGTGTTGCGGAAGTGTATCGATAATTAATAGGTCGCTTAGGAAAGCATGAAAAGTGTATGCATGTGCTGGGACTTTGACCTGATTTTGCAAGCTCCCCTCATACAATAAAATCCTGTATAAGAATGTCTCCCTGTGTTTGAGAAAGTGTATCAGGTTAGGCTAGAAACTGCAGGTTGTGTTAGGTAAAACGGAGTATGTGTGAGTGAATGTGAATAAAATCCTGAATGAGTAAAGTCTCCCTGTATGGAGGAAGTGTATAGGCTTAGAAAATACATAGTGTGTGTGTATGTGTGTGTGTTGCCAGTCCGGAGTGGGGGATTGCGCAACCTTCCAGTGCAGGCGGGAGGGGCGCATCTAGTCCTCACTAGGAAAGAGGAAAGAAAACCATATGGGAAATGTTGAAAGATAAGAAATTAACAAAATAGTATGTTTAAATAATTATCCTTACATAACATAGGAATATTAACAAATGTTAAGTGAGAAGTATAAAGTATATAATGGTGTGAGATAGAAAAGTATAAAATACAGAAACGTAGCTATAGTATGCGTTTGAAGTAATCCAGTACTGCTGAAAGAAAGAACGGCCGTAGACACATAAATAGAAGCGAAGCAGTAGGGTCAATAGCGACAGCTGCTAGAAGTATTCAGTAAAGTGAGTAGACAGTGAGATAAAGCAGAGCGAGGTTAAGCTTAACGGACCCCGAGGTGAATAGAAGAGAAGAACAGGAGTGTAAATCACAGAGAGAGAGAGAGAGAGAGATTGGTTTTGAACAAGTGAATAGCACAGTAAAGATAGGAAATAGTGCAGAAACTATTAATAGCTAAACTAGAAATAAGAAAATTAACTAACAATAAAATAGAATATAAGGAATAATGAAGAACAAGCAATAAAATAAGTGAAACACCAGTATAAATCCTAGGGGCCTAGCAACCCCTATGCAAAGAAGAAATAATAATGATATCTGTGAATGGGAAAAACACACAGTGATATTTGAGGTGCTGTACTGGAATAAGACATTAAGTCATCTGTAGTATTCAGTAATACAGTTGCAGACAGTATAGTGTAGGCTTTAATATGAGGTATTAAGTGCAGTGACTAATGAATTATTATCTGGGAAAGTGTGTATCCCTACCTTGGAAAATAGTTAATAAAAGCTGTGTATTATAGATGGGAGTGAAGAAATCTAAAATACCCTGAACACCGTCGGGGTGTTTAGGGAATAATAACTATTAATATGGCGACAAACGGACCCGTTTCTCCCTGTAATATAGAGATAGCAGAATGTAATAAAGTCATGAAGGCGCTGAAAGAATTCCACCAATTCGGCTCGAATATGAAAGAGCAAACTGGATAAATGTAGGGCAACAACATTACCCTGTTAACAGGATAAATAAAATAAAATAAAGAATTCAGGGAGGCAATTATGAATTCGAACAATCACATAAAACCAGAATAAGAAGCTCAATATACCAGCGTTTTGATGTCAGCATTCTATCATCAGAAAATACATCATAATAAAGCCAGATATGACTCTGCTCGCCTCGCAGACGTGCGAGGGGTTAGTAGAGCCATAGAGAATATCAAAGCGTATGGAGATCGCTCCCTGTTTTAGATGTGGGACTATCGGCCATTGGAAGAATGAGTGTAAGGTGATACTGGAACCTAGTGCATTAAAAGGTAATGCAGCTATACAAGAGTTTGCATCTTTTTCAAAAGAGCAACAACTAATCGTTTTGAGATTAGTAAGAATGGAAGTTTCACCTAGTGGTGTCTAGTCTCTGTTAGATCCATAGGTGGTTCATAGAGATTACAGTTTCTATGTGATGGAAGACGTATGAGATCACGTTTTACCTAACTGTTTAGTAAAGGCCAGGGATTAAATATTGCAGAATACCTACGATGAGAAATTGGCTAAATTTCCAATAGGAAAACGTATTTTGGGTTGAAGATTCTAGGTGAAATGCCAGGGGAATGGATTCTAAAGGTAACACATTTAAATTATATAACCAAACACTCATTGCAAATGCAGAAGGCCTTAGGGTTTGTCTAAATCATTATACATTTTATGTGGTTTTATTTTTAAATACATTTACATTGATGTGGTCTTATTCTGGAATGGGATTCTAGAATGGACGAAAGGGTGGAGGGGTCAGGAGGAATTAGCATTGGGGTTACCTAACCTAAAATGAACTTTACATTTTTTATGTGGTATGTTGGTTATGGAGAACCAGCAGGAGGATGAAATGTTTTGAAGAGGTATTTAAATGGTTTCTGAAGGACAGGGAAAGAAAGGGAGAGGAAACATTTTAATGGTGACGAAAGCCCTGAATATTAAAAATTCCTAATGAAGAATGATCAACTTCATTAGGAATTAAATAGACGGGGGGTTTCATTATATAATTCATGAGAAACACCATTCTCTATCCAAACCATTATTTTAGGAGATTATTATTATTTCTGTAGGGAGTTTTAAAGAGTTGTAATTCTAAGATGATTAGTTATTCAAATTGGTTTATTTTTTATTTAACATGTGGGTTTTTAATTACGTGTTTGAAAGAAGAAAAAAAACAGTTTACTTAGGTCCTGGTTTTTGGGGTACATATACAGTGGTACTGTGTTCAGGCTGCATATAGAAAGGACAGGGATGACAGTAACTTCACATGGGTTATGATACATTATGATACCTCCAAAAAAACCCTAACCGGCTGAAGAAAGAGCGACAAAGGCAATGAGAGACGGTGACTTTTACCACTATCTGAGTCCGAGCCATAAACCAGGGCCGGAGTGCTGAGAGCGCGTGTGGAGTGAGTGTGGAGAGAGAGAACAAGTTCAGGTGAGAGACTTGTGTACGTGGGAGAAACTGAAGTATCTACTTGGATATTAAAATCGGGACATTATCAAGGGCCATGAAATGTAACAGGGAAAAGTTACATGTGCCGTTGGGAAAATGAAATGTGAACGATATCTGAAGAAGACCAGCTAGAATGATAAGTACTGGCTGAAGGAAAGGGGGGGTGGTATACAGCCTGCTAACTATTTAAACTAGGAATGTATTGAGATACTGATCTTTCATTACCAGGCCTCTCATGACAGGAGGGGTGGTATACAGCCTGCTAACTATTTAAACTAGGAATGCATTGAGATACTGATCTTTCATTACCAGGCCTCTCATGACAGGAGGGGTAGTATACAGCCTGCTAACTATTTAAACTAGGAATGCAATGAGATACTGATCTTTCATTACCAGGCCTCTCATGACAGGAGGGGTGGTATACAGCCTGCTAACTATTTAAACTAGGAATGCATTGAGATACTGATCTTTCATTACCAGGCCTCTCATGACAGGAGGGGTGGTATACAGCCTGCTAACTATTTAAACTAGGAATGCATTGAGATACTGATCTTTCATTACCAGGCCACTCATGACAGGAAAACAGGGACAAAGGGGGGCTGTAATGAGAAGAGTTATAACCGGCAATAAAAAGTTGTTTATAAATGTATGTTCTAACAGGGATGATGCCAAGTTGATAAAACTGGAATTTGAGCCTTAGTCTCAAAGTAAGCAAGGAGTTGAGTCATTCTAAATTCGAGTTGGATAATTTATCAAATGTTTTAGTTGTGATTGGGATACAGCGAGAGAGAATTGCTGAAGCACGATGAGGGGTGGATAATTTATAAAATGTTTTAGTTGTGATTGGGATACAGCGAGAGAGAATTGCTGAAGCACGATAAGGGTTGGATAATTTATAAAATGTTTTAGTTGTGATTGGGATACAGCGAGAGAGAATTGCTGAAGCACGATGAGGGGTGGGGGCGCTGCTAACATTGATGTGGCCGAGAGAGTCTCCAGAAACTTCTCTCTAAGTGTCATCGTGAGGGGAGGTGGTTTGTTTGGGGGAATCACTGGATGATGGCTTGGGACAACCATGAAAGTTTTTTTATTTTAGTCAGTATGTTTTTAGGTTTCGTGGAACATGAGGGTGTTCATTGTTCCAGAGGAGGGAATGGTGTATATTGACTAACTGATTTGAGAATGTGTTAGGATGTTTATAACTGTAGAAAATACATTAGGAGTACAGTGTGTTATGGGTTAGATGTAATGATAGAGTATAGTGTGTTATGGGTTAGATGTAATGATAGAGTATAGTGTGTTATGGGTTAGATGTAATGATAGAGTATAGTGTGTTATAGGTTAGATGTAATGATAGAGTATAGTGTGTTATGGGTTAGATGTAATGATAGAGTATAGTGTGTTATGGGTTAGATGTAATGATTGAGGAGTATCATTCCCAGAGACTGTATATTGTTACAGCAGCTCATAGAAGGAGAGCAGCTAACTGTACACAATATGGGGAATTAGTTGAACATTACACATACCTAGATCATGGAGAGAGTAGAAGAGATACCAGTGGCATTTCAGACATCATGGTAAACTTTCAGGACACCTGTGAGTTTTGTTAGGTTGGATATTATTCCCAACTCATTCATTTTTCTCCAATTTCTAACAGCCGGTGAACATTTGACAGCTTACATGAAGGAGGTATTCTCACTGCAGAGGCTGTAGGGACAGTAACAGAAGGAGCTGTAGGGACAGTAACTGAAGGAGCTGTAGGGACAGTAACAGAAGGAGCTGTAGGGACAGTAACTGAATGAGCTGTAGGGACAGTAACTGAAGGAGCTGTAGGGACAGTAACTGAAGGAGCTGTAGGGACAGTAACTGAAGGAGCTGTAGGGACAGTAACTGAAGGAGCTGTAGGGACAGTAACTGAATGAGCTGTAGGGACAGTAACTGATGGAGCAGTAGGGACAGTAACTGAAGGAGCTGTAGGGACAGTAACTGCTGCTCGATCATCCTATTTTTCCAACTTAATTGAGGAAAATAAGAACAATCCGAAATTTCTTTTTGATACTGTCGCAAAGCTAACTAAAAAGCAGCATTCGCAAATGGAGGATGGCTTTCACTTCAGCAGTAATACATTTATGAACTTCTTTGAGGAAAAGATCATGATCATTAGAAAGCAAATTACGGACTCCTCTTTAAATCTGGGTATTCCTCCAAAGCTCCATTGTCCTGAGTCTGCACAACTCTGCCAGGACCTTGGCTCAAGGGAGATACTAAAGTGTTTTAGTACTATATCTCTTGACACAATGATGAAAATAATCATGGCCTCCAAACCCTCAAGCTGCATACTGGACCCTATTCCAACTAAATTACTGAAAGAGCTGCTTCCTGTGCTTGGCCCTCCTATGTTGAACATAATAAACGGCTCTCTATCCACCGGATGTGTACCAAGCTCACTAAAAGTGGCAGTAATAAAGCCTCTCTTGAAAAAGCCGAATCTTGACCCAGAAATGATAAAAAACTATCGGCCTATATCGAATCTTCCATTCCTCTCAAAAAATTTTGAAAAAGGTGTTGCACAGCAACTCACTGCCTTCCTGAAGACAAACAATGTATACGAAACGCTTCAGTCTGGTTTTAGACCCCATCATAGCACTGAGACTGCACTTGTGAAGGTGGTAAATGACCTTTTAATGACGTCAGACCGAGGCTCTGAATCTGTCCTCGTGCTCCTAGATCTTAGTGCCGCTTTTGATACCATCGATCACCACATTCTTTTGGAGAGATTGGAAACCCAAATTGGTCTACATGGACAAGTTCTGGCCTGGTTTAGATCTTATCTGTCGGAAAGATATCAGTTTGTCTCTGTGAATGGTTTGTCCTCTGACAAATCAATTGTAAATTTCGGTGTTCCTCAAGGTTCCGTTTTAGGACCACTATTGTTTTCACTATATATTTTACCTCTTGGGGATGTCATTCGAAAACATAATGTTAAATTTCACTGCTATGCGGATGACACACAGCTGTACATTTCAATGAAACATGGTGAAGCTCCAAAATTGCCCTCGCTAGAAGCCTGTGTTTCAGACATAAGGAAGTGGATGGCTGCAAACTTTCTACTTTTAAACTCGGACAAAACAGAGATGCTTGTTCTAGGTCCCAAGAAACAAAGAGATCTTCTGTTCAATCTGACAATTAATCTGGATGGTTGTACAGTCGTCTCAAATAAAACTGTGAAGGACCTCGGTGTTACTCTGGACCCTGATCTCTCTTTTGAAGAACATATCAAGACTGTTTCAAGGACAGCTTTTTTCCATCTACGTAACATTGCAAAAATCAGAAACTTTCTGTCAAAAATGACGCAGAAAAATTAATTCATGCTTTTGTTACTTCTAGCCTGGACTACTGCAATGCTCTACTTTCCGGCTACCCGGATAAAGCACTAAACAAACTTCAGTTAGTGCTAAATACGGCTGCTAGAATCCTGACTAGAACCCAAAAATGTGATCATATTACTCCAGTGCTAGCCTCCCTACACTGGCTTCCTGTTAAGGCAAGGGCTGATTTCAAGGTTTTACTGCTAACCTACAAAGCATTACATGGGCTTGCTCCTACCTATCTTTCCGATTTGGTCCTGCCGTACATACCTACACGTACGCTACGGTCACAAGACGCAGGCCTCCTAATTGTCCCTAGAATTTCTAAGCAAATGGCTGGAGGTAGGGCTTTCTCCTAGAGAGCTCCATTTTTATGGAATAGTCTTCCTACCCATGTGAGAGACGCAGACTCAGTCTCAACCTTTAAGTCTTTACTGAAGACTTATCTCTTCAGTAGGTCCTATGATTAAGTGTAGTCTGGCCCAGGAGTGTGAAGGTGAACGGAAAGGCTGGAGCAACGAACCGCCCTTGCTGTCTCTGCCTTGCCGGTTCCCCTCTTTCCACTGGGATTCTCTGCCTTTAACCCTATTACAGGGGCTGAGTCACTGACTTACTGGTGTTCTTCCATGCCGTCCATGGGAGGGGTGCGTCACTTGAGTGGGTTGAGTCACTGACGTGGTCTTCCTGTCTGGGTTGGCGCCCCCCCTTGGGTTGTGCCATGGCAGAGATTTTTGTGGGCTATACTCGGCCTTGTCTTCGGACGGTAAGTTGGTGGTTGTAGACATCCCTTTAGTGGTGTGGGGGCTGTGCTTTGGCAAAGTGGGTGGGGTTATATCCTGCCTGTTTGGCCCTGTCCGGGGGTATCATCGGATGGGGCCACAGTGTCTTCTGATCCCTCCTGTCTCAGCCTCCAGTATTTATGCTGCAGTAGTTTATGTGCCGGGGGGCTAGGGTCAGTCTGTTTCATCTGGAGTATTCTCTTGTCTTATCCGGTGTCCTGTGTGAATTTAAATATGCTCTCTCTAATTCTCTCTTTCTCTCTTTCTTTCTCTCGGAGGACCTGAGCCCTAGGACCATGCCTCGGGACTACCTGGCATGATGACTCCTTGCTGTCCCCAGTCCACCTGGCCATGCTGCTGCTCCAGTTTCAACTGTTCTGCCTGCGGCTACGGAACCCTGACCTGTTCACCGGACGGGCTTGTTGCACCCTCGACAACTACAATGATTATTATTATTTGACCATGCTGGTCATTTATGAACATTTTAACATCTTGACCATGTTCTGTTATAATATCCACCCGGCACAGCCAGAAGAGGACTGGCCACCCCTCATAGCCTGGTTCCTCTCTAGGTTTCTTCCTAGGTTTTTGGCCTTTCTAGGGAGTTTTTCCTAGGGAGTTTTTCCTAGCCACCGTGCCTCTTTCACATGCATTGCTTGCTGTTTGGGGTTTTAGGCTGGGTTTCTGTACAGCACTTTGAGATTTCAGCTGATATACGAAGGGCTATATAAATAAATTTGATTTGATTCGATTAACTGAAGGAGCTGTACGGACAGTAACTGAAGGAGCTGTAGGGACAGTAACTGAAGGAGCTGTAGGGACAGTAACAGAAGGAGCTGTAGGGACAGTAACTGAAGGAGCTGTAGGGACAGTAACTGAAGGAGCTGTAGGGACAGTAACTGAAGGAGCTGTAGGGACAGTAACTGAAGGAGCAGTAGGGACAGTAACTGAAGGAGCTGTAGGGACAGTAACAGAAGGAGCTGTAGGGACAGTAACTGAAGGAGCTGTAGGGACAGGAACTGAAGGAGCTGTAGTAGAAGCGTAGAATGCTATATTGACAGCATGGAATTGGACTACTGCACAAATGAGGGGTATTGTGAGACTATAGTCATGGGCCATGTTGGAAGTAGCAGTGGTTACTTTAGTAGCATTGTTGGGATATTGGTTTATGACGACTCATGTCACATGGATTGGTTACTGGTAACTATGGGACCGATGGGAGGACAGGGGATGCGGTTATTCAAATATCACAAATTATGTTATCAGGAAATGACCCATGTGTTCCAGTGTGTATATCCTCAGGTGGAACCAAGATATAACCAAAGGCACAGGCTGAATTCTGGAGATTGAGTGTACATCAGGAGACACCAGGCAGGGGTGTGGGACAGCATTGGTCTGAGAGACACACTACTCCAAACAGTACCTGCAGTAGTTAAGATCGTCATGTCTCTCCTTGGGAGGGAGCATAGTTCTCACGTGAAGTGAGGTCCAACTGCATAATGGGTGAGTGAAGACACCATGACAGAGGAAGCAGAGAGAGAGAGAGACTAGAGTCCACTGTAAGACATACAGATGGGTTGGGTCTGGGAACTACTATAAACATCATAGTTGGTTTGGGGTTTAGCAGCTTTATTGGATAATGCATCATATGATAGAGGATAGAGGGGTAATTGTACTGTGAACAAAATGTTAAACATGGAGTAAAACAAACATACAGTCAATAATAGAGTAGAAAAACAAGTCTATATACAATGTGTGCAAATGAGGTGAGATAAGGGAGGTAAGGTAATAAATCGGCCATGGTGGCGAAGTACACTGCTCAAAAAAATAAAGGGAACACTTAAATAACACAATGTAACTCCAAGTCAATCACACTTCTGTGAAATCAAACTGTCCACTTAGGAAGCAACACTGATTGACAATAAATTTCACATGCTGTTGTGCAAATGGAATAGACAACAGGTGGAAATTATAGGCAATTAGCAAGACACCCCCAATAAAGGAGTGGTTCGGCAGGTGGTGACCACAGACCACTTCTCAGTTCCTATGCTTCCTGGCTGATGTTTTGGTCACTTTTGAATGCTGGCGGTGCTTTCACTCTAGTGGTAGCATGAGACGGAGTCTACAACCCACACAAGTGGCTCAGGTAGTGCAGCTCATCCAGGATGGCACATCAATGCGAGCTGTGGCAAGAAGGTTTGCTGTGTCTGTCAGCGTAGTGTCCAGAGCATGGAGGCGCTACCAGGAGACAGGCCAGTACATCAGGAGACGTGGAGGAGGCCGTAGGAGGGCAACAACCCAGCAGCAGGACCGCTACCTCCGCCTTTGTGCAAGGAGGAGCAGGAGGAGCACTGCCAGAGCCCTGTAAAATGACCTCCAGCAGGCCACAAATGTGCATGCGTCTGCTCAAACGGTCAGAAACAGACTCCATGAGGGTGGTATGAGGGCCCGACGTCCACATGTAGGGGTTGTGCTTACAGCCCAACACCGTGCAGGACGTTTGGCATTTGCCAGAGAACACCAAGATTGGCAAATTCGCCACTGGCGCCCTGTGCTCTTCACAGATGAAGCAGATTCACACTGAGCACATGTGACAGATGTGACAGAGTCTGGAGACGCCGTGGAGAACGTTCTGCTGCCTGCAACCTCCTCCAGCATGACCGGTTTGACGATGGGTCAGTCATGGTGTGGGATGGCATTTCTTTGGGGGGCTGCACAGCCCTCCATGTGCTCGCCAGAGGTAGCCTGACTGCCATTAGGTACCGAGACAAGATCCTCAGACCCCTTGTGAGACCATATGCTGGTGCGGTTGGCCCTGGGTTCCTCCTAATGCAAGACAATGTTAGACCTCATGTGGCTGGAGTGTGTCAGCAGTTCCTGCAAGAGGAAGGCATTGATGCTATGGACTGGCCCGCCCGTTCCCCAGACCTGAATCCAATTGAGCACATCTGGGACATCATGTCTCGCTCCATCCACCAACGCCACATTGCACCACAGACTGTCCAGGAGTTGGCGGATGCTTTAGTCCAGGTCTGGGAGGAGATCCCTCAGGAGACCATCCGCCACCTCATCAGGAGCATGCGCAGGCGTTGTAGGGAGGTCATACAGGCACGTGGAGGCCACACACACTACTGAGCCTCATTTTGACTTGTTTTAAGGACATTACATCAAAGTTGGATCAGCCTGTAGTGTGGTTTTCCACTTTAATTTTGAGTGTGACTCCAAATCCAGACCTCCATGGGTTGATAAATTGGATTTCCATTGATTATTTTTGTGTGATTTTGTTGTCAGCACATTCAACTATGTAAAGGAAAAAGTATTTAATAAGATTATTTCATTCATTCAGATCTACGATGTGTTATTTTAGTGTTCCCTTTATTTTTTTGAGCAGTATAAATACAATATAGCAATTAAACACTGGAATGGTAGATGTGCAGTAGATGAATGTGCAAAGTAGAGATACTGGGGTGCAAAGGAGCAAGATAAATAAATACAGTAGGGGATGAGGTAGTTGTTTGGGCTATTTACAGATGGGCTATGTACAGGTGCAGTGATCTGTGAGCTGCTCTGACAGCTGGTGCTTAAAGCTAGTGAGGGAGATAAGTGTCTCCAGTTTCAGTGATTTTTGAAGTTCGTTCCAGTCATTGGCAGCAGAGAACTGGAAGGAGAGGCGGCCAAAGGAGGAATTGGCTTTGGGGGTGACCAGTGAGATATACCTGCTGGAGCGCGTGCTACGGGTGGGTGCTGCTACGGTGACCAGCGAGCTGAGATAAGGCGGGGCTTTACCTAGCAGGTTCTTGTAGATGACCTGGAGCCAGTGGGTTTGGCGATGAGTATGAAGCGAGGGCCAGCCAACGAGAGCGTACATAGAGTCAGGTGAAGAGAGAGTGGGAATTATCATGGTTTTAGACTTTGGTTTTCATGCATATATAATTATGCATAGCTTATCACATTGTTAATACTGTTATGTTTTATGTCTTTTTGTTGCTTTCCAAGTCTTGTGCTATCACTCTCCTAGGAACCAGAGGGGAAAGTGGAGAGACTAAAAGCTGCTCCATCTGCCATTGAAGGAGACGGCAGATTCAGCTGGAATGGCATTTTGTTGTGTGATCATAATTCAGAGGACATAAGTCTCGGAAATTGTACACATTTGTTTGTTTGTTAAATTCTTGTTTTCTAATCATTTGTTAGTTTTTTTATTGATGTTTTATTATCATTGTTTATACATTTATTAGTAATTTCCAAGTTTATATGAACTGAACATTAGGATGCTATTGTTCAAGACGAGGGACTGTTGGATTCGACATTGGTATCACATTGGTATCACATTGGTGTTACATTGGTATCACATTGGTATTACATTGGTATCACATTGGTATCACATTGGTATTACATTGGTATTGCATTGGTATCGCATTGGAATTACATTGGTATTACATTGGTATCACATTGGTATTACATTGGTATCACATTGGTATTACATTGGTATCACATTGGTATTACATTGGTATCACATTGGTATCACATTGGTATCACATTGGTATCACATTTCCATTTAGCTCCAACTTGATACATTCCTGTTCCAGTTCCCTCAATGGTGGTTGAGATGGGGAAGTTCTGCACTTCTCTTCTTCTTGTTGCTACTGTAGAAAGAGATGGTCTGTGTTACAGTCAACAGAAGAGTGTGTGTGTGTGTGTGTGTGTGTGTGTGTGTGTGTGTGTGTGTGTGTATGTGTGTTCGTGTGTGTGTGTGTGTGTGTGTGTGTGTGTGTGTGTGTGTATGTGTGTTCGTGTGTGTGTGTGTGTGTGTGTGTGTATGTGTGTTCGTGTGTGTGTGTGTGTGTGTGTATGTGTGTTCGTGTGTGTGTGTGTGTGTGTGTGTGTGTGTGTGTGTGTGTGTGTGTGTGTGTGTGTGTGTGTGTTGTATTTACCTTTGTAACTTGGTAATGACTTTGTTGATCCATCGTGCATCTGGAGTCACACAGACAGTGGCTTTGTCCTTCTTGGTAATGCTGATGAATGAAGGGAGGGATATATTACAGCGTCACCATGGTTACATATCATACACTGCAGAATAAAACATATCATAAAATGTCAATAAGAATGTACACATATTTAGCAGATGTTATTACGGCTGTAGGGAAATGGTTGTGTTCCCAGCTCCAACAGCGCAGTAATATCCAGAAAATACACACAAATCTGAGTAAAAGAATGGAATTAAGAAATCTATAAATATTAGGACGAGCAAAGTCAGAGTACTGTATATGTAAATGTATGTATATATACAGTACCAGTCAAAAGTTTGGACACCTACTCATTTCAGGGTTTTTATTTATTTTACTATTTTCTACATTGTACAATAATAGTGAAGACATCACAACTATGAAATAACACATATGGATTCATGTAGTAACCCAAAAAGTGTTAAACAAATAAAAATATATTTTATATTTGAGATTGTTCAAAGTAGCCACCCTTTGCCTTGATGATAGCTTTTCACACTCTTGGCATTCCTTCGACCTCATGGCTTGGTTTTTGCTCTGACATGCACTGACAACTGTAGGACCTTTATATAGACAGGTGTGAGATGTTCCAAATCATGTCTAATCAATTGAATTTACCACAGGTGGACTCCAATCAAGTTGTAGAAACATCTCAAGGCTAATCAATGGAAACAGGATGTATCTAAACTCAATTTCGAGTCTCATAGCAAACCGTCTGAATACTTATGTAAATAAGGTGTTTCTGTTTTTTATTTTTAATACATTTGCTAAAATGTCTAAACCTGTTTTTGCTTTGTTATTATGGAGTATTGTGTGTAAATTGATGAGGACAATTTTTTATTTAATAAATTTTAGAAAAAGGCTGTAAACATAATAAAATGTGGAAAAAGTCAAGGGGTCTGAATACTTTATGAACACACTGTATGTATATGTATACATGTGTGATTGAATGTATAGTCATTGTGGACAGTATGTGGATAGAATATATAGTATATCTGTAGAATAGGTAGGATATAATAGTATATATACACCAATAGTTGAATAGGATGACCTTGACTAGAAAAACATATTTGTAATCTGTGATTGTCTGGAGTCCCTGCCACATACTGAGTTTCGGGGGAAATTGCTATAGGCTACCACTGCAAATGCCCACATTTATTCCAATGTCTTAGCCTTGGTTATGAATAGGAACATTGAACTCATCATCAGTGACTAATGATTGGTTTGCATAGCATGCAGTAAAGCGACTATACTGACTAATTAATTTCCCCTCCACCACGACCTATCCCCCACGCTTCTTCCCCCTATGCATTAGAAAACCACAGTTTAGCGCTTCGTTCAAGACCTCGCTGACTGACTCACATGATCTATGTGTGGAGACAATGACAGCCACCATGGGTTTTAGGGGCGGTTTCCAGGACACAGATGAAGCCTGGACAACAACAACAAAAAGCATGGAGATCCACTGGGCCACTGGTTACCAACCAATCGATCCACTTCAAGGCATTCCTAGTCGATCACCAAGTGCGCCTACAGCGCTGGCCAATCGGATAGCTCAAATCACTGTTCCTACAGCTTCCACGACCCCACGCAAAGTTTGATACCATAAGATTTCATAACTTTTAAAACCATGACCAGAGAGAAATTATCAAAGAATACAGCAAACAGCTGCTGTTTTTTATGAGTGAGATCATGTTTAAGTTTTCATTCTGCTCTGTCACTGTTTTCATTCAACACTATTACAAAACATAAAACATGCTTCTCTCTACTTCCACTTGCGCTGCAAATGCAGTGAATGAGTAGCCAAGTAGCGCTGTGTTTTTATTAGTAGTAGCAGCTGTCCTGTCTATTTTAATAGGGAGGGATATTTAACTTTCTATGGTCATAGGAACAACATGAATTTGTGCAGGAGACACATGCGGTGTGACTCGACTTTAGCCATCAGGTGGAAGACGTTGTCCCCTCTCTCTGGTCAGTCTCACCGGAGGAAAGGAAGGAGAGAGCAGGACCGTGTGAGGCGGACCCTCTGCTGTTCTCTCCCTCCCTCCGCTGAGACTAATGCAGTGTTCAAAACTACTGGGAACTCTGAAATCTCAGACTTCCGACTTCAGTGTGTTCAAGACAACTGGAAACTGAAAAAAACGAGATCCGATTAGGAAAAATCTTTTGAACGGTCATCCGACTCTAAATTCCAAATCGGTAACTGGGGCATCTTTCTAGAACTCCAACTTTCTGACCTGAATTCACTGACTTCATGATTTGACCTAGTTCTTTTTCCCAGAGTTCTCAGTTTTCTTGAAAGCACCATGACAGAAGCAGAGACTATCAGTCCAGTAAAATAAAAGCCAATTATTTCAATTTATGCTCAGCTGTGCCTCGCAAGTGCTACACCAACTGATCTATTTTGTTATCAAAGCTCGAGTTTTGAAATATAATATTGTCTGAGAATAACAATATTGGCAGGACAGGCATATACACAAGTAGAAAAAAGGGTTCCAAAAGGGTTCTTCAGCTGTCCCCATAGGAGAACACTTTTTGGTTCCAGGCCGAACTCTTAGTTTCAGATAGAACCCTTTTGAGTTCCATGTAGAACCCTCTGTGGAAAGGGTTTTTGGAACCCAAAAAGGGTTATTCAAAGGGTTCTACTATGGGAACAGCCAAAGAACCCTTTTGGGTTCTAGATAGCACCTTTTTTCTAAGCGTGTAGCCAATAGAATGTGATAATGTATTAGGCAAACTGTGATAATGTATTAGGCATACTGTGATAATGTATTAGGTATACTGTGATAATGTATTAGGCATACTGTGATAATGTATGAGGTATACTGTGATCATGTATTAGGCATGCTGTGATCATGTATTAGGAATGCGGTGATAATGTATTAGGCATACTGTGATAATGTATTAGGCATACTGTGATCATGTATTATGCATACTGTGATAATGTATTAGGCATAATGTGATAATGTATTAGGCAGACCAGGTAATGTATTAGGGCTAATGTGATAATGTATTAGGAATGCTGGGATAATGTATTAGGAATGCTGGGATAATGTATTAGAAATGCTGTGATAATGTATTAGGCAGACCAGGTAATGTATTAGGGCTACTGTACAAACCTCATTCATACAGAACAGTTTTTATTTGGTTAATGTAACTTTTTTTTAAAGTCATGTTTAAAAATATATATATTTCAGAAATAGATCTTGGCTTGCTTTTTGACTGTGAAAGTGTTGTTGACTGGTTGTTAGGTGGTGTTAGTTGACTCACATGATCTCTGTTTGACGACAGTGGGCACCTGGAGGTAGGATCTCTATCCTGTAGAACAGCCTAGGAGAGATGAAAGCAGAGGACGTTCGGATGCAGCGACACTTCTGACATGCAGCACAGCCGTTCATGGGGAATGCTGCAGGGATGAAGACCGTGAATATTACATACAATAACAATATAGTATTGTTCGGATTTGGGGTTAAAGGTTAAGGTTTAAGGGATAGGGTTAAAACCTTAAAATCATCACTAAAAGTTGCACTTTGAAACATGTGAATGTTACAAAGACAAAACGGATTCTAGATCAGCACTCTTAGGGCTCTATTCAGTCTGTATCATCGCTGAAGCGTTACAGATCAAATCAAATCAAAGTTTATTTGTCTCGTGCGCCGAATACAACGGGTAGATTACCTTACAGTGAAATGCTTACTTACAGGCTCTAACCAATAGTGCATAAAAGGTATTAGGTGAACAATAGGTAAGTAAAGAAATAAAAACACCAGTAAAAAGACAGTGATTGCGTGATAGCAATGTAACGGTAATATCTGATTGAGACGACATGCAGCGTTTACCGTGAATGCAGTTTCCGCTAAGGAACATTGCCTTTAAATTTCACTCACGCTGCAACGCAGAACTTCTGCCATACGGATTGAATACAGACCCTACTCTGAGACACTTAAAATTGCAATGGATTGATTGTGATCATTGGAATTAAATTGTTAAAAAAAAAAAAAGATAATAGGTTTGGTTTGTCCATAGTTCAAGAGTCAAGTTGAACAGATTCATATATATATATAGATAAAGATGCAATATCTCACCTTGAAGAGCCACGAACCAGCAGAGAGTCAGGGAGACCAACAGGTAGTGTGGCTTGAAAGGCATCTTGAGTCTGTGTTGGCTGTGGTCGGCTGGTGTCTACTGAAACTGAATGATGTTGTCTCTGGGTTTATATTGCTGCAATAAAGGAAGTGTGGGGGAATCCCTCGTCTTCACACAAAATGATGATCAGACTTTTGGAGAATATAAACATGTCTATATATATTCACTATTTTAACTTTATCCTTAATTTATTGCCTAGTGATTAATTCTATTGAAATTAAACCTGCCATATTGAGAATCTGTCTTGTTACAATTGTAAAGAGGATTTTAATGATAATATAATCAAATAATACTTCAGCAATCTAGTCAAAACATGGTAAATGCTGGGTTGAACAAGTAGAAACTCAGTGGTTCAGATTGGATAGCGTTTAAAAACGGAATTTCTCGTAGACATACAGACAGGTCCATAATTGACCTTGATAAAGATGAACAAAAAAGACTGTATAAAATCAATAATACAAACACTGAGCTATATTGTATGCAACAAAAAAAGGGGAAATTATGTTATTTATACTAATACAATTGCTCAGTGAAAGTGATTTTGTTTCACAAGTCATATATTTTTTTCTCTCTCAAAAAGATAGGGGTTAAAATGGCACTGCTGTTTTCAATACCTCACCTAGAGAGGATAATGGCCACTGAGCCTTTTTCTACTGTAAGGGCTGTCGTGAGAGAGAGACCAATGTGCAGCGGAGTTAGTGTTCATCATTGAATATTTAATAAAGAAAGAACACCATACAAACAAAACAAGAAAACTGACAGCCAAACAGTCCTGTCAGGTGCAAACACTAAACAGAAACAATTACCCACAAAACCCAAAGGCAAAACATGCTCCTTATGTGTGACTCCCAATCAGCAACAACGAGCTTCAGCTATGCCTGATTGGGAGCCACACACGGCCCAAAACAAAGAAATACAAAAACATAGAAAAAGGAACATAGAACGCCCACCCAATGTAATACCCTGGCCTAACCAAAATAAAGAACAAAAACCCCTCTCTATGGCCAGGGCGTTACATCTACTATGTTTTATAGGATCTTCTTTTACACCTGTTACGTTAGGTTATGAGAATGAAGAACACATCAGGAGGGATCTTAGACCTGTTACGTTAGGTTATGAGAATGAAGAACACATCAGGAGGGATCTTAGACCTGTTACGTTAGGTTATGAGAATGAAGAACACATCAGGAGGGATCTTAGACCTGCTACGTTAGGTTATGAGAATGAAGAACACATCAGGAGGGATCTCAGACCTGCTACGTTAGGTTATGAGAATGAAGAACACATCAGGAGGGATCTTAGACCTGTTACGTTAGGTTATGAGAATGAAGAACACATCAGGAGGGATCTTAGACCTGTTACGTTAGGTTATGAGAATGAAGAACACATCAGGAGGGATCTTAGACCTGTTACGTTAGGTTATGAGAATGAAGAACACATCAGGAGGGATCTTAGACCATTCCTCTATAACAGAGTCTTTCCAGATCCTTGATATCTCTTGTCTGCGCTCATGGACTGTCCTCTTCAAACCACAGGTTTTCAATGGGGTTCAAGTCCGGAGACTGAGATGACCTTTACAAACTGTTAATTTTGTGGTCAATTAACAATTTCTTTGCTGATTTTGATTTGTGCTTGGGGTTATTGTCTTACTGGAAGATCCACTTGTGGCCAAGTTTCAGACTCCTGGAGAAGGCAACCAAGTTTTTGGCTGAAATGGTCTGGTTCTTGGCAAATTTGATGATGCCGTTGACCGTAACAAGGGCCCCAGGACAAAACAAAAATTTGCTTTTTGGTCTTCATTTAAGGTTAGGGTTAAGGTTAGGGTTAGTTTGAAAAAATCTGATTTTTCAGAGTATAAATTGTAGAAATAGGCAGAGTTTATGACTTTGTGGACAAAAAAAAGAACAAGCAAAATAGTCCCATAACATCAAAGATCCACCACCATATTTTACAGTTGGTATGAGGCTCCTTTTTAATGGCATCCAACAAATGTAAACACCTGCAGTTTGGAACCTGTACTGTGTTCAGATGACATGAAAATAAAGATATTTTTATAATAAATCTTTATGGGTGTCAATAATTGTGGAGCTGACTGTATATACTGCATGTGCAGCAACATCTCCTCCTTGGGAATTAATACAGTACTATTATTACCCTATCATATCTTTTCCCTATCAGAATCATTCTGCCACACATTTATCAAGGCTGATAGCTTCATATCACTTGTGTTCTTTTCCCTATCAGAATCATTCTGCCACACATTTATCAAGGCTGATAGCTTCATATCACTTGTGTTTAATTTAGATTCATTTCACTTGATCGGGTGCAAGGAACCCAGAATAAGGAACTGACAATTCCAACAAGCATTAAGACGCCAGACAATGTTTTTTTATTAGCAGACTGATTGAAAGAGATCTCTATTGGCAGTGGACTGCCCAGTGAAGAACACATCTAATTTTACATTGTGGTCATTTATCAGACGCTCTTATCCAGAGCAACTTACATATAAGGCTTGTTCCCATTGGCAGTTTGAAATGACTCAAATCCACATTTTTTTGCATATCCAATTTTAATCTGTTATTTTTCCTACAGTCTGAACAGCAAAAAGCACATGGAATTGGACATTTCAAGTCACCTTTCAAACCACCTTCATAGGTCAGATACAAATCTGATTCCTGGCCATGCGACTTGTGTCTGAACGGTCAAATTTGATTTATTTGTGGTTTTTAGGCTGTTGTTGGGCATATCTTGCTGCTTCCTAGCTACTCTGTTGACAGTTTGACAAGAACATGAGAGCGCTAACTAGCTTGTTAGTTGTTTACAAACAAATTAGTGAATGTGGTAGAAAGGTAAACAGCTAGCTAGTTGACTGCTGTGGCTAGCTAGTTGAATGCTGTGGCTAGCTAGTTGACTGCTGTGGCTAGCTAGTTGACTGCCGTGGCTAGCTAGTTGACTGTTGTGGCTAGCTAGTTGACTGCTGTGGCTAGCTAGTTGACTACTGTGGCTAGCTAGTTGACTGCTCTGGTTAGCTAGTTGACTACTGTGGCTAGCTAGTTGACTGCTGTGGCTAGCTAGTTGACTACTGTGTCTAGCTAGTGGACTGCTGTGGCCGAAAAATAACTTGTTTTGAAAGTTAAATCAACTTGTCCTTTGAGAATTTAAAGGTGTTCTGACACTATGATTTTGAACATTCAAAGTATGTGGGAAACATCCCTGGCAGGTATTGTTGTCATCTTAGCTTGCTACATAACTTCTGAGTGATAGGAAGCAGGAGCACCAATCAGCCTACACCACCGCACATACACCCATTGTTAGTGTGACAACTAGCCATGTCATCAAATGAATGCTGTCTGAACACACACCCATCGTTACTAGGACAACTAGCCATGTCATCAAATGAATGCTGTCTGAACACACACCCATCGTTACCATGACAACTAGCCATGTCATCAAATGAATGCTGTCTGAACACAAACCCATCGTTACTATGACAACTAGCCATGTCATCAAATGAATGCTGTCTGAACACACACCCATCGTTACCATGACAACTAGCCATGTTATCAAATGAATGCTGTCTGAACACAAACCCATCGTTACTATGACAACTAGCCATGTCATCAAATGAATGCTGTCTGAACACACACCCATCGTTACCATGACAACTAGCCATGTTATCAAATGAATGCTGTCTGAACACAAACCCATCGTTACTATGACAACTAGCCATGTCAGCAAATGAATGCTGTCTGAACACTTACAAATCCGATGTGGTCACTTGTAACTTGCTGTTTGGACAGTGAGAAATTCCAAAACGGACTTGAAAAACATAACTGATGTGAGCATTAAGGCCTGCAGTGTGAGCAAGGTTTTAGTGCATTCAACTAGGCCTAAATTTAGCAGGGAGAACAACGACTTCCAGTAGCCCATTTTCAAAAAAGCAGAATTAGTGGCAGGAAGAAAAAAACACTGAATTAATTAGTCTCCTTGGAATTCCCATTCATCATAAATAGCATGATGTTTCAAATTTCGTAAGACTTGTTTGTGGTGAGCATGTATCTCTTCTTATTATCATCTAATAACAATCCTTTTAGATTTTAATTTAATTTTAATTGAACCTTTATTTAACCAGGTAGACCAGTTAAGAACAAATTCTTATTTACAATGACGACCTAGGAACAGTGGGTTAACTGCCTTGTTCAGGGGCAGAACGAGGTCTGTATCCTGACTAAATCCTGACTAAATAACAGACATATTAAGGCAGTTGGAAAATAATTTAAATAATTATTTCACCTGTATTTAAACAGGTAGACCAGTTGAGAACAAGTTCTCATTTACAACTGCGACCTGGCCAAGATAAAGCAAAGCAGTGCGACAAAAACAACAACACAGAGTTACACAATAAACAAACGTACAGTCATGGGTAGAATAACATGGGTAGAATAACATGGGTAGAATAAAATGGGGTGAATAACATGGGGTGAATAACATGGGTTGAATAACATGGGTAGAATAACATGGGGTGAATAACATGGGTAGAATAACATGGGTAGAATAACATGGGTAGAATAACATGGGTTGAATATCATGGGTAGAATAACATGGGTTGAATAACATGGGTTGAATAACATGGGTATAATAACATGGGTAGAATAACATGGGTAGAATAACATGGATTGAATATCAAGGGTAGAATAACATGGGTTGAATAACATGGGTAGAATAACATGGGTAGAATAACATGGGTAGATTAACATGGGTAGAATAACATGGGTAGAATAACATAGGTAGAATAACATGGGTAGAATAACATGGGTACAATAACATGGGTACAATAACATGGGTAGAATAACATGGGTAGAATAACATGGGTAGAATAACATGGGTATAATAACATGGGTAGAATAACATGGGTAGAATAACATGGGTAGAACAACATGGGTAGAATAACATGGGTAGAATAACATGGGTTGAATAACATGGGTAGAATAACATGGGTGAATAACATTGGTAGAATAACATGGGTAGAATAACATGGGTAGAATAACATGGGTAGAATAACATGGGTAGAATAACATATGTCTTATAAAAAAGGCTATTATGGTAAGATAAAATACGATTAGATTAAGGCTAATACAAGTTTATAACAAAGTAATAATTCAATATTAGCTGTGTTAGTATTACTATATTACCATACTTTAATAGTCCCAGACTGACAGTGAGTCTAGTAGACAGGATGCCTATTATATCAGTACCATCATTATAATACAGGTTTTTATGGCTTTGCAGAACCAAAAAACTCCAAATCGACCAAAGGAGGAAGAAAGAACAGCATTTCACTTTCTGGATTTGACTTTCCCAAACCTCTGAACCAGAATAGAAAGTTAGCCAATATAATGAAACTGAACACCGTGTGGGTAAACAACATGCAGCCAGCCCATGTATGTGCCACCTTCTATGATCTGAGTATGATGAGCATGGTGGGTCAGTGGTAACCTGGGGTGTATTAGTATGATGAGCATGGTGGGTCAGTGGTAACCTGGGGTGTATTAGTATGATGAGCATGGTGGGTCAGTGGAAACCTGGGGTGTATTAGTATGATGAGCATGGTGGGTCAGTGGAAACCTGGGGTGTATTAGTATGATGAGCATGGTGGGTCAGTGGTAACCTGGGGTGTATTAGTATGATGAGCATGGTGGGTCAGTGGTAACCTGGGGTGTATTAGTATGATGAGCATGGTGGGTCAGTGGTAACCTGGGGTGTATTAGTATGATGAGCATGGTGGGTCAGTGGAGACCTGGGGTGTATTAGTATGATGAGCATGGTGGGTCAGTGGTAACCTGGGGTGTATTAGTATGATGAGCATGGTGGGTCAGTGGAGACCTGGGGTGTATTAGTATGATGAGCATGGTGGGTCAGTGGAGACCTGGGGTGTATTAGTATGATGAGCATGGTGGGTCAGTGGTAACCTGGGGTGTGTTAGTATGATGAGCATGGTGGGTCAGTGGTAACCTGGAGTGTATTAGTATGATGAGCATGGTGGGTCAGTGGTAACCTGGGGTGTATTAGTATGATGAGCATGGTGGGTCAGTGGTAACCTGGGGTGTATTAGTATGATGAGCATGGTGGGTCAGTGGAAACCTGGGGTGTATTAGTATGATGAGCATGGTGGGTCAGTGGAGACCTGGGGTGTATTAGTATGATGAGCATGGTGGGTCAGTGGTAACCTGGAGTGTATTAGTATGATGAGCATGGTGGGTCAGTGGTAACCTGGAGTGTATTAGTATGATGAGCATGGTGGGTCAGTGGTAACCTGGGGTGTATTAGTATGATGAGCATGGTGGGTCAGTGGAAACCTGGGGTGTATTAGTATGATGAGCATGGTGGGTCAGTGGAGACCTGGAGTGTATTAGTATGATGAGCATGGTGGGTCAGTGGAGACCTGGAGTGTGTTCACTACCACTCAAACCCACACGGAAACCAGCAGAAGCAAACAGAAGGAAAAGGGGAGGGACCAACATGAATTTGTCCAAAAGAAACTAGAATTTTTATTGAAGAGCATGTTTTTGTTCAAAGTTAATGGTTTCCGTTACAAACTGTTTTCAACGGTTTAGTTCTGAATGAACAGACCTCTGGGTGTTAAGACCAGTGTCTCCCAATCCTGGTTCTGGAGACCCAAAGGGAGCACTCACAAACCTGATTCAAATCAAAGGTTTGATGAGGAGTTGATTAGTTCAATCAAGTCTGAGTACTAACTGTTATATAGACATTATAACACTAACTGTTATATAGACATTATAACACTAACTGTTATATAGACATTATAACACTAACTGTTATATAGACATTATAACACTAACTGTTATATAGACATTATAACACTAACTGTTATATAGACATTATAACACTAACTGTTATATAGACATTATAACACTAACTGTGAGAATCACACTGTTTCATTCAGTGGAAACTATTGCAGCTCATACTGTAACTATCATGCATGTTGGTCCCAGTAGTTTCCATTGGAAATGATGAGTGTGAACCTAACCTCATCTGTTTCATACGGTTTCCTGCTGCCGGCTCCCACACTAAAGGACTGTTAGCAGACGCTCTTATCCAGAGCGACATACAGTTAGTGTGTTCATCTGAAGATAGCTAGGTGGGACAAGTTAGACATACCGGAACCAACAAGTTCACCGCACTTTGACATTACATTTACATTTACATTTTAGTCATTTAGCAGACGCTCTTATCCAGAGCGACTTACAGTAGTGAATGCATACATTTCATACAATTTCATACATATCATACATTTTTTTTTTTCTGTGCTGGCCCCCCGTGGGAATCGAACCCACAATATGTATACGTTGGCATGTATACGTTGGCATGCTTCTGCCTGGTTTGTTAGGCCTATATAGTTACAGCTTAGTCATTTAGCAGACATTTTTATCCAGAGGGATTTACAGGAGCAGATTAGGGTTAAGTGCTTTGCTCAATGGCATATCGAAAGATTTTTCACCTAGTCTGCTCGGGGATTCGAACCAGAGACCTTTACACTCACTGGCCCAACACTCTGAATCGCTAGGAAGCCCATAATGACAAGAGGAAGTTCAGAGTAGAAATGATGTGTGTGTTGAATGGCTGCAGACCTGAGGCAGCAGGCCTTTTCTGTTAACCTACTAATATCACTATCCTGGGCACTGCCTCTGTCATGTTTGATGAGTTGAGCAAATGCATTTTTTTATGTGACCATCAGTATGACTTTGAAACCAAACTGAAGTGCATTTTGTGGTGTGGTATTAGTGATGGTGAGGCTGATCTGTGGTGTGGTATTAGTGATGGTGAGGCTGATCTGTGGTGTGGTATTAGTGATGGTGAGGCTGATCTGTGGTGTGGTATTAGTGATGGTGAGGCTGATCTGTGGTGTGGTATTAGTGATGGTGAGGCTGATCTGTGGTGTGTTATTAGTGATGGTGAGGCTGATCTGTGGTGTGATATTAGTGATGGTGAGGCTGGTCTGTGGTGTGGTATTAGTGATGGTGAGGCTGATCTGTGGTGTGGTATTAGTGATGGTGAGGCTGATCTGTGGTGTGGTATTAGTGATGGTGAGGCTGATCTGTGGTGTGGTATTAGTGATGGTGAGGCTGATCTGTGGTGTGGTATTAGTGATGGTGAGGCTGATCTGTGGTGAGGTATTAGTGATGGTGAGGCTGATCTGTGGTGTCAATTCCAGTTCAAGAGGCAACCTGGCGCAAGATTGCGCCCACGAGCAAGATGAAACATCATTGCACTAGCAAACTCTTGAGTGGAGAGGGAAGAACTGTGGTAAATCGAGCAGAGGATGGTGCCGCGAGCAGCAGGCCAGCGTGGTGCGCGCAAATTAAACTTGAGAGATTTTGAGTGTGACTTTTAGCGAATGTTCATATTTTGTGGTAGCCAGGCTCAGCAAGAGAAGATTCTGAAAATGGAGAAGCTTAATGGAAAGAAGATTAAAAGCCATGTCCCTGGTGTTTATGCTCGGTTGAGGGGAGTCATCACTGGTGTCCCTATATCTATGTCCACAGCTGATATTAATGAACATGTGAAGGGAGGCAGAGTGACTGAGGCCAAAAGGTTGATCAGCAGGAAAGAGGATCGAAGAAGTGAAAGCCTATCAGTGACGCTGAGGTTTGAGAAGGTTTTGCCTGAAAAAGTACAGATAGGCTAGGGAGGGGGGGGGGGGGGGGGGGGCATAATGCAGCATTTGGTGGATGCCAGGTACAGGGAGAGGCTAGAGAGGTTATGAGATATAGAATTAGTCATGATGTCCCATATGTCCCATAGCCTGTAAAAGAGATTGGTGGAATTGCAGTGTGGACTGATGGAGCTTCCATGGCTGCTCCTGTAGTAAATGAACCTACTGTCAGACTGATGGAGCTTCCATGGCTGCTCCTGTAGTAAATGAACCTACTGTCAGACTGATGGAGCTTCCATGGCTGCTCCTGTAGTAAATGAACCTACTGTTAGACTGATGGAGCTTCCATGGCTGCTCCTGTAGTAAATGAACCTACTGTCAGACTGATGGAGCTTCCATGGCTGCTCCTGCAGTAAATGAACCTACTGTCAGACTGATGGAGCTTCCATGGCTGCTCCTGTAGTAAATGAACCTACTGTTAGACTGATGGAGCTTCCATGGCTGCTCCTGTAGTAAATTAACCTACTGTCAGACTGATGGAGCTTCCATGGCTGCTCCTGCAGTAAATTAACCTACTGTCAGACTGATGGAGCTTCCATGGCTGCTCCTGTAGTAAATGAACCTACTGTCAGACTGATGGAGCTTCCATGGCTGCTCCTGTAGTAAATGAACCTACTGTCAGACTGATGGAGCTTCCATGGCTGCTCCTGTAGTAAATGAACCTACTGTCAGACTGATGGAGCTTCCATGGCTGCTCCTGTAGTAAATGAACCTACTGTCAGACTGATGGAGCTTCCATGGCTGCTCCTGTAGTAAATGAACCTACTGTCAGACTGATGGAGCTTCCATGGCTGCTCCTGTAGTAAATGAACCTACTGTTAGACTGATGGAGCTTCCATGGCTGCTCCTGTAGTAAATGAACCTACTGTCAGACTGATGGAGCTTCCATGGCTGCTCCTGCAGTAAATGAACCTACTGTCAGACTGATGGAGCTTCCATGGCTGCTCCTGTAGTAAATGAACCTACTGTTAGACTGATGGAGCTTCCATGGCTGCTCCTGTAGTAAATTAACCTACTGTCAGACTGATGGAGCTTCCATGGCTGCTCCTGCAGTAAATTAACCTACTGTCAGACTGATGGAGCTTCCATGGCTGCTCCTGTAGTAAATGAACCTACTGTCAGACTGATGGAGCTTCCATGGCTCCTCCTGTAGTAAATGAACCTACTGTCAGACTGATGGAGCTTCCATGGCTGCTCCTGTAGTAAATGAACCTACTGTCAGACTGATGGAGCTTCCATGGCTGCTCCTGAATTAAATGAACCTACTGTCAGACTGATGGAGCTTCCATGGCTGCTCCTGTAGTAAATGAACCTACTGTCAGACTGATGGAGCTTCCATGGCTGCTCCTGCAGTAAATGAACCTACTGTCAGACTGATGGAGCTTCCATGGCTGCTCCTGTAGTAAATGAACCTACTGTCAGACTGATGGAGCTTCCATGGCTCCTCCTGTAGTAAATTAACCTACTGTCACACTGATGGAGCTTCCATAGCTGCTCCTGTAGTAAATGAACCTACTGTCAGACTGATGGAGCTTCCATGGCTGCTCCTGTAGTAAATGAACCTACAGTCGGGCTGGTGTTACTTTTTTTTTTTAATTCTCCCCAATTTCGTGGTGTCCAATTGGTAGTTACAGTCTTGTCTCATCGCTGCAACTCCCGTACGGACTCGGGAGAGGTGAAGGTCGAGAGCCGTGCATCCTCCGAAACAGAACCCAACCAAGCCGCACTGCTTCTTGACACAATGCCCTCTTATCCCGGAAGCCAGCCACACAAATGTGTCGGAGGAAACACCGTACACCTGGCAACCGTGTCAGCGTGCACCACGCCCAGGCCTGCCACAGGAGTCACTAGCGCGCGATGAGACAAGGAAATCCCTGCTGGCCAAACCCTCCACTAACCCGGACGACCCTGGACCAATTGTATGCCGCCCCATGGGTCTCCCGGTCGTGGCAGGCTAAGACAGAGCCTGGACTCGAACCCAGAGTGGCACAACTAGCACTGTGATGTAGTGCCTTAGACTACTGTGATGTAGTGACTTAGAACACTGTGATGTAGTGCCTTAGAACACTGTGATGTAGTGCCTTAGACCACTGTGATGTAGTGCCTTAGACCACTGTGATGTAGTGCCTTAGACCACTGTGATGTAGTGCCTTAGACCACTGTGATGTAGTGCCTTAGAACACTGTGATGTAGTGCCTTAGACCACTGTGATGTAGTGGCTTAGACCACTGTGATGTAGTGCCTTAGAACACTGTGATGTAGTGCCTTAGACCAGTGTGATGTAGTGCCTTAGAACACTGTGATGTAGTGCCTTGGAACACTGTGATGTAGTGGCTTAGACCACTGTGATGTAGTGCCTTAGACCACTGTGATGTAGTGTCTTAGACCACTGTGATGTAGTGCGTTAGACCACTGCGCCACTCAGGAGGCCCGGGGCCGGTGTTTCAGCTGGTCCTGTCAGGGTTTAGAAGCCTGTTCAGAAATCCGGTGCTCATGAATGTGTAGCGTCAAAGGACACTTTGATAATGAATAAAGTTGACTTCATAGCTTTTATTGGTAAGGTTATCAATACGACTCGGGTTTGTGGAAAGCAGAAATGCCAGGTTGAAGGTTATTGTGCAGTAACAGATGTTACTGTTGAAGTGGTTGTTGACATGCTGAACAATCCTCAGGGTGGAGTGTTTAAACATGATATAGATCCATCAAGTTGAATGGGGGAGGGTGGTTGGGGAGGCGTTTTAGGGGGAGGGGAGGCTGTGGTAGAAGTTAGTAGGGATTTATTTGGTTTTTATTTTATTTTCATGATGATACAGATTTGGGCATTTCATTCCACCCATACCACCCATATCATACCACCCATATCATACTACCCATACCACCCATATCATACCACCCATACCACCCATATCATACCACCCATATCATACCACCCATATCATACCACCCATATCATACCACCCATATCATACCACCCATATCACACCACCCATATCACCCATATCATTACACCCTGCATCCCACTGCTGGCTTGCTTCTGAAGCTAAGCAGGGTTGGTCCTGGTCAGTCCCTGGATGGGAGACCAGAGACCAGATGCTGCTGGAAATGGTGTTGGAGGGCCAGTAGGTGGCACTCTTTCCTCTGGTCTAAAAAAATGCCCCAGGGCAGTGATTGGGGCCACTGTGTTGAGTGCTGTCTTTTGGATGGGATGTTAAACGGGTGTCCTGACACTCTGAGGTCGTTAAAGATCCCATGGCACTTACTGTAAGAGTAGGCCGTGTTAACCCTGGTGTCTTGGCTAAATTCCCAATCTGTCCCTCATACCATCATGGTCACCTAATCATCCCCAGCTTACAATTGGCTCATTCATCCCCCTCCTCTCCCCTGTAACTATTCCCCAGGTCGTTGCTGTAAATGAGAACGTGTTCTGTGTCAACTTACCTGGTAAAATAACGGTAAAAAAAAAGAAGATTGATAGTGCTTTCTAGCACAGTAGGTGACGGCCTGCACTGAAACTAATGTTTACGGACCACCATGATATCATAGAAGAAGAAGAAACCACATCAGCCCATCTAAAGTGAGGCAGCTTACATTTCTGAATGTAAACCTCTCATAAAAGCATTGCTGTGTGCTGCTGGTTATAACATGGTAATAAAGAAGAGAGAGAAAAGAGGGACCAGTTTAATGTTTTTAGTGGGATGCTGCAGTTTTGCACATTGTTATTTATTTTTCTTTGACATGGTGCAATATTCTATTGTTATGTTGTTCAGATTGTATTCGTTTTGAATTGTTACATTTATATGCACTTTGTTTATATACATTAAAAAGTTATACTTTAAATGCAAATGTTTAATAGCATTCTTTTTCATAACAAACCAATGCATTTTTAAATACATTGTGGTTAAGGTAGAGTATGACATCATTTAATAATTTAATTAGAAATGTTTTAACACAAATCATAGTCAAACTATTGCAAACAGTTTGACTTGAAAAAATACAAAACATATATTTTTTAAAGAGCCGTTTGGGAGCCAAAAAGAGCCGGACTGTCCACCACAACAGACCCCTAAATCACATGTCTGACTTTCTGATTTGTAAATTCACCGCAGTTCCCAACATTGACCAGCAGGTGGTAATGATACTCTCTCCTCAGACAGTAAATGACCACCAGTCAGCTACATTTATTTTGTTAGGAGGGGATGGAAAAGCATTGAGACTACTTGTCATGGAAGCAATTTCACTCATTTACTCATGTGAATGGGTCCAAAGAGATAAGAGAAGCTAATATTGATAGGTACTGTTAAATCTTTACAGCTCAGGATAAATTTGTAAGTCGCTCTGGATAAGAGCGTCTGCTAAATGACTTAAATGTAAATGTTAAATGTAATATGACTATAATTACAGAACATCACTACTGGCTGGATCGGTCTTCTGATTTGAACCCTATTCTACACACTGCTAACCTTATTCCTAACCTTAAACCTAAATTAAGATCAGATATGTATATTTCTGTTTCCATGACATTTTACGATAGTCCTATAGACAGTTTAGACTTTGTGTCTGGGTTTTCTAATAACCAGAGAGGCTGGGGGGAGGAGTTTACTCCAAATACCTGTGCAAAGGTGAAAGTGAAAGTTGTGTCTCAGTTTAGGCCTGAGGTGTAGATTGTTCTGTAAAAACGTGTAGATATGCACATATAGTGACTATTAGAGTGGTTATAGATTTAAATAAACTATTTTGAATGTGAAGTGGAGGACGTGAAGACCAGTAAAGGTAAGAGGAGATCTCAGTATATTTCACTTTCCAAACTAGACACAACAGCCTTGTCATTGTTTAGAAGCCTGTTCAGAAATCTGGTCTCATTAATGTGCAGCGTCAAAAAACACTTTGATAATGAATAAAGTTGACTTCATAGCTTTTATTGGTAAGGTTATCAATACGACCACCATGATATCATAGAAGAAGAAGTGAATTGTGCCACAAATAGAACAATGAATGAGACAGACATTTCACTGGATGTATAATGTGAAGCCTCCGCTTGGCGTTTCCACTCACTACCAGATATGTTAGTCAGAGGAACAAGATGGAACGACACGGATTCTGGCCGACATTCTGCACATTTTCTCATCGATTAAACTATTTATCGCAATACCGTTTTTTTGTTCCCAAACTGGAATCTGTTATGAACAGAGCGGACTAAGTTTTGAAGACTTCACCCTTTTTGCAAAGGTTTTTCATAATAACCTGTTTAGAAGGAGAATTGAGTTAATACACATGCGCACTTCACAACGGACATATGCAGATGACGCTAGAACGCACCAATAGGATCTCGCCAGCTCGTTCCTGGCCCTGCCCACCTCCTTGCTGGTTGCGCCCACTATGACTCATTTGTTCACATTGGAAACAACACGCCCTGTTCTACGGAACGCCGTTTGGGTATTTTCTTGTCAAAAATAAATAAGCTTCTTGACCAATCAGGACCGGAATATGACTCCACGTCACATAATAATTTAACACTTTCAAATAATGTTATTTGACATGTATCTTTTTGACGCTCAAAGACCCAAACGGTGTTCCATAGTGCACCTCAATACATGTCAGACATGCTTTTAAGTTATGTACCCAGTATGTCCCTCAGGTCCTCTGGTACTGGCCTTTTAACTATCCTGAAGCCTAGGACCAAGAGACATGGAGAGGAAGCCTTTAGTTATTATGCCCCCAGCCTCTGGAATAGCCTGCCAGAGAACCTGAGGAGGTCTGAAACTGGCCTTTTAACTATCCTGAAGCCTAGGACCAAGAGGCATGGAGAGGCAGCCTTTAGTTATTATGCCCCCAGCCTCTGGAATAGCCTGCCAGAGAACCTGAGGAGGTCTGAAACTGGCCTTTTAACTATCCTGAAGTCTAGGACCAAGAGGCATGGAGATGCAGCCTTTAGTTATTATGCCCCCAGCCTCTGGAATAGCCTGCCAGAGAACCTGAGGAGGTCTGAAACTGTGGACATATTTAAAAGGAGATCTCAGTATATTTCACTTGCCAAACTAGACACAACAGTCCTGTTTTAAAACAATGAGGACTGGAGAAAGAGGAAGTGATGTTTGTATCTGTGTGATTGAGCAAAAGAGAGAATTTGATGAATGGTAATGATGTAAATATGGATGTTTTCTCTTTTTATTGCAGTTAAAATGGCAGAGTCCAGAGTTCATAGTAAGTCAACATGCTATAATTAATGATTAACTTTTCTTTCATGTATCTGGGAGAACAGAACTAAACCAACTATTGAAAATGAAATGTGTTTGTGGTTTTATTTCTCTTTATGTGTAAATGTGTGTCTGGATGAAATGTGTTTGTAACATGAGGGGCGGCAGGTAGCCTAGTGGTTAGAGTGTAGAGGTGGCAGGTAGCCTAGTGGTTAGAGTGTAGAGGTGGCAGGTAGCCTAGTGGTTAGAGTGTAGAGGTGGCAGGTAGCCTAGTGGTTAGAGTGTAGAGGTGGCAGGTAGCCTAGTGGTTAGAGTGTAGAGGTGGCAGGTAGCCTAGTGGTTAGAGTGTAGAGGTGGCAGGTAGCCTAGTGGTTAGAGTGTAGAGGGGGCAGGTAGCCTAGTGGTTAGAGTATAGAGGTGGCAGGTAGCCTAGTGGTTAGAGTATAGAGGAGGCAGGTAGCCTAGTGGTTAGAGTGTAGAGGTGGCAGGTAGCCTAGTGGTTAGAGTGTAGAGGTGGCAGGTAGACTAGTGGTTAGAGTGTAGAGGTGGCAGGTAGCCTAGTGGTTAGAGTGTAGAGGTGGCAGGTAGCCTAGTGGTTAGAGTGTAGAGGTGGCAGGTAGCCTAGTGGTTAGAGTGTAGAGGCGGCAGGTAGCCTAGTGGTTAGAGTGTAGAGGTGGCAGGTAGCCTAGTGGTTAGAGTGTAGAGGTGGCAGGTAGCCTAGTGGTTAGAGTGTAGAGGTGGCAGGTAGCCTAGTGGTTAGAGTGTAGAGGTGGCAGGTAGCCTAGTGGTTAGAGTGTAGAGGTGGCAGGTAGCCTTGTGGTTAGAGTGTATAGGTGGCTGGTAGCCTAGTGGTTAGAGTGTAGAGGTGACAGGTAGCCTAGTGGTTAGAGTGTAGAGCTGGCAGGTAGCCTGGTGGTTAGAGTGTTGGGCCAGTAACCGAAGGGTTGCTAGATTGAATCTCCGAGCTGACAAGGTAAAAATCTGTTTTTCTGCCCCTGAACAAGGCAGTAAATCCACTGTTCCTAGGCCCTCATTGTAAATAAGAATTTGTTCTTAACTGACTTGCCTCGTTAAATAAATAATATGCTTTCTTCAGTAGATTTAAGTTGAGTTTGGTTCAGGATATACTGGCTCAAAATGATGTTACAGATGATTTTACCATTATCCATTAACCTTTACTGATGTTAAATCAGAGATTTTTACTGTAAAACATCATATGTTGTTATTTCAGGGGGAATTGGCCATGTATAGACCCATAAACTGAATGAGTATAATAATTGAAGTGATATTTAATGTTATTAGGTTTGTTTAGTGTCTCTTGCACAATGATAGACCTGGTTAGTATGAATGTTGAGGCTTGGACACTGGGGTAGACCTGTTTTATATGAGGATGCCCATGGATTTCCCTGGTTTATAATGGGGTGTAGGGATACACAAGGTTCATACAGGTAATGGGGCTGGATGGGCGTCTATTGCCCATTCAAATCCTTTCTGGCAACAACGTTTGTGGTATAAAGAAGAGATTGGGGCTGTGGCACATGTGTTATACCACTGTAATATTAGTTTATCTATGAAATGATTAGTGTATACAGGTCAGATGTCACAGGACTAAAACATGCTGATAACAGGGTTGGGGTGTGCAGTGAATAGCTGGATATAGGTTACTGTTGGTGACTTGGGGAATACAGGCCTAAGGAAAGTGGGTAACAGGGCTGAGATAGGAAAGTAACAGGGATGAGGTGTATTGACAAAGGAACTGGGGTCTTGAGTAACACACAGGTCACTTAGGGACAGGATATGCCTGTATCTGTAACGGTTGTCGTATATAGTGGACCAAGGCGCAGTGGGTTTAGTGCTCATTTTAAACTTTTATTGAACACTAAATAAACAAAAAAAACATATGACCGAACAGTATTGCAGGCTAACACAGCAGTGCAACAACTTCCCACAAGGGACAGGTGAAAACAGGGCTACCTAAGTATGACTCTCAATCACCAACAACGATGTACAGCTGTTCCTGATTGAGAGCCATACCAGGCCAACACAAAGAAATACACAACATAGATAGAACATAGAAATACAAAACATAGAACATTACCAAAACCCCGGAATACTCTAAACAAACACCCCTCTACATAAACACATATCTCAACACATCCCGAACCACATAAAACAAACACCCCTCTGCCAAGTCCAAACTACAATAACAAATAACCCCTTTACTGGTCAGGATGTGACAGTATCTGTACTTGATTGTATAGATTTGAGGGTATTGGCATGTGGGTGTCAGGGTTAGGGCATGGGGGTAACAGGGCTGGGGTGTGTGGGTCATTGAGTTTAGGTGTGTGGGTAATTGGGCTGAGGTATATAGATTTTGAGGTTGAGGAATAGGGGTAAATATCTGTTCATGTTATTATAGGCAGAGCACTCTGTCACAGTTATGGCCAAGAATAAAACATACTTTTAAATAAATAAATAAATAATCAAAATGGATGACATGTTAGGCTTACTAGTGGCATAAGATTTGCATAGTGGCATGTCTGGGAAAGATGTGGGAACAAATGGGATAATATCATTCTAGATTGTAGCATCACATTCTTCTATGACATATATACTTTCCTTCAAATGAATATGTCTGTCTGGGATTGTGTGTGTTGTATTTTAGAATTGACATGGTCCTGGTTGTTGTGTCTATTGTAGTTTTTCATTCAGCTGTGTTTATAAATGTACTGAGAGTATTTGTGTTCCTGACACAGATGATGTCATTAAACATGAAATGTTCTCTCTATCTGAACAGCTCAGTTTAAACTCACCTCAAAAGACAATGTGGAGGCTGATGTTGGTAAAGAGGTCACCCTCCCCTGTCACCTCCCACCTGACACCAGTGCTGTTGCCATGACGATCAGGTGGTTTAAAGAGACAGAGTGTATTTACCTGCATAAGAATGGCCAGGTGAGAGAGAGGAGTGGCTATGAGGGCAGAGTGAGTCTGATCACCCAGGAGCTGGAGAGAGGCAACGTATCTCTGAAGCTGAGAGACTTCAGGGAGTCAGATACAGGAGACTACATATGTCAGGTCATCCATGGAGAACAGAAGGAGGAGGCTGCAGTGGGTTTATGGGATAGAGAAGGTAAGTGTTCTAGAACTCCAGTAATGTTTCTAAACACCTAAACAACAACAATAACAACCAGTCTCTTTCCCTGTACAGAACACTTCTACGTTCTCATGTAGGTAGGAGTTCATAGTAGGAGTTACAGATGAATAGACTAGATTCATTCTGAATATCAACTAGTTACAATGCATATTACCATCACTCTGAGCTTTGAGCTTGTCCTAAAGCATTAGAACCATTCCAACATTACTGTCACGTCCCTTGATTGTCATTAGTAATGAATGTGATGAACACTCATACCCCTCTGATGTATATCACATCACTATGGTATTTGAGAGGATCATGTGACAGATGGTGATTTGAAGGTAATGATAATAACTAATACATTCTGTTTTACATGATCATTATACATGACTCTCCATCTTGAATAATGGATGATCAGAAATGCATGAGTAATTACTTATTTGTCTGTTTTGTTTATTGACAACCAATAACACAAGACAAAGAACAGACCAGAGTGTTAATCTGATACTATAAAAACTACAGGCCTTGTGAACAGCAGTGTGTCTTCTTCAAGGCTACAAATTAAATCAGTTTCTTTACATTTATCAATACTCTCCCCAAATGTTCTCAAGGTAGGTTGGATTAAGATGTATAGATGTTCTTCAAATTATCCAGAATTTTCAGATCATAGATCTCCCACAATATATCTGCCATAGAGGTCAACATTTCACATAGTCTTCCCACAATATATCTGCCATAGAGGTCAACATTTCACACTCCAAAATTAACATGGAATCAGCTTGAATTCAGTTTGATGTCCCAGTATGAAGCATTCTGTGATGTTTAGACTGTTCCAATAGTAGCACTGCTTACATCCCTTTCCCTAGATGTACATTAGTAATGAATGTGATGAACAGTCATATCAATATGATGTATGGTATTTCATTAAATTATGTAATGAGACAGAAATTCAATGAACAATAATAACTAATACATTCTGTTTTACATGATCATTATTCATGACTCTCCATCTTCGATAATGGATGATCAGAAATACGTGAGTAATTACTTATTTGTCTGTTTTGTTTCTTGACAACCAATAACACAAGACAAAGAACAGACCAGAGTGTTAATCTGATACTATAAAAACTACAGGCCTTGTGAACAGCAGTGTGTCTTCTTCAAGACTACAAATTAAATCAGTTTCTTTACATTTATCAATACTCTCCCCAAATGTTCTCAAGGTACGTTGGATTAAGATGTATAGATGTTCTTCAAATTATCCAGAATTTTCATGTCATAGATTTCCCACAATATATCTGCCATAGAGGTCAATATTTCATATAGTCCTCCCACAATATATCTGCTATAGAGGTCAACATTTGTAAGGCTTGGGCGTATTGGGTGAGGAATCAAATGCAGGAAGCAGCGATACAGGGTAGTGGCTGTTAATGAGCACAACGGCGAAAACACAAGCCACCCCAAACAGCGATCAGAGCGCACACAAAACAAAGTGCCCCAAACACAGGGGAAAAACACAGTCGGCGCAAAACCACGCACTAGCGCAAAAACACAATCAGCGTGTACACAAGCAAACATACAGAATAACAATCCCGCACAAAGAGCAGGCGGGCCTACTGGCTAATATAGCCTCGCTAATCAGCCCAACACAGAACAGGTGCAAACAATAACGGAAAGGGGAAAACAAAAGGGAATCAGTGGCAGCTAGTAGGCCGGTGACGCCGAGCGCCGAGCGCCACCCGAGCAGGAGGGGGAGCCACCTTCAGTAGGAGTCGTGACAACATTTCACATAGTCCTCCCACAATATATCTGTCATAGAGGTCAACATTTCACATAGTCCTCCTACAATATATCTGCCATAGAGGTCAACATTTCACACTCCAAAATTAACATGGAATCAGCTTGAATTCAGTTTGATGTCCCAGTATGAAGCATTCTGTGATGTTTAGACTGTTCCAATAGTAGCACTGCTTACATCCCTTTCCCTAGATGTACATTAGTAATGAATGTGATGAACAGTCATATCAATATGATGTATGGTATTTGATTGAATAATGTAATGTGACTGAAATTGTATTGAATGTTACTGTAATAACTCATACATTTTGTTTTACATTATCAATATTCATTCCTCTCCATCTTGGATAATGGATGATCAGAATGGGGTGAGTAATTACTTATTTGTCTGTTTTGTTTATTGACAACCAATAACACAAGACAAAGAACAGACCAGAGTGTTAATCTGATACTATAAAAACTACAGGCCTTGTGAACAGCAGTGTGTCTTCTTCAAGGCTACAAATTAAATCAGTTTCTTTACATTTATCAATACTCTCCCCAAATGTTCTCAAGGTAGGTTGGATTAAGATGTATAGATGTTCTTCAAATTATCCAGAATTTTCAAATCATAGATCTCCTACAATATATCTGCCATAGAGGTCAACATTTCACACACCAAAATTAAAATAGAATCAGCTTGAATTTAGCTTGATGTCTTATTATGAAGCATTCAGTCATTCTCAGACTGCTCACATAGTAGTGCTGCTACATCCCTTTCCCTAGATGTACATTAGTAATGAATGTGATGAACAGTCATTCCAATATGATGTATGGTATTTCATTAAATTATGGAATGAGACAGAAATTCAATGAACAATAATAACTAATGCATTCTGTTTTACATGATCATTATTCATGACTCTCCATCTTGGATAATGGATGATCAGTAATGGGTGAGTAATTACTTATTTGTCTGTTTTGTTTATTGACAACCAATAACACAAGACAAAGAACAGACCAGAGTGTTAATCTGATACTATAAAAACTACAGGCCTTGTGAACAGCAGTGTGTCTTCAAGACTACAAATTAAATCAGTTTCTTTACATTTATCAATACTCTCCCAAAATGTTCTCAAGGTAGGTTGGATTAAGATGTATAGATGTTCTTCAAATTATCCAGAATTTTCAGATCATAGTCCTCCCACAATATATCTGCCATGGAGGTCAATATTTCACATAGTCCTCCTACAATATATCTGCCATAGAGGTCAACATTTCACACTCCAAAATTAACATGGAATCAGCTTGAATTCAGTTTGATGTCCTAGTATGAAGCATTCTGTGATGTTTAGACTGTTCCAATAGTAGCACTGCTTACATCTCTTTCCCTAGATGTACATTAGTAATGAATGTGATGAACAGTCATTCCAATATGATGTATGGTATTTCATTAAATTATGTAATGAGACAGAAATTCAATGAACAATAATAACTAATGCATTCTGTTTTACATGATCATTATTCATGACTCTCCATCTTGGACAATGGATGATCAGTAATGGGTGAGTAATTAGTTATTTGTCTGTTTTGTTTATTGACAACCAATAACACAAGACAAAGAACAGACCAGAGTGCTAATCTGATACTATAAAACTACAGGCCTTGTGAACAGCAGTGTGTCTTCTTCAAGGCTACAAATTAAATCAGTTTCATTACATTTATCAATACTCTCCCCAAATGTTCTCAAGGTAGGTTGGATTAAGATGTATATATGTTCTTCAAATTCTACTGAATGTATATTCCATAGAACCCTGCCTCCTGACACAATATCCTGTATCTGCCATAGAGCCCAATGCTGGTTATCACTAACAATGAACATAATCATTTGATCAGTGATTGGCCTATAACTAAACAACATTATTTATGAAGTTAATCAGATCTCATTGGTGCCCACAGTCCCTACATGACGGAGGCTTGATCGACAGGAGAAATGTGATTGGTCCGGTTTGTTCTGTATATAGTGATGTAATCTACCACACAGAACTCACCTCTCTGTTTTACACCATAGGATCAGGTTCAGGGTATTTACAACATGAGACCCAGGAGAAGAAGCTGAAGAGGGAGGCATCAGCTGGTGAGCTTGGTAAGTATGAGAGAGTCTGGAGGAGAGAGGATTGAATCAGGGAACATGAGTGATGTCATTCAGTTTTTCAGACTAATTCATTTGTAATGTATCAAATAGTCAATAGACCAGTTGATGATTGGTTCAGCTCAGATAACTGTTGACTGTAGGAAATAATTACAAATAATTGTACCACCTCCATCAAATGATAATGTCTTTCTAGGCATACTATTGAATGAATTAATACATTACTTATTCAAATAACCAATTAAATATGTTAATTGCTCTCTCTCAGAGTTGAAGATGGAAAAATTTCAATAGAAACCCAGAACTCACCTTCAGTAGGTCTATGTGCCTTCATGTGTCACTGAGGTAAATGTTCCCATTCTAAATGGTTGTTCTATTATTTTAGAGCATGGAGAGACGTCAGATACAGGTTCCAAACTCCCAGTCAGGAGGAGAGACAGCAAGGAGCTTCCTCCATCCAGTGAGTTATCAATATTGTCCTGTTGTCTCCTACTGTTTCTAGTCTATAGTGGACCATCCTCCACTTAGTGAGTTATCAATATTGTCCTGTTATCTCCTACTGTTTCTAGTCTATAGTGGACCATCCTTCACTTAGTGAGTTATCAATATTGTCCTTTTATCTCCTACTGTTTCTAGTCTATAGTGGACCATCCTCCACTTAGTGAGTTATCAATATTGTCCTGTTGTCTCCTACTGTTTCTAGTCTATAGTGGACCATCCTTCACTTAGTGAGTTATCAATATTGTACTGTTATCTCCTACTGTTTCTAGTCTATAGTGGACCATCCTTCACTTAGTGAGTTATCAATATTGTCCTGTTATCTCCTACTGTTTCTAGTCTATAGTGGACCATCCTCCACTTAGTGAGTTATCAATATTGTCCTGTTATCTCCTACTGTTTCTAGTCTATAGTGGACCATCCTTCACTTAGTGAGTTATACATGTTGTCTCAAACTGTCATCAATCTTGATAGTCTCTATTTTCTCCAATAATCTATATTTCACTATGATGTGTAATGTATTTGTAGTTTGTTTATACTATGTTTTAATTGTTTCTCTGATGAGTCAGTATGTTGACCAGTTCTCTATGTTGTGTTACAGTGGGAGGAGAGACCTCAGATACAGACCCCACACTTCCACTGAGGAGGACAAACAGCATGGAGATAAATACTCCACATAGTGAGTTATGGATGTAGATTATATTATATTTGACACTGTTGTACATCCTCCAGAGAGTCAGAGTGTTGATCAGTGCTGTGTGTTGTGTTGCAGTGGGAGGAGAGAGCAGCAGTCCAGACACCCCAGTGTCTCCCAGTGTGTCTGAGCTGAGACTGGTGCTGCTGGGGAGGACTGGGGCTGGGAGGAGTGCAGCAGGAAACACCATCCTGGGCAGAGAGGAGTTTGGGGCCCAGGCCAGCCCCTCTGCAGTGACCCAGAGGAGTAAGAGGAGAGAGGGGGACGTGTGTGGGAGACGGCTGGTGCTGGTGGACACTCCAGACTGGTTCTGTCCTGAACTCTCTCTGGAGGAGATGAGACAGGATGTGGGTCTCTGTGTCCGTCTGTCTGCCCCAGGACCCCATGCCTTCCTCCTGGTCATACCAGTGGAGCCCTCTAAGGGGGAGGAGAGAGGGGTGCTGGAGAGAATAGAGGAGGTGTTTGGGGAGGGTTGTTGGGAACACACTGTGATTCTATTCACCCATGATGATGGCCTGAAAGAGCAGAGCATTGAGGAGTTTCTCCAAGCAGGAAGTCAGGACCTCCAGCAGCTTGTAGAGAAAAGTGGGAGCAGGTACCACGTCCTCAACATTAAGGACAGGGCCCATGGAACTCAGGTATCAGAGCTGCTGGATCAGGTAGAGGAGATGGTGGCAGGAAACAGAGAGAGATTCTACAGCAGTCAGATCTACCAGGAGGCAGAGACCCAGGTTAGAGAGATGGAGGGAAAAATCCAGACAGAGAGAGGAGAGAGGAAACAGAGGGAGGAGAGAGACTTGAGAGAGAGGCTTCAGAAGGAGTTGCAGGACTCTCTGATAAAGATAGAGGGAGTGATCCAGGAACATGAGGGAGATATCAGAACACTCAGTGAAAGAACCAGTGAACTGGAGAGACAGGTGAAAGAAGAGAGGGATGAGGAGAAGAAAAGAGAGCTGGAGAGGGAGCTGAAGAGGGAGTCTGATAGGAAGGAGGAGATGGAGAGAAAGCTGGAGAGATTTAGGGAGAAGAGAGAGAATGAGAGGAGGGAGATGGAGGAGAGACACAGACAGGAGATAGAGGAGATGATGGAGAACTATGAAGGAGAGGCCAGAGTTGAAGCAGAGAGAAACCTGATGAAGATAGTCCTACCTGAGTTACAGAGGAACATCATGATCTCACAGACAAAGATGCAGAGAGAGTTCAGCAGACAGATGGAGGAGAAGAATAGACAGATGGAGGAGAAGGATAGACAGATGAAGGAGAAGGATAGACAGATGGAGGAGAATGATAGACAGATGAAGGAGAAGAATAGACAGATGAAGGAGAAGGATAGACAGATGAAGGAGAAGAATAGACAGATGAAGGAGAAGGATAGACAGATGGAGGAGAAGGATAGACAGATGAAGGAGAAGGATAGACAGATGGAGGAGAAGGATAGACAGATGAAGGAGAAGGATAGACAGATGAAGGAGAAGCAGATGAAGGAGAGGCCAGAGTCAGAAACCTGATAAAGATGGTCCTTTATTATTATTATTTATTTAACTAGGGAAGTCAGTTAAGAACAAATACTTATTTTCAGTGACGGCCTAGGAACAGTGGGTTAACTGCCTTGTTCAGGGGCAGAACAACAGATTTTTACCTTGTCAGCTTGGGGATTCGATCTTGCAACCTTTCGGTTGCTCGTCCAACGCTCTAACCACTAGCAGTTGTCCATTCAACACCTGACTCCAATACTTGATTCCAACTCTTTTGATTTGATATCCAAACAGACACAGAGAGAAATATAAGTATTATGTTGCTTGTTTGCTATATAGAAAGTGTTTTGTTACTTTGTATCACACATAGTATATGTTACTTCAACAATATTGTATTAAATCAGTATCACTAAATACCATATCAGTGGTTATGTTGTACAGTAGTAAGCACACTTTGGATTACATTTTCTGTCCCCCAAAAATACCTTGATACTCACAATATAGCGTGAATAATGTTGTTACTTTTCATTTACGATGTATGTAAGATGTCCCCTTTTAAATGTTCTGGTTATTTAGTGGAGCTTTGTCCTTTCAGAGGGCTGTTTTTACATCAGAAACTGTGGCCCTTAGTAATCGGGGAGGGAACAGTCGAAGGTTGGCCATGGAAAAGTTAAACCTGTATTGTTTTGGTATTACAATACTTTACAACTGTTGTAAATGGTATCTCACAGAAGCACCATAAAGGAAAACATTAAAGAGCAGAAGTACAGCACTGTACGACCCAAGAAATAAATAACACACTGTAAACCAATCAAATCACTTACTGTGACCTTTACCTCCAAATATAATTTCCAGTGTCTCTGATGACCAGTGTCCACACCTCCACTTCCAGAGAGAGACAGGGAGAGAGAGAGAGAGAGAGAGAGAGAGAGAGGTGGTCAATCATTGTAACGCCCTGGCCATAGAAAGTTTTTTTTTTTGTTCTTTATTTTGGTTAGGCCAGGGTGTTACATTGGGTGGGCGTTCTATGTTCTTTTTCTAGGTTTTTGTATTTCTGTGTTTTGGGCCGTGTGTGGCTCCCAATCAGGCACAGCTGAAGTTCGTTGTTGTTGATTGGGAGTCACACATAAGGAGCATGTTTTTCCTTTGGGTTTTGTGGGTAATTGTTTCTGTTTAGTGTTTGCACCTGACAGGACTGTTTGGCTGTCAGTTTTCTTGTTTTTTGTATGGTGTTCACGTTGTTCTATTAAAAAACTAATGATGAACACATCCTCCGCTGCGTATTGGTCCACCTTTTCCGACGATGACTTCTCTGTTTCATCTGACGACGAAGACAGCCGTTACAATCATCCTCTGTTCAGCCCTGTAGCTCCATCCTGAGTGTGATACGTCTGTACCAGAACCAGGGGATGAGGTGGAGGAAGAGACCATATATGGGCAGCTGGATGAAGTTCTTCCTGTGGGTGTTGTTGTCAATGTTACCATGGAACACCTGTCACCAAGACAACCACAGATACTGTCAGACACACTGCCACCAAAGCCTTGTTTATACCTGGTGCTAACATGCGTCCTTTGTCCTGATCTGATCCACATTCTGATTGTGCCACATTTAAAAAAAATGATTTTAGAAGGCAGGATAATGATGATTTAAATAGTTTCACTTTCCACATCTGTCTACACTTGTAAGATATCCAGACACAAAGCATGTCTGACTACCTCCAGAGGGGTTCAGGAAAATCACAATCACATCATAATGTGTCTTTTAATCATCTACATCCTTCCATAAATGTGTCTCAGTCAGTGGAGCAGAGTGCACCACCAAAGGTTGTAGGTTTGATTCCTGCTGGGGACATCCATATGTAACATCTATGCACGTAAAAAAAGAAGGCAAATATTATAATTATCATTATTATTATTATTATATAAGATCAGGACAGAGGAGGCATGTTAGAACCAGGTATAAATTGTCTCTGTTTCATGTCTGAGATCTCTTTTCTGTTTCTGTGTCTCAATCAATCAATCACTCAGTCAATCCATATGATCATGTGTTTATACCTTGTCCTTGTATTGTGCTTCCTCCTGGTATATAGTCCACCTCAGTCCATCATTGCTGTAGAATAGTTTATAGGACTTCTTAAGGCTAGAGGGCAGAGTTTGGAGGTTCGGATAGTCTGATGTGCCCAAAGTAAACTGCCTGTTACTCAGGTCCAGAGGCTAGGATATGCATGTAATTGGTCGACATGGATAGAAAACACTCTGAAGTGTCCAAAACTGTTAAAATAATGTCTGTGAGTATAACCGAACTGATATGGCAGGCGAAAGCCCGATGAAAATTCATTCGGAAATTGTGTTTTTTGAGCTCCCTCCCTATTCCTATGTTGTTGTATTGAATTTCCAACCAAATAGCCCCCATATTGCAGTACCTATGGCTTCCACTGGATGTCAACAGTCTCTATGCAAGGTTTCAGGCTTGTTTTTTGAAAAATGAAGAAGTATTTGTAGTTTATCCATGGTGTCTCTTCTTAGGACCCCAGTCTGTGGCGCAAATAATTGAGGGCGAGCATCTGGTTATTTATCTCCGGTATTGAACATACTACATTCCGTCTTAAATTGTATAGTTTATTTACATATTAGGGTACCTGAGGATTGATTAGAAACATTGTTTGACTTGTTTTGAAGAAGTTAACTCTTGGGATTTCTTTGTCTGCATGTTGATCGAGTTGAATGGGTGGATTACTGAATGAAACGCGCCAACTAAACTGACTTTTTTGGGATATAAAGAAGGACTTTATCGAACAAAACAACCATTCATTGTGTAGCTGGGACCCTTGGGATTGCAAACAGAGGAAGATCTTCAAAGGTAAGTGATTTCTTTTATCACTATATCGGATTTTTGTCATGCCTCTGCTGGTTTGGAAAATATTTTTATGCTAGGAGTATGTGGGGCACTGTCCTCAGACAATCAAATGCTATGTTATCGCCCTAAAGCCTATTGTAAATCGGACAACACAGTTCGATTACCAAGAACCTTCCCAAGTTCTCTCACGTCACCCCGCTCCTCCGCTCTCTCCACTGGCTTCCAGTTGAAGCTCGCATCCGCTACAAGTCCATGGTGCTTGCCTACGGAGCTGTGAGGGGAACGGCACCTCCGTACCTTCAAGCTCTGATCAGGCCCTACACCCAAACAAGGGCACTGCGTTCATCCACCTCTGGCCTGCTCGCCTCCCTACCTCTGAGGAAGCACAGCTCCCGCTCAGCCCAGTCAAAACTGTTCGCTGCTCTGGCACCCCAATGGTGGAACAAGCTCCCTCACGACGCCAGGACAGCGGAGTCAATCACCACCTTCCGGAGACACCTGAAACCCCACCTCTTTAAGGAATACCTGGGATAGGATTAAGTAATCCTTCTACCCTCCCCCAAAAGATTTAGATGCACTATTGTAAAGTGGTTATTCCACTGGATATCTTAAGGTGAATGCACCAATTTGTAAGTCGCTCTGGATAAGAGCGTCTGCTAAATGACTAAAATGTAAATGTAAATGTAAGATTCTAAGCTAAAGAATGGTGTAAGACACTTGTATTTAATTTTATGATTTTTGCATTTTGAATTTCGCGCACTGCAATTTCACCGGATGTAGTCGAGGTGGGACGCTAGCGTTCCACCGAGCCCAAAGAGGATTTATAGGACTGTACAAACTGGACAAAGCCACAGTCCTTAGATCCCTGAGTCACCATACCTGATACTTTAGTGGGAAATAACAGGTCTACCTGGGAGAAAGAGAGAGAGAGAGAGAGAGAGAGAGAGAGAGAGAGAGAGAGAGAGAGAGAGAGAGAGAGAGAGAGGAGGGAGAGACAGAGAGAGAGAGAGGAGGAGGGAGAAAGAGAGAGAGGAGGAGAGAGAGAGAAGGAGGGAGAGAGAGGAGGGAGAGAGAGAGAGGAGGAGGGAGAGAGAGGAGGAGAGAGAGAGGAGGAGGGAGAGAGAGAGAGAGAGGAGGAGGGAGAGAGAGAGAGAGGAGGAGGGAGAGAGAGAGGAGGAGAGAGAGGAGGAGGGAGAGAGAGGAGGAAAGAGAGGAGGAGGAGAGAGAGAGAGAGGAGGGAGAGAGAGGAGGAGGGAGAGAGAGAGAGCAAAGGAGGAGAGATCATCCATTAATTCAAATGCAATCTCTCTTTCTCCTCCTCCTCCTCCCTCCTTCTCCTTCCTCTCCCCTTCACCATACCTGAATCCACAGGTTGTGGTCATTGATTGCTGTGGTCCATGTGTTGACCTTGGCCTGGTGGTCCAGTCTGGCTCTGTTAGGGGTCCAGGCCAGCAGGCCCATACCCAGGGTCCGGTACACAGTAGACAAGGTTAGCTGGTAGTGCTGTACATGACCCCCCTTCAGACACAGAGGCTCAGAACAGCCTGGATGAACAGAATCACAGAACAATAGACAGACACTGAGACACAGGAAGTAAAGAAGTAGGAGAAGGAGGAAGTGGTGGTCATGAAGTGGACCGTGTGAGCCACCGTACACCAAACACTAAAACACTTCACTCATTTGGACACACCAGTACATCTGGATATCACAAACTGAACTTTAGTGTCACAACACCATCATGACCTGCTGATCTGATTACAATGAATGACTGTTTTGGTCCTAACTGTATGAGCAGGGTGTCAAATAAAGGTTTCCCATTGGACCATGGTCTGATGAAGCATATATAAACAGGTGTCTTCAGGTGATGATGTCACTGACCTGTAAGCTCACAGTCCATCAGCTCTATGCTCAGAGTACAGTGGTCCCTACAGACTTGTGGGTAAACGCGTACGTACTCCTCATTGATTGGTAGAGGGAAGGCGTTGGCCAGTGTTCCTTGTTCCTTGTTCTGAAGGACATGTCAGTCTACTCTGGATAGTCCCCAGGTCCAGGAGAACCCAATGTTCCAGGTCTGTCCCATCATGGAGATAGTTATCTGATATGCAGTCATTAGCTGTCTTACTCTGACATCCACCAGTCAGCATCTCTACTGTTAAAAGTGTCATCTTCTCTGTTCTTTCTCCCTCACAAACAGGCTCCTCTGGCTGGCTCTGATGGAGAGCAGAGAGAACCTAGTTCCACCACGCAGCAACATCGCTACTGACGCTAGTCAGCATCTCTACTGTTAATACTCAGTCATCTTCTCTGTTGATCTGTACATCCATTTATTTATTTATTCTTTACTTCTATTAGTGAGTCCATCCTTTTGTTCTTCTCTTTCTTCCTCCATACTTCCATTCATCAGTCCAACATCTCCACTCTCACTGGCTGAGACTTCAGCTTCAAAATGACTAAAACATCCTCCCTGTCCTCGCAGCTCTCCTCTCTTTCTACACAGCTCCTGTGTGTGTGGAGAGACATCTGGTCCTGGAGGAGTGTGAGTGGAGAGACATCTGGTCCTGGAGGAGTGTGAGTGGAGAGACATCTGGTCCTGGAGGAGTGTGAGTGGAGAGACATCTGGTCCTGGAGGAGTGTGAGTGGAGAGACATCTGGTCCTGGAGGAGTGTGAGTGGAGAGACATCTGGTCTTGGAGGAGTGTGAGTGGAGAGACATCTGGTCCTGGAGGAGTGTGAGTGGAGAGACATCTGGTCCTGGAGGAGTGTGAGTGGAGAGACATCTGGTCCTGGAGGAGTGTGAGTTGAGAGACATCTGGTCCTGGAGGAGTGTGAGTGGAGAGACACCTATTTAGTGTTTATATGTTGTTTAATATGATAAAATATCATATTTGAAATGATGAATGCTTCTTACGGTCACCTTTTCATTCAAATCATCTGGTTTTCTTTCAATACTTCAAAACCAAATGGTAGGTCCAGGTAGTCACCAAAATAGATGGGTGTTGGGTAGCCCTTTCCTGTTGTTAATGACCAAAAGCACCTCTTTGGCCTCATGCTGGAATGTTATTCATATTGTTCAGAATTTCATAATGAATAAAGATTATTATTAATTTTTTTTAACAAAAAAATAATCTGGTGTTTTTTGTGTAAAACAGTTTTGTAATCAGGGGCGAAAATCCCGGGGGGGACGGGGGAGACACAACCCCCCCATCCTGGGAAAAATATGATTTGTCCCCCCCAATATATCACTGAAACATAACTATGTAATTTAAATAATATTAATAATATGCAATGAAAGCAATTGTGCTGATTATAGACACTTAATAGCGCATTTTTAAGTTTCAAAAGATTGCGACCCCCCCCCCCACCCTTTGCCTCACAATGTTTTTATCCACTGCCAGTTCCTTAGTTGGCAAGGTAACAGAGGGGTGGTTTCCACTGTCTGAAAGGCACTCAATGCACGTAACTGACGTGAGGTTAATCCAGTCAATCGTGCACACACACTAGCTGAATATGCAGAGCTAGCGTGCAAATATGAACTATTAAGCTAGCTAGTACCTATTCCATTTATGTGGCGTCGTCAAAGATGGAATCTTTGCTATCGTCAATTTATTCCAAGATCAGCATGCAGATGATGTAAGTTAGTGCTTCAAAGTCCCTGTGATAAGGTTAGCGATAAACTGAAATCCAAACTGAACAGAACTACACTCTTTTCTACCATTGTCTTAAATATATTTAATGGTCTTGTTGCAAAAGCTAAATTGTCACAAGGGAACTTTTATTTAATTATTTTATTTCATCTTTATTTAACCCGGGTAGCAAAGAGTATAGCAAACACCACTGAAACTGAATTGGTGCTCGCTAGCTTTGCAAATTCAGCTATTGTTGGAAGCCAGCCAATCTGAAAAAAACTATTAAAATTACAAAAGGTTGCAGCATATGTTGTGTAAATGGTGAACTCATACAGCTGTCAACTCTTGTCATTTTAATCCGTTTCACATTTGCTAGCTACCTTTTAGATCGAAGCCCATATAGAATGATAGAAGATGATAGAAGCCCATCTCCTACTGTAAATAACCTACACACTGTGTGTGTAGCCAGCCAGCCAGCCAGGTAGAAAAATGGCAGAAAAATAGAAGACGGACATCAGAGTATTTATCAATACACCAAAATGCATAGTAAGAACCCTAGTAGCCTAATATCTCAAAGACTAGTTGATAAAATGTTCATAAGAAAGAAATAAAATTCTAATGGAAATGTTTCACAATGATGTCATTAGGCAGAGCAGGCAGCAGATGGCACAGAGACAGCAGAGTTGGGGACAGATATGCAGGGACAGACTGGCAGAGACAGGGAGTCTCAGGTAAGTTTGTTGAGTCTTTGTTTGGCAACATTATGAAAGTTTCTCAATTTTTTTGACTTGTAAAATAGGAACATAATTGGAAAATGCCATGGATACCCCCACTCTCAACATAAACTGGTGACTGAACTAAGATTTGTTAAAGGCAATGGTATTGCTGTTGTGATTAGTTGTGTAGGTTTGGGTACCGGTAGTTAGGAGTACGGCAAACACATTATTTCTTTGGTTCCTCAATATACATTTACCATATTACAACGTAGGCTATGTGTTACGGCACTACTTTTGGTGTCCCCCTCAGGAATTGCTCTTGAGAAAATTTCATGTAATTGTCCCCTCCAAAGTTGATATCAGATTTTCACCCCTGTTTGTAATATTTCATTCTTCTGTTATGTATATAAAGTGTAATTTTGGGATGAAAACTCAAAGGACATGGATCTCTGGAGCAGTGTGCAAGAACCCTCTGTGAGCAATGAACCGGATTTCTGAACACTCAAATCAGCTCACATACTCTGAAGGAAATGTATGCAGCTGGCTGTTGTGGTAGCAAAACTCATGACTCCAATATTAGCAGGCAGCGTTTAGACTGTCCACTTTGAAGTGTTAAAACAGTGGCTATATAAGGAATAGAACATATATGAACAGGGTGGCTACCATTATAAACTATACAGCTGTCAGATGTGGGTGTTAACAAGCCTTCCCTGTAGTTCAGTTTGTAGAGCATGGTGTTTGCAACGCATGCAACGCCAGGGTTGTGGGTTCGATTACCATTGGGGGCCAGTAGAAAGAAAATGCTAAATGATTAAAATGTAAGAACTGAGATGGAAAGATAATAATGGAGAAAGGTCAAGGGAAGCTATTTTCATATAGAGGGAGGGGACTCTATACCTTATGCAAAAACAGAATACTATAAAGGCAGGACTCTGTAATATGAGAATTTAGTCTTTTCCATGGAAGGGCTCTGCTCTGTGACGTTTGTAATAAAGTCTGAATTGAATTCACAAGTTCCGGTATCTGTGCAAATATTTGACTCAAGATATTCCACAACAAAATGGTGAGCTTGCCAGGAGGGGCAAGGGACCAGAGACTGAAAATCTGCAGCTGTGAATGGGCTTCGTGGACGGACTGCAGAAAACACAAGTATTTTTATTTATTTTATTTTTATTTCACCTTTATTTAACCAGGTAGGCAAGTTGAGAACAAGTTCTCATTTACAATTGCGACCTGGCCAAGATAAAGCAAAGCAGTTCGACAACATACAACAACACAGAGTTACACATGGAGTAAACAACATACAGTCAATAATACAGTAGAAAAAAATAAGACTATATACAATGTGAGCAAATGATGTGAGATAAGGGAGGTAAAGGCAAAAAAATGCCATGGTGGCAAAGTAAATAAAGTATAGCAAGAAAAACACTGGAATGGTAGATTTGTAGTTTGAAGAAAGTTCAAAGTTCAAATCTAAATAATATGGTGCAAAGGAGCAAAATAAGTAGCCACTTGTTAAGACGGTAAACTGAGTTTTTGCATGTAATAGTAGAGTTCTTGTGTGGTCCGCTGTAGGAACCTGTTTTCAGAGGTAGGTAACCAAGGTCTCTCCAAATTAAACAAACCAAGTGATACTGGGAGCTTTTGAATTCAATAACTGCATGCATTCTAAAGCTTTGAGGAGTTAAAATAGTTATTTGTAGGTATCTGTGTGGGCTATGTGTATTGGGGGGCTGTGTGTGTTTCGTGGGTGTCGGGTATCTTAGACGGGTGGGGCTGTTTGTCTACCTAGTCTCATCTGGGGTGCCGACTGCCTCTGCATATTGTCAACACCAATAAAAGTAAAAGTAAAATCCTGTGCACCCCGTGACACCACTCCAAGAAGGTGTGGATGGGTATATAGGTTACGATAAGAACTTTTACCCGATTTGGCAAGTCCTATCATAAGAATAAATCCTATAATAAAGTCTCCCGGTGTTGAGGAAGTGGATCTAGGAAAGGACTGAATTAATAGGTCGCTTAGGAAAGCGTGAAAAGTGTGTGTTATACTAGGACTTTGACACGATTTTGCAAATTCCTTTTATAAGAGAAATCCTATATCGTGTTGCGGAAGTGTATCGATAATTAATAGGTCGCTTAGGAAAGCATGAAAAGTGTATGCTTGTGCTGGGACTTTGACCTGATTTTGCAAGCTCCCATCATACAATAAAATCCTGTATAAGAATGTCTCCCTGTGTTTGAGGAAGTGTATGTGTGTGTGTTGCCAGTCCGGAGTGGGGGATTGCGCAACCTTCCAGTGCTGGCGGGAGGGGCGCATCTAGTCCTCACTAGGAAAGAGGAAAGAAAACCATATGGGAAATGTTTAAAGATAAGAAATTAACAAAATAGTATGTATAAATAATTATCCTTACATAACATAGGAATATTAACAAATGTTAAGTGAGAAGTATAAAGTATATAATGGTGTGAGATAGAAAAGTATAAAATACAGAAACGTAGCTATAGTATGCGTTTGAAGTAATCCAGTACTGTTGAAAGAAAGAACGGCCGTAGACACATAAATAGAAGCGAAGCAGTAGGGTCAATAGCGACAGCTGCTAGAAGTATTCAGTAAAGTGAGTAGACAGTGAGATAAAGCAGAGCGAGGTTAAGCTTAACGGACCCCGAGGTGAATAGAAGAGAAGATCAGGAGTGTAAATCACAGAGAGAGAGAGAGAGAGATTGGTTTTGAACAAGTGAATAGCACAGTAAAGATAGGAAATAGTGCAGAAACTATTCATAGCTAAACTAGAAATAAGAAAATTAACTAACAATAAAATAGAATATCAGGATTAATGAAGAACAAGCAATAAAATAAGTAGAACACCAGTATAAATCCTAGGGGCCTAGCAACCCTTATGCAAAGAAGAAATAATAATGATATCTGTGAATGGGAAAAACGCACAGTGATATTTGAGGTGCTGTACTGGAATAAGACATTAAGTCATCTGTAGTATTCAGTAATACAGTTGCAGACAGTATAGTGTAGGCTTTAATATGAGGTATTAAGTGCAGTGACTAATGAATTATTATCTGGGAAAGTGTGTATCCCTACCTTTTAAAATAGTTAATAAAAGGTGTGTATTATAGATGGGAGTGAAGAAATCTAAAATACCCTGAACACCGTCGGGAATGTTTAGAGAATAATTACTATTAATATGGCGACAAACGGACCCGTTTCTCCCTGTAATATAGAGATAGCAGAATGTAATAAAGTCATGGAGGCGCTGAAAGAATTCCACCAATTCGGCTCGAATATGAAAGAGCAAACTGGATAAATGTAGGGCAACAACATTACCCTGTTAACAGGATAAATAAAATAAAATAAAGAATTCAGGGAGGCAATTATGAATTGGAACAATCACATAAAACCAGAATAAGAAGCTCAATATACCAGCGTTTTGATGTCAGCATTCTATCATCAGAAAATACATCATGATAAAGCCAGATATGACTCTGCTCGCCTCGCAGACGTGCGAGGGGTTAGTAGAGCCATAGAGAATATCAAAGCGTAAGGAGATCGCTCCCTGTTTTAGATGTGGGACTATCGGCCATTGGAAGAATGAGTGTAAGGTGATACTGGAACCTAGTGCATTAAAAGGTAATGCAGATATACAAGAGTTTGCATCTTTTTCAAAAACAACTAATCGTTTTGAGATGAGCAAGAATGGAAGTTTCACCTAGCGGTGTCTAGTCTCTGTTAGATCCATAGGTGGTTCATAGAGATTACAGTTTCTATGTGATGGAAGACGTATGAGATCACGTTTTACCTAACTGTTTAGTAAAGGCCAGGGATTAAATATTGCGGAATACCTACGATGAGAAATTGGCTAAATTTCCAACAGGAAAACGTATTTTGGGTTGAAGATTCTAGGCGAAATGCCAGGGGAATGGATTCTAAAGGTAACAAATTTAAATTATATAACCGAACACTCATTGCAAATGCAGAAGGCCTTAGGGTTTGTCTAAATCATTATACATTTTATGTGGTTTTATTTTTAAATACATTTACATGGATGGGGTCTTATTCTGGAATGGGATTCTAGAATGGACGAAAGGGTGGAGGGGTCAGGAGGAATTAGCATTGGGGTTACCTAACCTAAAATGAACTTTACATTTTTTATGTGGTATGTTGGTTATGGAGAACCAGCAGGAGGATGAAATGTTTTGAAGAGGTATTTAAATGGTTTCCGAAGGACAGGGAAAGAAAGGGAGAGGAAACATTTTAATGGTGACGAAAGCCCTGAATATAAAAAATTGCTAATGAAGAATGATCAACTTCATTAGGAATTAAATAGACGGGGGGTTTCATTATATAATTCATGAGAAACACCATTCTCTATCCAAACCATTACTTTAGGAGATAATTATTATTTCTGTCGGGAGTTATAAAGAGATGTAATTCTAAGATGATTAGTTATTCGAATTGGTTTATTTTTTATTTAACCTGTAGGTTTTTTAATCACGTGTTTGAAAGAAGAAAAAAAAACAGTTTCCTGAGGTCCTGGTTTTTGGTGTACATATACAGTGGTACTGTGTTCAGGCTGAAAGGACTATATATGTTAAGAAGGGATGACAGTAACTTCACATGGATTATGATATATGTATTGCTAATTTCATGTTGTGTTTTTTTCTCATCAGATTGGTAAATTTCACCAGATTGGGATCCTGGAGTGGGAATTCTGTGAGGGGTTAGGGTGCTAACTTCATGATCTAGTAACTCTTCCTAGAGGTTGTCAGTAGAATAAGGGAGTATGGACTAATTTAGAATTATTTTTTTAGCAGTAACATTATGTTATGCTTTTTGACATTTGTCTTAGAGATGTTATTAAGAAAAGGTTAATGTCATAATTCGCCATATAGTCAAAGTTTGTCTGAATTTCCTGGAACAGAAATGTAATGAACTTAACTGTTATGATCTGTGCTTTGTTGAGGTTTTCATGGAAGGTGACGTGAGATCGTGTCTTCATGCATGGTAGGAATAATTTGACCATAGACAGTGTGTCAACCTCTAAACCCTCCCTAACCGGCTGAAGAAAGAGCGACAAAGGCAATGAGAGACAGTGACTTTTACCACTTCTATCTGAGTCCGAGCCATAAACCAGGGCCGGAGTGCTGAGAGCGCGTGAGGAGTGAGTGTGGAGAGAGAGAACAAGTTCAGGTGAGAGACTTGTGTACGTGGGAGAAACGGAAGTATCTACTTGGATATTAAAATCGGGACATTATCAAGGGCCATGAAATGTAACAGGGAAAAGTTACATGTGCCGTTGGGAAAATGAACTGTGAACGATATCTGAAGAAGACCAGCTAGAATGATAAGTACTGGGTGAAGGAAAGGGGTGGTGGTATACAGCCTGCTAACTATTTAAACTAGGAATGCATTGAGATACTGATCTTTCATTACCAGGCCACTCATGACAGGAGAGGTGGTATACAGCCTGCTAACTATTTAAACTAGGAATGCATTGAGATACTGATCTTTCATTACCAGGCCACTCATGACAGGAGAGGTGGTATACAGCCTGCTAACTATTTAAACTAGGAATGCATTGATATACTGATCTTTCATTACCAGGCCTCTCATGACAGGAGAGGTGGTATACAGCCTGCTAACTATTTAAACTAGGAATGCATTGAGATACTGATCTTTCATTACCAGGCCTCTCATGACAGGAGGGGTGGTATACAGCCTGCTAACTATTTAAACTAGGAATGCATTGATATACTGATCTTTCATTACCAGGCCTCTCATGACAGGAGGGGTAGTATACAGCCTGCTAACTATTTAAACTAGGAATGCAATGAGATACTGATCTTTCATTACCAGGCCTCTCATGACAGGAGGGGTGGTATACAGCCTGCTAACTATTTAAACTAGGAATGCATTGAGATACTGATCTTTCATTACCAGGCCTCTCATGACAGGAGGGGTGGTATACAGCCTGCTAACTATTTAAACTAGGAATGCATTGAGATACTGATCTTTCATTACCAGGCCACTCATGACAGGAAAACAGGGACAAAGGGGGGCTGTAATGAGAAGAGTTCTAACCGGCAATAAAAAGTTGTTTATAAATGTATGTTCTAACAGGGATGATGCCAAGTTGATAAAACTGGAATTTGAGCCTTAGTCTCAAAGTAAGCAAGGAGTTGAGTCATTCTAAATTCGAGTTGGATAATTTATCAAATGTTTTAGTTGTGATTGGGATACAGCGAGAGAGAATTGCTGAAGCACGATGAGGGGTGGATAATTTATAAAATGTTTTAGTTGTGATTGGGATACAGCGAGAGAGAATTGCTGAAGCACGATAAGGGTTGGATAATTTATAAAATGTTTTAGTTGTGATTGGGATACAGCGAGAGAGAATTGCTGAAGCACGATGAGGGGTGGGGGCGCTGCTAACATTGATGTGGCCGAGAGAGTCTCCAGAAACTTCTCTCTAAGTGTCATCGTGAGGGGAGGTGGTTTGTTTGGGGGAATCACTGGATGATGGCTTGGGACAACCATGAAAGTTTTTTTATTTTAGTCAGTATGTTTTTAGGTTTCGTGGAACATGAGGGTGTTCATTGTTCCAGAGGAGGGAATGGTGTATATTGACTAACTGATTTGAGAATGTGTTAGGATGTTTATAACTGTAGAAAATACATTAGGAGTACAGTGTGTTATGGGTTAGATGTAATGATAGAGTATAGTGTGTTATGGGTTAGATGTAATGATAGAGTATAGTGTGTTATGGGTTAGATGTAATGATTGAGGAGTATCATTCCCAGAGACTGTATATTGTTACAGCAGCTCATAGAAGGAGAGCAGCTAACTGTACACAATATGGGGAATTAGTTGAACATTACACATACCTAGATCATGGAGAGAGTAGAAGAGATACCAGTGGCATTTCAGACATCATGGTAAACTTTCAGGACACCTGTGAGTTTTGTTAGGTTGGATATTATTCCCAACTCATTCATTTTTCTCCAATTTCTAACAGCCGGTGAACATTTGACAGCTTACATGAAGGAGGTATTCTCACTGCAGAGGCTGTAGGGACAGTAACAGAAGGAGCTGTAGGGACAGTAACTGAAGGAGCTGTAGGGACAGTAACAGAAGGAGCTGTAGGGACAGTAACTGAATGAGCTGTAGGGACAGTAACTGAAGGAGCTGTAGGGACAGTAACTGAAGGAGCTGTAGGGACAGTAACTGAAGGAGCTGTAGGGACAGTAACTGAAGGAGCTGTAGGGACAGTAACTGAATGAGCTGTAGGGACAGTAACTGATGGAGCAGTAGGGACAGTAACTGAAGGAGCTGTAGGGACAGTAACTGCTGCTCGATCATCCTATTTTTCCAACTTAATTGAGGAAAATAAGAACAATCCGAAATTTCTTTTTGATACTGTCGCAAAGCTAACTAAAAAGCAGCATTCGCAAATGGAGGATGGCTTTCACTTCAGCAGTAATACATTTATGAACTTCTTTGAGGAAAAGATCATGATCATTAGAAAGCAAATTACGGACTCCTCTTTAAATCTGGGTATTCCTCCAAAGCTCCATTGTCCTGAGTCTGCACAACTCTGCCAGGACCTTGGCTCAAGGGAGATACTAAAGTGTTTTAGTACTATATCTCTTGACACAATGATGAAAATAATCATGGCCTCCAAACCCTCAAGCTGCATACTGGACCCTATTCCAACTAAATTACTGAAAGAGCTGCTTCCTGTGCTTGGCCCTCCTATGTTGAACATAATAAACGGCTCTCTATCCACCGGATGTGTACCAAGCTCACTAAAAGTGGCAGTAATAAAGCCTCTCTTGAAAAAGCCGAATCTTGACCCAGAAATTATAAAAAACTATCGGCCTATATCGAATCTTCCATTCCTCTCAAAAAATTTTGAAAAAGGTGTTGCACAGCAACTCACTGCCTTCCTGAAGACAAACAATGTATACGAAACGCTTCAGTCTGGTTTTAGACCCCATCATAGCACTGAGACTGCACTTGTGAAGGTGGTAAATGACCTTTTAATGACGTCAGACCGAGGCTCTGAATCTGTCCTCGTGCTCCTAGATCTTAGTGCCGCTTTTGATACCATCGATCACCACATTCTTTTGGAGAGATTGGAAACCCAAATTGGTCTACATGGACAAGTTCTGGCCTGGTTTAGATCTTATCTGTCGGAAAGATATCAGTTTGTCTCTGTGAATGGTTTGTCCTCTGACAAATCAATTGTAAATTTCGGTGTTCCTCAAGGTTCCGTTTTAGGACCACTATTGTTTTCACTATATATTTTACCTCTTGGGGATGTCATTCGAAAACATAATGTTAAATTTCACTGCTATGCGGATGACACACAGCTGTACATTTCAATGAAACATGGTGAAGCTCCAAAATTGCCCTCGCTAGAAGCCTGTGTTTCAGACATAAGGAAGTGGATGGCTGCAAACTTTCTACTTTTAAACTCGGACAAAACAGAGATGCTTGTTCTAGGTCCCAAGAAACAAAGAGATCTTCTGTTCAATCTGACAATTAATCTGGATGGTTGTACAGTCGTCTCAAATAAAACTGTGAAGGACCTCGGTGTTACTCTGGACCCTGATCTCTCTTTTGAAGAACATATCAAGACTGTTTCAAGGACAGCTTTTTTCCATCTACGTAACATTGCAAAAATCAGAAACTTTCTGTCAAAAATGACGCAGAAAAATTAATTCATGCTTTTGTTACTTCTAGCCTGGACTACTGCAATGCTCTACTTTCCGGCTACCCGGATAAAGCACTAAACAAACTTCAGTTAGTGCTAAATACGGCTGCTAGAATCCTGACTAGAACCCAAAAATGTGATCATATTACTCCAGTGCTAGCCTCCCTACACTGGCTTCCTGTAACCTCTACGGGCCACGGGGGCAGTATTGAGAATTTTGAAAAAAATATGTGCCCATTTTTAACTGCCTCCTACACCAACTCAGAAGCTAGGATATGCATATTATTAACACATTCGGATAGAAAACACTCTGAATTTTCTAAAACAGTTTGAATGGTGTCTGTAAGTATAACAAAACTCATATTGCAGGCAGAAACCTGAGAAAAATAGATTAAAAAAAATGAGAATTTTGTGGCTGTACTATTTAGTGTCATTGTTTTAAAGATACCACAGTGAGAAAGGATTCAGTTCGCAACTCCTACTGCTTCCACTAGATGTCAACGATCTTTAGAAAGTTGTTTGAAGCATCTGTGATAAATACACACCGAATTAGAAAGCTTACAAGTTGACACGTCATCACTTCATTTTTTGCGCCTGCGCATGAATCTGAGAAGAGTGCCTTTGTCATTATCGTTTATTCTAGACACTTGATAGGTTGTGTGAAAATATTACTGATGTTTACTGATGTTTCACGTTAAAAATGGAACAAAAGATTAGTGCTAAACAACGTTTGACATGTTTAAACAAACGTAAATAGATTATTTACTAGGTTTTCTTTAGTTTTTCGACGTGACTTTACACTGCCCACCTCATTTTGTGGGAGCCTACTGAACGCTAACTATTTGGACATAAATTATGAACTTTGTCAAAAGAAACCACATTTGTTCTGGACCTGGGATCTCTGGCAGCGCCTTCTGATGGAGATAATCAAAGGTAAGGGGATATTTAGAATGTTATTATCGATATTAGATGATGCTAATGCTAACGGTATAGCTTAGCTTAGCTTAGCATATAGCTTATTGTTGTTAGCATAGTACCCAGTTTATACAAAATGTGATTTCCCAGTAAAGTTATTTTGAGATCTGGCCCTTCGGTAGCAATTACGAGATGATAATATATTATTCTTTGAATGACAATATTATAATTTACCAATGTTTTCGAATAGTAATTCCGTGATTTGTAATGCTGGATTCACTGGGTGCATTCGAGCCGAAAAAAATTCTGAATTTCACCGCGACTGTAAATGCTGTTTTTGGATATAAATATGAACTTGATGGAACTAAAAATGCATGTATTGTATAACATAATGTCCTATGAGTGTCATCTGATGCAGATTGTCAAAGGTAAGTGCATAATTCTAGCTAGTTTTCTGTCTGTTGATGCCCTTCTTTGAATTGGCTAAACATTACACGCAGCTATTGTCAATGTACTCTCCTCACATAACCTAACTTTATGCATTCTCCGTAATGCCTCTGAAAATCGGACAGCGTGGTTAGATTTAGGAGATATATCTTTCAAATGGAGGAAAATAGTTGATTATTTGATTTTTTGAAATGATTACTCTTGCAGTTTTGAATTCCCCGCCATGGTCACATGACAATGAATCCCAATACCGGGATAAGATCGGGATAAGATCCTCAACAGGTTTTAAGGCAAGGGCTGATTTCAAGGTTTTACTGCTAACCTACAAAGCATTACATGGGCTTGCTCCTACCTATCTTTCCGATTTGGTCCTGCCGTACATACCTACACGTACGCTACGGTCACAAGACGCAGGCCTCCTAATTGTCCCTAGAATTTCTAAGCAAATGGCTGGAGGTAGGGCTTTCTCCTAGAGAGCTCCATTTTTATGGAATAGTCTTCCTACCCATGTGAGAGACGCAGACTCAGTCTCAACCTTTAAGTCTTTACTGAAGACTTATCTCTTCAGTAGGTCCTATGATTAAGTGTAGTCTGGCCCAGGAGTGTGAAGGTGAACGGAAAGGCTGGAGCAACGAACCGCCCTTGCTGTCTCTGCCTTGCCGGTTCCCCTCTTTCCACTGGGATTCTCTGCCTTTAACCCTATTACAGGGGCTGAGTCACTGACTTACTGGTGTTCTTCCATGCCGTCCATGGGAGGGGTGCGTCACTTGAGTGGGTTGAGTCACTGACGTGGTCTTCCTGTCTGGGTTGGCGCCCCCCCTTGGGTTGTGCCATGGCAGAGATTTTTGTGGGCTATACTCGGCCTTGTCTTCGGACGGTAAGTTGGTGGTTGTAGACATCCCTTTAGTGGTGTGGGGGCTGTGCTTTGGCAAAGTGGGTGGGGTTATATCCTGCCTGTTTGGCCCTGTCCGGGGGTATCATCGGATGGGGCCACAGTGTCTTCTGATCCCTCCTGTCTCAGCCTCCAGTATTTATGCTGCAGTAGTTTATGTGCCGGGGGACTAGGGTCAGTCTGTTTCATCTGGAGTATTCTCTTGTCTTATCCGGTGTCCTGTGTGAATTTAAATATGCTCTCTCTAATTCTCTCTTTCTCTCTTTCTTTCTCTCGGAGGACCTGAGCCCTAGGACCATGCCTCGGGACTACCTGGCATGATGACTCCTTGCTGTCCCCAGTCCACCTGGCCATGCTGCTGCTCCAGTTTCAACTGTTCTGCCTGCGGCTACGGAACCCTGACCTGTTCACCGGACGGGCTTGTTGCACCCTCGACAACTACAATGATTATTATTATTTGACCATGCTGGTCATTTATAAACATTTTAACATCTTGACCATGTTCTGTTATAATATCCACCCGGCACAGCCAGAAGAGGACTGGCCACCCCTCATAGCCTGGTTCCTCTCTAGGTTTCTTCCTAGGTTTTTGGCCTTTCTAGGGAGTTTTTCCTAGGGAGTTTTTCCTAGCCACCGTGCCTCTTTCACATGCATTGCTTGCTGTTTGGGGTTTTAGGCTGGGTTTCTGTACAGCACTTTGAGATTTCAGCTGATATACGAAGGGCTATATAAATAAATTTGATTTGATTCGATTAACTGAAGGAGCTGTACGGACAGTAACTGAAGGAGCTGTAGGGACAGTAACTGAAGGAGCTGTAGGGACAGTAACAGAAGGAGCTGTAGGGACAGTAACTGAAGGAGCTGTAGGGACAGTAACTGAAGGAGCTGTAGGGACAGTAACTGAAGGAGCTGTAGGGACAGTAACTGAAGGAGCAGTAGGGACAGTAACTGAAGGAGCTGTAGGGACAGTAACAGAAGGAGCTGTAGGGACAGTAACTGAAGGAGCTGTAGGGACAGGAACTGAAGGAGCTGTAGTAGAAGCGTAGAATGCTATATTGACAGCATGGAATTGGACTACTGCACAAATGAGGGGTATTGTGAGACTATAGTCATGGGCCATGTTGGAAGTAGCAGTGGTTACTTTAGTAGCATTGTTGGGATATTGGTTTATGACGACTCATGTCACATGGATTGGTTACTGGTAACTATGGGACCGATGGGAGGACAGGGGATGCGGTTATTCAAATATCACAAATTATGTTATCAGGAAATGACCCATGTGTTCCAGTGTGTATATCCTCAGGTGGAACCAAGATATAACCAAAGGCACAGGCTGAATTCTGGAGATTGAGTGTACATCAGGAGACACCAGGCAGGGGTGTGGGACAGCATTGGTCTGAGAGACACACTACTCCAAACAGTACCTGCAGTAGTTAAGATCGTCATGTCTCTCCTTGGGAGGGAGCATAGTTCTCACGTGAAGTGAGGTCCAACTGCATAATGGGTGAGTGAAGACACCATGACAGAGGAAGCAGAGAGAGAGAGAGACTAGAGTCCACTGTAAGACATACAGATGGGTTGGGTCTGGGAACTACTATAAACATCATAGTTGGTTTGGGGTTTAGCAGCTTTATTGGATAATGCATCATATGATAGAGGATAGAGGGGTAATTGTACTGTGAACAAAATGTTAAACATGGAGTAAAACAAACATACAGTCAATAATAGAGTAGAAAAACAAGTCTATATACAATGTGTGCAAATGAGGTGAGATAAGGGAGGTAAGGTAATAAATCGGCCATGGTGGCGAAGTACACTGCTCAAAAAAATAAAGGGAACACTTAAATAACACAATGTAACTCCAAGTCAATCACACTTCTGTGAAATCAAACTGTCCACTTAGGAAGCAACACTGATTGACAATAAATTTCACATGCTGTTGTGCAAATGGAATAGACAACAGGTGGAAATTATAGGCAATTAGCAAGACACCCCCAATAAAGGAGTGGTTCGGCAGGTGGTGACCACAGACCACTTCTCAGTTCCTATGCTTCCTGGCTGATGTTTTGGTCACTTTTGAATGCTGGCGGTGCTTTCACTCTAGTGGTAGCATGAGACGGAGTCTACAACCCACACAAGTGGCTCAGGTAGTGCAGCTCATCCAGGATGGCACATCAATGCGAGCTGTGGCAAGAAGGTTTGCTGTGTCTGTCAGCGTAGTGTCCAGAGCATGGAGGCGCTACCAGGAGACAGGCCAGTACATCAGGAGACGTGGAGGAGGCCGTAGGAGGGCAACAACCCAGCAGCAGGACCGCTACCTCCGCCTTTGTGCAAGGAGGAGCAGGAGGAGCACTGCCAGAGCCCTGTAAAATGACCTCCAGCAGGCCACAAATGTGCATGCGTCTGCTCAAACGGTCAGAAACAGACTCCATGAGGGTGGTATGAGGGCCCGACGTCCACATGTAGGGGTTGTGCTTACAGCCCAACACCGTGCAGGACGTTTGGCATTTGCCAGAGAACACCAAGATTGGCAAATTCGCCACTGGCGCCCTGTGCTCTTCACAGATGAAGCAGATTCACACTGAGCACATGTGACAGATGTGACAGAGTCTGGAGACGCCGTGGAGAACGTTCTGCTGCCTGCAACATCCTCCAGCATGACCGGTTTGACGATGGGTCAGTCATGGTGTGGGGTGGCATTTCTTTGGGGGGCTGCACAGCCCTCCATGTGCTCGCCAGAGGTAGCCTGACTGCCATTAGGTACCGAGACAAGATCCTCAGACCCCTTGTGAGACCATATGCTGGTGCGGTTGGCCCTGGGTTCCTCCTAATGCAAGACAATGTTAGACCTCATGTGGCTGGAGTGTGTCAGCAGTTCCTGCAAGAGGAAGGCATTGATGCTATGGACTGGCCCGCCCGTTCCCCAGACCTGAATCCAATTGAGCACATCTGGGACATCATGTCTCGCTCCATCCACCAACGCCACATTGCACCACAGACTGTCCAGGAGTTGGCGGATGCTTTAGTCCAGGTCTGGGAGGAGATCCCTCAGGAGACCATCCGCCACCTCATCAGGAGCATGCGCAGGCGTTGTAGGGAGGTCATACAGGCACGTGGAGGCCACACACACTACTGAGCCTCATTTTGACTTGTTTTAAGGACATTACATCAAAGTTGGATCAGCCTGTAGTGTGGTTTTCCACTTTAATTTTGAGTGTGACTCCAAATCCAGACCTCCATGGGTTGATAAATTGGATTTCCATTGATTATTTTTGTGTGATTTTGTTGTCAGCACATTCAACTATGTAAAGGAAAAAGTATTTAATAAGATTATTTCATTCATTCAGATCTAGGATGTGTTATTTTAGTGTTCCCTTTATTTTTTTGAGCAGTATAAATACAATATAGCAATTAAACACTGGAATGGTAGATGTGCAGTAGATGAATGTGCAAAGTAGAGATACTGGGGTGCAAAGGAGCAAGATAAATAAATACAGTAGGGGATGAGGTAGTTGTTTGGGCTATTTACAGATGGGCTATGTACAGGTGCAGTGATCTGTGAGCTGCTCTGACAGCTGGTACTTAAAGCTAGTGAGGGAGATAAGTGTCTCCAGTTTCAGTGATTTTTGAAGTTCGTTCCAGTCATTGGCAGCAGAGAACTGGAAGGAGAGGCGGCCAAAGGAGGAATTGGCTTTGGGGGTGACCAGTGAGATATACCTGCTGGAGCGCGTGCTACGGGTGGGTGCTGCTATGGTGACCAGCGAGCTGAGATAAGGCGGGGCTTTACCTAGCAGGTTCTTGTAGATGACCTGGAGCCAGTGGGTTTGGCGATGAGTATGAAGCGAGGGCCAGCCAACGAGAGCGTACATAGAGTCAGGTGAAGAGAGAGTGGGAATTATCATGGTTTTAGACTTTGGTTTTCATGCATATATAATTATGCATAGCTTATCACATTGTTAATACTGTTATGTTTTATGTATTTTTGTTGCTTTCCAAGTCTTGTGCTATCACTCTCCTAGGAACCAGAGGGGAAAGTGGAGAGACTAAAAGCTGCTCCATCTGCCATTGAAGGAGACGGCAGATTCAGCTGGAATGGCATTTTGTTGTGTGATCATAATTCAGAGGACATAAGTCTCGGAAATTGTACACATTTGTTTGTTTGTTAAATTCTTGTTTTCTAATCATTTGTTAGTTTTTTTTATTGATGTTTTATTATCATTGTTTATACATTTATTAGTAATTTCCAAGTTTATATGAACTGAACATTAGGATGCTATTGTTCAAGACGAGGGACTGTTGGATTCGACATTGGTATCACATTGGTATCACATTGGTGTTACATTGGTATCACATTGGTATTACATTGGTATCACATTGGTATCACATTGGTATTACATTGGTATTGCATTGGTATCGCATTGGAATTACATTGGTATTACATTGGTATCACATTGGTATTACATTGGTATCACATTGGTATCACATTGGTATTACATTGGTGTTACATTGGTATCACATTGGTATTACATTGGTATCACATTGGTATTACATTGGTATCACATTGGTATCGCATTGGTATCGCATTGGAATTACATTGGTATCACATTGGTATCACATTGGTATTACATTGGTATCACATTGGTATTACATTGGTATCACATTGGTATCACATTGGTATTACATTGGTGTTACATTGGTGTTACATTGGTATCACATTGGTATCACATTGGTATTACATTTCCATGTAGCTCCAACTTGATACATTCCTGTTCCAGTTCCCTCAATGGTGGTTGAGATGGGGAAGTTCTGCACTTCTCTTCTTCTTGTTGCTACTGTAGAAAGAGATGGTCTGTGTTAAAGTCAACAGAAGAGTGTGTGTGTGTGTGTGTGTGTGTGTGTGTGTATGTGTGTTCGTGTGTGTGTGTGTGTGTGTGTGTGTATGTGTGTTCGTGTGTGTGTGTGTGTGTGTGTGTGTGTGTGTGTGTATGTGTGTTCGTGTGTGTGTGTGTGTGTGTGTGTGTGTGTGTGTGTGTCTGTGTGTGTGTGTGTGTGTGTGTGTGTGTGTCTGTGTGTGTGTGTGTGTGTGTGTGTTGTATTTACCTTTGTAACTTGGCAATGACTTTGTTGATCCATCGTGCATCTGGAGTCACACAGACGGTGGCTTTGTCCTTCTTGGTAATGCTGATGAATGAAGGGAGAGATATATGACAGCGTCACCATGGTTACATATCATACACTGCAGAATAAAACATATCATAAAATGTCAATATGAATGTACACATATTTAGCAGATGTTACTACGGCTGTAGGGAAATGGTTGTGTTCCCAGCTCCAACAGTGCAGTAATATCTAGAAAATACACACACATCTGAGTAAAATAATGGAATTAAGAAATCTATAAATATTAGGACGAGCAAAGTCAGAGTACTGTATATGTAAATGTATGTATATATACAGTACCAGTCAAAAGTTTGGACACCTACTCATTTCAGGGTTTTTATTTATTTTACTATTTTCTACATTGTAGAATAATAGTGAAGACATCAAAACTATGAAATAACTCATATGGAATCATATAGTAACCCAAAAAGTGTTAAACAAATAAAAATATATTTGATATTTGAGATTGTTCAAAGTAGCCACCCTTTGCCTTGATGATAGCTTTTCACACTCTTGGCATTCCTTCGACCTCATGGCTTGGTTGTTGCTCTGACATGCACTGACAACTGTAGGACCTTTATATAGACAGGTGTGAGATGTTCCAAATCATGTCTAATCAATTGAATTTACCACAGGTGGACTCCAATCAAGTTGTAGAAACATCTCAAGGATAATCAATGGAAACAGGATGTATCTAAACTCAATTTCGAGTCTCATAGCGAAGCGTCTGAATACTTATGTAAATAAGGTGTTTCTGTTTTTTATTTTTAATACATTTACTAAAATTGTTTATTTAATCCATTTTACAAAAAGTCTGTAAACATAATAAAGTGTGGAAAAAGTCAAGGGGTCTGAATACTTTCTGAACACACTGTATGTATATGTATACATGTGTGATTGAATGTATAGTCATTGTGGACAGTATGTGGATAGAATATATAGTATATCTGTAGAATAGGTAGGATATAATAGTATATGTACAGCAATAGTTGAATAGGATGGCCTTGACTAGAAAAACATATTTGTAATCTGTGATTGTCTGGAGTCCCTGCCACATACTGAGTTTCGGGGGAAATTGCTATAGGCTACCACTGCAAATGCCCACATTTATTCCAATGTCTTAGCCTTGGTTATGAATAGGAACATTGAACTCATCATCAGTGACTAATGATTGGTTTGCATAGCATGCAGTAAAGCGACTATACTGACTAATTAATTTCCCCTCCACCACGACCTATCCCCCACGCTTCTTCCCCCTATGCATTAGAAAACCACAGTTTAGCGCTTCGTTCAAGACCTCGCTGACTGACTCACATGATCTATGTGTGGAGACAATGACAGCCACCATGGGTTTTAGGGGCGGTTTCCAGGACACAGATGAAGCCTGGACAACAACAACAAAAAGCATGGAGATCCACTGGGCCACTGGTTACCAACCAATCGATCGACTTCCAGGCATTCCTAGTCGATCACCAAGTGTGCCTACTGCGCTGGCCAATCGGATAGCTCAAATCACTGTTCCTACAGCTTCCACGACCCCACGCAAAGTTTGATACCAGCCTATATAAGATTTCATAACTTTTAAAACCATGACCAGAGAGAAATTATCAAAGAATACAGCAAACAGCTGCTGTTTTTTAAGAGTGAGTTCATGTTTAAGTTTTCATTCTGCTCTGTCACTGTTTTAATTCAACACTATTACAAAACATAAAACATGTTTCTCTCTACTTCCACTTGAGCTGCAAATGCAGTGAATGAGTAGCCAAGTAGCGCTGTGTTTTTATTAGTAGTAGCAGCTGTCCTGTCTATTTTAATAGGGAGGGATATTTAACTTTCTCTGGTCATAGGAACAACATGAATTTGTGCATGAGACAGATGCGGTGTGACTGGACTTTAGCCATCAGGTGGAAGACGTTGTCCCCTCTCTCTGGTCAGTCTCACCGGAGGAAAGGAAGGAGAGAGCAGGACCGTGTGAGGCGGACCCTCTGCTGTTCTCTCCCTCCCTCCGCTGAGACTAATGTGGTGTTCAAAACTACTGGGAACTCTGAAATCTCAGACTTCCGACTTCAGTGTGTTCAAGACAACTGGAAACTGAAAAAAACGAGATCCGATTAGGAAAAATCATTTTGAACGGTCATCCGACTCTAGATTCCTAGTCGGTAACTGGGGAATCTTTCTAGAACTCCATCTTCCTGACCTGAATTCACTGACTTCATGATTTGACCTAGTTCTTTTTCTCAGAGTTCTCAGTTTTCTTGAAAGCACCATGACAGATGCAGATACCATCAGTCCAGTAAAATAAAAGCCAATTGTTTCAATTTATGCTCAGCTGTGCCTCGCAAGTGCTACACCAACTGATCTATTTTGTTATCAAAGCTCGAGTTTTGAAATATAATATTGTCTGAGAATAACAATATTGGCAGGACAGGCATATACACACGTAGAAAAAAGGGTTCCAAAAGGGTTCTTCAGCTGTACCCATAGGAGAACACTTTTTGGTTCCAGGTAGAACTCTTATTAGTTCCAGGTAGAACCCTTTTGAGTTCCATGTAGAACCCTCTGTGGAAAGGGTTCTACATGGAAACCAGAAAGGGTTATTCAAAGGGTACTACTATGGGGACAGCCGAAGAACCCTTTTGGGTTCTAGATAGCACCTTTTTTCTAAGAGTGTAGCCAATATGATGTGATAATGTATTAGGCATACTGTGATAATGTATTAGGCATACTGTGATAATGTATTAGGCATGCTGTGGTCATGTATTAGGAATGTTGTGATAATGTATTAGACAGACCAGGTAATGTATTAGGCATACCATGATAATGTATTAGACATGATGTGATAATGTATTAGGAATGCTGTGATAATGTATTAGAAATGTTGTGATAATGTATTAGGCATACCAGGTAATGTATTAGGGCTACTGTGATAATGTATTAGGAATGCTGTGATAATGTATTAGACAGACCAGGTAATGTATCAGGGCTACTGTGATAATGTATTAGGAATGATGTGATAATGTATTAGGCAGACCAGGTAATGTATTAGGGCTACTGTGATAATGTATTAGGAATGCTGTGATAATGTATTAGACAGACCAGGTAATGTATCAGGGCTACTGTGATAATGTATTAGGAATGATGTGATAATGTATTAGGCAGACCAGGTAATGTATTGTACAAACCTCATTCATACAGAACAGTTTTTTTTAAGTCATGTTTAAATATATATATATATTTCAGAAATAGATTTTGGCTTGCTTTTTGACTGTGAAAGTGTTGTTGACTGGTTGTTAGGTGGTGTTAGTTGACTCACATGATCTCTGTTTGACGACAGTGGGCACCTGGAGGTAGGATCTCTATCCTGTAGAACAGCCTAGGAGAGATGAAAGCAGAGGACGTTCGGATGCAGCGACACTTCTGACATGCAGCACAGCCGTTCATGGGGAATGCTGCAGGGATGAAGACCGTGAATATTACATACAATAACAATATAGTATTGTTCGGATTTGGGGTTAAAGGTTAAGGTTTAAGGGATAGGGTTAAAACCTTAAAATCATCACTAAAAGTTGCACTTTGAAACATGTGAATGTTACAAAGACAAAACGGATTCTAGATCAGCACTCTTAGGGCTCTATTCAGTCTGTATCATCGCTGAAGCGTTACAGATCAAATCAAATCAAAGTTTATTTGTCTCGTGCGCCGAATACAACGGGTAGATTACCTTACAGTGAAATGCTTACTTACAGGCTCTAACCAATAGTGCATAAAAGGTATTAGGTGAACAATAGGTAAGTAAAGGAATAAAAACACCAGTAAAAAGACAGTGATTGCGGGATAGCAATGTAACGGTAATATCTGATTGAGACGACATGCAGCGTTTACCGTGAATGCAGTTTCCGCTAAGGAACATTGCCTTTAAATTTCACTCACGCTGCAACGCAGAACTTCTGCCATACGGATTGAATACAGACCCTACTCTGAGACACTTAAAATTGCAATGGATTGATTGTGATCATTGGAATTAAATTGTTTAAAAAAAAAAAAGATAATAGGTTTGGTTTGTCGATAGTTCAAGAGTCAAGTTGAACAGATTCATATATATATATAGATAAAGATGCAATATCTCACCTTGAAGAGCCACGAACCAGCAGAGAGTCAGGGAGACCAACAGGTAGTGTGGCTTGAAAGGCATCTTGAGTCTGTGTTGGCTGTGGTCGGCTGGTGTCTACTGAAACTGAATGATGTTGTCTCTGGGTTTATATTGCTGCAATAAAGGAAGTGTGGGGGAATCCCTCGTCTTCACACAAAATGATGATCAGACTTTTGGAGTATATAAACATGTCTATATATATTCACTATTTTAACTTTATCCTTAATTTATAGCCTAGTGATTAATTCTATTGAAATTAAACCTGCCATATTGAGAATCTGTCTTGTTACAATTGTAAAGAGGATTTTAATGATAATATAATCAAATAATACTTCAGCAATCTAGTCAAAACATGGTAAATGCTGGGTAGAACAAGTAGAAATTCAGTGGTTAAGATTGGATAGCGTTTAAAAACGGAATTTCTCGTAGACATACAGACAGGTCCATAATTGACCTTGATAAAGATGAACAAAAAAGACTGTATAAAATCAATAATACAAACACTGAGCTATATTGTATGCAACAAAAAAAGGGGAAATTATGTTATTTATACTAATACAATTGCTCAGTGAAAGTGATTTTGTTCCACAAGTCATATTTTTTTTTCTCTCTCAAAAAGATAGGGGTTAAAATGGCACTGCTGTTTTCAATACCTCACCTAGAGAGGATAATGGCCACTGAGCCTTTTTCTACTGTAAGGGCTGTCGTGAGAGAGAGACCAATGTGCAGCGGAGTTTGTGTTCATCATTGAATATTTAATAAAGAAAGAACACCATACAAACAAAACAAGAAAACTGACAGCCAAACAGTCCTGTCAGGTGCAAACACTAAACAGAAACAATTACCCACAAAACCCAAAGGCAAAACATGCTCCTTATGTGTGACTCCCAATCAGCAACAACGAGCTTCAGCTATGCCTGATTGGGAGCCACACACACGGCCCAAAACAAAGAAATACAAAAACATAGAAAAAGGAACATAGAACGCCCACCCAATGTAATACCCTGGCCTAACCAAAATAAAGAACAAAAACCCCTCTCTATGGCCAGGGCGTTACATCTACTATGTTTTATAGGATCTTCTTTTACACCTGTTACGTTAGGTTATGAGAATGAAGAACACATCAGGAGGGATCTTAGACCTGTTACGTTAGGTTATGAGAATGAAGAACACATCAGGAGGGATCTTAGACCTGCTACGTTAGGTTATGAGAATGAAGAACACATCAGGGGGGATCTCAGACCTGCTACGTTAGGTTATGAGAATGAAGAACACATCAGGAGGGATCTTAGACCTGTTACGTTAGGTTATGAGAATGAAGAACACATCAGGAGGGATCTTAGACCTGTTACGTTAGGTTATGAGAATGAAGAACACATCAGGAGGGATCTTAGACCTGTTACGTTAGGTTATGAGAATGAAGAACACATCAGGAGGGATCTTAGACCATTCCTCTATAACAGAGTCTTTCCAGATCCTTGATATCTCTTGTCTGCGCTCATGGACTGTCCTCTTCAAACCACAGGTTTTCAATGGGGTTCAAGTCCGGAGACTGAGATGACCTTTACAAACTGTTAATTTTGTGGTCAATTAACAATTTCTTTGCTGATTTTGATTTGTGCTTGGGGTTATTGTCTTACTGGAAGATCCACTTGTGGCCAAGTTTCAGACTCCTGGAGAAGGCAACCAAGTTTTTGGCTGAAATGGTCTGGTTCTTGGCAAATTTGATGATGCCGTTGACCGTAACAAGGGCCCCAGGACAAAACAAAAATTAGCTTTTTGGTCTTCATTTAAGGTTAGGGTTAAGGTTAGGGTTAGTTTGAAAAAATCAGATTTTTCAGAGTATAAATTGTAGAAATAGGCAGAGTTTATGACTTTGTGGACAAAAAAAAGAACAAGCAAAATAGTCCCATAACATCAAAGATCCACCACCATATTTTACAGTTGGTATGAGGCTCCTTTTTAATGGCATCCAACAAATGTAAACACCTGCAGTTTGGAACCTGTACTGTGTTCAGATGACATGAAAATAAAGATATTTTTATAATAAATCTTTATGGGTGTCAATAATTGTGGAGCTGACTATATACTGCATGTGCAGCAACATCTCCTCCTTGGGAATTAATACAGTACTATTATTACACTGTCATATCTTTTCTCTATCAGAATCATTCTGCCACACATTTATCAAGGCTGATAGCTTCATATCACTTGTGTTTAATTTAGATTCATTTCACTTGATCGGGTGCAAGGAAACCAGAATAAGGAACTGACAATTCCAACAAGCATTAAGACGCCAGACAATGTTTTTTTTATTAGCAGACTGATGGAAAGAGCTCTCTATTGGCAGTGGACTGCCCAGTGAAGAACACATCTAATTTTACATTGTGGTCATTTATCAGACGCTCTTATCCAGAGTGACTTACATATAAGGCTTGTTCCCATTGGCAGTTTGAAATGACTCAAATCCACATTTTTTTGCATATTCTATTCTAATCTGTTATTTTTCCTGCAGTCTGAACAGCAAAAAGCACATGGAATTGGACATTTCAAGTCACATTTCAAACCACCTTCATAGGTGGTTTTAAGTCATATACAAATCTGATTCCTGGCCAAGCGACTTGTGTCTGAATGGTCAAATCTGATTTATTTGCGCTCAAGTGGTTTTTAGACTGTTGTTCGGCATATCTTGCTGCTTCCTAGCTACTCTGTTGACAGTTTGACAAGAACATGAGAGCGCTAACTAGCTTGTTAGTTGTTTACAAACAAATGAGTGAATGTGGTAGAAAGGTAAACAGCTAGCTAGTTGACTGCCGTGGCTAGCTAGTTGACTGCCGTGGCTAGCTAGTTGACTGCCGTGGCTAGCTAGTTGACTGCCGAGGCTAGCTAGTTGACTGCCGTGGCTAGCTCGTTCACTACTGTGGCTAGCTAGTTGACTGCTGTGGCTAACTAGTTGACTGCCGTGGCTAGCTAGTTGACTGCTGTGGCTAGCTAGTTGACTGTTGTGGCTAGCTAGTTGACTGCTATGGCTAGCTAGTTGACTGCTGTGGCTAACTAGTTGACTGCCGTGGCTAGCTAGTTGACTGCTGTGGCTAGCTAGTTGACTGCTGTGACTAGCTAGTTGACTGCTGTGGCTAGCTAGTTGACTGCCGTGGCTAGCTAGTTGACTGCCGTGGCTAGCTAATTGACTGCCGTGGCTAGCTAGTTGACTACTGTGGCTAGCTAGTTGACTGCTGTGGCTAGCTAGTTGACTGCTGTGACTAGCTAGTTGACTGCTGTGGCTAGCTAGTTGACTGCCGTGGCTAGCTAGTTGACTGCTGTGGCAGAAAAATAACTTGTTTTGAAAGTTGGATCAACTTGTCCTTTGAGAATTTAAAGGTGTTCTGACACTATGATTTTGAACATTCAAAGTATGTGGGAAACATCCCTGGCAGGCATTGTTGTCATCTTAGCTTGCTACATAACTTCTGAGTGATCGGAAGCAGGAGCACCAATCAGCCTACACCACCTCACATACACCCATCGTTACTATGACAACTAGCCATGTCATCAAATGAATGCTGTCTGAACACAAACACCCATCATTACTATGACAACTAGCCATGTCATCAAATGAATGCTGTCTGAACACAAACCCATCGTTACCATGACAACTAGCCATGTCATCAAATGAATGCTGTCTGAACACACCCATCATTACCATGACAACTAGCCATGTCAGCAAATGAATACTGTCTGAACACTTACAAATCCGATGTGGTCACTTGTAATTTGCTATTTGGACAGTGAGAAATTCCAAAACGGACTTGAAAAACATAACTGATGTGAGCATTAAGGCCTGCAGTGTGAGCAAGGTTTTAGTGCATTCAACTAGGCCTAAATTTAGCAGGGAGAACAACGACTTCCAGTAGTCCATTTTCAAAAAAGCAGAATTAGTGGCAGGAAGAAAAAAACACTGAATTAATTAGTCTCCTTGGAATTCCCATTCATCATAAATAGCATGATGTTTCAAATTCCGTAAGACTTGTTTGTGGTGAGCATGTATCTCTTATTATTATCATCTAATAACAATCCTTTTAGATTTTAATTTAATTTTAATTTAACCTTTATTTAACCAGGTAGACCAGTTAAGAACAAATTCTTATTTACAATGACGACCTAGGAACAGTGGGTTAACTGCCTTGTTCAGGGGCAGAACGAGGTCTGTATCCTGACTAAATCCTGACTAAATAACAGACATATTAAGGCATTTGGAAAATAATTAAAATAATTATTTCACCTTTATTTAACCAGGTAGACCAGTTGAGAACAAGTTCTCATTTACAACTGCGACCTGGCCAAGATAAAGCAAAGCAGTGCGACAAAAACAACAACACAGAGTTACACAATAAACAAACGTACAGTCATGGGTAGAATAACATGAGTAGAATAACATGGGTAGAATAACATGGGTAGATTAACATGGGTAGAATAACATGGGTAGAAGAACATGGGTAGAATAACATGGGTTGAATAACATGGGTAGAATAACATGGGTAGAACAACATGGGTAGATTAACATGGGTAGAATAACATGGGTAGAATAACATGGGTTGAAGAACATGGGTTGAATAACATGGGTAGAATAACATGGGTAGAACAACATGGGTAGATTAACATGGGTAGAATAACATGGGTAGAATAACATGGGTTGAAGAACATGGGTTGAATAACATGGGTAGAAGAACATGGGTTGAAGAACATGGGTAGAATAACATGGGTAGAAGAACATGGGTAGAATAACATGGGTTGAATAACATGGGTAGAATAACGTGGGTAGAATAACATGGGTTGAAGAACATGGGTTGACTAACATGGGTTGAATAACATGGGTAGAAGAACATGGGTTGACTAACATGGGTAGAAGAACATGGGTAGAAGATCATGGGTAGAATAACATGGGTTGAATAACATGGGTAGAATAACGTGGGTAGAATAACATGGGTTGAAGAACATGGGTTGACTAACATGGGTAGAATAACATGGGTAGAATAACATGGGTAGAATAACATGGGTAGAATAACATATGTCTTATAATAAAGGCTATTATGGTCAGATAAAATACGATTAGATTAAGGCTAATACAAGTTTATAACAAAGTAATAATTCAATATTATCTGTGTTAGTATTACTATATTACCATACTTTAATAGTCCCAGACTGACAGTGAGTCTAGTAGACAGGATGCCTATTATATCAGTACCATCATTATAATACAGGTTTTTATGGCTTTGCAGAACCAAAAAACTCCACATCGACCAAAGGAGGAAGAAAGAACAGCATTTCACTTTCTGGATTTGACTTTCCCAAACCTCTGAACCAGAATAGAAAGTTAGCCAATATAATAAAACTGAACACCGTGTGGGTAAACAACATGCAGCCAGCCCATGTATGTGCCACCTTCTATGATCTGAGTATGATGAGCATGGTGGGTCAGTGGTAACCTGGGGTGTATTAGTATGATGAGCATGGTGGGTCAGTGGTAACCTGGAGTGTATTAGTATGATGAGCATGGTGGGTCAGTGGAGACCTGGGGTGTATTAGTATGATGAGCATGGTGGGTCAGTGGTAACCTGGAGTGTATTAGTATGATGAGCATGGTGGGTCAGTGGTAACCTGGAGTGTATTAGTATGATGAGCATGGTGGGTCAGTGGAGACCTGGGGTGTATTAGTATGATGAGCATGGTGGGTCAGTGGACACCTGGGGTGTATTAGTATGATGAGCATGGTGGGTCAGTGGTAACCTGGGGTGTGTTAGTATGATGAGCATGGTGGGTCAGTGGAAACCTGGGGTGTATTAGTATGATGAGCATGGTGGGTCAGTGGAGACCTGGGGTGTATTAGTATGATGAGCATGGTGGGTCAGTGGAAACCTGGGGTGTATTAGTATGATGAGCATGGTGGGTCAGTGGTAACCTGGGGTGTATTAGTATGATGAACATGGTGGGTCAGTGGTAACCTGGGGTGTATTAGTATGATGAGCATGGTGGGTCAGTGGTAACCTGGAGTGTATTAGTATGATGAGCATGGTGGGTCAGTGGTAACCTGGGGTGTATTAGTATGATGAGCATGGTGGGTCAGTGGTAACCTGGGTTGTATTAGTATGATGAGCATGGTGGGTCAGTGGTAACCTGGGGTGTATTAGTATGATGAGCATGGTGGGTCAGTGGAAACCTGGAGTGTATTAGTATGATGAGCATGGTGGGTCAGTGGTAACCTGGAGTGTATTAGTATGATGAGCATGGTGGGTCAGTGGTAACCTGGGGTGTATTAGTATGATGAGCATGGTGGGTCAGTGGTAACCTGGGGTGTATTAGTATGATGAGCATGGTGGGTCAGTGGAAACCTGGGGTGTATTAGTATGATGAGCATGGTGGGTCAGTGGTAACCTGGAGTGTATTAGTATGATGAGCATGGTGGGTCAGTGGAAACCTGGGGTGTATTAGTATGATGAGCATGGTGGGTCAGTGGTAACCTGGGGTATAATTCACTACGACTCAAACCCACACGGAAACCAGCAGAAGCAAACAGAAGGAAAAGGGGAGGGGACCAACATGAATTTGTCCAAAAGAAACTAGAATTTTTATTGAAAAGCATGTTTTTGTTCAAAGTTAATGGTTTCCGTTACAAACTGTTTGCTACGGTTTTGTTCTGAATGAACAGACCTCTGGGTGTTAAGACCAGTGTCTCCCAATCCTGGTTCTGGAGACCCAAAGGGGAGCACTCACAAACCTGATTCAAATCAAAGGTTTGATGAGGAGTTGATTAGTTCAATCAAGTCTGAGTACACTAACTGTTATATAGACATTATAACACTAACTGTTATATAGACATTATAACACTAACTGTTATATAGACATTATAACACTAACTGTTATATAGACATTATAACACTAACTGTTATATAGACATTATAACACTAACTATTATATAGACATTATAACACTAACTGTTATATAGACATTATAACACTAACTGTTATATAGACATTATAACACTAACTGTTATATAGACATTATAACACTAACTGTTATATAGACATTATAACACTAACTGTTATATAGACATTATAGCACTAACTGTTATATAGCCCTCATAACACTAACTGTGAGAATCACACTGTTTCATTCAGTGGAAACTATTGCAGCTCATACTGTAACTATCATGCATGTTGGTCCCAGTAGTTTCCATTGGAAATGATGAGTGTGAACCTAACCTCATCTGTTTCATACGGTTTCCTGCTGCCGGCTCCGACACTAAAGGACTGTTAGCAGACGCTCTTATCCAGAGCGACATACAGTTAGTGTGTTCATCTGAAGATAGCTAGGTGGGACAAGTTAGACATCCCAGAACCAACAAGTTCACCGCACTTTGACATTTATACGGTGGTATGCTTCTGCCTGGTTTGTTAGGCCTATATAGTTACAGCTTTGTCATTTAGCAGACATTTTTATCCAGAGGGACTTACAGGAGCAGATTAGGGATATTAGTGATGGTGAGGCTGATCTGTGGTGTCAAATCCAGGTTCAAGAGGCGACCGGGCGAAGATGGAGCCCGCAAGCAAGATGAAACAGGCTAGAGAGACTCAGAGATATAGATTTAGTCATGATGTATCATATGGAGAGGCTGTAAAACAGTGTGGATTGCAGTGTGGACTAATGGAGCTTCCATGGCTGCTCCTGTAGTAAATGAACCTACAGTCAGACTGATGGAGCTTCCATGGCTGCTCCTGTAGTAAGTTAACCTACATTTTTATCCAGAGGGACTTACAGGAGCAGATTAGGGTTAAGTGCTTTGCTCAACGGCATATTGAAAGATTTTTCACCTAGTCTGCTCGAGGATTTGAACCAGAGACCTTTATACTCACTGGCCCAACAGTCTTAACCTCTAGGCCGCCCATAATGACAAGAGGAAGTTCAGAGTAGATATGATGTGTGTGTTGAATGGCTGCAGACCAGAGGCAGCAGGCCTTTTCAGTTAACCTACTAATATCACTATCCTGGGCACTGCCTCTGTCATGTTTGATGAGTTGAGCAAATGCATTTATTTTTGTGACCATCAGTATGACTTTGAAACCAAACTGAAGTACATTTTGTGGTGAGGTATTAGTGATGGTGAGGCTGATCTGTGGTGTGGTATTACTGATGGTGAGGCTGATCTGTGGTGTGGTATTAGTGATGGTGAGGCTGATCTGTGGTGTGGTATTAGTGATGGTGAGGCTGATCTGTGGTGTGGTATTAGTGATGGTGAGGCTGATCTGTGGTGTGGTATTAGTGATGGTGAGGCTGATCTGTGGTGTGGTATTAGTGATGGTGAGGCTGATCTGTGGTGTGGTATTAGTGATGGTGAGGCTGATCTGTGGTGTGGTCTCCTGTCTCAGCCTCCAGTATTTATTTATGCTGCAGTAGTTTATGTGTCGGGGGGCTAGGGTCAGTCTGTTACATCTGGAGTATTCTCTTGTCTTATCCGGTGTCCTGTGTGAATTTAAATATGCTCTCTCTAATTCTCTCTTTCTCTCTTTCTTTCTTTCTCTCGGAGGACCTGAGCCCTAGGACCATGCCTCAGGACTACCTGGCATGATGACTCCTTGCTGTCCGCAGTCCACCTGGCCGTGCTGCTGCTCCAGTTTCAACTGTTCTGCCTGCGGCTATGGAACCCTGACCTGTTCACCGGACGTGCTTGTTGCACCCTCGACAACTACTATGATTATTATTATTTGACCATGCTGGTCATTTATGAACATTTTAACATCTTGACCATGTTCTGTTATAATATCCACCCGGCACAGCCAGAAGAGGACTGGCCACCCCTCATAGCCTGGTTCCTCTCTAGGTTTCTTCCTGGGTTTTTGGCCTTTCTAGGGAGTTTTTCCTAGGGAGTTTTTCCTAGCCACCGTGCTTCTTTCACATGCATTGCTTGCTGTTTGGGGTTTTAGGCTGGGTTTCTGTACAGCACTTTGAGATATCAGCTGATATACGAAGGGCTATATAAATACATTTTATTTTATTTTATTTTATTTGGTATTAGTGATGGTGAGGCTGATCTGTGGTGTGGTATTAGTGATGGTGAGGCTGATCTGTGGTGTCAATTCCAGGTTCAAGAGGCGACCGGGCGCAAGATGGCTCCCGCGAGCAAGATGAAACATCATTGCACTAGCAAACACTTGAGTGGAGAGAGAAAATCTGTGGTAAATCGAGCAGAGGATGGTGCCGCGAGCAGCAGGCCAGCGTGGTGCGCAAATTAAACTTGAGAGATTTTGAGTGTGACTTTTAGCGATTGTTCATATTTTGTGGTAGCCAGGCTCAGCAAGAGAAGATTCTGAAAATGGAGAAGCTTAATGGAAAGAAGATTAAAAGCCATGTCCCTGGTGTTTACGCTCGGTTGAGGGGAGTCATCACTGGTGTCCCTATATCTATGTCCACAGATGATATTAAAGAACATGTGAAGGGAGGCAGAGTGACTGAGGCCAATAGGTTGATCAGTAGGAAAGAGGGTCTAAGAAGTGAAAGCCTATCAGTGCTGCTGAGGTTTGAGAAGGTTTTGCCTGGAAAAGTACAGATAGGATTCCTTCATTTCAATGTTAGAGAATTTGTCCCATATGCACTGCAGTGTTTTAAAATGCCAAATAATGGGACATATAGCTGCTCAGTGTAAAGGAAAGAAAATATATGCTATGTGTGGAGGGAAACATGATTACGGTGAATGTGGAAGCAACGTGAAGGACAAGTGCTGTAAATGTGTGTGTGTGTGGGGGGGGGGGTTCATATGTAGAGCTGCTCCTGTAGTAAGTCAACCTACTGTCAGACTGATGGAGCTTCCATGGCTGCTCCTGTAGTAAATGAACCTTAGAACACTGTGATGTAGTGCCTTAGACCACTGTGATGTAGTGTCTTAGACCACTGTGATGTAGTGCCTTAGAACACTGTGATGTAGTGCCTTAGACCACTGTGATGTAGTGCCTTAGAACACTGTGATGTAGTGTCTTAGACCACTGTGATGTAGTGCCTTAGACCACTGTGATGTAGTGCCTTAGACCACTGTGATGTAGTGCCTTAGACCACTGTGATGTAGTGCCTTAGACCACTGTGATGTAGTGCCTTAGACCACTGTGATGTAGTGTCTTAGACCACTGTGATGTAGTGCCTTAGACCACTGTGATGTAGTGCCTTAGAACACTGTGATGTAGAGTCTTAGACCACTGTGATGTAGTGCCTTAGAACACTGTGATGTAGTGTCTTAGAACACTGTGATGTAGTGTCTTAGACCACTGTGATGTAGTGCCTTAGAACACTGTGATGTAGTGCCTTAGAACACTGTGATGTAGTGCCTTAGAACACTGTGATGTAGTGCCTTAGAACACTGTGATGTAGTGTCTTAGAACACTGTGATGTAGTGCCTTAGAACACTGTGATGTAGTGCCTTAGACCACTGTGATGTAGTGCCTTAGAACACTGTGATGTAGTGTCTTAGACCACTGTGATGTAGTGCCTTAGAACACTGTGATGTAGTGCCTTAGAACACTGTGATGTAGTGCCTTAGAACACTGTGATGTAGTGCCTTAGAACACTGTGATGTAGTGCCTTAGAACACTGTGATGTAGTGCCTTAGACCACTGTGATGTAGTGCCTTAGAACACTGTGATGTAGTGCCTTAGACCACTGTGATGTAGTGCCTTAGACCACTGTGATGTAGTGCCTTAGACCACTGTGATGTAGTGTCTTAGACCACTGTGATGTAGTGTCTTAGACCACTGTGCCACTCAGGAGGCCCGGGGCCGGTGTTTCAGCTGGTCCTGTCAGGGTTTAGAAGCCTGTTCAGAAATCCGGTGCTCATGAATGTGCAGCGTCAAAGGACACTTTGATAATGAATAAAGTTGACTTCATAGCTTTTATTGGTAAGGTTATCAATACGACTCGGGTTTGTGGAAAGCAGAAATGCCAGGTTGAAGGTTATTGTGCAGTAACAGATGTTACTGTTGAAGTGGTTGTTGACATGCTGAACAATCCTCAGGGTGGAGTGTTTAAACATGATATAGATCCATCAAGTTGAATGGGGGAGGGTGGTTGGGGAGGCGTTTTAGGGGGAGGGGGAGGCTGTGGTAGAAGTTAGTAGGGATTTATTTGGTTTTTATTTTCATGATTATACAGATTTGGGCATTTCATACCACCCATATCACTCATATCATACCACCCATAACATACCACTCAGATTTGGGCATTTCATACCACCCTGCATCCCACTGCTGGATTGCTTCTGAAGCTAAGCAGGGTTGGTCCTGGTCAGTCCCTGGATGGGAGACCAGATGCTGATGGAAATGGTGTTGGAGGGCCAGTAGGAGGCACTCTTTCCTCTGGTCTAAAAAAATACCCCAGGGCAGTGATTGACACTGCCCTGTTTAGGGTGCTGTCTTTTGGATGGGATGTTAAACGGGTGTCCTGACACTCTGAGGTCGTTAAAGATCCCATGTCCCTTACTGTAAGAGTAGGCCGTGTTAACCCTGGTGTCCTGGCTATATTCCCAATCTGTCCCTCATACCATCATGGTCACCTAATCATCCCCAGCTTCCAATTGGCTCATTCATCCCCCTCCTCTCCCCTGTAACTATTCCCCAGGTCGTTGCTGTAAATGAGAACGTGTTCTGTGTCAACTTACCTGGTAAAATAACGGTAAAAAAAAGAAGATTGATAGTACTTTCTAGCACAGTAGGTGACGGCATGCACTGAAACTAATGTTTACGGACCACCATGATATCATAGAAGAAGAAGAAACCACATCAGCCCCTCTAAAGTGAGGCAGCTTACATTTCTGAATGTAAACCTCTCATAAAAGCATTGCTGTGTGCTGCTGGTTATAACATGGTAATAAAGAAGAGAGAGAAAAGAGGGACCAGTTTAATGTTTTTAGTGAGATGCTGCAGTTTTGCACATTGTTATTTATTTTTCTTTGATATGGTGCAATATTCTATTGTTATGTTGTTCAGATTGTATTCGTTTTGAATTATTACATTTATATGCACTTTGTTTATATACATTAAAAAGTTAAACTTTAAATGCAAATGTTTAATAGCATTCTTTTCATAACAAACCAATGCATTTTTAAATACATTGTGGTTAAGGTAGAGTATGATTTCATTTAATAATTTTAACACCAATCATAGTGAAACTATCGCAAACTGTTTGACTTGAAAAAATACAAAACATATATTTTTTAAAGAGCCGTTTGGGAGCCAAAAAGAGCCGGACTGTAAACCACAACAGACCCCTAAATCACATGTCTGACTTTCTGATTTGTAAATTCACCGCAGTTCCCAACATTGACCAGCAGGTGGGAATGATACTCTCTTCTCAGACAGTAAATGACCACCAGTCAGATACATTTATTTTGTTAGGAGGGGATGGAAAAGCATTGAGACTACTTGTCATGGAAGCAATTTCACTCATTTACTCATGTGAATGGGTCCAAAGAGATAAGAGAAGCTAATATTGATCGGCACTGTTAAATCTTTACAGCTCAGGATAATATGACTATAATTAAAGAACATCACTACCATCTGCTGGCTGGATCGGTCTTCTGATTTGAACCCTATTCTACACACTGTTAACCTTATTCCTAACCTTAAACCTAAATTAAGATCAGAAATGTACATTTCTGTTTCCATGACATTTTACGATAGTCCTATAGACAATTTAGACTTTGTGACTGGGTTTTCTAATAACCAGAGAGGCTGGGGGGAGGAGTTTACTCCAAGTACCTGTGCAAAGGTGAAAGTGAAAGTTGTGTCTCAGTTTAGATCTGAGGTGTAGATTGTTCTGTAAAAACGTGTAGATATGCACATATAGTGACTATTAGAGTGGTTATAGATTTAAATCAACTATTTTGAATGTGAAGTGGAGGACGTGAAGACCAGTAAAGGTAAGAGGAGATCTCAGTATATTTCACTTTCCAAACTAGACACAACAGCCTTGTCATTGTTTAGAAGCCTGTTCAGAAATCTGGTCTCATTAATGTGCAGCGTCAAAAAACACTTTGATAATGAATAAAGTTGACTTCATAGCTTTTATTGGTAAGGTTATCAATACGACCACCATGATATCATAGAAGAAGTGAATTGTGCCACAAATAGAACAATGAATGAGACAGACATTTCACTGGATGTATAATGTGAAGCCTCCGCTTGGCGTTTCCACTCACTACCAGATATGTTAGTCAGAGGAACAAGATGGAACGACACGGATTCTGGCCGACATTCTGCACATTTTCTCATCGATTAAACTATTTATCGCAATACCGTTTTTTTGTTCCCAAAACTAGAATCTGTTATGAACAGAGCGGACTAAGTTTTGTAGACTTCACCCTTTTTGCAAAGGTTTTTCAAAATCGCGCTGTTTAGGACGAGAGAGCAACTGGGGCTGCAGCATGAAGGAATCCCTCAGCAGATGCCATAATGGAGGTCTGATCCTATTTGGAGGAGCCCCTCCTCCAACGATCTGCAGATCCTCTGAGCTGGTGGAAGAACAAGGCCTCTGTCTACCCACGGCTTACTAAAGTCCTGACAGGGAGACTCTGCATAGTGGCCACATCCGTTCCCTATGGAGAGGCAGCCTTTAGTTATTATGCCCCCAGCCTCTGGAATAGCCTGCCAGAGAACCTGAGGAGGTCTGAAACTGGCCTTTTAACTATCCTGAAGTCTAGGACCAAGAGGCATGGAGAGGCAGCCTTTAGTTATTATGCCCCCAGCCTCTGGAATAGCCTGACAGAGAACCTGAGGAGGTCTGAAACTGGCCTTTTAACTATCCTGAAGCCTAGGACCAAGAGGCATGGAGATGCAGCCTTTAGTTATTATGCCCCCAGCCTCTGGAATAGCCTGCCAGAGAACCTGAGGAGGTCTGAAACTGGCCTTTTAACTATCCTGAAGTCTAGGACCAAGAGGCATGGAGAGGAAGCCTTTAGTTATTATGGCCCAGCCTCTGGAATAGCCTGCCAGAGAACCTGAGGAGGTCTGAAACTGGCCTTTTAACTATCCTGAAGCCTAGGACCAAGAGGCATGGAGATGCAGCCTTTAGTTATTATGCCCCCAGCCTCTGGAATAGCCTGCCAGAGAACCTGAGGAGGTCTGAAACTGTGGACATATTTAAAAGGAGATCTCAGTATATTTTACTTTCCAAACTAGACACAACAGTCCTGTTTTAAAACAATGAGGACTGGAGAAAGAGGAAGTGATGTTTGTATCTGTGTGATTGAGCAAAAGAGAGAATTTGATGAATGGTAATGATGTAAATATGAATGTTTTCTCTTTTTATTGCAGTTAAAATGGCAGAGTCCAGAGTTCATAGTAAGTCAACATGCTTTAATTAATGATGAACTTTTCTTTCATGTATCTGGGAGAACAGAACTAAACCAACTATTGAAAATGAAATGTGTTTGTGGTTTTCTCTTTATGTGTAAATGTGTGTCTGGATGAAATGTGTTTGTAACATGAGGGGCGGCAGGTAGCCTAGTGGTTAGAGTGTAGAGGAGGCAGGTAGCCTAGTGGTTAGAGTGTAGAGGTGGCAGGTAGCCTAGTGGTTAGAGTGTAGAGGTGGCAGGTAGCCTAGTGGTTAGAGTGTAGAGGTGGCAGGCAGCCTAGTGGTTAGAGTGTAGAGGTGGCAGGTAGCCTAGTGGTTAGAGTGTAGAGGTGACAGGTAGCCTAGTGGTTAGAGTGTAGAGGTGGCAGGTAGCCTAGTGGTTAGAGTGTAGAGGTGGCAGGTAGCCTAGTGGTTAGAGTGTAGAGGTGGCAGGTAGCCTAGTGGTTAGAGTGTAGAGGTGGCAGGTAGCCTAGTGGTTAGAGTGTAGAGGTGGCAGGTAGCCTAGTGGTTAGAGTGTAGAGGTGGCAGGTAGCCTAGTGGTTAGAGTGTAGAGGTGGCAGGTAGCCTAGTGGTTAGAGTGTAGAGGTGGCAGGTAGCCTAGTGGTTAGAGTGTACAGGTGGCAGGTAGCCAAGTGGTTAGAGTGTAGAGGTGACAGGTAGCCTAGTGGTTAGAGTGTAGAGGCGGCAGGTAGCCTAGTGGTTAGAGTGTAGAGGTGGCAGGTAGCCTAGTGGTTAGAGTGTAGAGGTGGCAGGTAGCCTAGTGGTTAGAGTGTAGAGGTGGCAGGTAGCCTAGTGGTTAGAGTGTAGAGGTGGCAGGTAGCCTAGTGGTTAGAGTGTAGAGGTGGCAGGTAGCCTAGTGGTTAGAGTGTAGAGGTGGCAGGTAGCCTAGTGGTTAGAGTGTATTGGTGGCAGGTAGCCTAGTGGTTAGAGTGTAGAGGTGGCAGGTAGCCTAGTGGTTAGAGTGTATAGGTGACAGGTAGCCTAGTGGTTAGAGTGTAGAGGTGGCAGGTAGCCTAGTGGTTAGAGTGTAGAGGAGGCAGGTAGCCTAGTGGTTAGAGTGTAGAGGTGGCAGGTAGCCTAGTGGTTAGAGTGTAGAGGTGGCAGGTAGCCTAGTGGTTAGAGTGTATTGGTGGCAGGTAGCCTAGTGGTTAGAGTGTAGAGGTGGCAGGTAGCCTAGTGGTTAGAGTGTAGAGGTGGCAGGTAGCCTAGTGGTTAGAGTGTAGAGGTGGCAGGTAGCCTAGTGGTTAGAGTGTAGAGGTGGCTGGTAGCCTAGTGGTTAGAGTGTAGAGGTGGCAGGTAGCCTAGTGGTTAGAGTGTAGAGGTGGCTGGTAGCCTAGTGGTTAGAGTGTAGAGGTGGCAGGTAGCTTAGTGGTTAGAGTGTCGAGGTGGCAGGTAGCCTAGTGGTTAGAGTGTAGAGGTGGCTGGTAGCCTAGTGGTTAGAGTGTAGAGGTGGCTGGTAGCCTAGTGGTTAGAGTGTAGAGGTGGCAGGTAGCCTAGTGGTTAGAGTGTAGAGGTGGCAGGTAGCCTAGTGGTTAGAGTGTAGAGGTGGCAGGTAGCCTAGTGGTTAGAGTGTAGAGGTGGCAGGTAGCCTAGTGGTTAGAGTGTAGAGGTGGCAGGTAGCCTAGTGGTTAGAGTGTAGAGGTGGCAGGTAACCTAGTGGTTAGAGTGTAGAGGTGGCAGGTAGCCTAGTGGTTAGAGTGTAGAGGTGGCTGGTAGCCTAGTGGTTAGAGTGTAGAGGTGGCAGGTAGCCTAGTGGTTAGAGTGTAGAGGTGGGAGGTAGCCTAGTGGTTAGAGTGTAGAGGTGGCAGGTAGCCTAGTGGTTAGAGTGTAGAGGTGGCAGGTAGCCTAGTGGTTAGAGTGTAGAGGTGACAGGCAGCCTAGTGGTTAGAGTGTAGAGGTGGCAGGTAGCCTAGTGGTTAGATCAAATCAAATGTATTTATATAGCCCTTCGTACATCAGCTGATATCTCAAGTGCTGTACAGAAACCCAGCCTAAAACCCCAAACAGCAAGCAATGCATGTGAAAGTAGCACGGTGGCTAGGAAAAACTCCCTAGGAAAAACTCCCTAGAAAGGCAAAAACCTAGGAAGAAACCTAGAGAGGAACCAGGCTATGAGGGGTGGCCAGTCCTCTTCTGGCTGTGCCGGGTGGATATTATAACAGAACGTGGTCAAGATGTTAAAATGTTCATAAATGACCAGCATGGTCAAATAATAATAATCATAGTAGTTGTCGAGGGTGCAACAAGCACGTCCGGTGAACAGGTCAGGGTTCCATAGCCGCAGGCAGAACAGTTGAAACTGGAGCAGCAGCACGGCCAGGTGGACTGGGGACAGCAAGGAGTCATCATGCCAGGTAGTCCTGAGGCATGGTCCTAGGGCTCAGGTCCTCCGAGAGAAAGAAAGAAAGAGAGAAAGAGAGAATTAGAGAGAGCATATTTAAATTCACACAGGACACCGGATAAGACAAGAGAAATACTCCAGATGTAACAGACTGACCCTAGTCCCCCGACACATAAACTACTGCAGCATAAATACTGGAGGCTGAGACAGGAGGGATCAGAAGACACTGTGGCCCCATCCGATGATACCCCCGGACAGGGCCAAACAGGCAGGATATAACCCCACCCACTTTGCCAAAGCACAGCCCCCACACCACTAGAGGGATGTCTCCAAACACCAACTTACCGTCCCAAGACAAGGCAGAGTATAGCCCACAAAGATCTCCGCCATGGCACAACCCAAGGGGTTAGAGTGTAGAGGTGGCAGGTAGCCAAGTGGTTAGGGTGTAGAGGTGGCAGGTAGCCTAGTGGTTAGAGTGTAGAGGTGACAGGTAGCCTAGTGGTTAGGGTGTAGAGGTGGCAGGTAGCCTAGTGGTTAGAGTGTAGAGGTGGCAGGTAGCCAAGTGGTTAGAGTGTAGAGGTGGCAGGTAGCCTAGTGGTTAGAGTGTAGAGGTGGCAGGTAGCCTAGTGGTTAGAGTGTAGAGGTGGCTGGTAGCCTAGTGGTTAGAGTGTAGAGGTGGCAGGTAGCTTAGTGGTTAGAGTGTTGAGGTGGCAGGTAGCCTAGTGGTTAGAGTGTAGAGGTGGCAGGTAGCCTAGTGGTTAGAGTGTAGAGGTGGCAGGTAGCCTAGTGGTTAGAGTGTAGAGGTGGCAGGTAGCCTAGTGGTTAGAGTGTAGAGGTGGCAGGTAGCCTAGTGGTAGGGTAGAGGCGGCAGGTAGCCTAGTGGTTAGAGTGTAGAGGTGGCAGGTAGCCTAGTGGTTAGAGTGTAGAGGCGGCAGGTAGCCTAGTGGTTAGAGTGTAGAGGCGGCAGGTAGCCTAGTGGTTAGAGTGTAGAGGCGGCAGGTAGCCTAGTGGTTAGGGTGTAGAGGTGGCAGGTAGCCTAGTGGTTAGAGTGTAGAGGTGGCAGGTAGGCTAGTGGTTAGAGTGTAGATGAGGCAGGTAGCCTAGTGGTTAGAGTGTAGAGGCGGCCGGTAACCTAGTGGTTAGAGTGTAGAGGAGGCAGGTAGCCTAGTGGTTAGAGTGTAGAGGTGGCTGGTAGCCTAGTGGTTAGAGTGTAGAGGTGGCAGGTAGCCTAGTGGTTAGAGTGTAGAGGTGGCAGGTAGCCTAGTGGTTAGAGTGTAGAGGTGGCAGGTAGCCTAGTGGTTAGAGTGTACAGGTGGCAGGTAGCCTAGTGGTTAGAGTGTAGAGGTGGCAGGTAGCCTAGTGGTTAGAGTGTAGAGGTGGCAGGGAGCCTAGTGGTTAGAGTGTAGAGGTGGCAGGTAGCCTAGTGGTTAGAGTGTAGAGGTGGCAGGTAGCCTAGTGGTTAGAGTGTAGAGGTGGCAGGTAGCCTAGTGGTTAGAGTGTAGAGGTGGCTGGTAGCCTAGTGGTTAGAGTGTAGAGGTGGCAGGTAGCCTAGTGGTTAGAGTGTAGAGGTGGCAGGTAGCCTAGTGGTTAGAGTGTAGAGGTGGCAGGTAGCCAAGTGGTTAGAGTGTAGAGGTGACAGGTAGCCTAGTGGTTAGAGTGTAGAGGTGGCAGGTAGACTAGTGGTTAGAGTGTAGAGGTGACAGGTAGCCTAGTGGTTAGAGTGTAGAGGTGGCAGGTAGCCTAGTGGTTAGAGTGTAGAGGTGGCAGGTAGCCTAGTGGTTAGAGTGTAGAGGTGGCAGGTAGCCTAGTGGTTAGAGTGTAGAGGTGGCAGGTAGCCTAGTGGTTAGAGTGTAGAGGTGGCAGGTAGCCTAGTGGTTAGAGTGTAGAGGTGGCAGGTAGCCTAGTGGTTAGAGTGTAGAGGTGGCAGGTAGCCTAGTGGTTAGAGTGTAGAGGTGGCAGGTAGCCTAGTGGTTAGAGTGTAGAGGTGGCAGGTAGCCTAGTGGTTAGAGTGTAGAGGTGGCAGGTAGCCTAGTGGTTAGAGTGTAGAGGTGGCAGGTAGCCTAGTGGTTAGAGTGTAGAGGTGGCAGGTAGCCTAGTGGTTAGAGTGTAGAGGTGGCAGGTAGCCTAGTGGTTAGAGTGTAGAGGTGGCAGGTAGCCTAGTGGTTAGAGTGTAGAGGTGGCAGGTAGCCTAGTGGTTAGAGTGTAGAGGTGGCAGGTAGCCTAGTGGTTAGAGTGTAGAGGTGGCAGGTAGCCTAGTGGTTAGAGTGTAGAGGTGGCAGGTAGCCTAGTGGTTAGAGTGTAGAGGTGGCAGGTAGGTAGCCTAGTGGTTAGAGTGTAGAGGCGGCAGGTAGCCTAGTGGTTAGAGTGTAGAGGCGGCAGGTAGCCTAGTGGTTAGGGTGTAGAGGTGGCAGGTAGCCTAGTGGTTAGAGTGTAGAGGTGGCAGGTAGGCTAGTGGTTAGAGTGTAGATGAGGCAGGTAGCCTAGTGGTTAGAGTGTAGAGGCGGCAGGTAACCTAGTGGTTAGAGTGTAGAGGAGGCAGGTAGCCTAGTGGTTAGAGTGTAGAGGTGGCTGGTAGCCTAGTGGTTAGAGTGTAGAGGTGGCAGGTAGCCTAGTGGTTAGAGTGTAGAGGTGGCAGGTAGCCTAGTGGTTAGAGTGTAGAGGTGGCAGGTAGCCTAGTGGTTAGAGTGTACAGGTGGCAGGTAGCCTAGTGGTTAGAGTGTAGAGGTGGCAGGTAGCCTAGTGGTTAGAGTGTAGAGGTGGCAGGGAGCCTAGTGGTTAGAGTGTAGGGACGGCAGGTAGCCTAGTGGTTAGAGTGTAGAGGTGGCAGGTAGCCTAGTGGTTAGAGTGTAGAGGGGGCAGGTAGCCTAGTGGTTAGAGTGTAGAGGTGGCAGGTAGCCTAGTTGTTAGTGTGTAGAGGTGGCTGGTAGCCTAGTGGTTAGAGTGTAGAGGTGGCAGGTAGCCTAGTGGTTAGAGTGTAGAGGTGGCAGGTAGCCTAGTGGTTAGAGTGTAGAGGTGGCAGGTAGCCTAGTGGTTAGAGTGTAGAGGTGGCAGGTAGCCTAGTGGTTAGAGTGTAGAGGTGCCTGGTAGCCTAGTGGTTAGAGTGTAGAGGTGGCAGGTAGCCTAGTGGTTAGAGTGTAGAGGTGGCAGGTAGCCTAGTGGTTAGAGTGTAGAGGTGGCAGGTAGCCAAGTGGTTAGAGTGTAGAGGTGACAGGTAGCCTAGTGGTTAGAGTGTAGAGGTGACAGGTAGCCTAGTGGTTAGAGTGTAGAGGTGGCAGGTAGCCTAGTGGTTAGAGTGTAGAGGTGGCAGGTAGCCTAGTGGTTAGAGTGTAGAGGTGGCAGGTAGCCTAGTGGTTAGAGTGTAGAGGTGGCAGGTAGCCTAGTGGTTAGAGTGTAGAGGTGGCAGGTAGCCTAGTGGTTAGAGTGTAGAGGTGGCAGGTAGCCTAGTGGTTAGAGTGTAGAGGTGGCAGGTAGCCTAGTGGTTAGAGTGTAGAGGTGGCAGGTAGCCTAGTGGTTAGAGTGTAGAGGTGGCAGGTAGCCTAGTGGTTAGAGTGTAGAGGTGGCAGGTAGCCTAGTGGTTAGAGTGTAGAGGTGGCAGGTAGCCTAGTGGTTAGAGTGTAGAGGTGGCAGGTAGCCTAGTGGTTAGAGTGTAGAGGTGGCAGGTAGCCTAGTGGTTAGAGTGTAGAGGTGGCAGGTAGCCTAGTGGTTAGAGTGTAGAGGTGGCAGGTAGCCTAGTGGTTAGAGTGTAGAGGTGGCTGGTAGCCTAGTGGTTAGAGTGTAGAGGTGGCAGGTAGCCTAGTGGTTAGAGTGTAGAGGTGGCAGGTAGCCTCGTGGTTAGAGTGTAGAGGTGGCAGGTAGCCTAGTGGTTAGAGTGTAGAGTTGGCTGGTAGCCTAGTGGTTAGAGTGTAGAGGTGGCAGGTAGCCTAGTGGTTAGAGTGTAGAGGTGACAGGTAGCCTAGTGGTTAGAGTGTTGGGCCAGTAACTGAAAGGTTGCTGAATCCCCGAGATGACAAGGTAAAAGTCTGTTGTTCTTCCCCTGAACAAGTCAGCGTCGTCCGTGGTAGGCTGTCATTCTAAATAAGAATTGGTTCTTAACTGACTTGACTCGTTAAATAAATAAAATATATATCCAGAGCAATTAGGATTAAGTGCCTTGCTCAAGGGCAGATCAACTAATGTTTTCCTAGTTGCCTCAGGGGTTACTGGCCCAATGCTCTTAAGTGCTAGAAAGGGGTACGTTTGTGGTATAAAGAAGAGATTGGGGCTGGGGCACATGTGTTATACCACTGTAATATTAGTTTATCTATGAAATGATTAGTGTGTACAGGTCAGATGTCACAGGACTAAAACATGCTGATAACAGGGTTGGGGTGTGCAGTGAATAGCTGGATATAGGTTACTGTTGGTGACTTGGGGAATACAGGCCTAAGGAAAGTGGGTAACAGGGCTGAGATAGGAAAGTAACAGGGATGAGGTGTAGTGGCAAAGGAACTGGGGTCTTGAGTAACACACAGGTCATTTAGGGCCAGGATATGCCTGTATCTGTACTTGATCGTATAGATTGGAGGGTATTGGCATGTGGGTGTCAGGGTTAGGGCATGGGGGTAACAGGGCTGGGGTGTGTGGGTCATTGAGTTTAGGTGTGTGGGTAAGTGGGCTGAGGTATATAGATATTGAGGTTGAGGAATAGGGGTAAATATCTGTTCATGTTATTATAGACAGAGCACTCTGTCACAATTGTGACCAAGAATAAAACATACTTTTAAATAAATAAAAAATAATCAAAATGGATGACATGTTAGGCTTACTAGTGGCATAAGATTTGCATAGTGGCATGTCTGGGAAAGATGTGGGAACAAATGGGATAATATCATTCTAGATTGTAGCATCACATTCTTCTATGACATATATACTTTCCTTCAAATGAATATGTCTGTCTGGGATTGTGTGTGTTGTATTTTAGAATTGACATGGTCCTGGTTGTTGTATGTCTATTGTAGTTTTTCATTCAGCTGTGTTTATAAATGTACTGAGAGTATTTGTGTTCCTGACACAGATGATGTCATTAAACATGAAATGTTCTCTCTTTCTGAACAGCTCAGTTTAAACTCACCTCAGATGACCATGTGTGGGCTGATGTTGGTGAAGAGGTCACCCTCCCCTGTCACCTCCCACCTGACACCAGTGCTGTTGCCACGACGATCAGGTGGTTTAAAGAGACAGAGTGTATTTACCTGTATCAGAATGGCCAGGTGACAGAGAGGAGTGGCTATGAGGGCAGAGTGAGTCTGATCACCCAGGAGCTGGAGAGAGGCAACGTGTCTCTGAGGCTGAGAGACTTCAGGAGGTCAGATACAGGAGACTACATATGTCAGGTCATCCATGGAGAACAGAAGGAGGAGGCGGCAGTGTGTTTATGGTATATAAGAGGTAAGTGTTCTAGAACTCCAGTAATGTTTCTAAACACATAAACAACAACAATAACAACCAGTCTCTTTCCCTGTACAGAACACTTCTACGTTCTCATGTAGGTAGGAGTTCATAGTAGGAGTTACAGATGAATAGACTAGATTCATTCTGAATATCAACTAGTTACAATGCATATTACCATCACTCTGAGCTTTGAGCTTGTCCTAAAGCATTAGAACCATTCCAACATTACTGTCACGTCCCTTGATTGTCATTAGTAATGAATGTGATGAACACTCATACCCCTCTGATGTATATCACATCACTATGGTATTTGAGAGGATCATGTGACAGATGGTGATTTGAAGGTAATGATAATAACTAATACATTCTGTTTTACATGATCATTATTCATGACTCTCCATCTTGGATAATGGATGATCAGAACAACGTGAGTAATTACTTTATTGTCTGTTTTGTTTATTGACAACCAATAACACAAGACAAAGAACAGACCAGAGTGTTAATCTGATACTATAAAAACTACAGGCCTTGTGAACAGCAGTGTGTCTTCTTCAAGGCTACAAATTAAATCAGTTTCTTTACATTTATCAATACTCTCCCCAAATGTTCTCAAGATAGGTTGGATTAAGATGTATAGATGTTCTTCAAATTATCCAGAATTTTCATGTCATAGTCCTCCTACAATATATCTGCCATAGAGGTCAACATTTCACATAGTCCTCCCACAATATATCTGCTACAGAGGTCAACAATTCACATAGTCCTCCCACAATATATCTGCCATAGAGGTCAATATTTCACATAGTCCTCCCACAATATATCTGCTACAGAGGTCAACAATTCACATAGTCCTCCCACAATATATCTGCCATAGAGGTCAATATTTCACACTCCAAAATTAAAATGGAATCAGCTGGAATTTAGCTTGATGTCTTATTACGAAGCCTTCAGTCATTCCAATATGATGTATGGTATTTCATTAAATTATGTAATGAGACAGAAATTCAATGAACAATAATAACTAATGCATTCTGTTTTACATGATCATTATTCATGACTCTCCATCTTGGATAATGGATGATCAGAATGGGGTGAGTAATTACTTATTTGTTTGTTTTGTTTATTTACAACCAATAACACAAGACAAAGAACAGACCAGAGTGTTAATCTGATACTATAAAAACTACAGGCCTTGTGAACAGCAGTGTGTCTTCTTCAAGGCTACAAATGAAATCAGTTTCTTTACATTTATCAATACTCTCCCCAAATGTTCTCAAGGTAGGTTGGATTATGATGTCAGATGTTCTTCAAATTCTACTGAATGTATATTCCATAGAACCCTGCCTCCTGACACAATATCCTGTATCTGCCATAGAGCCCAATGCTGGTTATCACTAACAATGAACATAATCATTTGATCAGAGATAGGCTAATAACAAAATAACATTATTTATGAAGTTAACCAGATCTCATTGGTTCCCACAGTCCCTACATGAGGGAGGCTTGAGTGACAGGAGAAATGTGATTGGTCCTGTTTGTTCTGTATATAGTGATGTAGTCTACCACACAGAACTCACCTCTCTGTTTTACACCATAGCCTCAGGATCAGATTATTTACAACATGAGACCCAGGAGGACAAACTGAAGAGGGAGGCATCAGCTGGTGAGCTTGGTAAGTATGAGAGAGTCTGGAGGAGAGAGGAATGAATCAGGGAACATGAGTGATGTCATTCAGTTTTTCAGACTAATTCATTTGTAATGTATCAAATAGTCAATAGACCAGTTGATGATTGGTTCAGCTCAGATAACTGTTGACTGTAGGAAATAATTACACATAATTGTACCACCTCCATCAAATGATAATGTATTTATAGGTATGAATTAATATATTACTTATTCAAACAACCAACTAAATATGTTAATTGCTCTCTCTCAGAGTTGAAGATGGAAAAAGAATTAAAAGAGATTTTAAGACAGGAGATGATGAAACAACTAGAGGAGAAAGACACACAACTGGATGATATGACCCAGGAAGTGAGAGAGAAAGAGAGACTCCTGGAGGAGAAGAACCAGATAATGGGACAGAGGGAGAAACTATTAGAAGAGAAAGAAAAACAACTGGAAGAGAAAGACAAGCAACTAAAGGAGAGAGACATTCAACTAGAGGCACTGAGAAAGAACCTGCAGGACAAGAACAGCCAAGTAGAGAACTTCAGAGTCCTACTGCAGGACAAAGACCTTCAACTAGAGGACAGCATCCACAGACTGGGAGAGAAGGACAGACTACTGGAAGAGAGAGACAAACTACTGGAAGAGAGAGACAAACAGCTGGAAGAGAGAGACAAACAGCTGGAAGAGAGAGACAAAGTTCTGCAGGGGAAAGAAAATGAACTAAAAGAGAGGAGGCAGGAAGTAGAAGAGAGAGACAAACAGCTGGAAGAGAGAGACAAAGTACTGGAAGAGAGAGATAAACAGCTGGAGGGGAAAGTAAATGAACTAAAAGAGAGGAGGCAGGAAGTAGAAGAGAGAGAGAACCTTCTAGAGGAGAGAGAGAAGCAGTTAAAGGAAAGAGACAAACAGGTGGAGGATGTCAACAATGAAAATGCTGAACTGGGTGAGATTATTCACACCATTAATACATTTAGTCTTCTGTACTTTCCTCAATTCTCAGGTTATTGTCGACTCTCCACTGAGTTGTGAATATTGTTGTCCATCACTTCATACTTTCCCTCTGCATCATATTTCTGTCTAAAGTCTTTAACACAGAATTCAGATCCTAGTCCTCCTTTGTTATTTCAGCTCAACAGATATGTGATGTGAAGACTGAGGTAGAGAGACTGAGAAGAGAGATCTCAGCCCAGATGACTGGTGAGTGAGATATGTGATACTTAACATTTCAATAGAAACCCAGAACTCCCCTTCAGTAGGTCTATGTGCCTTCATGTGTCACTGAGGTAAATGTTCCCATTCTAAATGGTTGTTCTATTATTTTAGAACATGGAGAGACGTCAGATACAGGTTCCATACTCCCAGTCAGGAGGAGACAAAGCAAGGATGATCCTCCATCCAGTGAGTTATCAATATTGTACTGTTGTCTCCTACTGTTTCTAGTCTATAGTGGACCATCCTTCACTTAGTGAGTTATCAATATTGTCCTGTTATCTCCTACTGTTTCTAGTCTATAGAGGACCATCCTTCACTTAGTGAGTTATCAATGTTGTCTCAAACTGTCATCAATCTTGATATTCTCTATTTTCTCCAATGATCTATATTTCACTATGATGTGTAATGTATTTGTAGTTTGTTTATACTATGTTTTAAATGTGTCTCTGATGAGTCAGTATGTTGACCAGTTCTCTATGTTGTGTTACAGTGGGAGGAGAGACCTCAGATACAGACCCCACACTTCCACTGAGGAGGACAAACAGCATGAATTTAACTCCTCCACATAGTGAGTTATGGATGTAGATTATATTATATTTGACACTGTTGTACATCCTCCAGAGAGTCAGTGTGGTGATCAGTGCTGTGTGTTGTGTTGCAGTGGGAGGAGAGAGCAGCAGTCCAGACTCCCCAGTGTCTCCCAGTGTGTCTGAGCTGAGACTGGTGCTGCTGGGGAGGACTGGGGCTGGGAGGAGTGCAGCAGGAAACACTATCCTGGGCAGAGAGGAGTGGAGGGCCCAGGCCAGCCCCACTGCAGTGACCCAGAGGAGTAAGAGGAGAGAGGGGGACGTGTGTGGAAGAAAGCTGGTGCTCGTGGACATTCCAGACTGTTTCTGTCCTGGACTCTCTCTGGAGGAGATGAGACAGGATGTGGGGCTCTGTGTCCGTCTGTCTGCCCCGGGACCCCACGCCTTCCTCCTGGTCATACCAGTGGAGCCCTCTAAGGGGGAGGAGAGAGGGGTGCTGGAGAGAATAGAGGAGATGTTTGGGGAGGGTTTTTGGGAACACACTGTGATTCTATTCACCCATGATGATGGCCTGAAAGAGCAGAGCATTGAGGAGTTTCTCCAAGCAGGAAGTCAGGACCTCCAGCAGCTTGTAGAGAAAAGTGGGAGCAGGTACCACGCCCTCAACATTAAGGACAGGGCCCATGGCACTCAGGTATCAGAGCTGCTGGATCAGGTAGAGGAGATGGTGGCAGGAAACAGAGAGAGATTCTACAGCAGTCAGACCTACCAGGAGGCAGAGGACCAGGTTAGAGAGATGGAGGGAAAGATCCAGAGAGAGAGAGGAGAGAGGAAACAGAGGGAGGAGAGAGACTTGAGAGAGAGGCTTGAGAAGGAGTTGCAGGACTCTCTGATAAAGATAGAGGGAGTGATCCAGGAACATGAGGGAGATATCAGAACACTCAGTGAAAGAACCAGTGAACTGGAGAGACAGGTGAAAGAAGAGAGGGATGAGGAGAAGAAAAGAGAGCTGGAGAGGGAGCTGAAGAGGGAGTCTGATAGGAGGGAGGAGATGGAGAGAAAGCTGGAGAGATGTAGAGAGAAGAGAGAGAATGAGAGGAGGGAGATGGAGGAGAGACACAGACAGGAGATAGAGGAGATGATGGAGATCTATGAAGGAGGGGCCAGAGTTGAAGCAGAGAGAAACCTGATGAAGATAGTCCTACCTGAGTTACAGAGGAACATCATGATCTCACAGACAAAGATGCAGAGAGAGTTCAGCAGACAGATGGAGGAGAAGAATAGACAGATGAAGGAGAAGAATAGACAGATGGAAGAGAAGAATAGACAGATGAAGGAGAAGGATAGACATATGGAGGAGAAAGATGGAGAAATGGAGAGACTGAGACAGAACTTGAAAGAGGTCAGGGAAGCTCACTCAGTGTTGCAGAAGAGACTGGAACGAGAGGGGAGAGGTCAGAGGGCACTGATAGGGATGTTGGGCTGGGTCAGGAGAAACTCATCAAGTTGGCTTCTCCACAATCTGATATGATTCACCATCACCGTCTATGTGTAGAACCAGACCAGGTCTACTGTCCACTGTACCATGGTGAGTGACAGAGAGGATACAGTAGACGGCACATGTCAAACGTGTGATTTATGACCCTATTTTATGGGTCACGTGTGTTTGTTCATATATGGACATCCTGCAGGACATCCTGCCTTCCGTTCTCACGCTCTCTAGGGAGTGCCCATATATGTACATCCTGTCAAGAAGTTCTCACGCTATCGAGTGAGAGTATATTTAACCAGATAGTGCATCTGTTCCTTTGGAGTAAAGCTGTCATGACGATTGATGTGTAGTGACCTCGTTGAACTGGGGAATGTGTTTCAACATTTGTAAGAGTATGATCCCCCCTGTTGTAGTGAACTTAGGGCTGTTGTGTATGACAACAGTAATGCCCGGGGGTATTGGACAGCCGCATTATAAGTAAGCGAGGTCAACACTACAAGCGACCTCGATAAACCCCAGAACACTAAAGAAATTAAACATGGATTTAGTGACACACACGTGATGACTGTAACAACGGAAGCAGGACCTCGGTTAAAACACAGAGAAAGGGAAGAGTATAAAGCATCAATGTACAATGCGCCAAAAAAGTGTTTTCTAAATATGTATAGAACCCAAATACCCCCCGCAACTGTGTTGAAAGATCAAGTGATGATGTCTAATGGACAACTATGGGGTTATCTGTTTGATTACCCGGCCTGTAGAGTGAAACTCTATACCGTAGCCGAAGGAGAAGAATATACCGACCAGACTTTAGGAGTGGACTACAGGCTTAAAGACTGGCAGGTGTTTCGCAAGCTGGTGTGTCCCAAACTGAGAGTTTTCACAAAGGGTTATAGCTTGTTCACGGGCTATGAGACCCATTGGAAGGTTCCCCGGACTCCTCAGGAAGAATTTTTCATAAGGTGAAAATACAAAGAAAGAATGGACTTCCATGTGGGTGCGTGGAGTTCTATATCAGCAACGAGAAAATCCGCAACGAAAACATCCGTGAAGGTGGCCTGACTGGGGATTTTAGGATGCGTTTGCTTATTCCTTTTAAAAGTTGGGATATAATGGAATTGAAAATGTTAGAGTTAGTGGATGCTCTTTTTGTACAGAGCCAACCACGGCAGAGTATTGTTCAGCTAAGGAAGTGCATAATATATACGAATCCTGAGGATTATGCTTCAAAGGAACCCCAAGCAGGGTCATCCTCAGAAGGGTCAGCCCCTGAAGAAAACTAAGTACGTGGCTGTTATGTTAACCACGCCCTGATACCATAGGACTGGTTCAACAATAAAAGGGGTGACCATAAAGCCTCCGGTTCTTCATTTCAGCATATACCATGGATATTCATATACCATACCAGGACACCGATATGTCATGGGTACCAGACCCTAAGGACTCTATGCCTCACAGCCCTCCTTTCTACTCCCCCCAGTTAACCCCCCTTACATGTACACAGCCTGAGGATGTGTTTGATGGGGTGGTTAGTACTATTTTTGTGGACACCATCAAGGCCTCTGTAGCCACACTTTTAGACGTGGTGATTGTAGAGTATATAAGAAAAAAATGCATCGGTTGTGAGATCAATCACCCCAGCCAACGACAACATCCGTGTTTATATGACCCACCCCAGTACTACTTCTTCAACCATTTTGAGGAGCTGGTGAAAAGACTGTGGTCCAGCCGCTTTATACCATCGATGGTCAGAGCCCTGGATTCTATGGGTCTTGTGCCATCTATTCCCAGGGTTTATGGTGTAACCGAGGCATTCCTACATGAACTGAAGGAGGTGATCTACATCCACGAGAAACTCAAAGAAATCCGGCACACACTGGTGGACGACAACAAATACAAGGAGGCTTTGGTGGCTGATGTGTTGACTTTCTGGCTCAATAAACCCCAAGAGAACGAGTAACAATATATATATTTTATTTAGATGTAAAGCAATGGGTAACTATATGCATACGATGTTAGAGAGAATAAATACATTTTTTTTGAGAGAGAGTTTACAAATATTATGCAGCAAATTATTGAAAATAAAGTGAACAATGTATCGCTCTACATAACCCACAATACCGGGGTTAATGCAGAGCGTGTGCTAAAAATGGAGCAAATCATGTGTCATGTAAGACATACGGGCGAGAATCTGCAATGGACACAACTGGTATGCCGTCTTGTGGATGATTCTGAAGAACTAGAAACATCCTTGTTGAAGATTTTAGTTTATTTGTTTGAAACACTGTTGTAACATGTCTCATAATTGTTCTTTATATACTTATATAACGGATGTATGTGTCTTAATTCAGCGATATAAGCCTTTAAATGTAAACCAAGTATACAAGGTGTTGCATGCATGGGTCATTGAGAAAACGGGTGCTAATATCCTGCTACGTATCCTGAAGTGTATGAATACGTAATACTTAATGTTTACAAAAATAAAAGGCTAAATGAAAATGAAATGTTCTCGTTATATGAAAGGGGCTCATTAATGTTAATGTATATCAGAGAGGCAAGAAGGATGGAGGACCAGACGTTGAAAAACATTTATTATACCCCTCTAACCCAGGGTCTTATGGGGGGAAGGAGAGGTTCCAGAGAGCCATAGCTGAAGAAACAGGTAGCAGGTTGGGCGCTGCTCAAGTGAATGAATGGCTAGCAGAGCAGGATGCTTACAATTTCCACTAAATATAGTTGTTTCTACTCATCCCTTGTCCCAGTTTCAGGCGGATGTATGTGACATGCAGGCCCTTGCAGATAAAAAATGATGGAAATCGCTACATGCTAACGGTTATAGATATTTTCTCTAAAATAGCATTTGTAAGGGTCTTAAAAATTAAGACCGGGGCAGAGGTGACCAGGGCCTTTGACTCTCGAAGGAAGGAGAAGCACCCAAGAAAGTGCAGATTGACGGCGGTAAAGAATTTTTTAATAATACTTTTCAGAAACTCATGAAGAAGCACAATATCATACATATTGCTACAGGTTCGGATTTGAAAGCTTCAGTTGTTGAACGCTTTAACAGAACGTTGAAGGAGAGGATGTGGAAATACTTTACGGCTCACAAGAGCCATAGATATGTGGATATAGTTCAAGATTTAGTAAAGGGTTACAACTACAGCTACCATAAGAGTATACGGATGAAGCCCTTACAAGGTGTCTTCTGAAAAGTCTTTAAAAATCTGAATGGTTTGTTCCCCCTTCGCCGTAAGAAAAACAAATATTTTAAATTCATAGTGGGGGACTTGGTACGTATATCCAAGTTGAGGGGAGTTTTCGACAAAAAATATGAGCACGGTTACAGCGATGAGTTGTTCAGAGTTACCGAATGTCTACCACGTATACCCCCTGTCTACATGTTAAAAGATTATGATGGGGAGCTTATAGAGGGTTCCTTTTATGAGAAGGAACTACAGAAGGTACAGTTGGGTAAAGACAAAGTCTTTCACGTGGAGGAGATTCTAGATCAAAAGAGAGAAAAGGGTAAAAAATGGGTGTTGGTCCTTTGGAAAAACTGGCCACAAAAGTTCAACAGTTGGGTATTGGAGGACGAGGTGGAGGCAGTGGGGGTTAACTTAATCCCTCATGCATGATAAAAACACCATAATTTGAGTGTACACAGGAGTGCATCATGGAGCACAATGGATTCTACCTGACTCTCCCCAGTAATGCGTCTGCACATATATATATATATGAATAACCAAAGTTTGAATTATACAACCAATTTTCCAAAGCCTATAGAGTTATCAGAGGCCTGGGACGTAGGTCTCAGCGAGATTACATACCCCCATAGTTGGTATAATATCAAGGATAAGGACCGTGATTAATATTGCAAATGATGCCAAAGTGAGTCTCAATAATTAAACCTTGGCGACCATCTTCTCCCAAGTGGATGTGACTTTGCGTAAATGCCTTATCAGTCAAAGCAGTGCCACCTATCCTTATAGGGCTATTCTGGAATGTTAACTAAACTACTCTGAAGACACAATTCAGCGCCGGGATGTTTAGCAAGGATACTGCAGGAGCATCTATGGAAGACATAGACCCCAGCACAGGTGAAAACAAAGGGCTGGAGGCACGTGCTCGCTACTGTGCTGAATCTCGAGTTTCATCTGCTAGGGCCTATACACTCTGACATTTTCTTTCAAGAACGTTTACTCTTAAATTCGGTTGATTTAAGGCTAAAATTAACAAGGGCCAAGGATGAGTTTTGTCTGATGTCTGCCAAAGACGGTAACTTTAGTTTAAAAGTGTTGGGGGCTACGCAAAAAAAAAAAAAAGTGTCTGTATCTCCAGCCATTCGTCTGGGTCATTCACAGGCTTTGATGAAAGGAAATGCCCTTTGCCCTCTCCAAAGAATTACCATGAAAACATTTAGCATACCGGTGGGAAGTAGAATCTGTAGTCAAGAAAACCTGTTTCTAGGCCCTTTACCCCGCTACATCGTTATAGGCTTGGTTGATCACGCCTCTAATACGGGCAGCTTACATAAAAACTCATTTAAATTTCAACATTTCAATGCAGAGTATGTAGCTCTCTGTCAGGATGGACGTCAGGTCCCTGCTAAGGCTTTCCAACCACAATTTAATAACAACATATCTGTGTGAGAATTTTACAATCTATTCTTGGCTACCGGGAGGCATCTAAAAGATCTCTCTTTACCTATTGACAGAAATGATTTTGCAGAGGGTTACACATTGTATGCGTTCAATTTATCACCTGATGATGACACCTCAGGAAATCTGTCTGTGGTGTCCCAAGGTAACCTCCAGCTGGAAATACGTTTCTGTACACCTTTAGCTTGTACAGTTAGTATGATTGTTTATGCATGCTCTGATTCAATCTTGGAAGTGAATGCCCGAAGACAAGTCTTAGTGGATTATTATTAAGATATTAAGGATCGTTAAGCAAAAACATGAAAACCCAAGAGCTAGATGGTCTCATGAGCTGCTTGATTGGAAAACAATTTTGTGGAGTATGGGCTTGTGATGAACTACCTATTGAGAAATGGAAGGAGCGACCGGCCATGTTTATTGTCAATACCCATCCTTAACACATGCCTGGTGAACATTGGCTAGCTGTGACATGAGAAAATGAAGGAGGTATAAAAATCTAAACTTTTTTTGATTCAGACAGCTTTCCCCCCGAATTTTCACATTTCCCCCAATCTATTAAACAGCTTTTGACCAAAAATGGATCAAAGATTTACTACAGCATCAAACAAATACAAGATAACATTTCCACTACATGTGGTCAACACTGTGTATTATACCTATGCCAAAGAGCCCGTGGAGTTTCTTTTGAAGATGTTATGTCTCTTTATAATGATGATTTAAGAAGTAATGATAGCGTCGTAGTTTGTTTTGTTAGAAAATATCAAAAGTTTTCAAGTATGTGTCCTTTAAGACCCTGTAATCAAGGCGTATTCTCACGTCAAATGTTTAAAGAATGTCACAAATGTTAATAAATTGTATCATTTTTTCAAATAAAATGTATTGAATTTAATCAAAAGTCATTCAAACGTCATTCAAAAGTCTAACCACCCTGAGAGATCAGGATTAGGAAAAGGTCCGGAGGCGTTCAGGGGTGTAAATGCGTTATCATCATCCCTTTCAAAAGGGGGAGGGGTTCCAAGAACATCTTTAGGGGTGCTGTAGCTCTTTGAAAGGTTTTTGTTTTAAAGTTTCAATCTGTTGATGAAGCTTATAGTTTGGTACACCTGAGAGTGGAACATTGAGGACTGCCAGGGCTTTAAGAAACTGACACCACCCAGGAGGTCTTCTGTCATCAACAACCTTGTGGACTGCTGTGGTACTTTTAAGCAAGTCCATCATATGACATTTTACATTTTAGTAGACACTGTTATCCAGAGCAACTTACAGTAGTGAATGCATACATTTCATAATTTTTTTTTTTCTGTGCTGGCCCCCCATGGGAATCAAACCCACAACCCTGGCGTTGCAAACACCATGCTCTACCAACTGAGCTACAGGGAAGGCTATGGGAACCCCTGACAACATCCCCCTGAAAGATAAACTCTCCTTTGTCATTCCAAGTAGTGGCCCCCTTTGAGTCTTTTATCTTGTTCATAATGTATCTAACATTTTTCCTGTTACGTGCCGGAACACGTGTCAACATGTCATGCATAACATTATCATCAACAGGCATTTGATCTTCAACCGGTAAGTTCACTGGTCCAGGCATTACAGGGGCATGGCTCTCTCTAGGCGCGTCATCTTTTAAAGGGTCCAATAGGGAAAGTGATAAATGGGTGGTCTCTCTCTCACCTTGTTTTACCAAGGCCAAATACCTTTGCAAGAGGTTTGTGTATTTTTGGACCTTATCATAGGGATTCAATCCCTTTCTGTTCAAAATATCCTTCATGGCCCTATTCAAATCATTTCCCGCTGTTTGTCTGATATTTTCAGGACCCTGTAATTGCTGTTTAAGTCTATCCAATTCTTGTTGAGGCACTAAGCACATTTTATTTGCCATCACACTCTGTGTTCAACCCCCACGTCTGGCAGCAATAAGGCTGGTGATGAAGGGCACGGCTATACTTAGTAAAGGTAGAAGAAAACCCCCAGACTGTTGTATGGTATGTCTTTTCTTTTGAAGACTGGCCTTTTTATTGGCAAAGAGTTTGATAATGGTCTTTTGTCTCTTTAACTTTTTTAATTGGATCAGGGTGAGTGGAATGCAGCCTTTGAGAAGATCCAAAGCAATCTCACATAGTGATAATATAAGATCTGAAGAACAATGACCCAAGATGGCCTTCCGTTCCTTAGGGGTACCCCCAACTAGGGCTCTCAAGAGCGGTAGGTTTCCTTTTAAACTCAGAGACATATCGGTTACTTTTTAGGAATGTAAACCGTCGGCCACTCCCACGGAAACAATCCTGTTCGGAGCCTCAGGTGTTCTGCAGTATTTGATTTTAAATCCACGATTAAATAAGAAAATAGCGCTTTGGTAGCGTCCTCATAGCTATCCATAAAGTAGGATTTCCTTCCAGGGTACATCTGCTAAGCTAGAGTGTTGATTTGTAGTTTGTCTCTAGGGTTTTTTAACAAAACCATGTAATTGGCATTCAAACTAATGGTTTGGCTATTTTTACCTTGGTGAAACACATTCTGTACCAAGTAAAGCACGGACAGGTTTCGATGATGAGTATGTTGTGTAAAACTTCATGCAGTTTCAGGATGTTCGCTACCTGCAAATAGCATATCGTCCAAAACCAGCAGATTGTTTTTATGAGAAGGTAAAAGTTCATAATCAGACAGGGATGCGGGTATTCCTTCAACAAACTTGATTTTTATTTTCTTCAACAACTCATCATACAAAGGTTGATAACATGAATAACATCACACAATATTGTCAGGTTTCTGAGATAATACATGTTCAGAATTCTCTAAAATACTTTATAGAAAACAAGTTTTACCGCTATTGGAGGGGCCTGCGATTAAGGCCGAAAATGGTAGTTGCAACCTGGGATCAAAACCTTCTACAGCAGCCATTATATCTAGACGTTCCGCTAGCGGAACACCTGCTCCAATATCCAATGATGGGCGTGGCGCGAAATACAAAGTCCTCTAAAATCCGAAAACTTCCATTTTTCAAACATATGACTATTTTACACCATTTTAAAGACAATACTCTCCTTTATCTAACCACACTGTCCGATTTCAAAAAGGCTTTACAGCGAAAGCAAAACATTAGATTATGTCAGCAGAGTACCCAGCCAGAAATAATCAGACACCCATTTTTCAAGCTAGCATATAATGTCACAAAAAACAAAACCACAGCTAAATGCAGCACTAACCTTTGATGATCTTCATCAGATGACAACCCTGGGAGATTATGTTATACAATACATGCATGTTTTGTTCAATCAAGTTCATATTTATATCAAAAACCAGCTTTTTTACATTAGCATGTGACGTTCAGAACTAGCTTACCCACCAAAAACTTCCGGTGAATTTACTAAATTACTCACGATAAACGTTCACAAAAAACATAACAAATATTTTAAGAATTATAGATACAGACCTCCTTTATGCAATCGCTATGTCCGATTTTAAAATAGCTTTTCGGTGAAAGCACATTTTGCAATATTCTGACTAGATAGCTCGCCATCACGGGCTAGCCTATATAGACACCCACCAAATTTAGCCCTCACCAAAGTCAGATTTACTATAAGAAAAATGTTACTACCTTTGCTGTCTTCGTCAGAATGCACTCCCAGGACTTCTACTTCAATAACAAATGTTGGTTTGGTTCAAAATAATCCATAGTTATATCCAAATAGCGGCGTTTTGTTCGTGCGTTCAAGACACTATCCAAGGGTGACGAAGGGTTACACGCCCGACGCGTTTCGTGACAAAACATTTCTAAATATTTCATTACCGTACTTCGAAGCATGTCAACCGCTGTTTAAAATCAATTTTTATGCTATTTTTCTCGTTAAAAAGCGATAATTTTCCGACCGGGAGTCGTTGTTTTGGTTCAAAGACTAAAGAATAAAAACATGGGGTCGCCTCGGGCACGCGCCTGTCCCATTGTCCTCTGATCGACCACTTAGCAAAGGCGCTAATGTTTTTCAGCCAGGGCCTGGAATTACATCATTCAGCTTTTTCCCGGGTTCTGAGACCCTATGGGAGCCGTAGGAAGTGTCACGTCATGCCAGAGATCCCCTGTTTTGGTTAGAGATCATCAAGAAGGCCAAGATATGGTCAGAGAGGGCGCTTCCTGTTTGGAATCTTCTCAGGTTTTGGCCTGCCAAATGAGTTCTGTTATACTCACAGACACCATTCAAACAGTTTTAGAAACTTTAGAGTGTTTTCTATCCAAAGCTAATAATTATATGCATATTCTAGTTTCTGGGCAGGAGTAATAATCAGATTAAATCGGGTACGTTTTTTATCCGGCCGTGAAAATACTGCCCCCTATCCATAAGAGTGTTGATTTGTAGTTTGTCTCTAGGGTTTTTGAACAAAACCATGTAATTGGCGTTCAAACTAATGGTTTGGCTATTTTTACCTTGGTGAAACACATTCTGTACCAAGTAAAGCACAGACAGGTTTCGATGATGAGTATGTTGTGTAAAACTTCATGCAGTTTCAGGATGTTCGCTACCTGCAAATAGCATATCGTCCAAAACCAGCAGATTGTTTTTATGAGAAGGTAAAAGTTCATCATCAGACAGGGATGCGGGTATTCCTTCAACAAACTTGATTTTTATTTTCTTCAACAACTCATCATACAAAGGTTGATAACATGAATAACATTACACAATATTGTCAGGTTTCTGAGATAATACATGTTCAGAATTCTCTAAAATATTTTCTAGAAAACAAGTTTTACCGCTATTGGATGGGTCTGCGATTAAGGCCGAAAATGGTAGTTGCAACCTGGGATCAAAACCTTCTACAGCAGCCATTATATCTTAAGGGTTAAGACACACGGGGCTTGTAACATAACTCAGTAACCAAAGGGCAAGGTGGTCCCGTCAAGTAAAAGCAATCTCTTGTCATAGACTACCCAGAATATTTTAGTAAGTGGGGCATTACGTAGATGGAACCCCTTTTTTTCCCCAATTCACTATTTCTGTCGTTTATGAACCCCTCGACCAAGCGTGTGATTGATTCCAAGTTTACACGCGGGGCATTTTCATAGTTTTGAGTCACGCCTTTGGCTTTCAACACCACGTGATTGACTATAGACACATTTGACCATAGATCACTTCGTTTTATTATGGGTACAGGTTCAATACACATCCCTGCATTCTCTATTATAAAGTAGGTTGACCGTCTTTGAGGTCACGTAGGTCAATTTGTTGCTCTCTTTGCCTTTATAAAGCTCTTTTGAGGTCACGTAGGTCAATGTGTTGCTCTCTTTGCCTTTATGAAGCTCTTTTACATACTGTAAACTCCCTCTGTAGCTAACATCTACAATAACCATTAGACGTACGAGTCAGAGTTATCACACACAGTCTCAGGGATTGCTAACTCTGGAAATTCCTTTGGTCTGTACAGAGTTAGGTAAATCAACTTTTTGCCGCGTTACATGTGGAATAATCTCCAAGCTTCTCTAAACATTGATGTTTTGTTGTCTCTAGGTTAATCTCTAGACTGCTGAATGAGGCCTGTTACAACTTACTTACAAAATCTTTAAAGGAGTTTGTGAAACCATTTAGTCATGGATGTATGTAAGCATATTTAATACGTATTGCTTGTTACAGAAGACTACTGTTGTACATTGAATAGCCATTCATCCCTGTTACATCTTGATGTGATGGTTCTCTATGTCTGTACATGTTTATAATCCACATAGTGTGAATAGTGGTTTCCATAAAGTTATTAACCCCCTAAACCTGAATCTGAAATGACCTTTATGATCTTTCTGACCACTATTACTTTGGGGTTCTAATCCCCCTCTTTCAGAATCCCCACTGTGAACAAATCTCTAACATTCATGATCCTTCACTATATTTATCCCTAAACCTCCCACAATAACTATTGTCTATTGTTGGTCTCAATGACCTTACTGCCAATATCAACGTTTTATACATAGCTAAATACATTGTTGGAGACAGTTTTCATGTCTTTCATTATGCAAACATTTGTTTATTAGATGATATTTCTCATTAAGAATAATGTTGTTTTAATTCTATATGATCCTGCTATGCTTTGGTGATGTGTTCTCTTATGGGTCAATGATTTTAATTACAATATAGCAATTATGTTCTCAGCTCAATTACTTAGAAGGGCATGTGATCCCACCCCTCCCATGTGTTCCCAGGTACATATTTTATAGCACATATACATTCATGATGTAAGGCTTACAAGTTATGGCAAATGTTAGGAAGACCTGTTTGTTGTAAAAAATAAAATAAAAAAACAGCAACGTTTTATACTTTGACCACATCTTTTCACATACGTTTTATTTTGGTATTTTTCATTTACCCCATTGCTTGGCTCCAGCCATTGGAAGTTCAGTGCATGTACTGTACAAAGAAAAAGAACACAATTCAACCATTGATAGAGGGTGATGAAAATAATGACGTTGCAAGTAGTCATGTTAAGGTTTTCAATGTTTTATTGGTGGAGTTTTATGGATTTGCATATGACTGAGCATTATATGATGCCGGAATAGGGAAGAGGATCTGATCAAGCCTATTGGTATTCTGGATCAGTTCTTGATCCAAAAAGACACACCTGTTATGGGGTTAATTCCAAATGCGCTTGCATTGCTTGGTAGTGTATTATTAGCATGGTATGAGACAAGATAAATAATACCATTTAAGTAAAGTATAAATAAACAGTATTATCCTAAATTGAGAGATTAATAAAAAAAATGTGTTATCACATCAACATCAACATATTTCAGAATGAACCTGTTTTCAGTATAGAATGACATGTATACAGATTATATTACAACTTTTTGTGTTTTGTCTTAATGATTGTTCTTTAGTAAATAGGAAACTCAACAGTGTGTTAGTCTGAGAAACATGAATTAGATAGTTGTTTTATGTTTGTGAAACCTTGAAATGTACACAATGAGAAGTGATATAGTAACAACAGGTTTGAATGGGTAATTGTATCAAATATATATCATTGTATGTTTGAATTCGAGCTCATTTAAAATGTTTTCATCATTGCCTGGTAAACCCATTCTGGTAAGTTGGAGCTACTGTACGTGATTATATGGGGCTGCTGTACAGATCTGAGCACTTGACAAGACATTGACATTTCTGGGTATGTCTCACCTGTAACATAATAATAATAAAGATTATGATCATAATAATGTTCTATTCTTTTTTATAATAATACAAATCTGTCAATCAACCCAATGTATTTCTTAAAACCTCTTTTTGCATCAGTGTAATGGGCGTCGTATGAAGTGGATCAAGGCGCAGCGGGTTGAGTGCTCATTATAACTTTTATTTGAACACTTGAGAAACACAAAACGAACGAACGCACAGTATTGCAGGCTAAACACAGCAGCGCAAAAACAACTTCCCACAAAAGACAGGTGAAAAAAGGGCTACCTAAGTATGACTCTCAATCAGCAACAACGATGTACAGCTGTTCCTGATTGAGAGCCATACCAGGCCAACAAAGAAATACACAACATAGAAAACCCATAGAATTACAAAACATAGAACAATACCCAAAAACACTGGAACACATAAAACAAACACCCCTCTTACATAAGTACTGTACATATCCCAACAACCCCGAAACACATAAAACAAACACCCCCTGCCACGTCCTGACCAAACTACGATAACAAATAACCCCTTTACTGGTCAGGACGTGACAATCAGTAGTTGTCACAAGGTGTTTAACAAATACCCAGTCTAAAAATATAGCGACTGACTGGGGCTTCTTGTTTGGGGGGCTGTCCGCTGTAACACAAGATTAGCTTTTTAAAATAGTGGACACACTTTGTTTAACGTATAAAGATTATTATGCCTTTTATTTTTTGGACTTACGTTGAAAATAGCTTGAGGGCGTAGTACTGCTTAAAGAAGAACTGGCCGTGGTTTGTTCCTCTGAATCCTTATCAGGGATAGTTATAACAGCTGATGTTGGATGATCCAAATCAATTATTCCCGGTAGCAGCTGTGTAAATGTCGGGTATCCTATAGACGTTTTAATTAATATTAAAATATATTTATACAAAATATATACTTAAAAAATACATAGAATTGACATTAAAACATACCAGAAAATGCGATGTCCTCCACTTTTAGAATATCTGCAAAAACCATATATAACAACGGTTTAATATTTGAGGAAACCTTATTAGAGAGAGAGAGAGAGAGAGTTCCAACCGTGCCATAATAGCTACCCTGTAATATCAAACAATTCCCAAAAACTACCTAACGCAAAATCTAATCTAATATACTATTTTTATATCCTCACCTTCAAAATTCTCCATGTGTAAAGGCTTGCAGAACGACTTCTCTTCATGTGTAAAGACTTGAAAAGAGTTTTCAGAGCAACCTCTGTGTCCTGACTTAGACAATGTAAGACCTTGGGGTGTCTAGGCATATTCTATGTTGGAGGGTGGGATTGTCTGTTGGTCCCTCCATCCTCGGGAAATAACACCTGTTGTTTGGAGACCTCTATGTGCAAATGAACACCTAGTGTTGATATTGTTTAGAAAAAAAACATTGCTTCAAACACATTTGCCTAGACACACACACATACACACACACCCACACACACACCTTTTGAGGTACATAGACAGAGAGAGACTGATATTTCAACCTCCTTGAAGGTAAATGAGATGGTCGGGAAAAACGTTTGTTTTGAGAGCCTTATGTGCAAATGACCTCCTAATGTTGAATTGTTTCATACACAATTGCAGAGACACACATACATACCCCCCCTCCCCCTACACACACACACACACACACACACACACACACACACACACACACACACACACACACACACACACACCTTTCCCTGAAGCCTTTCTCTGAGACAGACACACTGAGACAGAGAGAATAAACTGAGATTCCTTTCAATGTATATTGCATTTATTAAATCTTTAGTAAAGACCTTATAAACATGTTATAATTAGTTAAACAATTTTACTATGCAATATTTCACCAAGTCCGACTGTTTTTATACACAAAAAAAGAATGTTATACAACAGATATATATTATTACCGCACAGTACTACACTTTAAATGCTTATATTTATAATTGTCTGTTGTAGGAAAGACTGTATTCATATAAAATAAGGCCTTTTGATTATCTTGAAGATTCTCTAGGTGTGGTTGGCTGTTGAGCCCTCCATCCTCGGGAAATAACACATGATGTTTTGCAAATGACCCCCGAAATGTTGAATTGTTTCATACACAATTGCAGAGAAACATGCACCCCCCCCCCCCCACACACACACACACATCTTTCCCTGAAGCCTTTCTCTGAGACAGACACACTGAGACATAGAGAAAAAAATGTAGATTCCTTTCATTAAAGGTAAGATACAATTGTAAAACCCTTTATTTAATTCAAAATCTTTAGTACAGACCTTTTAAACATGTTATAATTAGTTAAACAAGTTTACTATTCCTTTCTTACAGAAAAGGCCGGTGGGGAGGCTCTATGGTCAGCCCACACCTCCATCCGTCTCTAAATCCCCATCTTCAGGGTCTGACCGGTTCAGCCAATGTCTCTTCCCTGCACAATATCCAGCTCCATCCAGGTTCCGTATGTTTTCTTTCCCGGGATAGATCAGCCACGTTCAAGGTCCTAAACGACATCATAACCGCCATCGATAAGAGACATTACTGTGCAGCCGTATTCATCGACCTGGCCAAGGCTTTCGACTCTGTCAATCACCACATTCTTATTGGCAGACTCGACAGCCTTGGTTTCTCAAATGATTGCCTCGCCTGGTTTACTAACTACTTCTCTGATAGAGTTCAGTGTGTCAAATCGGAGGGCCTGTTGTCCGGACCTCTGGCAGTCTCTATGGGTGTGCCACAGGGTTCAATTCTCGGGCCGACTCTCTTCTCTGTATACATCAGTGATGTTGCTCTTGCTGCTGGTGATTCTCTGATCCACCTCTACGCAGACGACACCATTCTGTATACTTCTGGCCCCTCTTTGGACACTGTGTTAACTAACCTCCAGACGAGCATCAATGCCATACAACTCTCCTTCCTTGGCCTCCAACTGCTCTTAAACGCAAGTAAAACTAAATGCATGCTATTCAATCGATCACTGCCCGCACCTGCTCGCCCGTCCAGCATCACTACTCTGGACTGCTCTGACTTAGAATACGTGGACAACTACAAATACCTAGGTGTCTGGCTAGACTGTAAACTCTCCTTCCAGACTCACTTTAAGCATCTCCAATCCAAAATGAAATCTAGAATCGGCCTCCTATATCGCAACAAAGCATCCTTCACTCATGCTGCCAAACATACAGTGCCCTCGTAAAACTGACCATCCTACCGATCCTCGACTTCGGTGATGTTATCTATAAAATAGCCTCCAACACTCTACTCAACAAACTGGATGCAGTCTATCACAGTGCCATCCGTTTTGTCACCAAAGCCCCATACAATACCCACCATTGCGACCTGTGCGCTCTCGTTGGTTGGCCCTCGTTTCATACTCTTCGCCAAACCCACTGGCTACAGGTTATCTACATGTCTCTGCTAGGTAAAGCCCCGCCTTATCTCAGCTCACTGGTCACCATAGCAGCACCCACTTGTAGCACGTGCTCCAGCAGGTATATCTCACTGGTCACCCCCAAAGCCAATCCCTCCTTTGGTGGTCTTTCCTTCCAGTTCTCTCCTGCCAATGACTGGAACAAACTGCAAAAATCTCTGAAGCTGGAGACTCATATCTCCCTCACTAGCTTTAAGCACCAGCTGTCAGAGCAGCTCACAGATCACTGCACCTGTACATAGACATTTTACATTTTACATTTTAGTCATTTTAGCAGACGCTCTTATCCAGAGCGACTTACAGTAGAGAATGCATACATTTCAATGTAAGAACAACGTGATAGTCTGTCCTGTGATGAGTGTCATGGTGGGACAACAGGTCAGAATACTGTCTGATCCTGTCTAGAACAACGTGATAGTCTGTCCTGTGATGAGTGTCATGGTGGGAAAACAGGTCAGAATACTGTCTGATCCTGTCTAGAACAACGTGATAGTCTGTCCTGTGATGAGTGTCATGGTGGGAAAACAGGTCAGAATACTGTCTGATCCTGTCTTGGTGAAAATCTGTCGTTCTTCCCCTGACCAAGGCAGTTAACCTGTTATGGATAGGGGGCAGTATTTTCACGGCCGGATAAAAAACGTACCCGATTTAATCTGATTATTACTCCTGCCCAGAAACTAGAATTTGCATATAATTATTAGCTTTGTATAGAAAACACTCAAGTTTCTAAAACTGTTTGAATGGTGTCTGTGAGTATAACAGAACTCATTTGGCAGGCCAAAACCTGAGAAGATTCCATACAGGAAGTGCCCTGTCTGACAATTTGTTCTCCTTCTAGGGCATCTCTATCAAAAATACAGCATCTCTGCTGTAACGTGACACTTCCTACGGCTCCCATAGGCTCTCAGAAGGCGGCAGAACGGGGAATGATGACTCTGCAGGCCATGGCTGAAAAACAGTAGCGCATTTGGATAGTGGTCGATCTGAGAACAATGAGACTGGGGGCGAGTGCACGAGGAGACTCCATGTTTTTATTTTTTCGTCTTTGAATGAAAACAGGGTTTCCCGGTCGGAATATTATCGCTTTTTTACGAGAAAAATCGCATAAAAATTGATTTTAAACAGCGTTTGACATGCTTCGAAGTACGGTAATGGAATATTTTGATTTTTTTTGTCATGAAACGCGTCGGGCGCGTCACCCTTCGTCACCCTTCGGATAGTGTCTTGAACGCACAACAAAACGCCGCTATTTGGATATAACTATGGATTATTTGGAACATTTGTTATTGAAGTAGAAGTCCCGGGAGTGCATTCTGACGAAGAACAGCAAAGGTAATCCAATTTTTCTTATAGTAAATCTGACTTTGGTGAGGGCTAAACTTGGTGGGTGTCAAAATAGCTAGCCCGTGATGGCGAGCTATCTACTCAGAATATTGCAAAATGTGCTTTCACCGAAAAGCTATTTTAAAATCGGACAATGCGATTGCATAAAGTAGTTCTGTATCTATAATTCTTAAAATAATTGTTATGTTTTTTGTGAATGTTTATCGTGAGTAATTTAGTAAATTCCCCGGAAGTTTCGGTGGGTATGCTAGTTCTGAACGTCACATGCTAATGTAAAAAGCTGTTTTTTGATATAAATATGAACTTGATTGAACAAAACATGCATGTATTGTATAACATAATGTCCTAGGAGTGTCATCTGATGAAGATCATCAAAGGTTAGTGCTGCATTTAGCTGTGATTTTGTTTTTTGTGACATTATATGCTAGCTTGAAAAATGGGTGTCTGATTATTTCTGGCTGGGTACTCTGCTGACATAATCTAATGTTTTGCTTTCTCTGTAAAGCCTTTTTGAAACCGGACAGTGTGGTTAGATAAAGGAGAGTCTTGTCTTTAAAATGGTGTAAAATAGTCATATGTTTGAAAAATGGAAGTTTTCGGATTTTCGAGGACTTTGTATTCCGCGCCACGCCCATCATTGGATATTGGAGCAGGTGTTCCGCTAGCGGAAAGTCTATATGTAAGAGGTTATGTGTAGAACCAGACCAGGTCTACTGTCCACTGTACCGTGGTGAGTGACCATGGATCATGGTGGTCATGGGGAAAACAGGTCAGAATAATGTCTGGTCCAGTCTACAGTGTCTAGAGAAGGAGGGGAGGGAGGTCTGTAAAGATCTTGATGAGACAGAATTCCAAACCAACGTAGATTATTGACCTTTGCACTGCAGCCTTTTAGAATGGAGAGGGTTGTGGGGGGTCAGGAGGTCAGCGGGCGGAGTCAGAGCCTGAGAACTCTAAAGATCTGAGTGAGACTTTTACTCAGTGTTTGAGGAGGTCTACTATTGAACAGAGAGAACCATACTGTATTTACCACACACTACTTCCTGTTCTTAATCAATCATATTGTTTCATGTTGAAACTTTAAATATACACTGAGTGCACAAAACATTAAGAACACCTTCCTAATATTGAGTTACAATCTATCCCAATGGAACTCTGATACCACATGAGACTGATATTGTTGAAATAAAGAAATGTAACTTTGTAAGACATCAGTGTTTGGACATTGTTTGTCTTGGATGATTCTCTACAGTACAGAGCTGAGCTGTCAACACTGAGCAGTCAACACTGAGCTATCAACACTGAGTTGTCGACACTGAGCTGTCAACACTGGGCTAGTCTCTCTCTTTACCTGATATTACTACTACTACCACCACCAACTACTACCACTACTGCTGCTACTTACAACTACTACAGTACTACTACTACCACTACTAACTACAACTACTGCTACTACTACCACTACTACCAACTACTAATACTACTACCAACTACTACCAACTACAATAGAGGTCGACCGATTAATCGGAATGGCCAATTAATTAGGTCCGATTTCAAGTTTTCATAACAATCGGTAATCGGTATTTTTGGCCACCGATTTGCAGATAAAAAAAGACTTAGGGATGCCACCCGTTAGATAAAATACGGAACGGTTCCGTATTTCACTGAAAAAATAAACGTTTTGTTTTCGAGATGATAGTTTCCGGATTCAACCATATTTATGACCTAAGGCTCGTATTTCTGTGTGTTTATTATATTATAATTAAGTCTATGATTTGATATTTGATAGAGCAGTCTGACTGAGCGGTGGTAGGCACCAGCAGGCTCGTAAGCATTCATTCAAACAGCACTGTTGTGCGTTTTGCCAGCAGCTCTTTGCAACTCTTCAAGCATTGCGCTGTTTATGACTTGAAGCCTGTCAACTCCCCTCTCTCCACTGGGATTCTCTGCCTCTAACCCTATTACAGGGGCTGAGTCACTGGCTTACTAGTGTTCTTCCATGCCGTCCGTGGGAGGGGTGCGTCACTTGAGTGGGTTGAGTCACTGACGTGGTCTTCCTGTCTGGGTTGGCGCCCCCCCCCTTGGGTTGTGCCGTGGCGGAGATCTTTGTGGGCTATACTCGGCCTTGTCTTAGGACGGTAAGTTGGGGGTTGGAGACATCCCTCTAGTGGTGTGGGGGCTGTGCTTTGGCAAAGTGGGTGGGGTTATACCCTGCCTGTTTGGCCCTGTCCGGGGGTATCATCGGATGGGGCCACAGTGTCTTCTAATCCCTCCTGTCTCAGCCTCCAGTATTTATGCTGCAGTAGTTTATGTGTCGGGGGGCTAGGGTCAGTCGGTTACATCTGGAGTATTTCTCGTCTTATCCGGTGTCCTGTGTGAATTTAAATATGCTCTCTCTAATTCTCTCTTTCTCTCTTTCTTTCTTTCTCTTGGAGGACCTGAGCCCTAGGACCATGCCTCAGGACTACCTGGCATGATGACTCCTTGCTGTCCCAGTCCACCTGGCCGTGCTGCTGCTCCAGTTTCAACTGTTCTGCCTGCGGCTATGGAACCCTGACCTGTTCACCGGACGTGCTACCTGTCCCCGACCTGCTAATCTCAACTCTCTAGAGACAGCAGGAGCGGTAGAGATACTCTCAAAGATCGGCTATGAAAAAGCCAACTGACACTTACTCTTGAGTTGCTGACTTGTTGCACCCTCGACAACTACTATGATTATTATTATTTGACCATGCTGGTCATTTATGAACATTTTAACATCTTGACCATGTTCTGTTATAATATCCACCCGGCACAGCCAGAAGAGGACTGGCCACCCCTCATAGCCTGGTTCCTCTCTAGGTTTCTTCCTAGGTTTTGGCCTTTCTAGGGAGTTTTTCCTAGGGAGTTTTTCCTAGCCACCGTGGTTCTTTCACATGCATTGCTTGCTGTTTGGGGTTTTAGGCTGGGTTTCTGTACAGCACTTTGAGATATCAGCTGATGTACGAAGGGCTATATAAATACATTTGATTTGATTTGAACTCCCAAGATTAGGCTGTGTAACCGATGTGAAATGGCTAGCTAGTTAGCCGGGTGTGCGCTAATAGCGTTTCAAACGTCACTCGCTCTGAGACTTGGAGTAGTTGTTCCCCTTGCTCTACATGGGTAACGCTGCTTCGAGGGTGGCTGTTGTCGATGTGTTCCTGGTTTGAGCCCAGGTAGGAGCGAGGAGAGGGACGGAAGCTATACTGTTACACTGGCAATACTAAAGTGCCTATAAGAACATCCAATAGTCAAAGGTATATGAAATACAAATCGTATAGAGAGAAATAGTCCTATAATTTTTTTTTGAATTATTTAAACCAAATTGAACATATTTCATTATTTATTGGAGGCTAAATTGATACTATTTATGTATTATATTAAGTTCAAATAAGTGTTCATTCAGTATTGTTGTAATTGTCATTATTACAAATAAATCAAAAAAATCATCCGATTAATCGGTATCGGCTTTTTTTGGTCCTCCAATAATCGGTATCAGCGTTGAAAAATCATAATCGGTCGACCTCTAAACTACAACTACTACTAACTACTGTAACCCTCTCACCAGGCTGGAATATGACTCTTACAATATTAATTTATGTAGAGTATCTCAACAGCATGGGATGTTAGGTGAGAAGGACATCTCCAATAAGATATCCTATTGTAAACTATCTAGGGTTATGACAATAGGGTATTAACTTCAGATGAAATGATTCTAGGTTTCTGTTATTGTATCAGGATAAACTATCCCATGCATTAAATTAAATTGAAACAATCAATGACTCCACCAAGACAACATATATAAGGTTCAATATGTGTATTATTACATTTTCATAGCACAACATCAAAATAAATAAAATAATAATAAACCCCAATGAAGTTGTGCACAACCCGTTTCCAAATTAATTCAAGTTTGATTAATTAACCCGTTGGCGCGCTTTGGAGGTCAAATAAAACCGACGACACACATAAAGTCCAGAAGCACCTCACCGTTGTGGTTACTCACTACTTAGTAGATATTCCCTCAGTGAAGTATGGCAGTTCCATGCAGGTTTCCTCACAAAGTCCACAGCAGCACAGCTACCAATGCAGACAGCCCTCCTTAGCAGTAACCGATATCCCCATGGCAACATGAACTCGTTCAGCTTTCCCAAGCGATTCTCTCTCGGTGTCACACGATGCTAGGCTAACCTCAAGGCTAGCAAATACCTCCACGATGAGACGGTAGCTTCAGTCTTTAGTAAGTCTTAACAAAATTATAACAACTCTTATAATATAAAATTGGTATTTCCTTTCATGTCTTAGTAGGTATGTGTTTTGTTCTAGTTTTGTCGTCTTCTTTCATCATTTTTCTTCACCAACGGTCGTAATGTAAAAATCCATCCGTTCTCCCAACGTCTCTCTCCCTCTCTTTTCCCCTCAGGCCTGCCGTTAAGCAGGTCAACTCTCCCATTGGCCACAGTTTAACGAGCGACCCTATTGGTCAAAACTTACATTTAAAAGTAAACCAAACTATTCACTTATACATTAAATCAATATTTCTTCAAAAAGAAATGCATTAAGAACATTACAATTTAGGAGCAATTCAATCCCCTTTTAAATATAATACCAATTAATTATAAACTCACTACTTGGTTTTAACAAGAACAAACTCAATACCTAGTTCAAACAAGGGTATTACACTACTAATACTACTAACTTAGGGTGACCATATGTCCTCTTTTTCCCGGACATCTTTTGGACCTAAAAAATACGTCCGGCCGGGATTTCTAAATCGCCCAAAATGTCCGGGATTCGGCTTTTGCTTTCTACAGTCGCCATTCATTGTGTGCGTTTTGGGGTTTAGCATTATTTTGACCTTTCTCTTTAGGTCCCCCGCCTTCTCACACGCCACCATTGGTGGGTCATGTAGACCTACGCAAACATTGGTCAAACTGCATCTCAATCATTACCCTCACCATGGCAACAGCCAAGAGAAGGAGCAGCAGCTTGCTTGTCAACAGTGACACATGGCTCCAGAACAGTGTAAAAATGCTCAAACGCAAATGTAAATTCACAGACGATTTACAGAGAAAATTCCCCGTGTTTTCGTCTTGGTCGGGATCCGTGTGAAGCAGAATGCATGACCTGCAAAGCTGGCACGTACGTGTCAGTGTCAAATAAAGGTGCTAGCGACCTAGAAGCCCACATAAACTCCGCAAAACTCTAAATTTCAGCTAAAGGAGAGAGTTCGTCAGGTAAATTAATTGACTATTTTGTGAGAGCAGGTAAAACAGAAGATGCTGTTACTTAGGGTGACCATACGTCCTCTTTTTCCCGGACATGTCCTCTTTTTTGAAAACTAAAATATGGTCACCCTAACTAACTACTACTACCTACTGACTACTGCTGCCACTACTACTGCTACTACTGTTACTGTTACTACTACTACTACTACTACTGCTACTACTGCTGCTACTGCTACTACTACTACTACTCTAGGACAGCATTTTGAGAAGACCAGAGGAAGTGATGGAGCATCAGTCTGAATGCAGATGTCCATATGACTGATAGGTGAGTAATTAAATAGACATGCAGTAACCTTCTCTGACCACCAGATGTCTCTGTTACACCACCAGAGGAGCAGGAGGAACCATGAGGACTATTGGAGTTGCAGTTGTCCATTCAACTCCTGACTCCAATACTTGATTCCAACTATTTTGATTTGATAACTAAACAGACACACAGAGAAATATAAGTATTATGTTGCTTGTTTTACTATATAGAAATAGTTTTGTTGCTTTGTGTCACACATAGTATATGTTACTTCAACAATATTGTATTAAATCAGTATCACTAAATACCATATCAGTGGTTATGTTGTAAGCACACTTTGGATTACATTTTCTGTCCCCCCAAAAATATTTTCATATAGAGGGAGGGGACTCTATACCTTATGCAAAAACAGAATACTATAAAGGCAGGACTCTGTAATATGAGAATTTAGTCTTTTCCATGGAAGGGCTCTGCTCTGTGACGTTTGTAATAAAGTCTGAATTGAATTCACAAGTTCCGGTATCTGTGCAAATATTTGACTCAAGATATTCCACAACAAAATGGTGAGCTTGCCAGGAGGGGCAAGGGACCAGAGACTGAAAATCTGCTGCTGTGAATGGGCTTCCTGGACGGACTGCAGAAAACACAAGTAGCCACATGTTAAGACGGTAAACTGAGTTTTTGCCTGTAATAGTAGAGTTCTTGTGTGGTCCGCTGTAGGAACCTGTTTTCAGAGGTAGGTAACCAAGGTCTCTCCAAATTAAACAAACCAAGTGATACTGGGAGCTTTTGAATTCAATAACTGCATGCATTCTAAAGCTTTGGGGAGTTAAAATAGTTATTTGTAGGTATCTGTGTGGGCTATGTGTATTGGGGGGCTGTGTGTGTTTCGTGGGTGTCGGGTATCTTAGACGGGTGGGGCTGTTTGTCTACCTAGTCTCATCTGGGGTGCCGACTGCCTCTGCATATTGTCAACACCAATAAAAGTAAAAGTAAAATCCTGTGCACACCGTGACACCACTCCAAGAAGGTGTGGATGGGTATATAGGTTATGATAAGAACTTTTACCCGATTTGGCAAGTCCTATCATAAAAATAAATCCTATAATAAAGTCTCCCGGTGTTGAGGAAGTGAATCTGGAAAAGGACTGATTTAATAGGTCGCTTAGGAAAGCGTGAAAAGTGTGTGTTATACTAGGACTTTGACACGATTTAGCGAATTCCTTTTATAAGAGAAATCCTATATCGTGTTGCGGAAGTGTATCGATAATTAATAGGTTGCTTAGGAAAGCATGAAAAGTGTGTGTTATACTAGGACTTTGACACGATTTAGCGAATTCCTTTTATAAGAGAAATCCTATATCGTGTTGCGGAAGTGTATCGATAATTAATAGGTCGCTTAGGAAAGCATGAAAAGTGTGTGTTATACTAGGACTTTGACACGATTTTGAGAATTCCTTTTATAAGAGAAATCCTATATCGTGTTGCGGAAGTGTATCGATAATTAATAGGTCGCTTAGGAAAGCATAAAAAGTGTATGCTTGTGCTGGGACTTTGACCTGATTTTGCAAGCTCCCATCATACAATAAAATCCTGTATAAGAATGTCTCCCTGTGTTTGAGGAAGTGTATCAGGTTAGGCTAGAAACTGCAGGTTGTGTTAGGTAAAACGGAGTGTGTGAGTGAATGTGAATAAAATCCTGAATGAGTAAAGTCTCCCTGTATGGAGGAAGTGTATAGGCTTAGAAAATACATAGTGTGTGTGTATGTGTGTGTGTTGCCAGTCCGGAGTGGGGGATTGCGCAACCTTCCAGTGCAGGCGGGAGGGGCGCATCTAGTCCTCACTAGGAAACAGGAAAGAAAACCATATGGGAAATGTTTAAAGATAAGAAATTAATAAAATAGTATGTTTAAATAATTATCCTTACATAACATAGGAATATTAACAAATGTTAAGTGAGAAGTATAAAGTATATAATGGTGTGAGATAGAAAAGTATAAAATACAGAAACGTAGCTATAGTATGCGTTTGAAGTAATCCAGTACTGCTGAAAGAAAGAACGGCCATAGACACATAAATAGAAGCGAAGCAGTAGGGTCAATAGCGACAGCTGCTAGAAGTATTCAGTAAAGTGAGTAGACAGTGAGATAAAGCAGAGCGAGGTTAAGCTTAACGGACCCCGAGGTGAATAGAAGAGAAGAACAGGAGTGTAAATCACAGAGAGAGAGAGAGAGTGATTAGTTTTGAACAAGTGAATAGCACAGTAAAGATAGGAAATAGTGCAGAAACTATTAATAGCTAAACTAGAAATAAGAAAATTAACTAACAATAAAATAGAATATAAGGAATAATGAAGAACAAGCAATAAAATAAGTGAAACACCAGTATAAACCTAGTGTAACGGCTGTCTTCATAAATGGACCAAGGCGCAGCAGGTATGTGAATACTCATCTTTAATTAAAAATAAGGAGTAAAGCATCCACTTAATAACACAAAAGGTGACAACAGTGACAGTTCTGCAGGCTATAAACGCAGTGCAAAAACAACCACACACAAAACCCAGTGACAAACATACTCCTACATATATGACTCCCAATCAGGAACAACGATCCCCAGCTGTTCCTGATCAGGAGTCACAAGACACACAGAACATTCAAACACACACACAAGACTGCCACGTCCTGACCCCCAAACTACTACAACAGCTCCATCTGCTGTTCAGGACGTGACACCTAGGGGCTAGCAACCCCTATGCAAAGAAGAAATAATAATGATATCTATAAATTGGAAAAACGCAGAGTGATATTGGAGGTGCTGTACTGGAATAAGACATTAAGTAATCTGTAGTATTCAGTAATACAGTTCCAGACAGTATAGTGTAGGCTTTAATATGAGGTATTAAGTGCAGTGACTAATGAATTATTATCTGGGAAAGTGTGTATCCCTACCTTGGAAAATAGTTAATAAAAGGTGTGTATTATAGATGGGAGTGAAGAAATCTAAAATACCCTGAACACCGTTGGGAATGTTTAGGGAATAATAACTATTAATATGGCGACAAACGGACCCGTTTCTCCCTGTAATATAGAGATAGCAGGATTTAACCTGTTGAGGCCACGGGTTAGCAATGAACCCTGAGACGGGATTGCTAGCAAGGCTGGAAATTCAAAACATCAAAAATCTAATAATTTCAATTTCTCAAACAATCAACTATTTTACACCATTTAAAAGATAAACATCTCCTTAATCTAACCACATTGTTCGATTTTCAAAGAGGCTTTACGGCAAAAGCATAAAGTTAGATTATGTTAGGACAGTACATAGCCACAAAAGTACAAACATCCATTTTCAATTCAAGGTCAGGCGTCACCAAAAGCAGAAACCAGCTAAAATTATGCACTAACCTTTGACAATCTCCATCAGATGACACTCCTAGGACATTATCTTATACAATACATGCATTTTTTGTTCCATCAAGTTCATATTTATATCCAAAAACAGCATTTTACAGTAGCGGTGAAATTCAGATTTTTTTCTTCTCTGAAATGCTTCCGGTGAACAACGTTACAATTTACAAAATTACTATTCGAAAACATTGGTAAATTATAATATTGTCATTCAAATAATTATAGTTTAACATTTCGTAAATGCTACTGTATTGCCAGATTTCAAAATAACTTTACTGGGAAATCACAAGTTGCAATAAACCGGGTGCTGTGCTAAGAACAATAGGCTAGGCTATATAGGTTAGCATCATCTTGTAACCAGCTAATATCAATAATACTATCGTCAATAATCCCTTACCTTTGATTATCTTCATCCATTGGCACTTCAAGGAATCCCAGGTCCACAACAAATGTGGTTTCTTTTGACAAAGTTCATAATTGATCTCCAAATAACTCCAAGTTGTTTCATGTTGTTAGCGCTTCGGTGGCTACTAAAAAGTAGCGCGGGCGGGGGGTGGGAAGTCACGGCGAAAAGTTAAAAAGTAAAAAAAATAATCTATTTACGTTCGTTCAAACATGTCAAACGTTGTTTAGCATCAATCTTTAGAGCCATTTTTAACGTGAAACATCAGTAATGTTTCAACCCGACCTCACCTGTGTCTAGAAAAACGTTTTTGAAAAATGTCTCGCGTCACATGATTGCGCAGGTGCAGTCAATAATGAAGTGACGACATCCCAGGGAGGTCAACTTCCCTTCCTTGTCATCCGGTCTCTGTTCATCATAGACGCTTCAAACAACTTTATAAAGATCGCTGACATCTAGTGGAAGCCGTAGGAGTTGCGAAATGAATCCTTTCTCACTGTGTTATCTATTAAACAATGATTCAAAAGAAATAGTACAGCCACAAAATTCTTTTTTTCTCTCAGGTTTTTCTCAGGTTTTTGCCTTCCATATGAGTTTTGTTATACTTACAGACACCATTCAACAGTTTTAGAAAATTCAGAGTGTTTTCTATCCAAATCTGGTAATAATATGCAGATCCTAGCTTCTGAGTTGGTGTAGGTGGCAGTTAAAAATGGGCAAACCCTGACCATTTTTACATTTTACCAGACACTCTGTAGTGAGTCCATTCATTTTCCTATTTTTTTTTGTAATTGAAACCACAACTCTGGCATTACAAGCAGTATGCTCTACCAACTGAGCTACATTCTTAAATTCTGATTTTAACCCTACTCATACTGCTAACCTTATGCCTAACCTTAAACTTAAATTAATATCAGAAATGTACATTCTTGTTTCTGTGACATTTTACGATAGTCCTATAGACAATTTAGACTTTGTGACTGGGTTTTCTATTAACCAGAGAGGCTAGGGGGTGGAGTTTACTCCAAGTACCTGTGCAAAGGTGAAGGTGAAAGTTGTGTCTCAGTATAGACCTGAGGTGTAGATTGTTCTGTAAAAACATGTAGATATGCACATATAGTGACTATTAGAGTGGTTATGGATTTAAATCAACTATTTTGAATGTGAAGTGGAGGACGTGAAGACCAGTAAAGGTAAGAGGAGATCTCAGTATATTTCACTTTCCAAACTAGACACAGCAGTCCTGTTTTAAAACAATGAGGACTGGAGAAAGAGGAAGTGATGTTTGTATCTGTGTGATTGAGCAAAAGAGAGAATTTGATGAATGGTAATGATGTAAATATGAATGTTTTCTCTTTTTATTGCAGTTAAAATGGCAGAGTCCAGAATTCACAGTAAGTCGCCATGCTATAATTAATGATTAACTTTTCTTTCATGTATCTGGGAGAACAGAACTAAACCAACTATTGAAAATGAAATGGTTTGTGGTTTTATTTGTCTTTATGTGTAAATGTGTGTCTGGATGAAATATGTTTGTAACATGAGGAGTTGTAGCTGAGTTTGTGTCTGTGAGAAACAGCTCTACTGCTCCACAGTGACCTCTCCCTCCAAACATCTCTTTATTATAGAACCCATTTAATCCAGTCGGGCACAATACGGAACAAAATAAACTTTTTGTACTTTACTGGCTCTAGAGAAGTTAAAGTTGTTCATATCAACAAATTAGTTGGGCTCCCGAGTGGTGCAGTGGTCTAAGGCACTGCATCTCAGTGTGAGAGGCGTCTCTACAGACTCTGGTTCAATTCCAGGCCGTATGACAACCAGCCACGATTGGGAGTCCCATAGGGCGGAGCACAATTGGTCTAGCGTCGTCCGTGGTAGGCTGTCATTGTAAATAAGAATTTGTTCTAAACTGACTTGCCTCATTAAATAAATAAAATATGTATCCAGAGCAATTAGGATTAAGTGCCTTGCTCAAGGGCATATCAACATTCCTCAGGGATTCAAACCAGCGTTGTTTCGGCTACTGGCCCAATGCTCTTAAGTGCTAGGCTACCTGTCAATCATTTCTGACTAATGGGAAACTCCAGTGCCTCTAATTTATTGTATATATTTAGTCATAGCAGATCCTTTTCTTTCTTCAGTAGATTTAAGTTGAGTTTGGTTCAGGATATACTGGATCAAAATGATGTTACAGATGATTTTACCATTATCCATTAACCTTTACTGATGTTAAATCAGAGATTTTTACTGTAAAACATCATATTTTGTTATTTCAGGGGGAGTTGGCCATGTATAGACCCATAAACTGAATTAGTATAATATTGAAGTGATATTGTCACGGTTGTCTTCGTCCTCTGACGATATAACGAAATCGTCATCGGAAAATGTGGACCAATACGCAGCAGGTTCGTGAATGCTCATCTTGATTTTTATTCACTACAAAAATGAACATACAAAAATAACAAAATACGAAAACGAACAACTAACAGTCTGTCAAAGCATAGTGCTTTACACAGAACAATCACCCACAAATCACAAACACAAACACACCCTTATATATGAGACTCTCAATCAAAGGCAGATAGACAACACCTGCCTTCAACTGAGAGTCCCAATCCCAATTAACCAACATAGAAACACACTCACCAGACTAGACATAGAAATACATAAACAGACTATAAACCAAACCCCGGAAATACTAATCAAACACCCTTAATCAAACACACCACCCTGAACCACATAAAACAAATACCCTCTGTCACGCCCTGACCAAACTACAAAACAATTAACCTTATATACTGGCCAGGACGTGACAGATATTTAATGTTATTAGGTTTGTTTAGTGTCTCTTGCACAATGGTAGACCTGGTTAGTATGAATGTTGAGGCTTGGACACTGGGGTAGACCTGTTTTATATGAGGATGCCCATGGATTTCCCTGGTTTATAATGGGGTGTAGGGATACACAAGGTTCATACAGGTAATGGGGCTGGATGATGTCTATTGCCCATTCAAATCCTTTCTGGCAACAACGTTTGTGGTATAAAAAAGAGATTGGGGGCTGGGGGCACATGTGTTATACCACTGTAATATTAGTTTATCTATGAATGATTAGTGTATACAGGTCAGATGTCACAGGACTAAAAACATGTTGATAACAGGTTGGGGTGGGCAGCGAATAGCTGGATATAGGTTACTGTTGGTGACTTGGGGAATACAGGCCTAAGGAAAGTGGGTAACAGGGCTGAGATAGGAAAGTAACAGGGATGAGGTGTATTGGCAAAGGAACTGGGGTCTTGAGTAACACACAGGTCATTTAGGGCCAGGATATGCCTGTATCTGTACTTGATTGTATAGATTGGAGGGTATTGGCATGTGGGTGTCAGGGTTAGGGCATGGGGGTAACAGGGCTGGGGTGTGTGGGTCATTGAGTTTAGGTGTGTGGGTAAGTGGGCTGAGGTATATAGATATTGAGGTTGAGGAATAGGGGGTAAATATCTGTTCATGTTATTATAGACAGAGCACTCTGTCACAGTTATGGCCAAGAATAAAACATACTTTAAAATAAATAATAAATAATCAAAATGGATGACATGTCAGGCTTACTAGTGGCATAAGATTTGCATAGTGGCATGTCTGGGAAAGATGTGGGAACAAATGGGATAATATCATTCTAGATTGTAGCATCACATTCTCTATGACATATATACTTTCCTTCAAATGAATATGTCTGTCTGGGATTGTGTGTGTTGTATTTTACAATTGACATGGTCCTGGTTGTTGTATGTCTATTGTAGTTTTTCATTCAGCTGTGTTTATAAATGTACTGAGAGTATTTGTGTTCCTGACACAGGTGATGTCATTAAACATGAAATATTCTCTCTTTCTGAACAGCTCAGTTTAAACTCACCTCAGAAGACAATGTGTGGGCTGATGTTGGTGAAGAGGTCACCCTCCCCTGTCACCTCTCACCTGGCATCAGTGCTGTTGCCACGACGATCAGGTGGTTTAAAGGAGACAGAGTGTATTTACCTGTATAAGAATGGCCCAGGTGACAGAGAGGAAGTGGCTATGAGGGCAGAGTGAGTCTGATCACCCAGGAGCTGGAGAGAGGGCAACGTGTCTCTGAGGCTGAGAGACTGCAGGGAGTCCAGATACAGCAGACTACATATGTCAGGTCATCCATGGAGAACGAAGGAGGAGGCTTGCAGTGGGTTTATGGGTCAGAGGAGGTAAGTGTTCTAGAACTCCAGTAATGTTTCTAAACACCTAACAACAACAATAACAACCAGTCTCTTTCCCTGTACAGAACACTTCTACGTTCTCATGTAGGGTAGGAGTTCATAGTAGGAGTTTACAGATGAATAGACTAGATTCATTCTGAATATCAACTAGTTACAATGCATATTACCATCACTCTGAGCTTTGAGCTTGTCCTAAAGCATTAGAACCATTCCAACATTACTGTCACGTCCCTTGATTGTCATTAGTAATGAATGTGATGAACACTCATACCCCTCTGATGTATATCACATCACTATGGTATTTGAGAGGATCATGTGACAGATGGTGATTTTGAAGGTAATGATAATAACTAATACATTCTGTTTTACATGATCATTATTCATGACTCTCCATCTCGATAATGGATGATCAGAAATACGTGAGTAATTACTTATTTGTCTGATTTGTTTATTGACAACCAATAACACAAGACAAAGAACAGACCAGAGTGTTAATCTGATACTATAAAAACTACAGGCCTTGTGAACAGCAGGTGTCTTCTTCAAGGCTACAAATTAAATCAGTTTCATTACATTTATCAATACTCTCCCCAATGTTCTCAAGGTAGGTTGGATATAAGATGTATAGATGTTCTTCAAATTATCCAGAATTTTCAGATCATAGATCTCCCACAGTATATCTGCTGTAGAGCTCAACATTTCAGAGGGGTTGAGTTAAATGCGGAAACACATTGCAGTTGAATACATTCAGTTGGACGACTGACTAGGTTTCCCCCTTTCCCCTTTCACATGTCCTCCCACAATATATCTGCCATAAAGGTCAACATTCACACCTCCAAAATGAACATGGAATCAGCTTGAGTTCAGTTTGATGTCCCTCGTATGAAGCATTCTGTGATGTTTAAACGTTCCAATAGTAGCACTGCTTACATCCCTTTCCCTAGATGTACATTAGTAATGAATGTGATGAACAGTCATATCAATATGATGTATGGTATTTGATTGAATAATGTAATGTGAATGAAATTGGATTGAATGTAGCTGTAGTAATTCATACATTTTGTTATACATTATCAATATTCATTCCTCTCCATCTTGGATAATGGATGATCAGGAGCAATACGATAAACCTCCCACAATATATCTGCCATAGAGCTCAACATTTCACAAACCAACATTAAAATGGAATCAGCTGGATTTTAGCTTGATGTTTATTATGAGCATTCAGTCATTCCAATATGATGTATGGTATTTCATTAAATTATGTAATGAGACAGAAATTCATATGAACAATAATAACTAATGCATTCTGTTTTTACATGATCATATTCATGACTCTCCATCTTGGATAATGGATGATCAGTAATGGGTGAGTTATTACTTATTTGTCTGTTTTGTTTATTGACAACCAATAACACAAGATAAAGAACAGACAGAGGTGTTAATCTGATACTATAAAAACTACAGGCCTTTGTGAACAGCAGTGTGTCTTCTTCAAGACTACACAATTAAATCAGTTTCTTACATTTATCAATACTCTCCCCAAATGTTCTCAAGGTAGGTTGGATTATGATGTCAGATGTTCTTCAAATTATCCAGAATTTTCAGATCATAGATCAATATATCTGCCATAGAGGTCAAAATTTCACATAGTCCTCCTACAATATATCTGCCATAGAGGTCAATATTTACATAGTCCTCCCACAACTACATCTGCCATAGAGGTCAACCTTTGAACATCCAAAATGAACATGGCAATCAGCTTGAATTCAGTGTTGATGTCCAGTATGAAGCATTCTGTGATGTTTAGACTGTTCCAAATAGTAGCACTGCTTACATCCCTTTCCCTAGATGTACATTAGTAATGAATGTGATGAACAGTCATATCAATATGATGTATGGTATTTGATTGAATAATGTAATGGAATGAAATTGGATTGAATGTAATTATAATAATTCACACATTTTGTTATCCTTATCAATATTCATGTCCTCTCCATCTGGATAATGGATGATCAGGAGCAATACCATAAACCTCCCACAATATATCTGCCATATACTCAACATTTCACACAGTTAAAATTAAAATAGAATCAGCTTGCATTTAGCTTGATGTCTTATTATGAAGCCATTCAGTCATTCTCAGACTGCTCACATAGTAGTGCCTGCTACATCCCGGTCCCTAGATGTACATTAGTCCATGAATGTGATGAACAGTCCTTCCAATATGATGTATGGTATTTCATTAAATTATGTAATGAGACAGAAATTCAATGAACAATAATAACTAATGCATTCTGTTTTACATGATCATTATTCATGAACTCTCCATCTGGATAATGGATGATTAGGATCAGGTGAGTAATGACTTATTTGTCTGTTTTGTTTTATGACAACCAATAACACAAGACAAAGAACAGACCAGAGTGTTAATATGATTCTATAAAAACTACAGGCCTTGTGAACAGCAGTGTGTCTTCTTCAAGGCTACAAATTAAATCAGTTTCTTTACATTTATCAATACTCTCCCCAAATGTTCTCAAGATAGGTTGGATTAAGATGTATAGATGTTCTTCAAATTATCCTGAATTTTCATGTCATAGATCTCCCACAATATATCTGTTATAGAGGTCAATATTTCACATAGTCCTCCCACAAAATATCTGCCATAGAGGTCAACATTTCACATAGTCCTCCCACAATATATCTGCCATAGAGGTCAACATTTCACATAGTCCTCCCACAATATATCTGCCACAGAGCTCAACATTTCACACACCAAAATGAACATGGAATCAGCTTGAATTCAGTTTGATGTCCTAGTATGAAGCATTCTGTGATGTTTAGACTGTTCCAATAGTAGCACTGCTTACATCCCTTTCCCTAGATGTACATTAGTAATGAATGTGATGAACAGTCATATCAATATGATGTATGGTATTTGATTGAATAATGTAATGTGACTGAAATTGGATTGAATGTAACTGTAATAACTCATACATTTTGTTATACATTATCACTATTCACTCCTCTCCATCTTGGATAATGGATGATCAGGAGCAATACCATAAACCCCACAATATATCTGCCATATAGCTCAACATTTCACACATTAACATTAAAATAGAATCAGCTTGCATTTAGCTTGATGTCTTATTATGAAGCATTCAGTCATTCTCAGACTGCTCACATAGTAGTGCTGCTACATCCCTTTCCCTGGATGTACATTAGTAATGAATGTGATGAACAGTCATATCAATATGATGTATGGTATTTCATTAAATTATGTAATGAGACAGAAATTCAAAGAACAATAATAACTAATACATTCTGTTTTACATGATCATTATTCATGACTCTCCATCTTGGATAATGGATGATCAGAATGGGGTGAGTAATTACTTATTTTTGTTTTGTTTTGTTATTTACAACCAATAACACAAGACAAAGACAGACCAGAGTGTTAATCTGATACTATAAAAACTACAGGCCTTGTGAACAGCAGTGTGTCTTCTTCAAGGCTACAAATGAAATCAGTTTCTTTACATTTATCAATACTCTCCCCAAATGTTCTCAAGGTAGGTTGGATTATGATGTCAGATGTTCTTCAAATTCTACTGAATGTATATTCCATAGAACCCTGCCTCCTGACACAATATCCTGTATCTGCCATAGAGCCCAATGCTGGTTATCACTAACAATGAACATAATCATTTGATCAGAGATAGGCTAATAACAAAATAACATTATTTATGAAGTTAACCAGATCTCATTGGTTCCCACAGTCCCTACATGAGGGAGGCTTGAGTGACAGGAGAAATGTGATTGGTCCTGTTTGTTCTGTATATAGTGATGTAGTCTACCACACAGAACTCACCTCTCTGTTTTACACCATAGCCTCAGATCAGATTATTTACAACATGAGACCCAGGAGGACAAACTGAAGAGGGAGGCATCAGCTGGTGAGCTTGGTAAGTATGAGAGAGTCTGGAGGAGAGAGGAATGAATCAGGGAACATGAGTGATGTCATTCAGTTTTTCAGACTAATTCATTTGTAATGTATCAAATAGTCAATAGACCAGTTGATGATTGGTTCAGCTCAGATAACTGTTGACTGTAGGAAATAATTACACATAATTGTACCACCTCCATCAAATGATAATGTATTTATAGGTATGAATTAATATATTACTTATTCAAACAACCAACTAAATATGTTAATTGCTCTCTCTCAGAGTTGAAGATGGAAAAAGAATTAAAAGAGATTTAAGACAGGAGATGATGAAACAACTAGAGGAGAAAGACACACAACTGGATGATATGACCCAGGAAGTGAGAGAGAAGAGAGACTCCTGGAGGAGAAGAACCAGATAATGGGACAGAGGAGAAACTATTAGAAGAGAAAGAAAAACAACTGGAAGAGAAAGACAAGCAACTAAAGGAGAGACATTCAACTAGAGGCACTGAGAAAGAACCTGCAGGACAAGAACAGCCAAGTAGAGAACTTCAGAGTCCTACTGCAGGACAAAGACCTTCAACTAGAGGACAGCATCCACAGACTGGGAGAGAAGGACAGACTACTGGAAGAGAGAGACAAACTACTGGAAGAGAGAGACAAACAGCTGGAAGAGAGAGACAAACACTGGAAGAGAGAGACAAAGTTCTGCAGGGGAAAGAAAATGAACTAAAAGAGAGGAGGCAGGAAGTAGAAGAGAGAGACAAACAGCTGGAAGAGAGAGACAAAGTACTGGAAGAGAGAGATAAACAGCTGGAGGGGAAAGTAAATGAACTAAAAGAGAGGAGGCAGGAAGTAGAAGAGAGAGAGAACCTTCTAGAGGAGAGAGAGAAGCAGTTAAAGGAAAGAGACAAACAGGTGGAGGATGTCAACAATGAAAATGCTGAACTGGGTGAGATTATTCACACCATTAATACATTTAGTCTTCTGTACTTTCCTCAATTCTCAGGTTATTGTCGACTCTCCACTGAGTTGTGAATATTGTTGTCCATCACTTCATACTTTCCCTCTGCATCATATTTCTGTCTAAAGTCTTTAACACAGAATTCAGATCCTAGTCCTCCTTTGTTATTTCAGCTCAACAGATATGTGATGTGAAGACTGAGGTAGAGAGACTGAGAAGAGAGATCTCAGCCCAGATGACTGGTGAGTGAGATATGTGATACTTAACATTTCAATAGAAACCCAGAACTCCCCTTCAGTAGGTCTATGTGCCTTCATGTCACTGAGGTAAATGTTCCCATTCTAAATGGTTGTTCTATTATTTTAGAACATGGAGAGACGTCAGATACAGGTTCCATACTCCCAGTCAGGAGGAGACAAAGCAAGGATGATCCTCCATCCAGTGAGTTATCAATATTGTACTGTTGTCTCCTACTGTTTCTAGTCTATAGTGGACCATCCTTCACTTAGTGAGTTATCAATATTGTCCTGTTATCTCCTACTGTTTCTAGTCTATAGAGGACCATCCTTCACTTAGTGAGTTATCAATGTTGTCTCAAACTGTCATCAATCTTGATATTCTCTATTTTCTCCAATGATCTATATTTCACTATGATGTGTAATGTATTTGTAGTTTGTTTATACTATGTTTTAAATGTGTCTCTGATGAGTCAGTATGTTGACCAGTTCTCTATGTTGTGTTACAGTGGGAGGAGAGACCTCAGATACAGACCCCACACTTCCACTGAGGAGGACAAACAGCATGAATTTAACTCCTCCACATAGTGAGTTATGGATGTAGATTATTATATTTGACACTGTTGTACATCCTCCAGAGAGTCAGTGTGGTGATCAGTGCTGTGTTGTGTTGCAGTGGGAGGAGTAGAGCAGCAGTCCAGACTCCCAGTGTCCTCCCAGTGTGTCTGAGCTGAGACTGGTGCTGCTGGGGGAGGACTGGGGCGGGAGGAGTGCAGCAGGAAACACTATCCTGGGCAGAGAGGAGTGGAGGGCCCAGGCCAGCCCCACTGCAGTGACCCAGAGGAGTAAGAGGAGAGAGGGGGGACGTGTGTGGAAGAAAGCTGGTGCTCGTGGACATTCCAGACTGTTTCTGTCCTGGACTCTCTCTGGAGGAGATGAGACAGGATGTGGGGCTCTGTGTCCGTCTGTCTGCCCGGGACCCCAACGCCTTCCTCCTGGTCATACCAGTGGAGCCCTCTAAGGGGGAGGAGAGAGGGGTGCTGGAGAGAATAGAGGAGATGTTTGGGGAGGGTTTTTGGGAACACACTGTGATTCTATTCACCCATGATGATGGCCTGAAAGAGCAGAGCATTGAGGAGTTTTCTCCAAGCAGGAAGTCAGGACCTCCAGCAGCTTGTAGAGAAAAGTGGGAGCAGGTACCACGCCCTCAACATTAAGGACAGGGCCCATGGCACTCAGGTATCAGAGCTGCTGGATCAGGTAGAGGAGATGGTGGCAGGAAACAGAGAGAGATTCTACAAGCAGTCAGACCTACCAGGAGGCAAGGGACCAGGTTAGAGAGATTGAGGGAAAGATCCAGAGAGAGAGAGGAGAGAGGAAACAGAGGGAGGAGAGAGACTTGAGAGAGAGGCTTGAGAAGGAGTTGCAGGACTCTCTGATAAAGATAGAGGGAGTGATCCAGGAACATGAGGGAGATATCAGAACACTCAGTGAAAGAACCAGTGAACTGGAGAGACAGGTGAAAGAAGATGAGGGATGAGGAGAAGAAAAGAGAGCTGGAGAGGGAGCTGAAGATGGGAGTCTGATAGTAGGGGAGGAGATGGAGAGAAAGCTGGAGAGATGTAGAGAGAAGAGAGAGAATGAGAGGAGGGAGATGGAGGAGAGACACAGACAGGAGATAGAGGAGATGATGGAGATCTATGAAGGAGGGGCCAGAGTTGAAGCAGAGAGAAACCTGATGAAGATAGTCCTACCTGAGTTACAGAGGAACATCATGATCTCACAGACAAAGATGCAGAGAGAGTTCAGCAGACAGATGGAGGAGAAGAATAGACAGATGAAGGAGAAGAATAGACAGATGGAAGAGAAGAATAGACAGATGAAGGAGAAGGATAGACATATGGATGAGAAAGATGGAGAAATGGAGAGACTGAGACAGAACTTGAAAGAGGTCAGGGAAGCTCACTCAGTGTTGCAGAAGAGACTGGAACGAGAGGGGAGAGGTCAGAGGGCACTGATAGGGATGTTGGGCTGGGTCAGGAGAAACTCATCAAGTTGGCTTCTCCACAATCTGATATGATTCACCATCACCGTCTATGTGTAGAACCAGACCAGGTCTACTGTCCACTGTACCATGGTGAGTGACAGAGAGGATACAGTAGACGGCACATGTCAAACGTGTGATTTATGAACCTATTTTATGGGTCACGTGTGGTTTGTTCATATATGGACATCCTGCAGACATCCTGCCTTCCGTTCTCACGCTCTCTAGGGAGTGCCCATATATGTACATCCTGTCAAGAAGTTCTCACGCTATCGAGTGAGAGTATATTTAAACCAGATAGTGCATCTGTTCCTTTGGAGTAAAGCTGTCATGACGATTGATGTGTAGTGACCTCGTTGAACTGGGGGAATGTGTTTCAACATTTGTAAGAGTATGATCCCCCTGTTGTAGTGAACTTAGGGCTGTTGTGTATGACAACAGTAATGCCCGGGGGTATTGGACAGCCGCATTATAAGTAAGCGAGGTCAACACTACAAAGCGACCTCGATAAACCCCAGAACACTAAAGAAATTAAACATGGATTTAGTGACACACACGTGATGACTGTAACAACGGAAGCAGGACCTCGGTTAAAACACAGAGAAAGGGAAGAGTATAAAGCATCAATGTACAATGCGCCAAAAAAGTGTTTTCTAAATATGTATAGAACCCAAATACCCCCCGCAACTGTGTTGAAAGATCAAGTGATGATGTCTAATGGACAACTATGGGGTTATCTGTTTGATTACCCGGCCCTGTAGAGTGAAACTCTATACCGTAGCCGAAGGAGAAGAATATACCGACCAGACTTTAGGAGTGGACTACAGGCTTAAAGACTGGCAGGTGTTTCGCAAGCTGGTGTGTCCCAAACTGAGAGTTTTCACAAAGGGTTATAGCTTGTTCACGGGCTAGAGACCCATTGGAAGGTTCCCCGGACTCCTCAGGAAGAATTTTTCATAAGGTGAAAATACAAAGAAAGAATGGACTTCCATGTGGGTGCGTGGAGTTCTATATCAGCAACGAGAAAATCCGCAACGAAAACATCCGTGAAGGTGGCCTGACTGGGGATTTAGGATGCGTTTGCTTATTCCTTTTAAAAGTTGGGATATAATGGAATTGAAAATGTTAGAGTTAGTGGATGCTCTTTTTGTACAGAGCCAACCACGGCAGAGTATTGTTCAGCTAAGGAAGTGCATAATATTACGAATCCTGAGGATTATGCTTCAAAGGAACCCCAAGCAGGGTCATCCTCAGAAGGGTCAGCCCCTGAAGAAAACTAAGTACGTGGCTGTTATGTTACCACGCCCTGATACCATAGGACTGGGTTCAACATAAAAGGGGTGACCATAAAGCCTCCGGTTCTTCATTTCAGCATATACCATGGATATTCATATACCATACCAGGACACACGATATGTCATGGGTACCAGACCCTAAGGACTCTATGCCTCACAGCCCTCCTTTCTACTCCCCCCAGTTAACCCCCCTTACATGTACACAGCCTGAGGATGTGTTTGATGGGGTGGTTAGTACTATTTTTGTGGACACCATCAAGGCCTCTGTAGCCACACTTTTAGACGTGGTGATTGTAGAGTATATAAGAAAAAAATGCATCGGTTGTGAGATCAATCACCCCAGCCAACGACAACATCCGTGTTTATATGACCCACCCCAGTACTACTTCTTCAACCATTTGAGGAGCTGGTGAAAAGACGGTGGTCCAGCCGCTTTATACCATCGATGGTCAGAGCCCTGGATTCTATGGGTCTTGTGCCATCTATTCCCAGGGTTTATGGTGTAACCGAGGCATTCCTACATGAACTGAAGGAGGTGATCTACATCCACGAGAAACTCAAAGAAATCCGGCACACACTGGTGGACGACAACAAATACAAGGAGGCTTTGGTGGCTGATGTGTTGACTTTCTGGCTCAATAAACCCCAAGAGAACGAGTAACAATATATATATTTTATTTAGATGTAAAGCAATGGGTAACTATATGCATACGATGTTAGAGAGAATAAATACATTTTTTTGAGAGAGAGTTTACAAATATTATGCAGCAAATTATTGAAAATAAAGTGAACATGTATCGCTCTACATAACCCACAATACCGGGTTAATGCAGAGCGTGTGCTAAAATGGAGCAAATCATGTGTCATGTAAGACATACGGGCGAGAATCTGCAATGGACACAACTGGTATGCCGTCTTGTGGATGATTCTGAAGAACTAGAAACATCCTTGTTGAAGATTTTAGTTTATTTGTTTGAAACACTGTTGTAACATGTCTCATAATTGTTCTTTATATACTTATAGACGATGTATGTGTCTTAATTCAGCGATATAAGCCTTTAAATGTAAACCAAGTATACAAGGTGTTGCATGCATGGGTCATTGAGAAACGGGTGCTAATATCCTGCTACGTATCCTGAAGTGTATGAATACGTAATACTTAATGTTTACAAAAATAAAAGGCTAAATGAAAATGAAATGTTCTCGATTATATGAAAGGGGCTCATTAATGTTATGTAGATCAGAGAGGCAAGAAGGATGAGGACCAGACGTTGAAAAACATTATTATACCCCTCTAACCCAGGGTCTTATGGGGGGAAGGAGAGGTTCCAGAGAGCCATAGCTGAAGAAACAGGTAGCAGGTTGGGCGCTGCTCAAGTGAATGAATGGCTAGCAGAGCAGGATGCTTACAATTTCCACTAAATATAGTTGTTTCTACTCATCCCTTGTCCCAGTTTCAGGCGGATGTATGTGACATGCAGGCCCTTGCAGATAAAAAATGATGGAAATCGCTACATGCTAACGGTTATAGATATTTTCTCTAAAATAGCATTTGTAAGGGTCTTAAAAATTAAGACCGGGGCAGAGGTGACCAGGGCCTTTGACTCTCGAAGGAAGGAGAAGCACCCAAGAAAGTGCAGATTGACGGCGGTAAAGAATTTTTTAATAATACTTTTCAGAAACTCATGAAGAAGCACAATATCATACATATTGCTACAGGTTCGGATTTGAAAGCTTCAGTTGTTGAACGCTTTAACAGAACGTTGAAGGAGAGGATGTGGAATACTTTACGGCTCACAAGAGCCATAGATATGTGGATATAGTTCAAGATTTAGTAAAGGGTTACAACTACAGCTACCATAAGAGTATACGGATGAAGCCCTTACAAGGTGTCTTCTGAAAAGTCTTTAAAAATCTGAATGGTTTGTTCCCCCTTCGCCGTAAGAAAAACAAATATTTTAAATTCATAGTGGGGGACTTGGTACGTATATCCAAGTTGAGGGAGTTTTCGACAAAAAATATGAGCACGGTTACAGCGATGAGTTGTTCAGAGTTACCGAATGTCTACCACGTATACCCCCTGTCTACATGTTAAAAGATTATGATGGGGAGCTTATAGAGGGTTCCTTTTATGAGAAGGAACTACAGAAGGTACAGTTGGGTAAGACAAAGTCTTTCACGTGGAGGAGATTCTAGATCAAAAGAGAGAAAGGGTAAAAAATGGGTGTTGGTCCTTTGGAAAAACTGGCCACAAAAGTTCAACAGTTGGGTATTGGAGGACGAGGTGGAGGCAGTGGGGGTTAACTTAATCCCTCATGCATGATAAAAACACCATAATTTGAGTGTACACAGGAGTGCATCATGGAGCACAATGGATTCTACCTGACTCTCCCAGTAATGCGTCTGCACATATTATATATATAATAACCAAAGTTTGAATTATACAACCAATTTTCCAAAGCCTATAGAGTTATCAGAGGCCTGGGACGTAGGTCTCAGCGAGATTACATACCCCCATAGTTGGTATAATATCAAGGATAAGGACCGTGATTAATATTGCAAATGATGCCAAAGTGAGTCTCAATAATTAAACCTTGGCGACCATCTTCTCCCAAGTGGATGTGACTTTGCGTAAATGCCTTATCAGTCAAAGCAGTGCACCTATCCTTATAGGGCTATTCTGGAATGTTAACTAAACTACTCTGAAGACACAATTCAGCGCCGGGATGTTTAGCAAGGATACTGCAGGAGCATCTATGGAAGACATAGACCCCAGCACAGGTGAAAACAAAGGGCTGGAGGCACGTGCTCGCTACTGTGCTGAATCTCGAGTTTCATCTGCTAGGGCCTATACACTCTGACATTTTCTTTCAAGAACGTTTACTCTTAAATTCGGTTGATTTAAGGCTAAAATTAACAAGGGCCAAGGATGAGTTTTGTCTGATGTCTGCCAAAGACGGTAACTTTAGTTTAAAAGTGTTGGGGGCTACGCAAAAAAAAAAAAAAGTGTCTGTATCTCCAGCCATTCGTCTGGGTCATTCACAGGCTTTGATGAAAGGAAATGCCCTTTGCCCTCTCCAAAGAATTACCATGAAAACATTTAGCATACCGGTGGGAAGTAGAATCTGTAGTCAAGAAAACCTGTTTCTAGGCCCTTTACCCCGCTACATCGTTATAGGCTTGGTTGATCACGCCTCTAATACGGGCAGCTTACATAAAAACTCATTTAAATTTCAACATTTCAATGCAGAGTATGTAGCTCTCTGTCAGGATGGACGTCAGGTCCCTGCTAAGGCTTTCCAACCACAATTTAATAACAACATATCTGTGTGAGAATTTTACAATCTATTCTTGGCTACCGGGAGGCATCTAAAAGATCTCTCTTTACCTATTGACAGAAATGATTTTGCAGAGGGTTACACATTGTATGCGTTCAATTTATCACCTGATGATGACACCTCAGGAAATCTGTCTGTGGTGTCCCAAGGTAACCTCCAGCTGGAAATACGTTTCTGTACACCTTTAGCTTGTACAGTTAGTATGATTGTTTATGCATGCTCTGATTCAATCTTGGAAGTGAATGCCCGAAGACAAGTCTTAGTGGATTATTATTAAGATATTAAGGATCGTTAAGCAAAAAACATGAAAACCCAAGAGCTAGATGGTCTCATGAGCTGCTTGATTGGAAAACAATTTTGTGGAGTATGGGCTTGTGATGAACTACCTATTGAGAAATGGAAGGAGCGACCGGCCATGTTTATTGTCAATACCCATCCTTAACACATGCCTGGTGAACATTGGCTAGCTGTGACATGAGAAAATGAAGGAGGTATAAAAATCTAAACTTTTTTTGATTCAGACAGCTTTCCCCCCGAATTTTCACATTTCCCCCATCTATTAAACAGCTTTTGACCAAAAATGGATCAAAGATTTACTACAGCATCAAACAAATACAAGATAACATTTCCACTACATGTGGTCAACACTGTGTATTATACCTATGCCAAGAGCCGTGGAGTTTCTTTTGAAGATGTTATGTCTCTTTATAATGATGATTTAAGAAGTAATGATAGCGTCGTAGTTTGTTTTGTTAGAAAATATCAAAAGTTTTCAAGTATGTGTCCTTTAAGACCCTGTAATCAAGGCGTATTCTCACGTCAAATGTTTAAAGAATGTCACAAATGTTAATAAATTGTATCATTTTTTCAAATAAAATGTATTGAATTTAATCAAAAGTCATTCAAACGTCATTCAAAAGTCTAACCACCCTGAGAGATCAGGATTAGGAAAAGGTCCGGAGGCGTTCAGGGGTGTAAATGCGTTATCATCATCCCTTTCAAAAGGGGGAGGGGTTCCAAGAACATCTTTAGGGGTGCTGTAGCTCTTTGAAAGGTTTTTGTTTTAAAGTTTCAATCTGTTGATGAAGCTTATAGTTTGGTACACCTGAGAGTGGAACATTGAGGACTGCCAGGGCTTTAAGAAACTGACACCACCCAGGAGGTCTTCTGTCATCAACAACCTTGTGGACTGCTGTGGTACTTTTAAGCAAGTCCATCATATGACATTTTACATTTTAGTAGACACTGTTATCCAGAGCAACTTACAGTAGTGAATGCATACATTTCATAATTTTTTTTTTTCTGTGCTGGCCCCCCATGGGAATCAAACCCACAACCCTGGCGTTGCAAACACCATGCTCTACCAACTGAGCTACAGGGAAGGCTATGGGAACCCCTGACAACATCCCCCTGAAAGATAAACTCTCCTTTGTCATTCCAGTAGTGGCCCCCTTTGAGTCTTTTATCTTGTTCATAATGTATCTAACATTTTTCCTGTTACGTGCCGGAACACGTGTCAACATGTCATGCATAACATTATCATCAACAGGCATTTGATCTTCAACCGGTAAGTTCACTGGTCCAGGCATTACAGGGGCATGGCTCTCTCTAGGCGCGTCATCTTTTAAAGGGTCCAATAGGGAAAGTGATAAATGGGTGGTCTCTCTCTCACCTTGTTTTACCAAGGCCAAATACCTTTGCAAGAGGTTTGTGTATTTTTGGACCTTATCATAGGGATTCAATCCCTTTCTGTTCAAAATATCCTTCATGGCCCTATTCAAATCATTTCCCGCTGTTTGTCTGATATTTTCAGGACCCTGTAATTGCTGTTTAAGTCTATCCAATTCTTGTTGAGGCACTAAGCACATTTTATTTGCCATCACACTCTGTGTTCAACCCCCACGTCTGGCAGCAATAAGGCTGGTGATGAAGGGCACGGCTATACTTAGTAAAGGTAGAAGAAAACCCCCAGACTGTTGTATGGTATGTCTTTTCTTTTGAAGACTGGCCTTTTTATTGGCAAAGAGTTTGATAATGGTCTTTTGTCTCTTTAACTTTTTTAATTGGATCAGGGTGAGTGGAATGCAGCCTTTGAGAAGATCCAAAGCAATCTCACATAGTGATAATATAAGATCTGAAGAACAATGACCCAAGATGGCCTTCCGTTCCTTAGGGGTACCCCCAACTAGGGCTCTCAAGAGCGGTAGGTTTCCTTTTAAACTCAGAGACATATCGGTTACTTTTTAGGAATGTAAACCGTCGGCCACTCCCACGGAAACAATCCTGTTCGGAGCCTCAGGTGTTCTGCAGTATTTGATTTTAAATCCACGATTAAATAAGAAAATAGCGCTTTGGTAGCGTCCTCATAGCTATCCATAAAGTAGGATTTCCTTCCAGGGTACATCTGCTAAGCTAGAGTGTTGATTTGTAGTTTGTCTCTAGGGTTTTTTAACAAAACCATGTAATTGGCATTCAAACTAATGGTTTGGCTATTTTTACCTTGGTGAAACACATTCTGTACCAAGTAAAGCACGGACAGGTTTCGATGATGAGTATGTTGTGTAAAACTTCATGCAGTTTCAGGATGTTCGCTACCTGCAAATAGCATATCGTCCAAAACCAGCAGATTGTTTTTATGAGAAGGTAAAAGTTCATAATCAGACAGGGATGCGGGTATTCCTTCAACAAACTTGATTTTTATTTTCTTCAACAACTCATCATACAAAGGTTGATAACATGAATAACATCACACAATATTGTCAGGTTTCTGAGATAATACATGTTCAGAATTCTCTAAAATACTTATAGAAAACAAGTTTTACCGCTATTGGAGGGGCCTGCGATTAAGGCCGAAAATGGTAGTTGCAACCTGGGATCAAAACCTTCTACAGCAGCCATTATATCTAGACGTTCCGCTAGCGGAACACCTGCTCCAATATCCAATGATGGGCGTGGCGCGAAATACAAAGTCCTCTAAAATCCGAAAACTTCCATTTTTCAAACATATGACTATTTTACACCATTTTAAAGACAATACTCTCCTTTATCTAACCACACTGTCCGATTTCAAAAAGGCTTTACAGCGAAAGCAAAACATTAGATTATGTCAGCAGAGTACCCAGCCAGAAATAATCAGACACCCATTTTTCAAGCTAGCATATAATGTCACAAAAAACAAAACCACAGCTAAATGCAGCACTAACCTTGATGATCTTCATCAGATGACAACCCTGGGAGATTATGTTATACAATACATGCATGTTTTGTTCAATCAAGTTCATATTTATATCAAAAACCAGCTTTTTTACATTAGCATGTGACGTTCAGAACTAGCTTACCCACCAAAAACTTCCGGTGAATTTACTAAATTACTCACGATAAACGTTCACAAAAAACATAACAAATATTTTAAGAATTATAGATACAGACCTCCTTTATGCAATCGCTATGTCCGATTTTAAAATAGCTTTTCGGTGAAAGCACATTTTGCAATATTCTGACTAGATAGCTCGCCATCACGGGCTAGCCTATATAGACACCCACCAAATTTAGCCCTCACCAAAGTCAGATTTACTATAAGAAAAATGTTACTACCTTTGCTGTTCTTTGTCAGAATGCACTCCCAGGACTTCTACTTCAATAACAAATGTTGGTTTGGTTCAAAATAATCCATAGTTATATCCAAATAGCGGTGTTTTGTTCGTGCGTTCAAGACACTATGCAAGGGTGACGAAGGGTTACATGCCCCGACGCGTTTCGTGACAAAAAAAATCTAAATATTCCATTACCGTACTTCGAAGCATGTCAACCGCTGTTTAAAATCAATTTTTATGCTATTTTTCTCGTTAAAAGCGATAATTTTCCGACCGGGAGTCGTTGTTTTGGTTCAAAGACTAAAGAATAAAAACATGGGGTCGCCTCGGGCACGCGCCTGTCCCATTGTCCTCTGATCGACCACTTAGCAAAGGCGCTAATGTTTTTCAGCCAGGGCCTGGAATTACATCATTCAGCTTTTTCCCGGGTTCTGAGACCCTATGGGAGCCGTAGGAAGTGTCACGTCATGCCAGAGATCCCCTGTTTTGGTTAGAGATCATCAAGAAGGCCAAGATATGGTCAGAGAGGGCGCTTCCTGTTTGGAATCTTCTCAGGTTTTGGCCTGCCAAATGAGTTCTGTTATACTCACAGACACCATTCAAACAGTTTTAGAAACTTTAGAGTGTTTTCTATCCAAAGCTAATAATTATATGCATATTCTAGTTTCTGGGCAGGAGTAATAATCAGATTAAATCGGGTACGTTTTTTATCCGGCCGTGAAAATACTGCCCCCTATCCATAAGAGTGTTGATTTGTAGTTTGTCTCTAGGGTTTTTGAACAAAACCATGTAATTGGCGTTCAAACTAATGGTTTGGCTATTTTACCTTGGTGAAACACATTCTGTACCAAGTAAAGCACAGACAGGTTTCGATGATGAGTATGTTGTGTAAAACTTCATGCAGTTTCAGGATGTTCGCTACCTGCAAATAGCATATCGTCCAAAACCAGCAGATTGTTTTTATGAGAAGGTAAAAGTTCATCATCAGACAGGGATGCGGGTATTCCTTCAACAAACTTGATTTTTATTTTCTTCAACAACTCATCATACAAAGGTTGATAACATGAATAACATTACACAATATTGTCAGGTTTCTGAGATAATACATGTTCAGAATTCTCTAAAATATTTTCTAGAAAACAAGTTTTACCGCTATTGGATGGTGTCTGCGATTAAGGCCGAAAATGGTAGTTGCAACCTGGGATCAAAACCTTCTACAGCAGCCATTATATCTTAAGGGTTAAGACACACGGGGCTTGTAACATAACTCAGTAACCAAAGGGCAAGGTGGTCCCGTCAAGTAAAAGCAATCTCTTGTCATAGACTACCCAGAATATTTTAGTAAGTGGGGCATTACGTAGATGGAACCCCTTTTTTTCCCCAATTCACTATTTCTGTCGTTTATGAACCCCTCGACCAAGCGTGTGATTGATTCCAAGTTTACACGCGGGGCATTTTCATAGTTTTGAGTCACGCCTTTGGCTTTCAACACCACGTGATTGGACTATAGACACATTTGACCATAGATCACTTCGTTTTATTATGGGTACAGGTTCAATACACATCCCTGCATTCTCTATTATAAGTAGGTTGACCGTCTTTGAGGTCACGTAGGTCAATTTGTTGCTCTCTTTGCCCTTTATAAAGCTCTTTTGAGGTCACGTAGGTCAATGTGTTGCTCTCTTTGCCTTTATGAAGCTCTTTTACATACTGTAAACTCCCTCTGTAGCTAACATCTACAATAACCATTAGACGTACGAGTCAGAGTTATCACACACAGTCTCAGGGATTGCTAACTCTGGAAATTCCTTTGGTCTGTACAGAGTTAGGTAAATCAACTTTTTGCCGCGTTACATGTGGAATAATCTCCAAGCTTCTCTAAACATTGATGTTTTGTTGTCTCTAGGTTAATCTCTAGACTGCTGAATGAGGCCTGTTACAACTTACTTACAAAATCTTTAAAGGAGTTTGTGAAACCATTTAGTCATGGATGTATGTAAGCATATTTAATACGTATTGCTTGTTACAGAAGACTACTGTTGTACATTGAATAGCCATTCATCCCTGTTACATCTTGATGTGATGGTTCTCTATGTCTGTACATGTTTATAATCCACATAGTGTGAATAGTGGTTTCCATAAAGTTATTAACCCCCTAAACCTGAATCTGAAATGACCTTTATGATCTTTCTGACCACTATTACTTTGGGGTTCTAATCCCCCTCTTTCAGAATCCCCACTGTGAACAAATCTCTAACATTCATGATCCTTCACTATATTTATCCCTAAACCTCCCACAATAACTATTGTCTATTGTTGGTCTCAATGACCTTACTGCCAATATCAACGTTTTATACATAGCTAAATACATTGTTGGAGACAGTTTTCATGTCTTTCATTATGCAAACATTTGTTTATTAGATGATATTTCTCATTAAGAATAATGTTGTTTTAATTCTATATGATCCTGCTATGCTTTGGTGATGTGTTCTCTTATGGGTCAATGATTTAATTACAATATAGCAATTATGTTCTCAGCTCAATTACTTAGAAGGGCATGTGATCCCACCCCTCCCATGTGTTCCCAGGTACATATTTTATAGCACATATACATTCATGATGTAAGGCTTACAAGTTATGGCAAATGTTAGGAAGACCTGTTTGTTGTAAAAAATAAAATAAAAAACAGCAACGTTTTATACTTTGACCACATCTTTTCACATACGTTTTATTTTGGTATTTTTCATTTACCCCATTGCTTGGCTCCAGCCATTGGAAGTTCAGTGCATGTACTGTACAAAGAAAAAGAACACAATTCAACCATTGATAGAGGGTGATGAAAATAATGACGTTGCAAGTAGTCATGTTAAGGTTTTCAATGTTTTATTGGTGGAGTTTTATGGATTTGCATATGACTGAGCATTATATGATGCCGGAATAGGGAAGAGGATCTGATCAAGCCTATTGGTATTCTGGATCAGTTCTTGATCCAAAAAGACACACCTGTTATGGGGTTAATTCCAAATGCGCTTGCATTGCTTGGTAGTGTATTATTAGCATGGTATGAGACAAGATAAATAATACCATTTAAGTAAAGTATAAATAAACAGTATTATCCTAAATTGAGAGATTAATAAAAAAAATGTGTTATCACATCAACATCAACATATTTCAGAATGAACCTGTTTTCAGTATAGAATGACATGTATACAGATTATATTACAACTTTTTGTGTTTTGTCTTAATGATTGTTCTTTAGTAAATAGGAAACTCAACAGTGTGTTAGTCTGAGAAACATGAATTAGATAGTTGTTTTATGTTTGTGAAACCTTGAAATGTACACAATGAGAAGTGATATAGTAACAACAGGTTTGAATGGGTAATTGTATCAAATATATATCATTGTATGTTTGAATTCGAGCTCATTTAAAATGTTTTCATCATTGCCTGGTAAACCCATTCTGGTAAGTTGGAGCTACTGTACGTGATTATATGGGGCTGCTGTACAGATCTGAGCACTTGACAAGACATTGACATTTCTGGGTATGTCTCACCTGTAACATAATAATAATAAAGATTATGATCATAATAATGTTCTATTCTTTTTATAATAATACAAATCTGTCAATCAACCCAATGTATTTCTTAAAACCTCTTTTTGCATCAGTGTAATGGGCGTCGTATGAAGTGGATCAAGGCGCAGCGGGTTGAGTGCTCATTATAACTTTTATTTGAACACTTGAGAAACACAAAACGAACGAACGCACAGTATTGCAGGCTAAACACAGCAGCGCAAAAACAACTTCCCACAAAAGACAGGTGAAAAAAGGGCTACCTAAGTATGACTCTCAATCAGCAACAACGATGTACAGCTGTTCCTGATTGAGAGCCATACCAGGCCAACAAAGAAATACACAACATAGAAAACCCATAGAATTACAAAACATAGAACAATACCCAAAAACACTGGAACACATAAAACAAACACCCCTCTTACATAAGTACTGTACATATCCCAACAACCCCGAAACACATAAAACAAACACCCCCTGCCACGTCCTGACCAAACTACGATAACAAATAACCCCTTTACTGGTCAGGACGTGACAATCAGTAGTTGTCACAAGGTGTTTAACAAATACCCAGTCTAAAAATATAGCGACTGACTGGGGCTTCTTGTTTGGGGGGCTGTCCGCTGTAACACAAGATTAGCTTTTTAAAATAGTGGACACACTTTGTTTAACGTATAAAGATTATTATGCCTTTTATTTTTTGGACTTACGTTGAAAATAGCTTGAGGGCGTAGTACTGCTTAAAGAAGAACTGGCCGTGGTTTGTTCCTCTGAATCCTTATCAGGGATAGTTATAACAGCTGATGTTGGATGATCCAAATCAATTATTCCCGGTAGCAGCTGTGTAAATGTCGGGTATCCTATAGACGTTTTAATTAATATTAAAATATATTTATACAAAATATATACTTAAAAAATACATAGAATTGACATTAAAACATACCAGAAAATGCGATGTCCTCCACTTTTAGAATATCTGCAAAAACCATATATAACAACGGTTTAATATTTGAGGAAACCTTATTAGAGAGAGAGAGAGAGAGAGTTCCAACCGTGCCATAATAGCTACCCTGTAATATCAAACAATTCCCAAAAACTACCTAACGCAAAATCTAATCTAATATACTATTTTATATCCTCACCTTCAAAATTCTCCATGTGTAAAGGCTTGCAGAACGACTTCTCTTCATGTGTAAAGACTTGAAAAGAGTTTTCAGAGCAACCTCTGTGTCCTGACTTAGACAATGTAGACCTTGGGGTGTCTAGGCATATTCTATGTTGGAGGGTGGGATTGTCTGTTGGTCCCTCCATCCTCGGGAAATAACACCTGTTGTTTGGAGACCTCTATGTGCAAATGAACACCTAGTGTTGATATTGTTTAGAAAAAAAACATTGCTTCAAACACATTTGCCTAGACACACACACATACACACACACCCACACACACACCTTTTGAGGTACATAGACAGAGAGAGACTGATATTTCAACCTCCTTGAAGGTAAATGAGATGGTCGGGAAAAACGTTTGTTTTGAGAGCCTTATGTGCAAATGACCTCCTAATGTTGAATTGTTTCATACACAATTGCAGAGACACACATACATACCCCCCCTCCCCCTACACACACACACACACACACACACACACACACACACAACACACACACACACACACACACACACCTTTCCCTGAAGCCTTTCTCTGAGACAGACACACTGAGACAGAGAGAATAAACTGAGATTCCTTTCAATGTATATTGCATTTATTAAATCTTTAGTAAAGACCTTATAAACATGTTATAATTAGTTAAACAATTTTACTATGCAATATTTCACCAAGTCCGACTGTTTTTATACACAAAAAAAGAATGTTATACAACAGATATATATTATTACCGCACAGTACTACACTTTAAATGCTTATATTTATAATTGTCTGTTGTAGGAAAGACTGTATTCATATAAAATAAGGCCTTTTGATTATCTTGAAGATTCTCTAGGTGTGGTTGGCTGTTGAGCCCTCCATCCTCGGGAAATAACACATGATGTTTGCAAATGACCCCCGAAATGTTGAATTGTTTCATACACAATTGCAGAGAAACATGCACCCCCCCCCCCCCACACACACACACACATCTTTCCCTGAAGCCTTTCTCTGAGACAGACACACTGAGACATAGAGAAAAAAATGTAGATTCCTTTCATTAAAGGTAAGATACAATTGTAAAACCCTTTATTTAATTCAAAATCTTTAGTACAGACCTTTTAAACATGTTATAATTAGTTAAACAAGTTTACTATTCCTTTCTTACAGAAAAGGCCGGTGGGGAGGCTCTATGGTCAGCCCACACCTCCATCCGTCTCTAAATCCCCATCTTCAGGGTCTGACCGGTTCAGCCAATGTCTCTTCCCTGCACAATATCCAGCTCCATCCAGGTTCCGTATGTTTTCTTTCCCGGGATAGATCAGCCACGTTCAAGGTCCTAAACGACATCATAACCGCCATCGATAAGAGACATTACTGTGCAGCCGTATTCATCGACCTGGCCAAGGCTTTCGACTCTGTCAATCACCACATTCTTATTGGCAGACTCGACAGCCTTGGTTTCTCAAATGATTGCCTCGCCTGGTTTACTAACTACTTCTCTGATAGAGTTCAGTGTGTCAAATCGGAGGGCCTGTTGTCCGGACCTCTGGCAGTCTCTATGGGTGTGCCACAGGGTTCAATTCTCGGGCCGACTCTCTTCTCTGTATACATCAGTGATGTTGCTCTTGCTGCTGGTGATTCTCTGATCCACCTCTACGCAGACGACACCATTCTGTATACTTCTGGCCCCTCTTTGGACACTGTGTTAACTAACCTCCAGACGAGCATCAATGCCATACAACTCTCCTTCCTTGGCCTCCAACTGCTCTTAAACGCAAGTAAAACTAAATGCATGCTATTCAATCGATCACTGCCCGCACCTGCTCGCCCGTCCAGCATCACTACTCTGGACTGCTCTGACTTAGAATACGTGGACAACTACAAATACCTAGGTGTCTGGCTAGACTGTAAACTCTCCTTCCAGACTCACTTTAAGCATCTCCAATCCAAAATGAAATCTAGAATCGGCCTCCTATATCGCAACAAAGCATCCTTCACTCATGCTGCCAAACATACAGTGCCCTCGTAAAACTGACCATCCTACCGATCCTCGACTTCGGTGATGTTATCTATAAAATAGCCTCCAACACTCTACTCAACAAACTGGATGCAGTCTATCACAGTGCCATCCGTTTTGTCACCAAAGCCCCATACAATACCCACCATTGCGACCTGTGCGCTCTCGTTGGTTGGCCCTCGTTTCATACTCTTCGCCAAACCCACTGGCTACAGGTTATCTACATGTCTCTGCTAGGTAAAGCCCCGCCTTATCTCAGCTCACTGGTCACCATAGCAGCACCCACTTGTAGCACGTGCTCCAGCAGGTATATCTCACTGGTCACCCCCCAAAGCCAATCCCTCCTTTGGTGGTCTTTCCTTCCAGTTCTCTCCTGCCAATGACTGGAACAAACTGCAAAAATCTCTGAAGCTGGAGACTCATATCTCCCTCACTAGCTTTAAGCACCAGCTGTCAGAGCAGCTCACAGATCACTGCACCTGTACATAGACATTTTACATTTTACATTTTAGTCATTTTAGCAGACGCTCTTATCCAGAGCGACTTACAGTAGAGAATGCATACATTTCAATGTAAGAACAACGTGATAGTCTGTCCTGTGATGAGTGTCATGGTGGGACAACAGGTCAGAATACTGTCTGATCCTGTCTAGAACAACGTGATAGTCTGTCCTGTGATGAGTGTCATGGTGGGAAAACAGGTCAGAATACTGTCTGATCCTGTCTAGAACAACGTGATAGTCTGTCCTGTGATGAGTGTCATGGTGGGAAAACAGGTCAGAATACTGTCTGATCCTGTCTTGGTGAAAATCTGTCGTTCTTCCCCTGACCAAGGCAGTTAACCTGTTATGGATAGGGGGCAGTATTTTCACGGCCGGATAAAAAACGTACCCGATTTAATCTGATTATTACTCCTGCCCAGAAACTAGAATTTGCATATAATTATTAGCTTTGTATAGAAAACACTCAAGTTTCTAAAACTGTTTGAATGGTGTCTGTGAGTATAACAGAACTCATTTGGCAGGCCAAAACCTGAGAAGATTCCATACAGGAAGTGCCCTGTCTGACAATTTGTTCTCCTTCTAGGGCATCTCTATCAAAAATACAGCATCTCTGCTGTAACGTGACACTTCCTACGGCTCCCATAGGCTCTCAGAAGGCGGCAGAACGGGGAATGATGACTCTGCAGGCCATGGCTGAAAAACAGTAGCGCATTTGGATAGTGGTCGATCTGAGAACAATGAGACTGGGGGCGAGTGCACGAGGAGACTCCATGTTTTTATTTTTTCGTCTTTGAATGAAAACAGGGTTTCCCGGTCGGAATATTATCGCTTTTTTACGAGAAAAATCGCATAAAAATTGATTTTAAACAGCGTTTGACATGCTTCGAAGTACGGTAATGGAATATTTTGATTTTTTTTGTCATGAAACGCGTCGGGCGCGTCACCCTTCGTCACCCTTCGGATAGTGTCTTGAACGCACAACAAAACGCCGCTATTTGGATATAACTATGGATTATTTGGAACATTTGTTATTGAAGTAGAAGTCCCGGGAGTGCATTCTGACGAAGAACAGCAAAGGTAATCCAATTTTTCTTATAGTAAATCTGACTTTGGTGAGGGCTAAACTTGGTGGGTGTCAAAATAGCTAGCCCGTGATGGCGAGCTATCTACTCAGAATATTGCAAAATGTGCTTTCACCGAAAAGCTATTTTAAAATCGGACAATGCGATTGCATAAAGTAGTTCTGTATCTATAATTCTTAAAATAATTGTTATGTTTTTTGTGAATGTTTATCGTGAGTAATTTAGTAAATTCCCCGGAAGTTTCGGTGGGTATGCTAGTTCTGAACGTCACATGCTAATGTAAAAAGCTGTTTTTTGATATAAATATGAACTTGATTGAACAAAACATGCATGTATTGTATAACATAATGTCCTAGGAGTGTCATCTGATGAAGATCATCAAAGGTTAGTGCTGCATTTAGCTGTGATTTTGTTTTTTGTGACATTATATGCTAGCTTGAAAAATGGGTGTCTGATTATTTCTGGCTGGGTACTCTGCTGACATAATCTAATGTTTTGCTTTCTCTGTAAAGCCTTTTTGAAACCGGACAGTGTGGTTAGATAAAGGAGAGTCTTGTCTTTAAAATGGTGTAAAATAGTCATATGTTTGAAAAATGGAAGTTTTCGGATTTTCGAGGACTTTGTATTCCGCGCCACGCCCATCATTGGATATTGGAGCAGGTGTTCCGCTAGCGGAAAGTCTATATGTAAGAGGTTATGTGTAGAACCAGACCAGGTCTACTGTCCACTGTACCGTGGTGAGTGACCATGGATCATGGTGGTCATGGGGAAAACAGGTCAGAATAATGTCTGGTCCAGTCTACAGTGTCTAGAGAAGGAGGGGAGGGAGGTCTGTAAAGATCTTGATGAGACAGAATTCCAAACCAACGTAGATTATTGACCTTTGCACTGCAGCCTTTTAGAATGGAGAGGGTTGTGGGGGGTCAGGAGGTCAGCGGGCGGAGTCAGAGCCTGAGAACTCTAAAGATCTGAGTGAGACTTTTACTCAGTGTTTGAGGAGGTCTACTATTGAACAGAGAGAACCATACTGTATTTACCACACACTACTTCCTGTTCTTAATCAATCATATTGTTTCATGTTGAAACTTTAAATATACACTGAGTGCACAAAACATTAAGAACACCTTCCTAATATTGAGTTACAATCTATCCCAATGGAACTCTGATACCACATGAGACTGATATTGTTGAAATAAAGAAATGTAACTTTGTAAGACATCAGTGTTTGGACATTGTTTGTCTTGGATGATTCTCTACAGTACAGAGCTGAGCTGTCAACACTGAGCAGTCAACACTGAGCTATCAACACTGAGTTGTCGACACTGAGCTGTCAACACTGGGCTAGTCTCTCTCTTTACCTGATATTACTACTACTACCACCACCAACTACTACCACTACTGCTGCTACTTACAACTACTACAGTACTACTACTACCACTACTAACTACAACTACTGCTACTACTACCACTACTACCAACTACTAATACTACTACCAACTACTACCAACTACAATAGAGGTCGACCGATTAATCGGAATGGCCAATTAATTAGGTCCGATTTCAAGTTTTCATAACAATCGGTAATCGGTATTTTTGGCCACCGATTTGCAGATAAAAAAAGACTTAGGGATGCCACCCGTTAGATAAAATACGGAACGGTTCCGTATTTCACTGAAAAAATAAACGTTTTGTTTTCGAGATGATAGTTTCCGGATTCAACCATATTTATGACCTAAGGCTCGTATTTCTGTGTGTTTATTATATTATAATTAAGTCTATGATTTGATATTTGATAGAGCAGTCTGACTGAGCGGTGGTAGGCACCAGCAGGCTCGTAAGCATTCATTCAAACAGCACTGTTGTGCGTTTTGCCAGCAGCTCTTTGCAACTCTTCAAGCATTGCGCTGTTTATGACTTGAAGCCTGTCAACTCCCCTCTCTCCACTGGGATTCTCTGCCTCTAACCCTATTACAGGGGCTGAGTCACTGGCTTACTAGTGTTCTTCCATGCCGTCCGTGGGAGGGGTGCGTCACTTGAGTGGGTTGAGTCACTGACGTGGTCTTCCTGTCTGGGTTGGCGCCCCCCCCCTTGGGTTGTGCCGTGGCGGAGATCTTTGTGGGCTATACTCGGCCTTGTCTTAGGACGGTAAGTTGGGGGTTGGAGACATCCCTCTAGTGGTGTGGGGGCTGTGCTTTGGCAAAGTGGGTGGGGTTATACCCTGCCTGTTTGGCCCTGTCCGGGGGTATCATCGGATGGGGCCACAGTGTCTTCTAATCCCTCCTGTCTCAGCCTCCAGTATTTATGCTGCAGTAGTTTATGTGTCGGGGGGCTAGGGTCAGTCGGTTACATCTGGAGTATTTCTCGTCTTATCCGGTGTCCTGTGTGAATTTAAATATGCTCTCTCTAATTCTCTCTTTCTCTCTTTCTTTCTTTCTCTTGGAGGACCTGAGCCCTAGGACCATGCCTCAGGACTACCTGGCATGATGACTCCTTGCTGTCCCAGTCCACCTGGCCGTGCTGCTGCTCCAGTTTCAACTGTTCTGCCTGCGGCTATGGAACCCTGACCTGTTCACCGGACGTGCTACCTGTCCCCGACCTGCTAATCTCAACTCTCTAGAGACAGCAGGAGCGGTAGAGATACTCTCAAAGATCGGCTATGAAAAAGCCAACTGACACTTACTCTTGAGTTGCTGACTTGTTGCACCCTCGACAACTACTATGATTATTATTATTTGACCATGCTGGTCATTTATGAACATTTTAACATCTTGACCATGTTCTGTTATAATATCCACCCGGCACAGCCAGAAGAGGACTGGCCACCCCTCATAGCCTGGTTCCTCTCTAGGTTTCTTCCTAGGTTTTGGCCTTTCTAGGGAGTTTTTCCTAGGGAGTTTTTCCTAGCCACCGTGGTTCTTTCACATGCATTGCTTGCTGTTTGGGGTTTTAGGCTGGGTTTCTGTACAGCACTTTGAGATATCAGCTGATGTACGAAGGGCTATATAAATACATTTGATTTGATTTGAACTCCCAAGATTAGGCTGTGTAACCGATGTGAAATGGCTAGCTAGTTAGCCGGGTGTGCGCTAATAGCGTTTCAAACGTCACTCGCTCTGAGACTTGGAGTAGTTGTTCCCCTTGCTCTACATGGGTAACGCTGCTTCGAGGGTGGCTGTTGTCGATGTGTTCCTGGTTTGAGCCCAGGTAGGAGCGAGGAGAGGGACGGAAGCTATACTGTTACACTGGCAATACTAAAGTGCCTATAAGAACATCCAATAGTCAAAGGTATATGAAATACAAATCGTATAGAGAGAAATAGTCCTATAATTTTTTTTTGAATTATTTAAACCAAATTGAACATATTTCATTATTTATTGGAGGCTAAATTGATACTATTTATGTATTATATTAAGTTCAAATAAGTGTTCATTCAGTATTGTTGTAATTGTCATTATTACAAATAAATCAAAAAAATCATCCGATTAATCGGTATCGGCTTTTTTTGGTCCTCCAATAATCGGTATCAGCGTTGAAAAATCATAATCGGTCGACCTCTAAACTACAACTACTACTAACTACTGTAACCCTCTCACCAGGCTGGAATATGACTCTTACAATATTAATTTATGTAGAGTATCTCAACAGCATGGGATGTTAGGTGAGAAGGACATCTCCAATAAGATATCCTATTGTAAACTATCTAGGGTTATGACAATAGGGTATTAACTTCAGATGAAATGATTCTAGGTTTCTGTTATTGTATCAGGATAAACTATCCCATGCATTAAATTAAATTGAAACAATCAATGACTCCACCAAGACAACATATATAAGGTTCAATATGTGTATTATTACATTTTCATAGCACAACATCAAAATAAATAAAATAATAATAAACCCCAATGAAGTTGTGCACAACCCGTTTCCAAATTAATTCAAGTTTGATTAATTAACCCGTTGGCGCGCTTTGGAGGTCAAATAAAACCGACGACACACATAAAGTCCAGAAGCACCTCACCGTTGTGGTTACTCACTACTTAGTAGATATTCCCTCAGTGAAGTATGGCAGTTCCATGCAGGTTTCCTCACAAAGTCCACAGCAGCACAGCTACCAATGCAGACAGCCCTCCTTAGCAGTAACCGATATCCCCATGGCAACATGAACTCGTTCAGCTTTCCCAAGCGATTCTCTCTCGGTGTCACACGATGCTAGGCTAACCTCAAGGCTAGCAAATACCTCCACGATGAGACGGTAGCTTCAGTCTTTAGTAAGTCTTAACAAAATTATAACAACTCTTATAATATAAAATTGGTATTTCCTTTCATGTCTTAGTAGGTATGTGTTTTGTTCTAGTTTTGTCGTCTTCTTTCATCATTTTTCTTCACCAACGGTCGTAATGTAAAAATCCATCCGTTCTCCCAACGTCTCTCTCCCTCTCTTTTCCCCTCAGGCCTGCCGTTAAGCAGGTCAACTCTCCCATTGGCCACAGTTTAACGAGCGACCCTATTGGTCAAAACTTACATTTAAAAGTAAACCAAACTATTCACTTATACATTAAATCAATATTTCTTCAAAAAGAAATGCATTAAGAACATTACAATTTAGGAGCAATTCAATCCCCTTTTAAATATAATACCAATTAATTATAAACTCACTACTTGGTTTTAACAAGAACAAACTCAATACCTAGTTCAAACAAGGGTATTACACTACTAATACTACTAACTTAGGGTGACCATATGTCCTCTTTTTCCCGGACATCTTTTTGGACCTAAAAAATACGTCCGGCCGGGATTTCTAAATCGCCCAAAATGTCCGGGATTCGGCTTTTGCTTTCTACAGTCGCCATTCATTGTGTGCGTTTTGGGGTTTAGCATTATTTTGACCTTTCTCTTTAGGTCCCGCCTTCTCACACGCCACCATTGGTGGGTCATGTAGACCTACGCAAACATTGGTCAAACTGCATCTCAATCATTACCCTCACCATGGCAACAGCCAAGAGAAGGAGCAGCAGCTTGCTTGTCAACAGTGACACATGGCTCCAGAACAGTGTAAAAATGCTCAAACGCAAATGTAAATTCACAGACGATTTACAGAGAAAATTCCCGTGTTTTCGTCTTGGTCGGGATCCGTGTGAAGCAGAATGCATGACCTGCAAAGCTGGCACGTACGTGTCAGTGTCAAATAAAGGTGCTAGCGACCTAGAAGCCCACATAAACTCCGCAAAACTCTAAATTTCAGCTAAAGGAGAGAGTTCGTCAGGTAAATTAATTGACTATTTTGTGAGAGCAGGTAAAACAGAAGATGCTGTTACTTAGGGTGACCATACGTCCTCTTTTTCCCGGACATGTCCTCTTTTTTGAAAACTAAAATATGGTCACCCTAACTAACTACTACTACCTACTGACTACTGCTGCCACTACTACTGCTACTACTGTTACTGTTACTACTACTACTACTACTACTGCTACTACTGCTGCTACTGCTACTACTACTACTACTCTAGGACAGCATTTTGAGAAGACCAGAGGAAGTGATGGAGCATCAGTCTGAATGCAGATGTCCATATGACTGATAGGTGAGTAATTAAATAGACATGCAGTAACCTTCTCTGACCACCAGATGTCTCTGTTACACCACCAGAGGAGCAGGAGGAACCATGAGGACTATTGGAGTTGCAGTTGTCCATTCAACTCCTGACTCCAATACTTGATTCCAACTATTTTGATTTGATAACTAAACAGACACACAGAGAAATATAAGTATTATGTTGCTTGTTTTACTATATAGAAATAGTTTTGTTGCTTTGTGTCACACATAGTATATGTTACTTCAACAATATTGTATTAAATCAGTATCACTAAATACCATATCAGTGGTTATGTTGTAAGCACACTTTGGATTACATTTTCTGTCCCCCCAAAAATATTTTCATATAGAGGGAGGGGACTCTATACCTTATGCAAAAACAGAATACTATAAAGGCAGGACTCTGTAATATGAGAATTTAGTCTTTTCCATGGAAGGGCTCTGCTCTGTGACGTTTGTAATAAAGTCTGAATTGAATTCACAAGTTCCGGTATCTGTGCAAATATTTGACTCAAGATATTCCACAACAAAATGGTGAGCTTGCCAGGAGGGGCAAGGGACCAGAGACTGAAAATCTGCTGCTGTGAATGGGCTTCCTGGACGGACTGCAGAAAACACAAGTAGCCACATGTTAAGACGGTAAACTGAGTTTTTGCCTGTAATAGTAGAGTTCTTGTGTGGTCCGCTGTAGGAACCTGTTTTCAGAGGTAGGTAACCAAGGTCTCTCCAAATTAAACAAACCAAGTGATACTGGGAGCTTTTGAATTCAATAACTGCATGCATTCTAAAGCTTTGGGGAGTTAAAATAGTTATTTGTAGGTATCTGTGTGGGCTATGTGTATTGGGGGGCTGTGTGTGTTTCGTGGGTGTCGGGTATCTTAGACGGGTGGGGCTGTTTGTCTACCTAGTCTCATCTGGGGTGCCGACTGCCTCTGCATATTGTCAACACCAATAAAAGTAAAAGTAAAATCCTGTGCACACCGTGACACCACTCCAAGAAGGTGTGGATGGGTATATAGGTTATGATAAGAACTTTTACCCGATTTGGCAAGTCCTATCATAAAAATAAATCCTATAATAAAGTCTCCCGGTGTTGAGGAAGTGAATCTGGAAAAGGACTGATTTAATAGGTCGCTTAGGAAAGCGTGAAAAGTGTGTGTTATACTAGGACTTTGACACGATTTAGCGAATTCCTTTTATAAGAGAAATCCTATATCGTGTTGCGGAAGTGTATCGATAATTAATAGGTTGCTTAGGAAAGCATGAAAAGTGTGTGTTATACTAGGACTTTGACACGATTTAGCGAATTCCTTTTATAAGAGAAATCCTATATCGTGTTGCGGAAGTGTATCGATAATTAATAGGTCGCTTAGGAAAGCATGAAAAGTGTGTGTTATACTAGGACTTTGACACGATTTTGAGAATTCCTTTTATAAGAGAAATCCTATATCGTGTTGCGGAAGTGTATCGATAATTAATAGGTCGCTTAGGAAAGCATAAAAAGTGTATGCTTGTGCTGGGACTTTGACCTGATTTTGCAAGCTCCCATCATACAATAAAATCCTGTATAAGAATGTCTCCCTGTGTTTGAGGAAGTGTATCAGGTTAGGCTAGAAACTGCAGGTTGTGTTAGGTAAAACGGAGTGTGTGAGTGAATGTGAATAAAATCCTGAATGAGTAAAGTCTCCCTGTATGGAGGAAGTGTATAGGCTTAGAAAATACATAGTGTGTGTGTATGTGTGTGTGTTGCCAGTCCGGAGTGGGGGATTGCGCAACCTTCCAGTGCAGGCGGGAGGGGCGCATCTAGTCCTCACTAGGAAACAGGAAAGAAAACCATATGGGAAATGTTTAAAGATAAGAAATTAATAAAATAGTATGTTTAAATAATTATCCTTACATAACATAGGAATATTAACAAATGTTAAGTGAGAAGTATAAAGTATATAATGGTGTGAGATAGAAAAGTATAAAATACAGAAACGTAGCTATAGTATGCGTTTGAAGTAATCCAGTACTGCTGAAAGAAAGAACGGCCATAGACACATAAATAGAAGCGAAGCAGTAGGGTCAATAGCGACAGCTGCTAGAAGTATTCAGTAAAGTGAGTAGACAGTGAGATAAAGCAGAGCGAGGTTAAGCTTAACGGACCCCGAGGTGAATAGAAGAGAAGAACAGGAGTGTAAATCACAGAGAGAGAGAGAGAGTGATTAGTTTTGAACAAGTGAATAGCACAGTAAAGATAGGAAATAGTGCAGAAACTATTAATAGCTAAACTAGAAATAAGAAAATTAACTAACAATAAAATAGAATATAAGGAATAATGAAGAACAAGCAATAAAATAAGTGAAACACCAGTATAAACCTAGTGTAACGGCTGTCTTCATAAATGGACCAAGGCGCAGCAGGTATGTGAATACTCATCTTTAATTAAAAATAAGGAGTAAAGCATCCACTTAATAACACAAAAGGTGACAACAGTGACAGTTCTGCAGGCTATAAACGCAGTGCAAAAACAACCACACACAAAACCCAGTGACAAACATACTCCTACATATATGACTCCCAATCAGGAACAACGATCCCCAGCTGTTCCTGATCAGGAGTCACAAGACACACAGAACATTCAAACACACACACAAGACTGCCACGTCCTGACCCCCAAACTACTACAACAGCTCCATCTGCTGTTCAGGACGTGACACCTAGGGGCTAGCAACCCCTATGCAAAGAAGAAATAATAATGATATCTATAAATTGGAAAAACGCAGAGTGATATTGGAGGTGCTGTACTGGAATAAGACATTAAGTAATCTGTAGTATTCAGTAATACAGTTCCAGACAGTATAGTGTAGGCTTTAATATGAGGTATTAAGTGCAGTGACTAATGAATTATTATCTGGGAAAGTGTGTATCCCTACCTTGGAAAATAGTTAATAAAAGGTGTGTATTATAGATGGGAGTGAAGAAATCTAAAATACCCTGAACACCGTTGGGAATGTTTAGGGAATAATAACTATTAATATGGCGACAAACGGACCCGTTTCTCCCTGTAATATAGAGATAGCAGGATTTAACCTGTTGAGGCCACGGGTTAGCAATGAACCCTGAGACGGGATTGCTAGCAAGGCTGGAAATTCAAAACATCAAAAATCTAATAATTTCAATTTCTCAAACAATCAACTATTTTACACCATTTAAAAGATAAACATCTCCTTAATCTAACCACATTGTTCGATTTTCAAAGAGGCTTTACGGCAAAAGCATAAAGTTAGATTATGTTAGGACAGTACATAGCCACAAAAGTACAAACATCCATTTTCAATTCAAGGTCAGGCGTCACCAAAAGCAGAAACCAGCTAAAATTATGCACTAACCTTTGACAATCTCCATCAGATGACACTCCTAGGACATTATCTTATACAATACATGCATTTTTTGTTCCATCAAGTTCATATTTATATCCAAAAACAGCATTTTACAGTAGCGGTGAAATTCAGATTTTTTTCTTCTCTGAAATGCTTCCGGTGAACAACGTTACAATTTACAAAATTACTATTCGAAAACATTGGTAAATTATAATATTGTCATTCAAATAATTATAGTTTAACATTTCGTAAATGCTACTGTATTGCCAGATTTCAAAATAACTTTACTGGGAAATCACAAGTTGCAATAAACCGGGTGCTGTGCTAAGAACAATAGGCTAGGCTATATAGGTTAGCATCATCTTGTAACCAGCTAATATCAATAATACTATCGTCAATAATCCCTTACCTTTGATTATCTTCATCCATTGGCACTTCAAGGAATCCCAGGTCCACAACAAATGTGGTTTCTTTTGACAAAGTTCATAATTGATCTCCAAATAACTCCAAGTTGTTTCATGTTGTTAGCGCTTCGGTGGCTACTAAAAAGTAGCGCGGGCGGGGGGGTGGGAAGTCACGGCGAAAAGTTAAAAAAGTAAAAAAAATAATCTATTTACGTTCGTTCAAACATGTCAAACGTTGTTTAGCATCAATCTTTAGAGCCATTTTTAACGTGAAACATCAGTAATGTTTCAACCCGACCTCACCTGTGTCTAGAAAAACGTTTTTGAAAAATGTCTCGCGTCACATGATTGCGCAGGTGCAGTCAATAATGAAGTGACGACATCCCAGGGAGGTCAACTTCCCTTCCTTGTCATCCGGTCTCTGTTCATCATAGACGCTTCAAACAACTTTATAAAGATCGCTGACATCTAGTGGAAGCCGTAGGAGTTGCGAAATGAATCCTTTCTCACTGTGTTATCTATTAAACAATGATTCAAAAGAAATAGTACAGCCACAAAATTCTTTTTTTCTCTCAGGTTTTCTCAGGTTTTTGCCTTCCATATGAGTTTTGTTATACTTACAGACACCATTCAAACAGTTTTAGAAAATTCAGAGTGTTTTCTATCCAAATCTGGTAATAATATGCAGATCCTAGCTTCTGAGTTGGTGTAGGTGGCAGTTAAAAATGGGCAAACCCTGACCATTTTTACATTTTACCAGACACTCTGTAGTGAGTCCATTCATTTTCCTATTTTTTTTTGTAATTGAAACCACAACTCTGGCATTACAAGCAGTATGCTCTACCAACTGAGCTACATTCTTAAATTCTGATTTTAACCCTAACTCATACTGCTAACCTTATGCCTAACCTTAAACTTAAATTAATATCAGAAATGTACATTCTTGTTTCTGTGACATTTTACGATAGTCCTATAGACAATTTAGACTTTGTGACTGGGTTTTCTATTAACCAGAGAGGCTAGGGGGTGGAGTTTACTCCAAGTACCTGTGCAAAGGTGAAGGTGAAAGTTGTGTCTCAGTATAGACCTGAGGTGTAGATTGTTCTGTAAAAACATGTAGATATGCACATATAGTGACTATTAGAGTGGTTATGGATTTAAATCAACTATTTTGAATGTGAAGTGGAGGACGTGAAGACCAGTAAAGGTAAGAGGAGATCTCAGTATATTTCACTTTCCAAACTAGACACAGCAGTCCTGTTTTAAAACAATGAGGACTGGAGAAAGAGGAAGTGATGTTTGTATCTGTGTGATTGAGCAAAAGAGAGAATTTGATGAATGGTAATGATGTAAATATGAATGTTTTCTCTTTTTATTGCAGTTAAAATGGCAGAGTCCAGAATTCACAGTAAGTCGCCATGCTATAATTAATGATTAACTTTTCTTTCATGTATCTGGGAGAACAGAACTAAACCAACTATTGAAAATGAAATGGTTTGTGGTTTTATTTGTCTTTATGTGTAAATGTGTGTCTGGATGAAATATGTTTGTAACATGAGGAGTTGTAGCTGAGTTTGTGTCTGTGAGAAACAGCTCTACTGCTCCACAGTGACCTCTCCCTCCAAACATCTCTTTATTATAGAACCCATTTAATCCAGTCGGGCACAATACGGAACAAAATAAACTTTTTGTACTTTACTGGCTCTAGAGAAGTTAAAGTTGTTCATATCAACAAATTAGTTGGGCTCCCGAGTGGTGCAGTGGTCTAAGGCACTGCATCTCAGTGTGAGAGGCGTCTCTACAGACTCTGGTTCAATTCCAGGCCGTATGACAACCAGCCACGATTGGGAGTCCCATAGGGCGGAGCACAATTGGTCTAGCGTCGTCCGTGGTAGGCTGTCATTGTAAATAAGAATTTGTTCTAAACTGACTTGCCTCATTAAATAAATAAAATATGTATCCAGAGCAATTAGGATTAAGTGCCTTGCTCAAGGGCATATCAACATTCCTCAGGGATTCAAACCAGCGTTGTTTCGGCTACTGGCCCAATGCTCTTAAGTGCTAGGCTACCTGTCAATCATTTCTGACTAATGGGAAACTCCAGTGCCTCTAATTTATTGTATATATTTAGTCATAGCAGATCCTTTTCTTTCTTCAGTAGATTTAAGTTGAGTTTGGTTCAGGATATACTGGATCAAAATGATGTTACAGATGATTTTACCATTATCCATTAACCTTTACTGATGTTAAATCAGAGATTTTTACTGTAAAACATCATATTTTGTTATTTCAGGGGGAGTTGGCCATGTATAGACCCATAAACTGAATTAGTATAATAATTGAAGTGATATTGTCACGGTTGTCTTCGTCCTCTGACGATATAACGAAATCGTCATCGGAAAATGTGGACCAATACGCAGCAGGTTCGTGAATGCTCATCTTGATTTTTATTCACTACAAAAATGAACATACAAAAATAACAAAATACGAAAACGAACAACTAACAGTCTGTCAAAGCATAGTGCTTTACACAGAACAATCACCCACAAATCACAAACACAAACACACCCTTATATATGAGACTCTCAATCAAAGGCAGATAGACAACACCTGCCTTCAACTGAGAGTCCCAATCCCAATTAACCAACATAGAAACACACTCACCAGACTAGACATAGAAATACATAAACAGACTATAAACCAAAACCCCGGAAATACTAAATCAAACACCCTTAATCAAACACACCACCCTGAACCACATAAAACAAATACCCTCTGTCACGCCCTGACCAAACTACAAAACAATTAACCTTATATACTGGCCAGGACGTGACAGATATTTAATGTTATTAGGTTTGTTTAGTGTCTCTTGCACAATGGTAGACCTGGTTAGTATGAATGTTGAGGCTTGGACACTGGGGTAGACCTGTTTTATATGAGGATGCCCATGGATTTCCCTGGTTTATAATGGGGTGTAGGGATACACAAGGTTCATACAGGTAATGGGGCTGGATGGATGTCTATTGCCCATTCAAATCCTTTCTGGCAACAACGTTTGTGGTATAAAAAAGAGATTGGGGCTGGGGCACATGTGTTATACCACTGTAATATTAGTTTATCTATGAAATGATTAGTGTATACAGGTCAGATGTCACAGGACTAAAACATGTTGATAACAGGGTTGGGGTGGGCAGCGAATAGCTGGATATAGGTTACTGTTGGTGACTTGGGGAATACAGGCCTAAGGAAAGTGGGTAACAGGGCTGAGATAGGAAAGTAACAGGGATGAGGTGTATTGGCAAAGGAACTGGGGTCTTGAGTAACACACAGGTCATTTAGGGCCAGGATATGCCTGTATCTGTACTTGATTGTATAGATTGGAGGGTATTGGCATGTGGGTGTCAGGGTTAGGGCATGGGGGTAACAGGGCTGGGGTGTGTGGGTCATTGAGTTTAGGTGTGTGGGTAAGTGGGCTGAGGTATATAGATATTGAGGTTGAGGAATAGGGGTAAATATCTGTTCATGTTATTATAGACAGAGCACTCTGTCACAGTTATGGCCAAGAATAAAACATACTTTAAAATAAATAAATAAATAATCAAAATGGATGACATGTCAGGCTTACTAGTGGCATAAGATTTGCATAGTGGCATGTCTGGGAAAGATGTGGGAACAAATGGGATAATATCATTCTAGATTGTAGCATCACATTCTTCTATGACATATATACTTTCCTTCAAATGAATATGTCTGTCTGGGATTGTGTGTGTTGTATTTTACAATTGACATGGTCCTGGTTGTTGTATGTCTATTGTAGTTTTTCATTCAGCTGTGTTTATAAATGTACTGAGAGTATTTGTGTTCCTGACACAGGTGATGTCATTAAACATGAAATATTCTCTCTTTCTGAACAGCTCAGTTTAAACTCACCTCAGAAGACAATGTGTGGGCTGATGTTGGTGAAGAGGTCACCCTCCCCTGTCACCTCTCACCTGGCATCAGTGCTGTTGCCACGACGATCAGGTGGTTTAAAGAGACAGAGTGTATTTACCTGTATAAGAATGGCCAGGTGACAGAGAGGAGTGGCTATGAGGGCAGAGTGAGTCTGATCACCCAGGAGCTGGAGAGAGGCAACGTGTCTCTGAGGCTGAGAGACTGCAGGGAGTCAGATACAGCAGACTACATATGTCAGGTCATCCATGGAGAACAGAAGGAGGAGGCTGCAGTGGGTTTATGGGTCAGAGGAGGTAAGTGTTCTAGAACTCCAGTAATGTTTCTAAACACCTAAACAACAACAATAACAACCAGTCTCTTTCCCTGTACAGAACACTTCTACGTTCTCATGTAGGTAGGAGTTCATAGTAGGAGTTACAGATGAATAGACTAGATTCATTCTGAATATCAACTAGTTACAATGCATATTACCATCACTCTGAGCTTTGAGCTTGTCCTAAAGCATTAGAACCATTCCAACATTACTGTCACGTCCCTTGATTGTCATTAGTAATGAATGTGATGAACACTCATACCCCTCTGATGTATATCACATCACTATGGTATTTGAGAGGATCATGTGACAGATGGTGATTTGAAGGTAATGATAATAACTAATACATTCTGTTTTACATGATCATTATTCATGACTCTCCATCTTCGATAATGGATGATCAGAAATACGTGAGTAATTACTTATTTGTCTGATTTGTTTATTGACAACCAATAACACAAGACAAAGAACAGACCAGAGTGTTAATCTGATACTATAAAAACTACAGGCCTTGTGAACAGCAGTGTGTCTTCTTCAAGGCTACAAATTAAATCAGTTTCATTACATTTATCAATACTCTCCCCAAATGTTCTCAAGGTAGGTTGGATTAAGATGTATAGATGTTCTTCAAATTATCCAGAATTTTCAGATCATAGATCTCCCACAGTATATCTGCTGTAGAGCTCAACATTTCAGAGGGGTTGAGTTAAATGCGGAAACACATTGCAGTTGAATACATTCAGTTGGACGACTGACTAGGTTTCCCCCTTTCCCTTTCACATGTCCTCCCACAATATATCTGCCATAAAGGTCAACATTTCACACTCCAAAATGAACATGGAATCAGCTTGAGTTCAGTTTGATGTCCTCGTATGAAGCATTCTGTGATGTTTAAACTGTTCCAATAGTAGCACTGCTTACATCCCTTTCCCTAGATGTACATTAGTAATGAATGTGATGAACAGTCATATCAATATGATGTATGGTATTTGATTGAATAATGTAATGTGAATGAAATTGGATTGAATGTAGCTGTAGTAATTCATACATTTTGTTATACATTATCAATATTCATTCCTCTCCATCTTGGATAATGGATGATCAGGAGCAATACGATAAACCTCCCACAATATATCTGCCATAGAGCTCAACATTTCACAAACCAACATTAAAATGGAATCAGCTGGATTTTAGCTTGATGTCTTATTATGAAGCATTCAGTCATTCCAATATGATGTATGGTATTTCATTAAATTATGTAATGAGACAGAAATTCAATGAACAATAATAACTAATGCATTCTGTTTTACATGATCATTATTCATGACTCTCCATCTTGGATAATGGATGATCAGTAATGGGTGAGTATTTACTTATTTGTCTGTTTTGTTTATTGACAACCAATAACACAAGATAAAGAACAGACCAGAGTGTTAATCTGATACTATAAAAACTACAGGCCTTGTGAACAGCAGTGTGTCTTCTTCAAGACTACAAATTAAATCAGTTTCTTTACATTTATCAATACTCTCCCCAAATGTTCTCAAGGTAGGTTGGATTATGATGTCAGATGTTCTTCAAATTATCCAGAATTTTCAGATCATAGATCAATATATCTGCCATAGAGGTCAACATTCACATAGTCCTCCTACAATATATCTGCCATAGAGGTCAATATTTCACATAGTCCTCCCACAATACATCTGCCATAGAGGTCAACCTTTGAACATCCAAAATGAACATGGCATCAGCTTGAATTCAGTTTGATGTCCCAGTATGAAGCATTCTGTGATGTTTAGACTGTTCCAATAGTAGCACTGCTTACATCCCTTTCCCTAGATGTACATTAGTAATGAATGTGATGAACAGTCATATCAATATGATGTATGGTATTTGATTGAATAATGTAATGGAATGAAATTGGATTGAATGTAATTATAATAATTCACACATTTTGTTATACATTATCAATATTCATTCCTCTCCATCTTGGATAATGGATGATCAGGAGCAATACCATAAACCTCCCACAATATATCTGCCATATAGCTCAACATTTCACACATTAAAATTAAAATAGAATCAGCTTGCATTTAGCTTGATGTCTTATTATGAAGCATTCAGTCATTCTCAGACTGCTCACATAGTAGTGCTGCTACATCCCGTTCCCTAGATGTACATTAGTAATGAATGTGATGAACAGTCATTCCAATATGATGTATGGTATTTCATTAAATTATGTAATGAGACAGAAATTCAATGAACAATAATAACTAATGCATTCTGTTTTACATGATCATTATTCATGACTCTCCATCTTGGATAATGGATGATTAGGATCAGGTGAGTAATTACTTATTTGTCTGTTTTGTTTATTGACAACCAATAACACAAGACAAAGAACAGACCAGAGTGTTAATATGATTCTATAAAAACTACAGGCCTTGTGAACAGCAGTGTGTCTTCTTCAAGGCTACAAATTAAATCAGTTTCTTTACATTTATCAATACTCTCCCCAAATGTTCTCAAGATAGGTTGGATTAAGATGTATAGATGTTCTTCAAATTATCCTGAATTTTCATGTCATAGATCTCCCACAATATATCTGTTATAGAGGTCAATATTTCACATAGTCCTCCCACAAAATATCTGCCATAGAGGTCAACATTTCACATAGTCCTCCCACAATATATCTGCCATAGAGGTCAACATTTCACATAGTCCTCCCACAATATATCTGCCACAGAGCTCAACATTTCACACACCAAAATGAACATGGAATCAGCTTGAATTCAGTTTGATGTCCTAGTATGAAGCATTCTGTGATGTTTAGACTGTTCCAATAGTAGCACTGCTTACATCCCTTTCCCTAGATGTACATTAGTAATGAATGTGATGAACAGTCATATCAATATGATGTATGGTATTTGATTGAATAATGTAATGTGACTGAAATTGGATTGAATGTAACTGTAATAACTCATACATTTTGTTATACATTATCACTATTCACTCCTCTCCATCTTGGATAATGGATGATCAGGAGCAATACCATAAACCTCCCACAATATATCTGCCATATAGCTCAACATTTCACACATTAACATTAAAATAGAATCAGCTTGCATTTAGCTTGATGTCTTATTATGAAGCATTCAGTCATTCTCAGACTGCTCACATAGTAGTGCTGCTACATCCCTTTCCCTGGATGTACATTAGTAATGAATGTGATGAACAGTCATATCAATATGATGTATGGTATTTCATTAAATTATGTAATGAGACAGAAATTCAAAGAACAATAATAACTAATACATTCTGTTTTACATGATCATTATTCATGACTCTCCATCTTCGATAATGGATGATCAGAATGGGGTGAGTAATTACTTATTTGTTTGTTTTGTTTATTGACAACCAATAACACAAGACAAAGAACAGACCAGAGTGTTAATCTGATACTATAAAAACTACAGGCCTTGTGAACAGCAGTGTGTCTTCTTCAAGGCTACAAATGAAATCAGTTTCTTTACATTTATCAATACTCTCCCCAAATGTTCTCAAGGTAGGTTGGATAAAGATGTCAGATGTTCTTCAAATTCTACTGAATGTATATTCCATAGAACCCTGCCTCCTGACACAATATCCTGTATCTGCCATAGAGCCCAATGCTGGTTATCACTAACAATGAACATAATCATTTGATCAGAGATAGGCCAATAACAAAATAACATTATTTATGAAGTTAACCAGATCTCATTGGTTCCCACAGTCCTTACATGAGGGAGGCTTGAGTGACAGGAGAAATGTGATTGGTCCTGTTTGTTCTGTATATAGTGATGTAGTCTACCACACAGACCTCACCTCTCTGTTTTACACCATAGGATCAGAATCACAGTATTTACAACACGAGACCCAGGAGAACAAGCTGAAGAGGGAGGCATCAGCTGGTGACCTTGGTAAGTATGAGAGAGTCTGGAGGAGAGAGGATTGAATCAGGGAACATGAGTGATGTCATTCAGTTTTTCAGACTAATTCATTTGTAATGTATCAAATAGTCAATAGACCAGTTGATGATTGGTTCAGCTCAGATAACTGTTGACTGTAGGAAATAATTACACATAATTGTACCACCTCCATCAAATGATAATGTATTTATAGGTATGAATTAATATATTACTTATTCAAACAACCAACTAAATATGTTAATTGCTCTCTCTCAGAGTTGAAGATGGAAAAAGAATTAAAAGAGATATTAAGACAGGAGATGATGAAACAACTAGAGGAGAAAGACACACAACTGGATGATATGACCCAGGAAGTGAGAGATAAAGAGAGACTCCTGGAGGAGAAGAACCAGATAATGGGACAGAGGGAGAAACTATTAGAAGAGAAAGAAAACCAACTGGAAGAGAAAGACAAGCAACTAAAGGAGAGAGACATTCAACTAGAGGCACTGAGAAAGAACCTGCAGGACAAGAACAGCCAAGTAGAGAACTTCAGAGTCCTACTGCAGGACAAAGACCTTCAACTAGAGGACAGCATCCACAGACTGGGAGAGAAGGACAGACTACTGGAAGAGAGAGACAAACTACTGGAAGAGAGAGACAAACAGCTGGAAGAGAGAGACAAACAGCTGGAAGAGAGAGACAAACTACTGGAAGAGAGAGACAAAGTTCTGCAGGGGAAAGAAAATGAACTAAAAGAGAGGAGGCAGGAAGTAGAAGAGAGAGACAAACAGCTGGAAGAGAGAGACAAAGTACTGGAAGAGAGAGATAAACAGCTGGAGGGGAAAGTAAATGAACTAAAAGAGAGGAGGCAGGAAGTAGAAGAGAGAGAGAACCTTCTAGAGGAGAGAGAGAAGCAGTTAAAGGAAAGAGACAAACAGGTGGAGGATGTCAACAATGAAAATGCTGAACTGGGTGAGATTATTCACACCATTAATACATTTAGTCTTCTGTACTTTCCTCAATTCTCAGGTTATTGTCGACTCTCCACTGAGTTGTGAATATTGTTGTCCATCACTTCATACTTCCCCTCTGCATCATATTTCTGTCTAAAGTCTTTAACACAGAATTCAGATCCTAGTCCTCCTTTGTTATTTCAGCTCAACAGATATGTGATGTGAAGACTGAGGTAGAGAGACTGAGAAGAGAGATCTCAGCCCAGATGACTGGTGAGTGAGATATGTGATACTTAACATTTCAATAGAAACCCAGAACTCCCCTTCAGTAGGTCTATGTGCCTTCATGTGTCACTGAGGTAAATGTTCCCATTCTAAATGGTTGTTCTATTATTTTAGAACATGGAGAGACGTCAGATACAGGTTCCATACTCCCAGTCAGGAGGAGAGACAGCATGGATGATCCTCCATCCAGTGAGTTATCAATATTGTCCTGTTGTCTCCTACTGTTTCTAGTCTATAGTGGACCATCCTCCACTTAGTGAGTTATCAATATTGTCCTGTTATCTCCTACTGTTTCTAGTCTATAGAGGACCATCCTTCACTTAGTGAGTTATCAATGTTGTCTCAAACTGTCATCAATCTTGATATTCTCTATTTTCTCCAATGATCTATATTTCACTATGATGTGTAATGTATTTGTAGTTTGTTTATACTATGTTTTAAATGTGTCTCTGATGAGTCAGTATGTTGACCAGTTCTCTATGTTGTGTTACAGTGGGAGGAGAGACCTCAGATACAGACCCCACACTTCCACTGAGGAGGACAAACAGCATGAATTTAACTCCTCCACATAGTGAGTTATGGATGTAGATTATATTATATTTGACACTGTTGTACATCCTCCAGAGAGTCAGTGTGGTGATCAGTGCTGTGTGTTGTGTTGCAGTGGGAGGAGAGAGCAGCAGTCCAGACTCCCCAGTGTCTCCCAGTGTGTCTGAGCTGAGACTGGTGCTGCTGGGGAGGACTGGGGCTGGGAGGAGTGCAGCAGGAAACACTATCCTGGGCAGAGAGGAGTGGAGGGCCCAGGCCAGCCCCACTGCAGTGACCCAGAGGAGTAAGAGGAGAGAGGGGGACGTGTGTGGAAGAAAGCTGGTGCTCGTGGACATTCCAGACTGTTTCTGTCCTGGACTCTCTCTGGAGGAGATGAGACAGGATGTGGGGCTCTGTGTCCGTCTGTCTGCCCCGGGACCCCACGCCTTCCTCCTGGTCATACCAGTGGAGCCCTCTAAGGGGGAGGAGAGAGGGGTGCTGGAGAGAATAGAGGAGATGTTTGGGGAGGGTTTTTGGGAACACACTGTGATTCTATTCACCCATGATGATGGCCTGAAAGAGCAGAGCATTGAGGAGTTTCTCCAAGCAGGAAGTCAGGACCTCCAGCAGCTTGTAGAGAAAAGTGGGAGCAGGTACCACGCCCTCAACATTAAGGACAGGGCCCATGGCACTCAGGTATCAGAGCTGCTGGATCAGGTAGAGGAGATGGTGGCAGGAAACAGAGAGAGATTCTACAGCAGTCAGACCTACCAGGAGGCAGAGGACCAGGTTAGAGAGATGGAGGGAAAGATCCAGAGAGAGAGAGGAGAGAGGAAACAGAGGGAGGAGAGAGACTTGAGAGAGAGGCTTGAGAAGGAGTTGCAGGACTCTCTGATAAAGATAGAGGGAGTGATCCAGGAACATGAGGGAGATATCAGAACACTCAGTGAAAGAACCAGTGAACTGGAGAGACAGGTGAAAGAAGAGAGGGATGAGGAGAAGAAAAGAGAGCTGGAGAGGGAGCTGAAGAGGGAGTCTGATAGGAGGGAGGAGATGGAGAGAAAGCTGGAGAGATGTAGAGAGAAGAGAGAGAATGAGAGGAGGGAGATGGAGGAGAGACACAGACAGGAGATAGAGGAGATGATGGAGATCTATGAAGGAGAGGCCAGAGTTGAAGCAGAGAGAAACCTGATGAAGATAGTCCTACCTGAGTTACAGAGGAACATCATGATCTCACAGACAAAGATGCAGAGAGAGTTCAGCAGACAGATGGAGGAGAAGAATAGACAGATGAAGGAGAAGAATAGACAGATGGAAGAGAAGAATAGACAGATGAAGGAGAAGGATAGACATATGGAGGAGAAGGATGGAGAAATGGAGAGACTGAGACAGAACTTGAAAGAGGTCAGGGAAGCTCACTCAGTGTTGCAGAAGAGACTGGAACGAGAGGGGAGAGCTCAGAGGGCACTGATAGGGATGTTGGGCTGGGTCAGGAGAAACTCATCAAGTTGGCTTCTCCACAATCTGATATGATTCACCATCACCGTCTATGTGTAGAACCAGACCAGGTCTACTGTCCACTGTACCATGGTGAGTGACAGAGAGGATACAGTAGACGGCACATGTCAAACGTGTGATTTATGACCCTATTTTATGGGTCACGTGTGTTTGTTCATATATGGACATCCTGCAGGACATCCTGCCTTCCGTTCTCACGCTCTCTAGGGAGTGCCCATATATGTACATCCTGTCAAGAAGTTCTCACGCTATCGAGTGAGAGTATATTTAACCAGATAGTGCATCTGTTCCTTTGGAGTAAAGCTGTCATGACGATTGATGTGTAGTGACCTCGTTGAACTGGGGAATGTGTTTGAACATTTGTAAGAGTATGATCCCCCCTGTTGTAGTGAACTTAGGGCTGTTGTGTATGACAACAGTAATGCCCGGGGGTATTGGACAGCCGCATTATAAGTAAGCGAGGTCAACACTACAAGCGACCTCGATAAACCCCAGAACACTAAAGAAATTAAACATGGATTTAGTGACACACACGTGATGACTGTAACAACGGAAGCAGGACCTCGGTTAAAACACAGAGAAAGGGAAGAGTATAAAGCATCAATGTACAATGCGCCAAAAAAGTGTTTTCTAAATATGTATAGAACCCAAATACCCCCCGCAACTGTGTTGAAAGATCAAGTGATGATGTCTAATGGACAACTATGGGGTTATCTGTTTGATTACCCGGCCTGTAGAGTGAAACTCTATACCGTAGCCGAAGGAGAAAAATATACCGACCAGACTTTAGGAGTGGACTACAGGCTTGAAGACTGGCAGGTTTTTCGCAAGCTGGTGTGTCCTGAATTGAGAGTTATCACAAAGGGTTATAGCTTGTTCACGGGCTACGAGACCCATTGGAAGGTTCCCCGGACTCCTCAGGAAGAATTTTTCATAAGGTGAAAATACAAAGAAAGAATGGACTTCCATGTGGGTGCGTGGAGTTCTATATCAGCAACGAGAAAATACGCCACGAAAACATCCGTGAAGGTGGCCTGACTGGGGATTTTAGGTTGCGTTTGCTTATTCCTTTTAAAAGTTGGGATATAATGGAATTGAAAATGTTAGAGTTAGTGGATGCTCTTTTTGTACAGAGCCAACCACGGCAGAGTATTGTTCAGCTAAGGAAGTGCATAATATATACGAATCCTGAGGATTATGCTTCAAAGGAACCCCAAGCAGGGTCATCCTCAGAAGGGTCAGCCCCTGAAGAAAACTAAGTACGTGGCTGTTATGTTAACCACGCCCTGATACCATGGGACTGGTTCAACAATAAAAGGGGTGACCATAAAGCCTCCGGTTCTTCATTTCAGCATATACCATGGATATTCATATACCATACCAGGACACCGATACGTCATGGGTACCAGACCCTAAGGACTCTATGCCTCACAGCCCTCCTTTCTACTCCCCCCAGGCAAGCCCCCCGACACCCCTTACATGTACACAGCCTGAGGATGTGTTTGATGGGGTGGTTAGTACTATTTTTGTGGACACCATCAAGGCCTCTGTAGCCACACTTTTAGACGTGGTGATTGTAGAGTATAAAAGAGAAAAATGAATCAGTTGTGAGATCAATCACCCCAGCCAACGACGACATCCGTGTTTATATGACCCACCCCAGTACTATTTCTTCAACCATTTTGAGGAGCTGGTGAAAAGACTGTGGTCCTGCCAGTTTATACCTTCGCTGGTCAGAGCCCTGGAGTCTATGGGTCTTGTGCCATCTATTCCCAGGGTTTACGGTGTAACCAAGGCTTTCCTACATGAACTGAAGGAGGTGATCTACATCCACGAGAAACTCAAAGAAATCCGGCACACACTCGTGGACGACAACAAATACAAGGAGGCTTTGGTGGCTGATGTGGTGACTTTCTGGCTCAATAAACCCCAAGAGAACGAGTAAGAATATATATTTTTTATTTAGATGTAAAGCAATGGGTAACTATATGCATACGATGTTAGAGAGAATAAAGACATTTTTTTTGAGAGACAATTTACAAATATTTTGAAATTATATTATTGAAAATAAAGTGAAAATAAAGTGAACAATGTATCGCTCTACACAACCCACAATACCGGGGTTAATGCAGAGCGTGTGTTAAAAATGGAGCAAATCATGTGTCATGTAAGACATACGGGCGAGAATCTGCAATGGACACAACTGGTATCCTGTCTTGTGGATGATTCTGAAGAACTAGAAACATCCTTGTTGAAGATTTTAGTTTATTTGTTTGAAACACCGTTTAATTGTAACATGTATCATAATTGTTTATATACTTATATAACGGATGTATTAAAAATTCAGCGATATAAGCCTTTAAATGTAAACCAAGTATACAAGGTGTTGCATGCATGGGTCATTGAGAAAACGGGTGCTAATATCCCGCTACGTATCCTGAAGTGTATGGATACGTAATACTTAATGTTTACAAAAATAAAAGGCAAAATGAAAATGAAATGTTCTCGTTATATGAAAGGGGCTCATTAATGTTAATGTACATCAGAGAGGCAAGAAGGATGGCGGAGCAGACGTTGAAAAACATTTATTATAGCCACCCTAACCCAGGGTCTTATGGTGGTAAGGAGAGGTTCCATAGAGCCATAGCTGAAGAAACAGGTAGCAGGTTGGGTGCTGCTCAAGTGAATGAATGGCTAGCAGAGCAGGATGCTTACACTCTGCATAAACCTGTGTGAAAACAATTTCCATGAAATATAGTTGTTTCTACTCATCCCTTGTCCCAGTTTCAGGCGGATCTATGTGACATGCAGGCCCTTGCAGATAAAAATGATGGAAATCGCTACATGCTAACGGTTATAGATATTTTCTCTAAAATAGCAATTGTAAGGGTCTTAAAAAATAAGAGCGGGGCAGAGGTGACCCGGGCCTTTGACTCTATCTTGAAGGACGGAGGAGCACCCAAGAAAGTGCAGATTGACGGCGGTAAAGAATTTTTTAATAATACTTTTCAGAAACTCATGAAGAAGCACAATATCATACATTTTGCTACAGGTTCGGATTTGAAAGCTTCAGTTGTTGAACGCTTTAACAGAACTTTGAAGGAGAGGATGTGGAAATACTTTACGGCTCACAAGAGCCATAGATATGTGGATATAGTTCAAGATTTAGTAAAGGGTTACAACTACAGCTACCATAAGAGTATACGGATGAAGCCCTTACAAGGTGTCTTCTGAAAAGTCTTTAAAAATCTGAATGGTTTGTTCCCCCTTCGCCGTAAGATTTTTTTAAATTTTAAATTCATAGTGGGGGACTTGGTACGTATATCCAAATTGAGGGGTGTTTTCGACAAAAAATATGAGCAAGGTTACAGCGATGAGGTGTTCACCATTACCGAAGGTCTACCTCGCATACCCCCTGTTTACAAGTTAAAAGATTATGACGGGGAGCTTATAGAGGGTTCCTTTTATGAGACGGAACTACAGAAGGTACAGTTGGGTAAAGACAAAGTTTTTCACGTGGAGGAGATTCTGGATCAAAAGAGAGAAAAGGGTAAAAAATGTGTGTTGGTCCGTCTGAAAAACTGGCCACAAAAGTTCACCAGTTGGGTATTAGAGGATGAGGTGGAGGCAGTGGGGGATAACTTCATCCCTCATGCATGATAAAAACACCATCATTCGAGTGTACACAGGAGTGCATCATGGAGCACAATGGATTCTACCTGACTCTCCCCAGTAATGCGTCTGCACATATATATATGAATAACCAAAGTTCGAATTATACAACCAATTTTCCAAAGCCTATAGAGTTATCAGAGGCCTGGGAAGTAGGTCTCAATGAGATTACATACCCTCATAGTTGGTATAATATCAAGGATAAGGACCGTGATTTTTATTGCAAAAGGATATCGGAACCCCCAAAAGTTATAAAACTTAAAAAAGGGTTCTATAGAACTGTAGAGAGGGTCATCTCAGAGTTGAACAACCTCCTAAACCTGAACCATATGGAAATACTATTGATCTACAACCGTATTCATAAACGTGTACAAATCTCAGGGGATGCTGGTGGGGGTATAAAGACCAGCGGTAATTTAGCCGACATGTTGGAGATGAGTTCTCATTCCCTGCGGATGTACATGCAGGGTTTTACAACATATTTGTGTATACCGACATCCTATCCTATCAAAGGGTAGGAGACAGTTTTGTGCTGAGAACAGTTCATATAGATGGAAAGGATGGTGATGTAGTCACTGTTAACTATGACAAGCCCCACTATGTACCTGTAAGCAAGAAATATATTGAAAACATTCTGGTTGAGCTTAAAACGGATCAGAACGAAAATATTGAATTTACTTATGGTTAAACGATTGTAAAACTCCACTTTAGACCCACCAAAACCTCTCTACATAGCTAATATATTATTAGTATTATATATATATATTTTATAAACATACAAATAAATTAAAATGGTTATGGTACACAATCACCATCTCGACCCTAACCGATATGTCTCATACTATGTTGATCAAGTGGGTAATGGATTACCCGGTTATCACAGATCCCCTACCATGTATGGTTCGGGGATAGGAGGTATATTTCATAACCTCTTTAGAATGGTTTTACCGTTTACGAAGAGAGGCCTCAGCATAGCCAAACCACATTTAAAATCAGAGGCCAAAATTATCGTAAGTGAGGTGGTAGCGAATGCTATGACTAGATGGGCTTCATCAGATCCCGAGCATCAAGAAGGCTCGGGTCTTATGCTGTTGTCTCGAAGACCAAAAAAGAGACCTCCGGGTATAACCTCTCTAGGGTAGGGAAATATGTAGTATTTTCACATCCGGATAAAAAAACGTACCCGATTTCATCTGGTTATTACTTCTGCCCAGAAACTAGAATATGCATATAATTGTTTGATTTGGATAGAAAACACCCTAAAGTTTCTAAAACTGTTTGAATGGTGTCTGTGAGTATAACAGAACTCATATGGCAGGCAAAAACCTGAGAAGATTCTGTACAGGAAGTGCCCTCTCTGACCATTTCTTGGCCTTCTACACTCTCTTTATTGAAAACAAAGGATCTCTGCTGTAACGTGACACTTCCTAAGGCTCCCATAGGCTCTCAGAAGGCGCCAGAACGTTGAATTTGCAGCCCCAGGCTGAAAAACAGTAGCGCATTTGGTAAGTGGTCGATCTGAGAACAATGAGACGGGCTCGCGCATGCACGTGAAGAGTCCATTTTAGATTTTGAGTCTTTGAACGAAAACAGGGTTTCCCGGTCTGAATATTATCGCTTTTTTACGAGAAAAATTGCATTAAAATTGATTTTAAACAGCGTTTGACATGCTTCGAAGTACGGTAATGGAATATTTAGAATTTTTTGTCACGATATGCGTCCGCGCGTCACCGTTCGGATAGTCTCTTGAACGCAAGAACAAAACAGAGGATATTTGAACATAACTACGGATTATTTTGAACCAAAACAACATTTGTGGATGAAGTAGAAGTCCTGGGAGTGCATTCTGACGAAGAACAGCAAAGGTAATCCAATTTTTCTTATAGTAAATCTGAGTTTGGTGAGTGCCAAACTTGGTGGGTGTAAAAATAGCTAGCCCGTGATGGCGAGCTATCTACTCAGAATATTGCAAAATGTTCTTTTGCCGAAAAGCTATTTTAAAATCGGACACCGCGATTGCATAAAGGAGTTCTGTATCTATAATTCTTAAAATAAATGTTATGTTTTTTGTGAACGTTTATCGTGAGTAATTTAGTAAATTCACCGGAAATTTGCGGTGGGTATGCTAGTTCTGAACGTCACATGCTAATGTAAAAAGCTGTTTTTTTATATAAATATGAACTTGATTGAACAAAACATGCATGTATTGTATAACATAATGTCCTAGGAGTGTCATCTGATGAAGATCATCAAAGGTTAGTGCTGCATTTAGCTGTGGATTTGGTTTTTGTGACATTATATGCTAGCTTGAAAAATGGGTGTCTGATTATTTCTGGCTGGGTACTCTGCTGACATAATCTAATGTTTTGCTTTCGTTGTAAAGCCTTTTTGAAATCGGACAGTGTGGTTAGATTAACGAGAGTCTTGTCTTTAAAATGGTGTAAAATAATCATATGTTTGAGAAATTGAAGTAATAGCATTTCTAAGGTATTTGAATATCGCGCCACGGGATTCCACTGGCTGTTGAGTAGGTGGGACGATTTCGTCCCACATACCCTAGAGAGGATAAGGCGCCAGCCGGCCCCTAAAAAGTGGAGGTTAACCGTTAAAAGAAACGCAGTAAGTCAAAGACGACGTAAAGTGAGGAGGTCTGGACCAAAAACGGCAAAAAGAATACTTGGAAGTATTTTCTGAAAGAACAAGCAACATGTCTCTTTTACATCGCATGTCCTCTGAAGCTATAAAGGCAGAGCTCGATCTTTCCACGGCCCCCTTAACCCAATTTTCAATAGATAGGTCCAGTTATGTGGACTCCCTGCCATTACAGACAACGGTCCTATCTAATTGTTCATACCAGGCCATGGTGACAACTACCTGGACCTCAACAACACCTTATTGCATTTACGTCTCAAAGTGACCAAAAGAGATGGTAATAATATTGCAAACGATGCCAAAGTGAGTCTCATTAATTACCCCTTGGCGACCTTCTTCTCCCAAGTGGATGTGACTTTGGGTGAACGACTTATAAGTCAAAGCAGTGCCACCTATCCTTATAGGGCTATTCTGGAATGTTTACTAAACTACTCCGAAGACACTCTGAAGACACAATTCAGCGCCGGGCTGTTTAGCAAGGATACTGCAGGAGCATCTATGGAAGACATAGATCCCACCATCGGTGATAACAAAGGACTGGAGGCACGTGCTCGCTACTGTGCACAATCTCAAGAGTTTCATCTGCTAGGGCCTATACACTCTGACATTTTATTTCAAGAATGTTTACTCTTAAATTCGGTTGATTTAAGGCTCAAATTAACCAGGGCCAAGGATGAGTTTTGTCTGATGTCTGCCCAAGACGGTGACTTTAGTCGTGTTGGGGGCTACGCTTTTTATTAAAAAAGTGTCTGTATCTCCGGCCGTTCGTCTGGGTCATTCACAGGCTTTGATGAAAGGAAATGCCCTTTACCCTCTCCAAAGAGTTACCATGAAAACCTTTAGCATACCGGTGGGAAGTAGAATCTGCAGTCAACGCTATGTCGTTATAGGCTTGGTTGATCACGCCTCTAATACGGGCAGCTTACATTAAAAAAACTTTAATTTTCAACATTTCAATGCAGAGTATGTAGCTCTCTATCAGGACGGATGTCAGGTCCCTGCTAAGGCTTTCCAACCGCAATTTAATAACAACATATCTGTGTGAGAATTTTGCAATCTATTCCTGGCTACCGGGAGGCATCTAAAAGATCTCTCTTTACCTATTGACAGAAATGATTTTGCAGAGGATTAGACATTGTATGCTTTCAATTTATCACCTGATGATGACACCTCAGGAAATCTGTCTGTGGTGTCCCAAGGTAACCTCAGGCCGGAAATGCGTTTCTGTACACCTTTAGCTTGTACAGTTAGTATGATTGTTTATGCATGCTCTGATTCAATCTTGGAAGTGAATGCACAAAGACAAGTCTTAGTGGATTATTATTAATTAAGGATCGTTGAGCAAAGACATGAATACCCAAGAGCTAGAAGGTCTCATGAGCCGCTTGATTGGAAAACAATTTTGTGGAGTATGGGCTTGTGATGAACTACCTATTGAGAAATGGCAGGAGCGACCGGCCATGTTTATTGTCAATACCCATCCTAAACACATGCCGGGAGTACATTGGCTAGCTGTGACATTAGAAGATGAAGGAGGAAGAAAAATCTCAACTTTTTTTTATTCCTACGGTTTTCCCCCGGATTTTCACATTTCCCCACACCTATTAAACAGTTTTTGACCAAAAATGGATCAAATATCTACTACAGCATCAAACAAGTACAAGATAACCTTTCTACTGCATGTGGTCAACACTGTGTATTATACCTATGCCAAAGAGCCCATGGAGTTTCTTTTGAAGATGTTATGTCTCTTTATAATGATGATTTAAGAAGTAATGATAGCGTCGTAGATTGTTTTGTTAGAAAATATCAAATGTGTTCAAGTATGTGTCCTTTAACACCCTGTAATCAAGGCGTATGCTCACGTCAAATGTTTCAAGAATGTCACAAATGTTAAATTGTATAATTTTTTCAAATAAAATGTATTGAATTTTAACATAGTCATTCAAAAGTCTAACCACCCTGAGAGATCAGGATTAGGAAAAGGTCCGGAGGCGTTCAAGGGTGAGGACTCATTCATAAATTAGTTATCATCAGCCCTTTCAAAAGGGGGAGGGGTTGCAAGAACATCTTTAGGGGTGCTGTAGTTCTTTGAAGGGTTTTGTTTTAAAGTTTGAATCTGTTGACGAAGCTTATAGTTTGGTACACCCGAGAGTGGAATGTTGAGGATTGCCAGGGCTTTAAGAAACTGACGCCACCCAGGAGGTCTTCTGTCATCAGCAACCTTGTGGACTGCTGTGGTACTTTTAAACAAGTTCATCATATGAGAACCCCTGACAACATCACCCTGAAAGATAAACTCTCCTTTGTCATTCCAAGTAGCGGCCCCCTTTGAGTCTTTTATCTTGTTCATAATGTATCTAGCATTTTTCCTGTTACGTGCCGGAACACGTGTCAACATGTCATGCATAACATTATCATCAACAGGCATTTGATCTTCAACCAGTAAGATCGCAGGTACAGGCATTACAGGGGCATGGCTCTCTCTAGGCGCGTCATCTTTTAAAGGGTCCGGTAGGGAAAGCGATAAATGGTTGGTCTCTCTCTCACCTTGTTTTACCAAGGCCAAATACCTTTGCAAGAGGTTTGTATATTTTTGGACCTTATCATAGGGGTTCAATCCTTTTCTGTTCAAAATATCCTTCATGGCCCTATCCAAATCATTTTCCGCTGTTTGTCTGATATTTTCAGGACCCTGTAATTGTTGTTTAAGTCTATCCAATTCTTGTTGAGGCACTAAGCACATTTTATTTGCCATCACACTCTGTGTTCAACCCCCACGTCTGGCAGCAATAAGGCTGGTGATGAAGGGCACGGCTATACTTAGTAAAGGTAGAAAAAAAACAGACTGTTGTATGGTATGTCTTTTCTTTTGAAGACTGGCCCTTTAATTGGCAAAGAGTTTGATCGCGGTCTTTTGTCTCTTTAATTTTTTTTATTGGGTCAGGGTGAGTGGAATGCGGCCTTTGAGAAGATCCAACGCAATCTCAGATAGTGATAATATGAGATCTGAAGAACAATGACCCAAGATGGCCTTCCGTTCCTTAGGGGTACCCCCAACTAGGGCTCTCGAGCGGTAGGTTTCCTTTTAAACGCAGAGACATATCGGTTACTTTTTAGGAATGTAAACCGTCAGCCACTCCCACGGAAACAATCCTGTTCGGAGCCTCAGGTGTTCTGGAGTATTTGATTTTAAATCCACGATTAAATAAGAAAATAGCACTTTGGTAGCGTCCTCATAGCTCTCCAAAGTAGGATTTCCTTCCAGGGTACATCTGCTAAGCTAGAGTGTTGATTTGTAGTTTGTCTCTAGGGTTTTTGAACAAAACCATGTAATTGGCATTCAAACTAATGGTTTGGCTATTTTTACCTTGGTGAAACACATTCTGTACCAAGTAAAGCACAGACAGGTTTCGATGATGAGTATATTGTGTAAAACTTCATGCAGTTTCAGGATGTTCGCTACCTGCAAATAGCATATCGTTCAAAACCAGCAGATTGTTTTTATGAGAAGGTAAAAGTTCATCATCAGACAGGGATGCGGGTATTCCTTCAACAAACTTGATTTTTATTTTCTTCAACAACTCATCATACAAAGGTTGATAACATGAATAACATCACACAATATTGTCAGGTTTCTGAGATAATACATGTTCAGAATTCTCAAAAATATTTTCTAGAAAACAAGTTTTACCGCTATTGGATGGGCCTGCGATTAAGGCCAAAAATGGTAGTTGCAACCTGGGATCAAAACCTTCTACAGCAGCCATTATATCTTAAGGGTTAAGACACACGGGGCTTGTAACATAACTCAGTAACCAAAGGACAAGGTGGTCCCGTCAAGTAAAAGCAATCTCTTGTCATAGACTACCCAGAATATTTTAGTAAGTGGCGCATTACGTAGATGGAACCCCTTTTTATCCCAATTCACTATTTCTGTCATTTATGAACCCCTCGACCAAGCGTGTGATTGATTCCAAGTTTACACGTGGGGCATTTTCATAGTTTTGAGTCACGCCTTTGGCTTTCAACACCACGTGATTGTCTATAGACGCATTTGACCATAGATCACTTTGTTTTATTATGGGTACAGGTTCAGTACACATCCCTGCATTCTCTATTATAAAGTAGGTTGACCCTCTTTGAGGTCACGTAGGTCAATTTGTTGCTCTCTTTGCCTTTATAAAGCTCTTTTGAGGTCACGTAGGTCAATTTGTTGCTCTCTTTGCCTTTATTAAGCTCTTTTGAGGTCACGTAGGTCAATTTGTTGCTCTCTTTGCCTTTATGAAGCTCTTTTACATACTGTAAACTCCCTCTGTAGCTAACATCTACAATAACCATTAGACGTACGAGTCAGAGTTATCATCCACAGTCTCAGGGATTGCTAACTCTGGAAATTCCTTTGGTCTGTACAGAGTTAGGTAAATCAACTCTTTGCCCCATTACATGTGGAATAATCTCCAAGCTTCTCTAAACATTGATGTTTTGTTGTCTCTAGGTTAATCTCTAGACTGCTGAATAAGGCCTGTTACAACTTACTTACAAAATCTTTAAAGGAGTTTGTGAAACCATTCAGTCACGGATGTATGTAAGCATATTTAATACATATTGCTTGTTACAGAAGACTACTGTTACATTGAATCCCTGAATCCCTGTCATCCCTGTTACACCTTGATGTGATGGTTCTCTATGTCTGTACATGTTTATAATCCACATAGTGTGAATAGTGGTTTCCATAAAGGTATTAACCCCCTAAACAGGAATGTGAAATTACACTTATGATCTTTCTGACCACTATTACTTTGGGGTTCTAATCCCCCTCTTTCAGAATCCCCACTATGAACAAATCTCTAACATTCATGATCCTTCACTATATTTATCCCTAAACCTCCCACAATAACTATTGTCTATTGTTAGTCTCAATGACCTTACTGACAATATCAAAGTTTTATACATAGCTAAATACATTGTTGGAGACAGTTTTCATGTCTTTCATTATGCAAACATTTGTTTATTAGATTATATTTCTCATTAAGAATAATGTTGTTTTAATTCTATATGGGTCATGCTATGCTTTGGTCATGTGTTCTCTTATGGGTCAATGATTTTAATTACAATATAGCAATTATGTTCTCAGCTCAATTACTTAGAAGGGCATGTGATCCCACCCCTCCCATGTGTTCCCAGGTACATATTTTATAGCACATATACATTCATGATGTAAGGCTTACAAGTTATGGCAAATGTTAGGAAGACCCGTTTGTTGTTGAAAATAAAATAAAAAAACTGCAACGTTTTATACTTTGACCACATATTTTCACATACATTTTATTTGGGTCTTTTTCATTTACCCCGTTGCTCGGCTCCAGCCATTGGAAGTTCAGTGCATGTACAAAGAAAAAGAATGCAATTCAACCATTGATAGAGGGTGATGAAAATAATTACATTGCAAGTAGTCCTGTTAAGGTTTTCAACGTTTTATTGGTGGAGTTTTATGGATTTGCATATGACTGTGCATTATATGATGCCGGAATAGGGAAGAGGATCTGATCAAGCCTATTGGTATTCTGGATCAGTTCTTGATCCAAAAAGACACCTGTTATGGGGTTAATTCCAAATCCGCTTGCATTGCTTGGTAGTGTATTATTAGCATGGTATGAGACAAGATAAATAATACAATTTAAGTATAAATAAACAGTATTATCCTAAATTGAGAGATGAATAAAAAAATGTGTTATCACATCATCAACATATTTCAGAATGTACCTGTTTTCAGTATAGAATGACATGTATACAGATTATATTACAACTTTTTGTGTTTTGTCTAAATGATTGTTCTTTAGTAAATAGGAAACTCAACAGTGTGTTAGTCTGAGAAACATGAATTAGATAGCTGATTTATGTTTGTGAAACCTTGAAATGTACACAATGAGAAGTGATATTGTAACAACAGTTTTGAATGGGTAATTGTATCAAATATATATCATTGTATGTTTGAATTAGAGCTCATTTAAAATGTTTTCATCACTAACTGGTAAACACATTTTTGTAAGTTGGAGCTACTGTACGTGATTATATGGGGCTGCTGTACAGATCTGAGCACTTGGCAAGACGTTGACATTTCTGGGTATGTCTCACCTGTAACATAATAATAATAATAAAGATTATGATCATAATAATGTTATATTCTTTTTTATAATAATACAAATCTGTCAATCAACCCAATGTATTTCTTAAAACCTCTTTTTGTATCAGTAGTTCTCACAAAGTGTTTAACAGATACCCAGTTAAAAAATTTAGCGATTGACTGGGGCTTCTTGTTTGGGGGGGCTGTCCGCTGTAACACACGATTAGCTTTTTAAAATAGTGAACACACTTTGTTTAACGTATAAAGATTATTATGCCTTTTATTTTTTGGACTTACGTTGAAAATAGCTTGAGGGCGTAGTACTGCTTAAAGAAGAACTGGCCGCGGTTTGTTCCTCTGAATCCTCATCAGGGATAGTTATAACAGCTGATGTTGGATGATCCAAATCAATTATTCCCAGTAGCAGCTGTGTAAATGTCGGGTATCCTATAGACGTTTTAATTAATATTAAAATATATTTATACAGAATATATACTTAAAAAATACATAGAATTGACATTAAAACATACCGGAAAATGCGATGTCCTCCACTTTTAGAATATCTGTAAAAACCATATATAACAACGGTTTAATATTTGAGGAAACCTTATTAGAGAGAGAGAGAGAGTTCCAACCGTGCCGTAATAGCTACCCTGTAATATCAAACAATTCCCAAAAACTACCTAACGCAAAATCTAATATAATATACTATTTTTACATCCTCACCTTCAAAATTCTCCATGTGTAAAGGCTTGCAGAAAGGCTTCTCTTCATGTGTAAAGACTTCAAAAGAGTTTTCAGAGCAACCTCTGTGTCCTGACTGAGACAATGTAAGACCTTGGGGTGTCTAGGCATATTCTATGTTGGAGGGTGGGATTGACTGTTGGTCCCTCCATCCTCAGGAAATAACACCTGTTTTTTGGAGACCTCTATGTGCAAATGACCCCCTAGTGTTGATATTGTTTAGAAAAAAACATTGTTTCAAACACATTTGCCGAGACACACACACACACACACACCCACTCACACACATACACACACACCTTTTGAGGTACATAGACAGAGAGAGCCTGATATTTCAACCTCCTTGAAGGTAAATGAGATGCTCGGGAAAAACGTTTGTTTTGAGAGCCTTATGTGCAAATGACCTCCTAATGTTGAATTGTTTCATACACAATTGCAGAAACACACATACATACACCCCCCCCACACACACACCTTTCCCTGAAGCCTTTCTCTGAGACAGACACACTGAGACAGAGAGAAAAAACTGAGATTCCTTTCAATGTAAACTGCATTTTTAAAATCTTTAGTATAGACCTTATAAACATGTTATAATTAGTTAACTCTACAGCTACAGCACTCACCAGTTTTCTTCCCAGAAGTCCATAGGTCATCCATGTAGACTGCCCAAAACTAGTGCCTTACAGCTGTAGACTTATCATATAGTTGTCAACTATAGTACCCTAAGCACCTCCCCGCAAATTAGGAAAGCCCTAGATATGACATTAGACAATGCCATGATAGGGTCATTTTGCCAAGACCATGGACGTAGATAGAATACAGACCAATTAGATGATTAAGGTGGCATAACTATATTTAGTTTTGTTTATGCTTTCATTCATTTTGTTTCATTTTCTTCGGCACATAGAAAGTGATAGAGCCATAAACAACTCCCCCATACAACCATCAGTTAGTGCCACAATGCCGCTCATTTGGGAGGAAATGTAATGATATATTTCATGAGTGTGTGTGCGTTGTTAACATCTGCCTAAGTTACTGCCCAGATATTCCAGTCTGGACGACAAGACAACGGGTCCGGAACGACGATCCCAATCCAGACATCCGCTGCCGAGCCATGGAACGGACTTCTTCATTTGCAGAGACCCTACCCGGGTCGACCACCAGAGGGGGGACTGCAACAGCGACCACCAACTGCACATCTGCTGCACAGTCTTGGAGCGGACTTCTTCATTTGCAGACACCCTACCCGGGTCGACCGCCAGATGGGGACCACAACGATGATCCACAACCAGGACAACCCACATTCATTTTTATGTTGGTTTGCAACATGCAGGTTAATCGAAAGATTGAACCCAACATGGGGGGACTGTCATGACATTGGCCTGTGGGTAAGGTTTATGAACCCCCATAAATACCTTTCTCCCTTCCCCTCTCTCTCTGACCCTACTGAAGGACTCTCGAATAGCCTTTGTTAAATATAGAGTCTGGGAACATCAAACAAGTGGGGGGAAGGAACCATATTTCGGTAATAGAACCAGTTGGAAATATACCAGGTACTTAACTTCTTGGGGCTATGTGGGACGTTAGCGTTTCCCTAGGAAAGCAAATAACTTTACAGGAATTGGGTTGACCAGAGAACTTAGATGATTTTAAGGGCTGAAAGGTAATCGTTAATGTGACTGACTTAGGTTTAGAAGTACAGGAAAACATTCTTAACTTCTTCGCCTAGGATAGGGGGCGCCACAGCGCGTTTTGGAAAAAATTCATGCCCATTTTAAACGGCCTCCTACTCAATCTCAGAAGCTAGGATATGCATATAATTAATACTGGTGGATAGAAAACACCCTAAAGTTTCTAAAACTGTTTGAATGGTGTCCGTGAGTATAACAGAACTCATATGGCAGTCAAAACCCCGAGACCGATTGAAACAGGAAGTGGAATTCTGAATTGCGGACTCAACTTCAGCGCTGTGTCTATAAATCACACTGTGATCTATGGTTCATTGAGCACTTCCTATTGCTTCCACAAGATGTCCCCAGTCTTTACAAAGTGGTTTGAGCCTTCTACTGTCAAAATTGGCTGATAGACAGGCTGTGGAACGCAGTGACATGGGGAGGGCCGTCACCATTACGCCGGCGCGCCACCTTGCCAAACGTTTTGCAAGACAATGCAACCGTCCATCTTGAATGCTATTGGTTCTGTGGTCGAAAAAGACACGAAATATTTATGTTATACAACGTTTGACATGTTTGAACGAACCTAAATCCCTTATAGTCAGAGAGGTAGACTGCGCACGACTTTAGTTTCGGTTTAGGCTTCAGAACGCACTAACAAGAACAAGCTATTGGGACATATTGGAGTAACTTTTTCGAACGAAAATACATTTGTTGTGGACCTGGGATTCCTAGAACTGCATCCTGATAAAGATAATCGAAGGTAAGGGAATATTTTCAAAAATATACAAGACTAGATTTGAAATGCGGTTGTTCCAAGATGGCGCTGAACTGTAACGTTAGCCTATTTTTCTGAGTATCGCATCCCCTTTCATCGCAAAGTATGATTACCCAGTAAAGTTATTTTTAAATCTGGCATGACAGGTGCTTTGAAGACATGTTCATCTTTAAATCTTAGATTGACAATAATACATTTAAAAAATGTTTTCGAATAGTAATTCAGTAAATTGTAGCGCTGTTTCAAATGACACATCTGAGGAGAAATAGTTAGTCAACGTCACGCACCGATGTAAAATGCTGTTTTTATATATAAATATGAACTTTATCGAACAAATGAATGCATATATTGTATAACATAATGTTCTAGGACTGTCAACTGATGAAGATTGTCAAAGGTTAGTGCTGCATTTAGCTGTTTTTTGGTTATTTGTGATGCATGTGGTTGGTCGGAAAATGGCTATGTGAATACTTTTACGATGTACTCCTCTAACATAATCTAATGTTGTGCTTTTGCTGTAAAGCCTTTTTGAAATCGGACAACATGGGTAGATTCAGGAGAGGTGTATCTATAAAACGACCTAACACAGTCCTATATTTGAAGAAAAAAAAATCTGACATTTTGTTATGCTAATGGCGATAGGATTTTTCGCTGGATGTCCATCCCGCAGACGGGATGGGACCGCACAGGGGTTAATCACATTAGCTCATGAGTTAGCAGAGAACTCTGGGGTGGATACTTCCCTGACAGGGTGGTACAATAGCATGTTTGGTAAATGGAAAAGTGTTGTAAGTACTGTATTGTGGGCTGCTTTCACCTGTATGAGTGTGTTAGTGTTGTGTGGATGTTGTCTGGTCCCATGTGTGAGAGGTTTAATCACCAGAACTCTAGAGAGATTGATGACGCAGCAGATGGTGAGATATGGACCGATTCCGAGCTCCGACCAGTGGGATGATGAATACAGGCCTCCAGGCCTGGGAGATGGCTCCGTTTCTTTTAACAGTGGTGAGAACTCCGGGGAGGGATACAACTCACCTAATGTTTGTGTGTATGTATGTGTGTAGGACATCTACTGTTTGTGTGTAGGTATGTGCGTAAGTGGGGAGTGAGGATAAAATGAATGTCTTTGTGTAATGGACTTCAGAACATGATTACCTGTATAGTCTTTATAACAGGAACCATCTACAAAGTAGTTATTCACATCACTACCCTCTCTGTCTAGCAATGGTATGGATTCAAGATCTGGACGAAATTTGGTAAACGTTAGAGATTCTGCAACACAATCATGCGCTTTTCCTTCAAATTCCAATGGAACTTTTTCAGCTGGGTTGACAGTATTACATACATGAAGGGAACTCAAATGCGCCAGCATGGAGACATCTGGATAAGTCAGCAGTCATATAATCCAAAGTTCTAGCATTGGTTAGTACAAATTTACCCTGTTCTATCAGCTCCACTATTTTATGATGTGTACTTATTGTCACAGGATATCCCTTAGTTATGGTTGACGCTTTATCATAAGCATAATGTAATGCTGCCAACACTTGGTAACATGGTGGATAACCTTGAGCTACTGGGTCCAACCGAGTACTGTAATATGCAATTGGCTGTTTCTTTCTACCGTTGCATGTTTCCTGCATAAGTACTGCTGCTGCATAACTATCACACCTATTTGCAACGTGTAACAAAAATTGTTTTGTGTAATCTGGGGCTGCTAAGGCTGGTGCTGTTTGCATTTACTTTTTTCGTGTTTCAAATGCAATCAGAGCATCAGTGTTCCAGTCTAGTAGTGCCCTGAGATTGAGTTGTCCTGCATCTTTCATTATTTCCCACAAAGGAGCTGTTTTAAATACATATTCCTCTATCCAATCTGAGCTAAATCCAGTCATCCCTAAAAAGGTCATCATTTGAGCTACTGTTTGTGGCAATGGTGCTTTGCTAATGCCTTCCAGCTGTCCTGGAGCTATTGCCTTAGTTCCATGAGCTATGGTTCGTCCTAGGTACTCAACCTGGGGTTGGCAGTACTGAAGCTTTGTTGTAGAGACTTTGTGTCCTCCCTCTGCCAATTGTTGTAGAACTTTCAAGGAGTCAGCATGGCACGGTTCCAATGTAGATGCACAGATCAACAGATTGTCAACATATTGAATCAGTGTGCCATCAAGCATTAATTCTTCCAAATCAGCTCTCAATATCTGATTGAATACATGGGGGGAGTACCTAAATCCCTGGGGAAGACGTTTGTATGTAATTTGCCTCCCTCTGTATGTAAATGCAAACAAATGTCTACATTCTTCTGCCAGGGGTACACAAAAAAATGCTCCACTCAAGTCAATCACTATAAAGTACGTGGCATCCGGGGGAACATTCGTCAGCAGTGTGTGAGGGTTTGCAACTTCCGCAGGCAAATCGTGTACAATGTCATCGATTGCTCTTAAACCTATTATTAGTAGATTTGGATAGAAAACACTCTAACTTCTCTAGGGCCGCGGGACGAAATCGTCCCACCTACGTAACAGCCAGTGGAATCCTGTGGCGCGTTATTCAAATACCTTAGAAATGCTATTACTTCAATTTCTCAAACATATGACTATTTTACAGCATTTTAAAGACAAGACTCTCGTTAACCTCTCTGGGGCATGTGGGACGAACTCGTCCCACCTACGTAACAGCCACTGACATCCAGTGGCGCGATTTTTGAATCGTTAGAAATACTATTACTTCAATTTCTCAAACATATGACTATTTTACAGCTATTTAAAGACAAGAATCTCGTTAATCTAACCCCACTGTCCGATTTCAAAAAGGCTTTACAACGAAAGCAAAACATTAGATTATGTCAGCAGAGTGCCCAGCCAGAAAAAATCTGACACCCATTTTTCAAGCTAGCATTTAATGTCACATAAACCCAAACCACAGCTAAATGCAGCACTAACCTTTGATGATCTTCATCAGATGACACACCTAGGACATTATGTTATACAATACATGCATGTCTGTTCAATCAAGTTCATATTTATATCAAAAACCAGCTTTTTACATTAGCATGTGACGTTCAGAAAAAGCATAACCCCCGCAAACTTCCGTGGAATTTACTAACAGTTTGCTAAATTACTCATGATAAACGTTCACAAAAAGCATAACAATTATTTTAAGAATTATAGATACATTACTCCTCTATGCACTCGATATGTCCGATTTTAAAATAGCTTTTCGGATGAAGCACATTTTGCAATAATCTAAGTACATAGCCCGGCATTACAGGGCTAGCTATTTAGATACCCACCCAGGTCAGCCTCCACCAAAATCACATTTCCTATAAGAAAAATGTTCTTACCTTGCTTGTTCTTCGTCAGAATACACTGCCAGGACTTCTACTTCAATAACAAATGTTGGTTAGGTCCCAAATAATCCATCGTTATATCCAAACAGCGACGTTTTGTTCGTGAGTTCTAGACACTCTCAGAATGCTTCTTCACGGTGTCGCGCATGGCGCATTGGCGTGACAAAAATGTCTAAATATTCCATTACCGTACTTTGAAGCATGTCAACCGCTGTTTAAAACCAATTTTTATGCCATTTACCTCGTAGATAAGTGATAATATTCCGACCGGGAATATGCATTGAGCCTAAACAGCCGAATAAAATTTCTCCTCAGGAGCGAATCGGGCACGCGCCTCATTCAAAGGTCCTCTGAGCAGCCACTTACAAAAGGTGATAATGTCTTTCAGCCTGAGGCTCCCTCGTAAACCTTCAGGTTTTTCGCGGGTTCTGAGAGCCTATTGGAGCCCTGGGAATTGTCACGTTACAGCTAAGATCCTTACTTTTCAATAAAAAGATGCAAGACGCACGACTCCTTGTCAGACAGGGTACTTCCTGCTTGAAACCTTGTCAGGTTTTTGCCTGCCATAGGAGTTCTGTTATACTCACAGACACCATTCAAACAGTTTTAGAAAATTCAGAGTGTTTTCTATCCAAACCTGAACAATAATATGCATATTCTAGCTTCTGAGTTGGTGTAGGAGGCAGTTAAAAATGGGAACATATTTTTTCCAAAATTCTCAATACTGCCCCCTATCCCAAACAGGTTAATCTAACCACACTGTCCGATTTCAAAAAGGCTTTACAACGAAAGCAAAACATTAGATTGTGTCAGTAGAGTACCCAGCCAGAAATAATCACACAACCATTTTTCAAGCTAGCATATAATGTCACAAAAACCCAGAAGACAGCTAAATGCAGCACTAACCTTTGATGATCTTCATCAGATGACACACCTAGGACATTATGTTATACAATACATGCATGTTTTGTTCAATCAAGTTCATATTTATATCAAAAAACAGCTTTTTACATTAGCATGTGACGTTCAGAACTAGCATACCCCCCGCAAACTTCCGGTGAATTTACTAAATTACTCACGATAAACGTTCACAAAAAGCATAACAATTATTTTAAGAATTATAGATACAGAACTCCTCTATGCACTCGATATGTCCGATTTTAAAATAGCTTTTCGGTGAAAGCACATTTTGCAATATTCTCAGTAGATAGCCCGGCATCACAGGGCTAGCTATTTAGACACCCAGCAAGTTTAGCACTCACCAAAGTCAGATTTACTATAAGAAAAATGTTATTACCTTTGGTGTTCTTCGTCAGAATGCACTCCCAGGACTTCTACTTCAATAACAAATGTTGGTTTGGTCCCAAATCATCCATTGTTATGTTCAAATATCCTCTGTTTTGTTCGTGCGTTCAAGACACTATCCGAATGGTAAAGAAGGGTTACGAGCACGACGCATTCCGTGACAAAAAAATTCTAAATATTCCATTACCGTACTTCGAAGCATGTCAACCGCTGTTTAAAATCAATTTTTATGCCATTTTTCTCATAAGCGATAATATTCCGACCGGGAATCTGCATTTAGGTAAACAGACGAAAGAAAATAAAGCATGGGGTGGACTCGTGCACGCGCCTAAGCCAATGGTCCCCTGATAGACCACTTGGCAAAAGCGCTAAAGTTTTTCAGTCAGCGCCTGGGATTACATCATTCAGCTTGTTCCCGGGTTCTGAGAGCCTATGGGAGCCGTAGGAAGTGTCACGTCATGCCAGAGATCCTCAGTCTTCAATAAACAGAGCTAAGAAGCTCAAGGAATGGTCAGAGAGGGCACTTCCTGAACAGAATCTTCTCAGGTTTTTGCCTGCCATATGAGTTCTGTTATACTCACAGACACCATTCAAACAGTTTTAGAAACTTTAGGGTGTTTTCTATCCAAAGCCAATAATTATATGCATATTCTAGTTACTGGGCAGGAGTAGTAACCAGATTAAATCGGGTACGTTTTTTATCCGGCCGTGTCAATACTGCCCCCTACCCCCAACAGGTTAACAAGGACAACGCACATGTCTTTCCATCATTGTATGATTTTCTGTGTGCAAAGAACTCAAGCTTGCGGAAAATGAAAAATGTGATATAGCGAAGCACCTGAGTGAGCTGGGTGCGCAATTACGCAGGTACTTTCCCAAAACGGATGACACAAACAACTGGATTCGTTATCCCTTTCATGTCCTGCCTCCAGTCCACTTACCAATATCTGAACAAGAGAGCCTATTCGAAATTGCAACAAGCGGTTCTGTGAAAATGTAATTTAATCAGAAGCCACTGCCAGATTTCTGGATACGCCTGTGCTCAGAGTATCCTGCCTTGGCAAATCGCGCTGTTCAACAAAACAAAGGAGATGATCGTGGACTTCAGGAAACAGCAGAGGGAGCACCCCCCTATCCACATCAAAGGGACAGCAGTAGAGAAGGTGGAAAGTTTTAAATTCCTGGGAGTACACATCATGGACAAACTGAAATGGTCCACCTACACAGACAGTGTGGTGAAGAAGGCGCAACAGCGCCTCTTCAACCTCAGGAGGCTGAAGAAATTTGTCTTGTCAGCCAAAACCATGACAAACTTTTACAGATGCACAATCGAGTGCATCCTGTCAGGCTGTATCACAGCCTGGTACGGCAACTGCAACCGCAAGGCTCTCCAGAGGGTGGTGCGGTCTGCACAACGCAAACTACCAGCCCTCCATGACACCTACAGCACCCGATGTCACAGGAAGGCCAAAAAGATCATCAAGGACAACAACCACCCGAGCCACTGTCTGTTCACACCGCTATCATCCAGAAGGCGAGGTCAGTACAGGTGCATCAAAGCTGGGACTGAGAGATTGGGAAACAACTTCTATCTCAAGGCCATGAGACTGCTAAACAGCAATCACTAACTCAGAGAGGCTGCTGCCTACATTGAGACCCAATCACTGGCCACTTTCATAATTGGATCACTAGTCACTTTAACTTCTTGGGGCTATGTGGGACGTTAGCGTGCCACCCGTGGCGCACCCTATCAACAGCAGGTGCATTTCAAGAGCGGCAAATTTGAAACCAAATAAATGTCAAAATTCAGATTTCTCAAACATACAACTAACTTACAGCCTTTGAAAGATAAACATCTCCTTAATCTAACCACGTTTTCCGATTTCAAAAAGGTTTTACGGGGAAAGCATAAAGTTAGGTTATGTTAGGAGAGTACATTGATAATAGCTGTGTGTAATGCATTGTCGATTCAAAGACAGGCGTCACCAAAACCATAAAATCAGCTAAAATTATGCACTAACCTTTTACAATCTCCATCAGATGACACTCCTAGGACATTATGTTAGACAATGCATGCATTTTTAGTTCTATCAAGTTCATATTTATATCTAAAAACAGCGTTTTACTATGGCGTTGATGTTCAGGAAATCGTTTCCCTCCAATACCGGCAGTCAAGTCATGACAACAAAATAATTAATTAAAATTAGAAAACATTGGTAAAATATTATATTGTCATTCAAAGAATTATAGATTTACATCTCTTGAACGCAATGGACTTGCCAGATTTAAAATTAACCTTACTGGGAAATCACACTTTGCAATAATCTGAGCACTGCGCCAGAAAAATACGCATTGCGATACAGACTAACCGCCATGTTGGAGAAATCTAAAATCGAAAATACTATGTAAATAATCCATTACCTTTGATTCTCTTCATCAGATGTCACTTCCAAAGAATCCCAGGTCCATAACGAATGTAGTTTTGTTCAAAAAAGCTCATCATTTATGTCCAAAAACCTCCGTGTTGTAGCACATGATCTAAGCCAGCCGGACTTCACTTCACTTCAAGAACGGAAAAAATATATTTCCGTTCGTTCAAACATGTCAAACGTTGTATCGCATAAATCATTAGGGCCTTTTTTAACCAGAACATGAATAAAATTCAAGGCGGACCATTGGGTTCTCTTTTAAAACGTTTCGGAATGAGAGTACCCACCATCAACTCGCGCGCCAGGTGAGTAATGGGCCATCACGTTCCATGGCTCTTATTCGGTCAGATCTCAGAGTAGAAGACTCAAAACACTTTGTAAAGGCTGGGGACATCTTGTGGAAGCAATAGGAAGTGCCAGAATATTCCTCAGTCCCTTTGTTTTTCAATGGTATAGGCTTAAAGTCAATTCAACACATCAGGTATCCACTTCCTGTCAGAATCTGTCTCAGGGTTTTGCCTGCCAAATGAGTTCTGTTATACTCACAGACACCATTCAAACAGTTTTTGAAACTTTAGGGTGTTTTCTATCCAAACCTGAACAATAATATGCATATTCTAGCTTCTGAGTTGGTGTAATAGGCAGTTAAAAATGGGCACATATTTTTTCAAAAATTCTCAATACTGCCCCCTATACCCAAACAGGTTAAACAATGCCACTTTATATAATGCCGCTTTAATAATGTTTACATATCTGACATTACTCACAACACATGTATATACTGTATCAAGACCCAATCACTGGACACTTTAATAAATGGTTCGCGAGTCACTTTAAACAATGCCACTTTAAATAATGCCACTTTAATAATGTTTACATATCTTACATTACTCATATCACATGTAAAAAACTGTATTTTATACCATCCACTGCACCTTGCCTATGCCGCTCGGCCATCGCTCATCCATATACTTATATGTACATATTCTCATTCACCCCTTTAGATTTGTGTGTATTAGGTAGTTGTTGGGGAATTGTTAGATTACTTGTTAGATATTACTGCACTGTTGGAACTAGAAGCACAAGCATTTCACTACACTCACATTAACATCTGCTGACAATGTATGTGACCAATACAATTTGATTTGATATCAGGACCCTTGACCAGAGAAACCCTGTGGCTGATCATTTCATGGAGGCTCGTCACAACATTAGCTTTTTGAGATACATTGGTATTGAACATGTTAAGACTCCTTGGAGAGGTGGAGATACTGAAAATCTATTACTGAGAAGAGAATTGTATTGGATTCACCGTTTGTCCACCATGTCTCCTAGAGGTCTGAACCAGGAGTTTGATATCAGACCATTTGTCTGCCATGTCTCCTAAAGGTCTGAACCAGGAGTTTGATATCAGACCATTTGTCCACCATGTCTCCTAAAGGTCTGATCCAGGAGTTTGATATCAGACCATTTGTCCACCATGTCTCCTAAAGGTCTGAACCAGGAGTTTGATATCAGACCATTTGTGTACCATGACAAATAAGACAAATAAGGTTTTATATGTAAGATGGCTAAATAAAGAGCACAATTATTAAATTATTGATTTGTGCCCTGGTCCTATAAGAGCTCTTTGTCACTTCCCACGAGCCGGGTTGTGACAAAAACTCACACTCGTTCTTATGTTTAATAAATGTATCATATAGTGTGTGTGTGGGGCAGGCTTACAATGATGGCAAAAAACAACACTTGACCCTGGTGCTAGAGGGGGTACAGCTGGAGGTTGAATGTTTGAAGGGGTACGGGACGATACAAAGTTTGGGACCCACTGGGGTAGATGATTAAAAGACACATTATTATGTGATTGTGATTTTCCTGAACACCTCTGGAGGTAGTCAGACATGCTTTGTGTCTGGATATCTTACAAGTGTAAACAGATGTGGAAAGTTAAACTATTTAAATCATTATTATCCTGCCTTTTAAAATCATTGTCAGGTGGCACCATTGACTTATGACATCAATATGTGTCTTGTTGGGGTCAACTTGGGGTCATGATAGGGGCTGCACCAAATGATTAATGTATTATAATAATTGATTATGCTTATGTTGTATTAATAGAAGGGGAAGGGTTATAAGACCCCTCCCCCACTACATTTATAGGGTCCTAGACTACAGATTAACAATATATATATATATATATATATATATATATATATATATATATATATATATATATATATATATATATATATACATTATAAGGTTTAATATTGTTCCACAGTTCTTTTCTAGCCTCTTATAAAGACACGGTCTGAGAGATGTGTGAGTTATTGCATCATAACAGAGAAAGAACCTCAAGGATAAAAGAGATTCTTAGACACAGAACCCTGCAGGGGAGTAAAAGAGATAAGAGACTAGTCAGACATACCACTATAAATCAACTTGGGGAGTGGACATTTACTGCTGAGCCTTTAACACTGGAATTAATGTTTGTATTGCTGGGTATGAATGGGCTTGGTCTTATGAGTAGAAGGTAATGACATAGGCAGTTACATCACTAGGGGTTGACTGCAAGCATAATAAAAGGAACTTGGACTTTTCCTATTTTGCAGAACTCAGGAGAGACATCAATTGTATGTGTGATGTTAGATTTTTGACTTCTGTCTACAGCTGTATTTTGATTAAAAATGTCATGATATATAAGTGCACATTTTGAGTGTTCCTTATTTGTTAAGTAAATAACGGAGCCCAGAAAAGTGGAACCAATACAGTTTCTGATGTAAAAACAGCCCTCTCAAAGGACAAAGCTCCAATAAATAACCATAACATTTAAAAGGGGACATCTTACATACATTGTAAATGAAAAGTAACAACATTATTCACGCTATATTGTGAGTATCAAGATATTTTGGGGGGACAGAACATGTAATCCAAAGTGTGCTTACTACTGTACAACATAACCACTGATATGGTATTTAGTGATCCTGATTTAATACAATATTGTTGAAGTAACATATACTATGTGTGATACAAAGCAACAAAACAATTTCTATATAGTAAAACAAGCAACATAATACTTATATTTCTCTGTGTGTCTGTTTGGATATCAAATCAAAAGAGTTGGAATCAAGTATTGGAGTCAGGTGTTGAATGGACAACTGCTAGTGGTTAGAGCGTTGGACTAGCAACCGAAAGGTTGCAAGATCGAATCCCCGAGCTGACAAGGTAAAAATATGTAATTTTGCCCCTGAACAAGGCAGTTAACCCACTGTTCCTAGGCCGTCACTGAAAATAAGTATTTGTTCTTAACTGACTTCCCAAGTTAAATAAAGGTAAAAAACAAAATAAAAAAATAAAGGACAATCATCAGGTTTCTCTCTGCTTCAACTCTGGCCTCTCCTTCATAGTTCTCCATCATCTCCTTTATCTCCTGTCTGTGTCTCTCCTCCATCTCCCTCCTCTCATTCTCTCTCTTCTCTCTAAATCTCTCCAGCTTTCTCTCCATCTCCTCCCTCCTATCAGACTCCCTCTTCAGCTCCCTCTCCAGCTCTCTTTTCTTCTCCTCATCCCTCTCTTCTTTCACCTGTCTCTCCAGTTCACTGGTTCTTTCACTGAGTGTTCTGATATCTACCTCATGTTTCTGGATCCCTCCCTCTATCTTTATCAGAGAGTCCTGCAACTCCATCTGAAAAATCTCTCTCAAGTCTTTCTCCTCCCTCTGTTTCATCTCTCCTCTTTCTCTCTGGATCTTTCCCTCCATCTCTCTAACCTGGTCCTCTGCCTCCTGGAAGGTCTGACTGCTGTAGAATCTATCTCTGTTTCCTGCCACCATCTCCTCTACCTGCTCCAGCAGCTCTGATACCTGAGTGCCATGGGCCCTGTCCTTAATGTTGAGGACGTGGTACCTGCTCCCACTTTTCTCTACAAGCTGCTGGAGTTCCTGACTTCCTGCTTGGAGAAACTCCTCAATGCTCTGCTCTTTCAGGCCATCATCATGGGTGAATAGAATCACAGTGTGTCCCCAAAAACCCTCCCCAAACATCTCTTCTATTCTCTCCAGCACCCCTCTGTCCTCCCCCTTAGAGGGCTCCACTGGTATGACCAGGAGGAAGGCGTGGGGTCCCGGGGCAGACAGACGGACACAGAGCCCCACATCCTGTCTCATCTCCTCCAGAGAGAGTCCAGGACAGAACCAGTCTGGAGTGTCCACCAACACCAGCCGTCTCCCACACACGTCCCCCTCTCTCCTCTTACTCCTCTGGGTAACTGCAGAGGGGCTGGCCTGGGCCCCAAACTCCTCTCTGCCCAGGATGGTGTTTCCTGCTGCACTCCTCCCAACCCCAGTCCTCCCCAGCAGCACCAGTCTCAGCTCAGACACATTGGGAGACACTGGGGAGTCTGGACTGCTGCTCTCTCCTCCCACTGCAACACAACACACAGCACTGATCAACACTCTGACTCTCTGGAGGATGTACAAGTGTCAGTGTCAAATATAATAGAAGCTACATCCATAACTCACTATGTGGAGGATTAAACTCCATGCTGTTTCTCCTCCTCAGTGGAAGTGTGGGGTCTGTATCTGAGGTCTCTCCTCCCACTGTAACACAACATAGAGAACTGGTCAACATATTGACTCATCAGAGACACATTTAAAACATAGTATTAACAAACTACAAATACATTACACATCATAGTGAAATATAGATTATTGGAGAAAATAGAGAATATCAAGTTTGATGACAGTTTGAGACAACATGTATAACTCACTAAGTGGAGGATGGTCCACTATAGACTAGAAACAGTAGGAGACAACAGGACAATATTGATAACTCACTAAGTGAAGGATGGTCAAATCAAATCAAATATAATGGTCCACTATAGACTAGAAACAGTAGGAGACAACAGGACAATATTGATAACTCACTGAATGGAGGATCATCCATGCTGTCTCTCCTCCTGACTGGGAGTATGGAACCTGTATCTGATGTCTCTCCATGTTCTAAAATAATAGAACAACCATTTAGAATGGGAACATTTACCTCAGTGACACATGAAGGCACATAGACCTACTGAAGGGGAGTTCTGGGTTTCTATTGAAATGTTAAGTATCACATATCTCACTCACCAGTCATCTGGGCTGAGATCTCTCTTCTCAGTCTCTCTACCTCAGTCTTCACATCACATATCTGTTGAGCTGAAATAACAAAGGAGGACTAGGATCTGAATTCTGTGTTAAAGACTTTAGACAGAAATATGATGCAGAGGGGAAGTATGAAGTGATGGACAACAATATTCACAACTCAGTGGAGAGTCGACAATAACCTGAGAATTGAGGAAAGTACAGAAGACTAAATGTATTAATGGTGTGAATAATCTCACCCAGTTCAGCATTTTCATTGTTGACATCCTCCACCTGTTTGTCTCTTTCCTTTAACTGCTTCTCTCTCTCCTCTAGTAGGTTCTCTCTCTCTTCTACTTCCTGCCTCCTCTCTTTTAGTACATTTACTTTCCCCTCCAGTAGTTTGTCTCTCTCTTCCAGTAGTTTGTCTCTCTCTTCCAGGAGTTTGCCTCTCTCTTCCGGTTGATTGTCTCTCTCTTCCAGTAGTTTGTCTCTCTCTTCCAGGAGTTTGCCTCTCTCTTCCAGCTGTTTGTCTCTTTCTTCCAGTACTTTGTCTCTCTCTTCCAGTAGTCTGTCCTTCTCTCCCAGTCTGTGGTTGCTGTCCTCTAGTTGAAGGTCTTTGTCCTGCAGTAGGACTCTGAAGTTCTCTACTTGGCTGTTCTTGTCCTGCAGGTTCTTTCTCAGTGCCTCTAGTTGAATGTCTCTATCCTTTAGTTGCTTGTCTTTCTGTTGCAGTTCCTGCTTCCTCTCTTTTAGTTCATTTTCTTTTCCCTCCACTACTTTGTCTCTCTCTTCCAGTAGTTTATCTCTCTCTTCCAGTAGTTTGTCTCTCTCTTCCACTAGTCTGTCCTTCTCCCCCAGTCTGTAGTTTCTGTCCTCTAGTTGAAGGTCTTTTTCCTTTATTTTTTTGTCTTTGTCTGCTAGTTCAATCTGCTTATACTTTATTTCATTTTTCATTTTCTTTTCCTTTCAGTTGTTTGTCTCTCTCTTCCAGCTGTTTGTCTCTCTCTTCCAGTAGTTTATCTCTCTCTTCCAGCTGTTTGTCTCTCTCTTCCACTAGTCTGTCCTTCTCTCCCAGTCTATAGTTTCTGTCCTCTAGTTGAAGGTCTTTGTCCTGCAGTAGGACTCTGAAGTTCTCTACTTGGCTGTTCTTGTCCTGCAGGTTCTTTCTCAGTGCCTCTAGTTGAATGTCTCTCTCCTTTAGTTGCTTGTCTTTCTCTTCCAGTTGGTTTACTTTCTCTTCTAATAGTTTCTCCCTCTGTCCCATTATCTGGTTCTTCTCCTCCAGGAGTCTCTCTTTATCTCTCACTTCCTGGTTCATATCATCCAGTTGTGTGTCTTTCTCCTCTAGTTGTTTTATCTTCTCCTGTCTTAATATTTTTTCTTCCATCTTCAACTCTGAGAGAGAGCAATTAACATATTTAATTGGTTGTTTGAATAAGTCATTTGTTAATTCATTCAATAGTATGCCTATAAAGACATTATCATTTGATGGAGGTGGTACAATTATTTGTAATTATTTCCTATAGTCAACAGTTATCTGAGCTGAACCAATCATCAACTGGTCTATTGACTATTTGATACATTACAAATGAATTAGTCTGAAAAACTGAATGACATCACTCATGTTCCCTGATTCAAACCTCTCTCCTCCAGACTCTCTCATACTTACCAAGCTCACCAGCTGATGCCTCCCTCTTCAGCTTGTTCTCCTGGGTCTCATGTTGTAAATACTGTGAACCTGATCCTATGGTGTAAAACAGAGAGGTGAGTTCTGTGTGGTAGACTACATCACTATATACAGAACAAACAGGACCAATCTCATTTCTCCTGTCACTCAAGCCTCCCTCATGTAGGGACTGTGGGCACCAATGAGATCTGGTTAACTTTATAAATAATGTTGTTTAGTTATTGGCCTATCTCTGATCAAATTATTATTTTCATTGTTTGTGCATTGGGCTCTATGCCAGATACAGGATATTGTGTCAGGAGGCAGGGTTCTATGGAATATACATTCAGTAGAATCTGAAGATCATCTGACATCATAATCCAACCTACCTTGAGAACATTTGGGGAGAGTATTGATAAATGTAAAGAAACTGATTTAATTTGTAGCCTTGAAGAAGACACACTGCTGTTCACAAGGCCTGTACTTCTTTATAGTATCAGATTAACACTCTGGTCTGTTCTTTGTCTTGTGTTATTGGTTGTTGTAATGGGTGCATGTTAGTGGCAGGGAAGTCAGGCGCAGGAGAATCGAACTTGGTATAAACGGAGTTGTTTAACCTGTTGGGGCTAGGGGGCAGTATTTTCACGGGCCGGATAAAAAACGTACACGATTTAAACTGGTTACTACTCTTTTCCAGAAACGAGAATATGCATCTAATTAGTATATGTGGATAGAAAACTCTCTAAAGTTTCTAAAACTGTTTGAATGGTGTCTGTGAGTATAACAGAACTCATATGGCAGGCCAAAACCTGAGAAGATTCCATACAGGAAGTTGCCTGTCTGACAATTTCTGGTCCTTCTGTTGCCTCTCTATCGAAAATACAGTATCTCTGCTGTTACGTGACAATTTCTAAGGCTTCCATTGGCTCTCTGAAGGTGCCAGAAAGTGGATTGGGGTGTCTGCTGTCTCTGGGCAAAGTATAGGAACTCTGTTTGTGAGTGGTCAGCCTAGTGGCTCAGAGACAGGAGATGCGCAGGCACGAGACTACTCCATTTTTTTCTTCACCTGTTTGAATGAATACAAGGTTGTCCGGTTGGAATATTATCGGTTGGAATATAATCGCATAAAAATAGATTTTAAACAGCGTTTGACATGCTTCTAAGTACGGTAAAGGAACATTTTGAATTTTTTTGTCACGAAATGCGCCCGCGCGTCACCCTTCGGATAGTTACCTGAACGCATGAACAAAACGGAGCTATTTGAATATAACTATGGATTATTTGGGAACAAAACAACATTTGTTGTTGAAGTAGAAGCCCTGGGAGTGCATTCTGATGAAGAACAGCAAAGGTAATCCAATTTTTGAAATAGTAATTCTATGTTTACTGAGCCTCGACGTTGGCGAGTGTCTGAATAGCTAGCCGTGATGGCCGAGCTATGTACTCAGAATGTTGCAAAATGTGCTTTTGCCGAAAAGCTATTTCAATATCTGACACCGCGATTGCATAAAGGAGTTCTGTATCTATAATTCTTAAAATAATTGTTATGTATTTTGTGAACGTTTATGCTGAGTAATTTAGTAAATTCACCGGAAGTTTTGTGTGGGTATGCTAGTTTTGAACATCACATGCTAATATAAAATGCTGGTTTTTGATATAAATATGAACTTGATTGAACAAAACATGCATGTATTGTATAACATAATGTCCTAGGAGTGCCATCTGATGAAGATCATCAAAGGTTAGTGCTCCATTTAGCTGTGGTTTTGGTTTTTGTGACAGATATGCTTGCTTTGAAAATGGCTGTGTGTTTATTTTTGGCAGGGTACTCTCCTGACATAATGTAATGTTTTGCTTTTGCTGTAAAGCCTTTTTCAAATCAGACAACATGGTTGGATTAACGAGAGTCTTATCTTTCAAATGGTGTAAAATAGTCATATGTTTGAGAAATTGAAGTTATAGCATTTTTGAGGTATTTGTATTTCGCGCCACGCGATTCCACTGGCTGTTACGTAGGTGGGACGATTTCTGTTGAATAGAGTGGGACGCTGACGTCCCACTGGCCCAGACAGGTTAATAAGTGCTTCACAAAACTCCAAAACCAAAATATACAAAATAATAAAAGTGGGTACAATTCCCGTCGCAAACCAACACATAACTTGCACAAACATACAATCAAACAATCACTGACAAAGACATGAGGGGGAACAGAGGGTTAAATACACAACATGTAATTGATGGGATTGAAACCAGGTGCGATGTAAGACAAGACAAAACCAATGGAAAATGAAAAATGGTTCAGCGATGGCTAGAAAGCCGGTGAGGTCAATCGCCGAACGCCGCCCGAACAAGGAGAGGAGCCGACTTCAGCGGAAATCGTGACAGTTGTCAATAAACAAAACAGACAAATAAGTAATTACTCACTTCTTGCTGATCATCCATTATCCAAGGTGGAGAGTCATGAAAAATTATCATGTAAAACAGAATGCATTAGTTATTATTGTTCATTGAATTTCTGTCTCATCACATCATTTAATGAAATACCATACATCATATTGGAATGACTGTTCATCACATTCATTACTAATGTACATCTAGGGAAAGGGATGTAAGCAGTGCTACTATTGGAACAGTCTAAACATCACAGAATGCTTCATACTAGGACATCAAACTGAATTCAAGCTGATTCCATGTTAATTTTGGAGAGTGAAATGTTGAGCTCTATAGCAGATATATTGTGGGAGGACTATGATATGAAAATTCGAAGAACATCTATACATCTTAATCCAACCTAATTTAAGAACATTTGGGGAGGGTATTGATAAATGTAAAGAAACGGATTTAATTTGTAGCCTTGATGAAGACACACTGCTGTTCACAAGACCTGTAGTTTTTATAGTATCAGATTAACACTCTGGTCTGTTCTTTATCTTGTGTTATTGGTTGTCAATAAACAAAACAGACAAAAGTAATTACTCACCCCAATCTGATCACCATTATCCAAGATGGAGAGTCATGAATAATGATCATGTAAAACAGAATGCATTAGTTATTATTGTTCATTGAATTTCTGTTTCATTACATATTTTAATGAAATTACATACATCATATTGATATGACTGTTCATCACATTCATTACTAATGTACATCTAGGGAAAGGGATGTAAGCAGCACTACTATGTGAGCAGTCTGAGAATGACTGAATGCTTCATAATAAGACATCAAGATAAATTCAAGATGATTCTATTTTAATTTTAGAGTGTGAAATGTTGAGCTATATGGCAGATATGTTGTGGGAGGACTATGTGAAATGTTGACCTCTTTGGCAGATATTTTGTGGGAGAACTAATGTATGTAAATTATGGACAACTTGAAAAACATCTCTACATCTTAATCCAACCTACCTTGAGATCATTTGGGGAGAGTATTGATAAATGTAAAGAAACTGATTTAACCTCTACGGGCCACGGGGGCAGTATTGAGAATTTTGAAAAAAATATGTGGCAATTTTTAACTGCCTCCTACACCAACTCAGAAGCTAGGATATGCATATTATTAACACATTCGGATAGAAAACACTCTGAATTTTCTAAAACAGTTTGAATGGTGTCTGTAAGTATAACAAAACTCATATTGCAGGCAAAAACCTGTGAAAAATAGATTAAAAAAAAAGAGAATTTTGTGACTGTACTATTTAGTGTCATTGTTTTAAAGATACCACAGTGAGAAAGGATTCAGTTCGCAACTCCTACTGCTTCCACTAGATGTCAACGATCTTTAGAAAGTTGTTTGAAGCATCTGTGATAAATACACACCGAATTAGAAAGCTTACAAGTTGACACGTCATCACTTCATTTTTTGCGCCTGCGCATGAATCTGAGAAGAGTGCCTTTGTCATTATCGTTTATTCTAGACACTTGATAGGTTGTGTGAAAATATTACTGATGTTTACTGATGTTTCACGTTAAAAATGGAACAAAAGATTAGTGCTAAACAACGTTTGACATGTTTAAACAAACGTAAATAGATTATTTACTAGGTTTTCTTTAGTTTTTCGACGTGACTTTACACTGCCCACCTCATTTTGTGGGAGCCTACTGAACGCTAACTATTTGGACATAAATTATGAACTTTGTCAAAAGAAACCACATTTGTTCTGGACCTGGGATCTCTGGCAGCGCCTTCTGATGGAGATAATCAAAGGTAAGGGGATATTTAGAATGTTATTATCGATATTAGATGATGCTAATGCTAACGGTTTAGCTTAGCTTAGCTTAGCATATAGCTTATTGTTGTTAGCATAGTACCCAGTTTATACAAAATGTGATTTCCCAGTAAAGTTATTTTGAGATCTGGCCCTTCGGTAGCAATTACGAGATGATAATATATTATTCTTTGAATGACAATATTATAATTTACCAATGTTTTCGAATAGTAATTCCGTGATTTGTAATGCTGGATTCACTGGGTGCATTCGAGCCGAAAAAAATTCTGAATTTCACCGCGACTGTAAATGCTGTTTTTGGATATAAATATGAACTTGATGGAACTAAAAATGCATGTATTGTATAACATAATGTCCTATGAGTGTCATCTGATGCAGATTGTCAAAGGTAAGTGCATAATTCTAGCTAGTTTTCTGTCTGTTGATGCCCTTCTTTGAATTGGCTAAACATTACACGCAGCTATTGTCAATGTACTCTCCTCACATAACCTAACTTTATGCATTCTCCGTAATGCCTCTGAAAATCGGACAGCGTGGTTAGATTTAGGAGATATATCTTTCAAATGGAGGAAAATAGTTGATTATTTGATTTTTTGAAATGATTACTCTTGCAGTTTTGAATTCCCCGCCATGGTCACATGACAATGAATCCCAATACCGGGATAAGATCGGGATAAGATCCTCAACAGGTTAATTTGTAGCCTTGAAGAAGACACACTGCTGTTCACAAGGCCTGTAGTTTTTATAGTATCAGATTAACACTCTGGTCTGTTCTTTGTCTTGTGTTATTGGTTGTCAATAAACAAAACAGACAAATAAGTAATTACTCACCCCACCCTGATCATCCATTATCCAAGATGGAGAGTCAAGAATAATGATAATGTAAAACAGAATGTATTAGTTATTATTGTTCATTGAATTTCTGTCTCATTAGATAACTTAATGAAATACCATACATCATATTGGAATGACTGTTCATCACATTCATTACTAATGTACATCTAGGGAAAGGGATGTAAGCAGTGCTACTATTGGAACAGTCTAAACATCACAGAATGCTTCATACTAGGACATCAAACTGAATTCAAGCTGATTCCATGTTAATTTTGGAGTGTGAAATGTTGAGCTCTGTAGCTGTCACGACTTCCACCGAAGGTGGCTCCTCTCCCTGTTCGGGCGGTGTTCGGCGGTCGTCGTCGCCGGCCTACTAGCTGCCACCGATCCCATTTTCCTTTTCGTTTGTGTCTGTCTGTTTTTTTTAAAGCTGTGTTCAGTTTAGTTGATTTCAGTGGGTTTATATACACCCCGCTGCAGGTTAGGCTTTGTGCGGGATTATTTGTTGTGTATTTGCATGTTAGGGGTGCGTGCCTGCACCATGGGGTTTCGTTTTATATTTTCGGTAAATTGTACCGTGTGCTTATGAGACTTTGTTTGTGGAGTCGAGGTTTCTCCTCCATGTGCGTATTTTATTACCTGTGGGTGGCGTCTACGTTTGTGCATGTTTTCCCACTTGTTTGTTTTTCGGGACCGCCTGATTAAACGTTGTGTGCCACTGGAACTTCTCTGCTCTCCTGCTCCTGATTCCTACACCCCCCCCCCTACTAGGAGGCATTGTCACAGTAGCAGATATATTGTTGGAGGGCTATGTGAAATGTTGACCTCTACGAAATATATTTTGTGTGAGATCTATGATATGAGAATTCTGGAAAATTTGACGAACATCTATACATCTTAATCCAACCTACCTTGAGAACATTTGGGGAGAGTATTGATGAATGTAAAGAAACTGATTTAAAGTGTAGCCTTGAAGAAGACACACTGCTGTTCACAAGGCCTGTAGTTTTTATACTATCTGATTAACACTCTGGTCTGTTCTTTGTCTTTAAAAAAATGTGTTTTTAACCTTTATTTAAACAAGTAGGCAAGTTGAGAACAAGTTCTCATTTACAACTGCGACCTGGCCAAGTTAAAGCAAAGCAGTGTGACATAATTAACAACACAGTGTTACACATGGAATAAACAAACATACAGTCAATAATAAAATAGAAAAAGTCTTTATACAGTGTGTGCAAATGAGGTAGGATAAGGGGGGTTAGGCAATAAATAGGCCATGGTGGCAAAATAATTACAATATAGCAATTAAACACTGGAGTGATAGATGTGCAGAAGATGAGTGTGCGAGTAGAGATACTGGGGTGCAAAGGAGCAAAATAAATAACTGTATGGGGATGAGGTAGTTGGATGGGCTTTTTACAGGTGGGCTATGTAGCAGTGCAGTGAGTTGTATGGCATTGAAGCTCGTCTGGAGGTTAGTTAACACAGTGTCTTGTGTTATTGGTTGTCAATAAACAAAACAGACAAATAAGTAATTACTCACCCCGTATTGCTTCTGATCATCCATTATCCAAGATGGAGAATCATGAATAATGATCATGTAAAACAGAATGTATTAGTTATTATCATTACCTTCAAATCACCATCTGTCACATGATCCTCTCAAATACCATAGTGATGTGATATACATCAGAGGGGTATGAGTGTTCATCACATTCATTACTAATGACAATCAAGGGACGTGACAGTAATGTTGGAATGGTTCTAATGCTTTAGGACAAGCTCAAAGCTCAGAGTGATGGTAATATGCATTGTAACTAGTTGATATTCAGAATGAATCTAGTCTATTCATCTGTAACTCCTACTATGAACTCCTACCTACATGAGAAAGTAGAAGTGTTCTGTACAGGGAAAGAGACTGGTTGTTATTGTTGTTGTTTAGATGGTTAGAAACATTACTGGAGTTATAGAACACTTACCTCCTCTATCCCATAAACACACTGCAGCCTCCTCCTTCTGTTCTCCATGGATGACCTGACATATGTAGACTCCTCTATCTGACTCCCTGTAGGCTCTCAGCCTCAGAGACACGTTGCCTCTCTCCAGCTCCTGGGTGATCAGACTCACTCTGCCCTCATAGCCACTCCTCTCTGTCACCTGGCCATTCTTATACAGGTAAATACACTCTGTCTCTTTAAACCACCTGATCGTCGTGGCAACAGCACTGGTGTCAGGTGAGAGGTGACAGGGGAGGGTGACCTCTTCACCAACAGCCTCCACATAGTCTTCTGAGGTGAGTTTAAACTGAGCTGTTCAGAAAGAGAGAACATTTCATGTTTAATGACATCATCTGTGTCAGGAACACAAATACTCTCAGTACATTTATAAACACAGCTGAATGAAAAACTACAATAGACATACAACAACCAGGACCGTGTCAATTCTAAAATACAACTCACACAATCCCAGACAGACATGTTCATTTGAAGGAAAGAATATATGTCATTGTAACGGTTGTCGAAAGTAGTGGACCAAAACGCAGCGGGAATATGTACGCTCATCTTCTTTTATTTAGGACATAGAAGGAAAACCAAAACAAACACGTATACAAAAACACAACAACGATGAACAGACCGGTAAAGGCAACAAGCTATACACGGTGAAATTAAGCTACCTAAGTATGACTCTCAATCAGCAACAACGACGTACAGCTGTTCCTGATTGAGAGCCATACCAGGCCAACACAGAAATACAAAACTAGAACAGCCCCCTAGAAATATATACACAAGAACATACCCAACACCCCGGAACACATAAATCAAACACCCGTATACAATACACACACACCCCGAACCACTTAAATCAAATACCCCCTCTACTTAGACACTTACACCAATAAACCCCAGAAACACTCTACACAAAATAACCCTCTAACTAAACACGTACACAAAACCCTGAAAACAAATACCCTCTGCCACGTCCTGACCAAACTACAATAACAAATAGACCCTTTACTGGTCAGGACATGACAGTCATAGAAGAATGTGATGCTTCAATCTAGAATGATATTATCCCATTTGTTCCCACATCTATCCCAGACATGCCACTTTGCAAATCTTATGCCACTAGTAAGACTAACATGTCATCCATTTTGATAATTTTTTTATTTATTTAAAATGTTTTATTCTTGGTCATAATTGTGACAGAGTGCTCTGCCTATAATAACATGAACAGATATTTACCCCTATGGCAGCCTGTTTTTCCTTTGTTCTTTGTTGGTAGTTGTTTTCCATTTAGTTGTGAGTACCTGACGGAATCGTCTGCTGTCAATTTTTGTTTAATTTGTAGTGTTCATTCTTTTTTCATTAAAATTCAAGATGAACATATTCCACGCTGCACCTTGGTCTACTCATTTTGACAGCTGTGACAGAACTACCCACCACCAAAGGACCAAGCAGCGTGGGCCGATGGACTGGACATGGGAGGACATCCTGGATGGTAAAGGATCCTGGACGTGGGAGGAGATCCAGGCCGGAAGGGATCGCCTCCCATGGGAACAGGTGGAAGCAGCGAGGGAGGTACAGCGACGAGATCAACAGGCAAGGCAGCAACGGAGGCCCGAGAGCCAGTGGCAAAAAAACATTTTTGGGGGGTCACACGGGTAGATTGGCCAAGGCGAGGTTACCCCTCATTCACCAGCACAGCCCAGTTCGTCCTGTGCCAGCACTCCGCCCTTGCCAGGCAAGAGTCGGCATCGAGCCGGGACGAGTTGTGCCAGCCCTGAGCCCCAGACCTTCGGTGCGCCTCCACGGCCCAGTGTTCCCCGTGCGTCTCCCCAGTCTGGTGAGACCAGTCCCAGCTCCCCGGATGAAGCCTCCTCAGCCCGGAGCCTCCAGCGACGGTCCACAGCCCCGAGTCTTCAGCGACGGTCCGCAGCCCAGAGTCTTCAGCGGCGGGCGGCAGTTCAGAGCCTCCGGCGCTGATCCACAGTCTGGTTCCTCCGGTGACACTGAAGCGGGGGGATCGGCGGGCGGTGTGGGGGCTACGCCCCGAACCAGAGCTGCCGCCCATTATAGATGCCCACCCGGACCCTCCCCAATAGGTTCAGGTTTGCGGCCGGGAGTCCGCACCTTCGGGGGGGAGTACTGTCACGCTCTGACCTAGGAGAGCTGTGTTTTCTCTGTTTAGCTAGGCCAGGGTGTGATAGGTGGGTGGGCATTCTATGTTTTATTTTTTATGTTTTGGCCGGGTATGGTTTCCAATCAGAGGCAGGTGTTTATTGTTGTCTCTGATTGGAAGCCATACTTAGGCAGCCTGTTTTTCCTTTGTTCTTTGTGGGTAGTTGTTTTCCGTTTAGTTGTGAGTACCTGATGGAACTGTCTGCTGTCAATTTTTGTTGAATTTGTAGTGTTCATTCTTTTTTCATAAAAATTCAAGATGAACATATTCCACGCTGCACCTTGGTCTACTCATTTCGACAGCTCTGACACCCTATTCCTCAACCACAATATACCTCAGCCCACTTACCCACACACCTAAACTCAATGACCCACACACCCCAGCCCTGTTACCCCCATGCCCTAACCCTAACACCCACATGCCAATACCCTCAAATGTATACAATCAAGTACAGATACAGGCATATCTAAAATAAATAATAAAAATATAATAAATTAGAGGCACTGTATTTTCCCATTAGTCACAAATGTTTGGCAGGTAGCCTAGCACTTAAGAGCATTTGGACAGTAACCGAAACGTCGCTGGTTTGAATCCCTGAGGCAACTAGGAAAATATTTGTTGATATGCCCTTGTGAAAGGCACTTAATTCTAATTGCTTAGGATAAACATATTATTTATTTAACCAGGCAAGTCAGTTAAGAACAAATTGTTATTTACAATGACAGCCAAGGAACAGTAGGTTAACTGCCTTGTTCAGGGGCAGAACGACTGATCTTTACCTTGTCAGCTCGGGGATTTGATTTTGCAACCTTTCGGTTACTGGCCCAACACTCTAACCCCTAGTCTACCTCCCACCTCTACACTCTAACCACTAGGCTACCTGGCACCTCTACACTCTAACCACTAGTCTACCTGCCACCTCTACACTCTAACCACTAGGCTACCTGCCACCTCTACACTCTAACCACTAGGCTACCTGCCACCTCTACACTCTAACCACTAGGCTTCCTGCCACCTATACACTCTAACCACAAGGCTACCTGCCGCCCCTGATGTTACAAACACATTTCATCCAGACACACATTTACACATAAAGAGAAATAAAACCACAAACACATTTCATTTTCAATAGTTGGTTTAGTTCTGTTCTCCCAGATACATGAAAGAAAAGTTCATCATTAATTAGAGCATGGTGACTTACTATGAACTCTGGACTCTGCCATTTTAACTGCAATAAAAAGAGAAAACATTCATATTTACATCATTACCATTCATCAAATTCTCTCTTTTGCTCAATCACACAGATACAAACATCACTTCCTCTTTCTCCAGTCCTCATTGTTTTAAAACAGGACTGGTGTGTCTAGTTTGGAAAGTGAAATATACTGAGATCTCCTCTTACCTTTACTGGTCTTCACGTCCTCCACTTCACATTCAAAATAGTTGATTTAAATCTATAACCACTGTAATAGTCACTATATGTGTATATCTACACGTTTTTACAGAACAATCTACACCTCAGGTCTATACTGAGACACAACTTTCACCTTCACATTTACACAGGTACTTGGAGTAAACTCCTCCCCCCAGCCTCTCTGGTTATTAGAAAACCCAGTCACAAAGTCTAAATTGTCTATAGGCCTATCGTAAAATGTCATGAAAACAGAAATGTACATTTCTGATCTTAATTTAAGTTAAAGGTTAGGCATAAGGTTAGCAGAGTGGTTTAGGGTTAAAATCAGAATTTAAGAATGTAACTCAGTTGGTAGAGCATAGCTTGCAATGCCAGAGTTGTGGTTTCCATTACTAAAAAAGTATGAACATGAATGGACTCACTACAGAGCGTCTGGTAAAAATGGTCAGGGTTTGTGACTTTGTTAACTGGTGACCAACATTAGAGGGATTATGCTGTCATACAGCATGGTGCTGTCTTCTATCATCATATTTTAGTTAATCATCTCTAAAGTTCTAAAAACTGTTTCAATTCAAATCAGAAGACCGATCCAGCCAGCAGATGGTAGTGATGTTCTTTAATTATAGTCATATTATCCTGAGCTGTAAAGATTTAACAGTGCCGATCAATATTAGCTTCTCTTATCTCTTTAGACCCATTCACATGAGTAAATGAGTGAAATTGCTTCCATGACAAGTAGTGTCAATGCTTTTCCATCCCCTCCTAACAAAATAAATGTAGCTGACTGGTGGTCATTTACTGTCTGAGAAGAGAGTATCATTACCACCTGCTGGTCAAAGTTGGGAACTGTGGTGAATTAACAAATCAGAAAGTCAGACATACCATATAGGGGGCTGGGAGTAAAGGCTGAGTTTGGGTTAGGGTGTGCAGGGGACAGGGCTGGGGGTAAAGGCTGAGTTTGGGTTAAAACCATTACAATCTGGGCACTTACAGACAGTATCCATGTAAGCACCTTAAGTTATTCAAGACTTTACTTTTCAAAAAAGGCATCGGAAACCAAACACTGTTTTTGTTCAATTAGCTTTAAATTTAGTCTCAGTTTGGTTATTTTCAGTAAGTTTCTACTGTGACATTCTGCACAATGCTGTGTCATGTGGTTGCTCCCTGGCAACAGTCTTTTGCCCTGTTCATCCTCAAACCCAAACCAGTATGTTCTGACCGAGTTGTAGATGTGCAGTACAGCAGCAATTCACTAGAATAGGTGGCATTTTCTGCAAATTGAATTAAATTTAAATATTATAGATTTATTTTGCCATCTTTTTTATTTTTAGTACAAAATATACAAGTGATACTAGATCTTATGTTTTACAAGTAGATATTTAAAGTTGCATTTGATTTCAACTGTTTGTTTTTAAGTTAATTGCCTGAATTACCACTAGCCATGTTTGTCTACAGCTGATCTGTCGTTCTCTATCTAGACAATATTACCATGTTGTCTTAGAAGGTTACTGGTGATCTGTCGTTCTCTATCTAGACAATATTACCATGTCATCTTAGAAGGTTACTGGTGATCTGTCGTTCTCTATCTAGACAATATTACCATGTCATCTTAGAAGGTTACTGGTGATCTGTCGTTCTCTATCTTGACAATATTACCATGTCATCTTAGAATGTTACTGGTGATTTGTCATTAACTTTTTCTCATTGAGCCCCATTCAGTGAAACCGTTCATTCAGCCTCATTTACTGCCTTTTAATAAAACACAGCTGATATGGCTGACTTGCTTAAACAAATGTGGTTTCTACTGACAATTGAGATGTACACACTATGGCATAAGGGGACGACAAGCAGATAAGAGGCAATCCGTAATTTAGATGAAGACATTAATGAGCGAGCTAGGAAGGACGTAGTCAATATATAAAATGGCGCCGATAGAGAGGACAGCCGTGCTTCTAACCCCGAGGTAACTTTACAGTGTTATTTCTTACATTGTTAGCCCAGACATTTTAGTGTGTTATTACATTCAGCCAGGAAGAAGAAGAGCGGGAGTGAATGTTTCATGATTAACTACACATGGTGTAATTGTGAAAACATAAAGGAACTCAAGTCCTTTACTTCACCCAACTTAGAATAAATACCTCACAATCAAATGCCGACCGTATTACCTCCCAAGATAATTATCTTCAGTTATAGTCACAGCCGTGTATATTCCCCTGTTACACCTGTTCAGTGTTCATTTACAGGTGATTAGAATGCTTGTTATGGTCATTTTTACATGCCTTCATTACACCTGTCCAGTGTGCCTTTACAGGGGATATTAATGCTCTAACTCAGACTGTCTAGAGTCTCGCTCCACGGACTGGGTGGACCGATCCCTGGGAACGGGGGCCAATCCAGCCAGCTGCCTTCCCTGGGGATATGGGGGGAGGGGCCGAAGAGGGCTGAGGCTGACCCAGGGAGGGGGGCCGTCCCCCAGAGAAGGGCTCCACCCCCGCCCACGGCAACCAGGGGGCGCCAATACATCCACCCAGCTCCCTTCCCCAGGGATATGGGGGGAGAGGGCCAGAGATCTGAGGCCGACCCAGGGAGGGGGGCCGACGCCCACCCAGGGCCACCAGAGGGCACCACTACAACCACCTAGCTCACTACAGAGGGCCAGAGAGGGATGGGGCCTACCCAGGGAGAGGGGGGCCAACACCCGGAGAGGGGGGCCGACCCCCACCCACGGCCAACAGGGGGTGCCACTACATCCAGCCAGCTGTCTTCCCCAGGGATACGGGGGAGATGGCCAGAGAGGGCTGAGGCCGACCCAGGGAGGGTGACGGACTCTTCACCAGGAAGAGAGTAGGGAGACAGCCAGAGAGGAATGGACAAGCCCAGGGAGGGGGGGCCGACCACCAGAGAGAGGGCCCTGCCCGTAGCCACCAGGGAGTGCTACTAAATTCACCCAGAGAGGCCTGGGGCCGAGCCAGAGCCGATCCCCGGACAGGAGGTCCGACCCCCGTCGTAGCCACTTCATCCAGTCAGCTCCCTGTTCCAGTTATAGAGAGAAGTAGTAATGATTCGTTGGTCAGCCTATGGACATCCCAATGCTGCCCTTTCTGTCTCATCAAAATACCCCAAAATGCATACAGGTATGACCTTTGACCCCCCCCCCCCCCCCCCCCCCCAAGGTGGACCCATGGAGATGTCATTAACATTACAATGATGTAATACTTAATTTCATATTTTATACCTTATTTCATACCTCGAGGTAATAACATATCAATTGCCTGAAAATAAAAACTGAAATATTTACACAAGAAACAAAAGAATAACAATTTTAAACTAAAAGACTAAAAAGCACGCAAAGGAAAAGCAAAGCTAAAAAGGTGTGTTTTAAGATCCCTTTTAAATATGTCCACAGTTTCAGACCTCCTCAGGTTCTCTGGCAGGCTATTCCAGAGGCTGGGGGCATAATAACTAAAGGCTGCCTCTCCATGCCTCTTGGTCCTAGGCTTCAGGATAGTTAAAAGGCCAGTTTCAGACCTCCTCAGGTTCTCTGGCAGGCTATTCCAGAGGCTGGGGGCATAATAACTAAAGGCTGCATCTCCATGCCTCTTGGTCCTAGGCTTCAGGATAGTTAAAAGGCCAGTTTCAGACCTCCTCAGGTTCTCTGGCAGGCTATTCCAGAGGCTGGGGGCATAATAACTAAAGGCTGCCTCTCCATAGGGAACGGATGTGGCCACTATGCAGAGTCTCCCTGTCAGGACTTTAGTAAGCCGTGGGTAGACAGAGGCCTTGTTCTTCCACCAGCTCAGAGGATCTGCAGATCGTTGGAGGAGGGGCTCCTCCAAATAAGATCGGACCTCCATTATGGCATCTGCTGAGGGATTCCTTCATGCTGCAGCCCCAGTTGCTCTCTCCTTCTAAACAGCGCGATTTTGAAAAACCTTTGCAAAAAGGGTGAAGTCTACAAAACTTAGTCCGCTCTGTTCATAACAGATTCTAGTTTTGGGAACAAAAAAATTGTATTGCGATAAATAGTTTAATCGATGAGAAAATGTGCAGAATGTCGGCCAGAATCCGTGTCGTTCCATCTTGTTCCTCTGACTAACATATCTGGTAGTGAGTGGAAACGCCAAGCGGAGGCTTCACATTATACATCCAGTGAAATGTCTGTCTCATTCATTGTTCTATTTGTGGCACAATTCACTTCTTATTCTTCTGTGATCTCATGGTGGTCGTATTGATAACCTTACCAATAAAAGCTATGAAGTCAACTTTATTCATTATCAAAGTGTCCTTTGACGCTGCACATTAATGAGACCAGATTTCTGAACAGGCTTCTAAACAATGACAAGGCTGTTGTGTCTAGTTTGGAAAGTGAAATATACTGAGATCTCCTCTTACCTTTACTGGTCTTCACGTCCTCCACTTCACATTCAAAATAGTTGATTTAAATCTATAACCACTCTAATAGTCACTATCTGTGCATATCTACACGTTTTTACAGAACAATCTACACCTCAGGCCTAAACTGAGACACAACTTTCACTTTCACCTTTGCACAGGTATTTGGAGTAAACTCCTCCCCCCAGCCTCTCCGGTTATTAGAAAACCCAGTCACAAAGACTAAATTGTCTATAGGACTATCGTAAAATGTCATGGAAACAGAAATATACATATCTGATCTTAATTTAGGTTTAAGGTTAGGAATAAGGTTAGCAGTGTGTAGAATAGGGTTCAAATCAAAAGACCGATCCAGCCAGCAGATGGTAGTGATGTTCTTTAATTATAGTCATATTATCCTGAGCTGTAAAGATTTAACAGTGCCTATCAATATTAGTTTCTCTTATCTCTTTGGACCCATTCACATGAGTAAATGAGTGAAATTGCTTCCATGACAAATAGTCTCAATGCTTTTCCATCCCCTCCAAACAAAATAAATGTAGCTGACTGGTGGTCATTTACTGTCTGAGAAGAGAGTATCATTACCACCTGCTGGTCAATGTTGGGAACTGTGGTGAATTTACAAATCAGAAAGTCAGACATGTGATTTAGGGGTCTGTTGTGGTGGGCAGTCCGGCTCTTTTTGGCTCCCAAACGGCTCTTTAAAAAATATATGTTTTGTATTTTTTCAAGTCAAACAGTTTGCGATAGTTTGACTATGATTGGTGTTAAAACAATTCTAATTCAATTATTAAATGAAATACTCTACCTTAACCACAATGTATTTAAAAATGCATTGGTTTGTTATGAAAAATAATGCTATTAAACATTTGCATTTAAAGTATAACTTTTAATGTATATAAACAAAGTGCATATAAATGTAACAACTCAAAACGAATACAATCTGAACAACATAACAATAGAATATTGCACCAAATCAAAGAAAAACAAATAACAATGTGCAAAACTGCAGCATCCCACTTAAAACATTAAACTGGTCCCTCTTTTCTCTCTCTTCTTTATTACCATGTTATAACCAGCAGCACACAGCAATGCTTTTATGAGAGGTTTACATTCAGAAATGTAAGCTGCCTCACTTTAGAGGGGCTGATGTGGTTTCTTCTTCTTCTATGATATCATGGCGGTCCGTAAACATTAGTTTCAGTGCATGCCGTCAGCTACTGTGCTAGAAAGTACTATCAATCTTCTTTTTTTACCGTTATTTTACCAGGTAAGTTGACACAAAACACGTTCTCATTTACAGCAACAACCTGGGGAATAGTTACAGCGGAGAGGAGGGGGATGAATGAGCCAATTGGAAGCTGGGGATGATTAGGTGACCATGATGGTATGAGGGACAGATTGGGAATTTAGCCAAGACACCGGGGTTAACACCCCTACTCTTACAATAAGTGCCATGGGATCTTTAACGACCTCAGAGTGTCAGGACACCCGTTTAACATCCCATCCAAAAGACAACACTCAACACAGTGTCCCCAATCACTGCCCTGGGGTATTTTTTTAGACCAGAGGAAAGAGTGCCTCCTACTGGCCCTCCAACACCATTTCCAGCAGCATCTGGTCTCTGGTCTCCCATCCAGGGACTGACCAGGACCAACCCTGCTTAGCTTCAGAAGCAAGCCAGCAGTGGGATGCAGGGTGGAATGATATGGGTGATATGGGGGGTGTGATATGGGTGGTATGATATGGGTGGTATGATATGGGTGGTATGATATGGGTGGTATGGGTGGTATGATATGGGTGGTATGGGTGGTATGATATGGGTGGTATGGGTAGTATGATATGGGTGGTATGATATGGGTGGTATGATATGGGTGGTATGGGTGGTATGAAATGCCCAAATCTGTATCATCATGAAAATAAAATAAAAACCAAATAAATCCCTACTAACTTCTACCACAGCCTCCCCTCCCCCTAAAACGCCTCCCCAACCACCCTCCCCCATTCAACTTGATGGATCTATATCATGTTTAAACACTCCACCCTGAGGATTGTTCAGCATGTCAACAACCACTTCAACAGTAACATCTGTTACTGCACAATAACCTTCAACCTGGCATTTCTGCTTTCCACAAACCCGAGTCGTATTGATAACCTTACCAATAAAAGCTATGAAGTCAACTTTATTCATTATCAAAGTGTCCTTTGACGCTGAACATTCATGAGCACCGGATTTCTGAACAGGCTTCTAAACCCTGACAGGACCAGCTGAAACACCGGCCCCGGGCCTCCTGAGTGGCGCAGTGGTCTAACGCACTACATCACAGTGTTCTAAGGCACTACATCACAGTGTTCTAAGACACTACATCACAGTGGTCTAAGACACTACATCACAGTGGTCTAAGGCACTACATCACAGTGTTCTAAGGCACTACATCACAGTGGTCTAAGCCACTACATCACGGTGCTCTAAGCCACTACATCACAGTGGTCTAAGGCACTACATCACAGTGTTCTAAGGCACTACATCACAGTGGTCTAAGGCACTACATCACAGTGGTCTAAGGCACTACATCACAGTGGTCTAAGGCACTACATCACAGTGTTCTAAGGCACTACATCACAGTGTTCTAAGTCACTACATCACAGTAGTCTAAGGCACTACATCACAGTGCTAGTTGTGCCACTCTGGGTTCGAGTCCAGGCTCTGTCTTAGCCTGCCACGACCGGGAGACCCATGGGGCGGCATACAATTGGTCCAGGGTCGTCCGGGTTAGTGGAGGGTTTGGCCAGCAGGGATTTCCTTGTCTCATCGCGCGCTAGTGACTCCTGTGGCAGGCCCGGGCGTGGTGCACGCTGACACGGTTGCCAGGTGTACGGTGTTTCCTCCGACACATTTGTGTGGCTGGCTTCCGGGTTAAGAGGGCATTGTGTCAAGAAGCAGTGCGGCTTGGTTGGGTTCTGTTTCGGAGGATGCACGGCTCTCGACCTTCACCTCTCCCGAGTCCGTACGGGAGTTGCAGCGATGAGACAAGACTGTAACTACCAATTGGACACCACGAAATTGGGGAGAATTAAAAAAAAAAAGTAACACCAGCCCGACTGTAGGTTCATTTACTACAGGAGCAGCCATGGAAGCTCCATCAGTCTGACAGTAGGTTCATTTACTACAGGAACAGCTATGGAAGCTCCATCAGTGTGACAGTAGGTTAATTTACTACAGGAGGAGCCATGGAAGCTCCATCAGTCTGACAGTAGGTTAATTTACTACAGGAGCAGCCATGGAAGCTCCATCAGTCTGACAGTAGGTTCATTTACTAAAGGAGCAGCCATGGAAGCTCCATCAGTCTGACAGTAGGTTCATTTACTGCAGGAGCAGCCATGGAAGCTCCATCAGTCTGACAGTAGGTTCATTTACTACAGGAGCAGCCATGGAAGCTCCATCAGTCTGACAGTAGGTTCATTTACTACAGGAGCAGCCATGGAAGCTCCATCAGTCTGACAGTAGGTTCATTTACTACAGGAGCAGCCATGGAAGCTCCATCAGTCTGACAGTAGGTTCATTTACTACAGGAGGAGCCATGGAAGCTCCATCAGTCTGACAGTAGGTTCATTTACTACAGGAGCAGGCATGGAAGCTCCATCAGTCTGACAGTAGGTTCATTTACTGCAGGAGCAGCCATGGAAGCTCCATCAGTCTGACAGTAGGTTCATTTACTACAGGAGCAGCCATGGAAGCTCCATCAGTCTAACAGTAGGTTCATTTACTACAGGAGCAGCCATGGAAGCTCCATCAGTCTGACAGTAGGTTAATTTACTGCAGGAGCAGCCATGGAAGCTCCATCAGTCTGACAGTAGGTTCATTTACTACAGGAGCAGCCATGGAAGCTCCATCAGTCTAACAGTAGGTTCATTTACTACAGGAGCAGCCATGGAAGCTCCATCAGTCTGACAGTAGGTTCATTTACTACAGGAGCAGCCATGGAAGCTCCATCAGTCTGACAGTAGGTTCATTTACTACAGGAGCAGCCATGGAAGCTCCATCAGTCTGACAGTAGGTTCATTTACTACAGGAGCAGCCATGGAAGCTCCATCAGTCCACACTGCAATTCCACCAATCTCTTTTACAGCCTATGGGACATATGGGACATCATGACTAATTCTATATCTCATAGCCTCTCTAGCCTCTCCCTGTACCTGGCATCCACCAAATGCTGCATTATGCCCCCCCCCCCCCCTCCCCAGCCTATCTGTGCTTTTTCAGGCAAAACCTTCTCAAACCTCAGCATCACTGATAGGCTTTCACTTCTTCGATCCTCTTTCCTGCTGATCAACCTTTTGGCCTCAGTCACTCTGCCTCCCTTCACATGTTCATTAATATCAGCTGTGGACATAGATATAGGGACACCAGTGATGACTCCCCTCAACCGAGCATAAACACCAGGGACATGGCTTTTAATCTTCTTTCCATTAAGCTTCTCCATTTTCAGAATCTTCTCTTGCTGAGCCTGGCTACCACAAAATATGAACATTCGCTAAAAGTCACACTCAAAATCTCTCAAGTTTAATTTGCGCGCACCACGCTGGCCTGCTGCTCGCGGCACCATCCTCTGCTCGATTTACCACAGTTCTTCTCTCTCCACTCAAGTGTTTGCTAGTGCAATGATGTTTCATCTTGCTCGTGGGCGCAATCTTGCGCCAGGTTGCCTCTTGAACTGGAATTGACACCACAGATCAGCCTCACCATCACTAATACCTCACCACAGATCAGCCTCACCATCACTAATACGACACCACAGATCAGCCTCACCATCACTAATACCACACCACAGATCAGCCTCACCATCACCAGTACCACACCACAGATCAGCCTCACCATCACTAATACCACACCACAGATCAGCCTCACCATCACTAATACCACACCACAGATCAGCCTCACCATCACTAATACCACACCACAGATCAGCCTCACCATCACTAATACCACACCACAAAATGCACTTCAGTTTGGTTTCAAAGTCATACTGATGGTCACATAAAAAAATGCATTTGCTCAACTCATCAAACATGACAGACGCAGTGCCCAGGATAGTGATATTAGTAGGTTAACTGAAAAGGCCTGCTGCCTCTGGTCTGCAGCCATTCAACACACACATCATTTCCACTCTGAACTTCCTCTTGTCATTATGGGCGGCCTAGAGGTTAAGACTGTTGGGCCAGTGAGTGTAAAGGTCTCTGGTTCGAATCCCCGAGCAGACTAGGTGAAAAATCTTTCGATATGCCATTGAGCAAAGCACTTAACCCTAATCTGCTCCTGTAAGTCCCTCTGGATAAAAATGTCTGCTAAATGACTAAGCTGTAACTATATAGGCCTAACAAACCAGGCAGAAGCATGCCAACATATAAATGTCAAAGTGCGGTGAACTTGTTGGTTCTGGTATGTCTAACTTGTCCCACCTAGCTATCTTCAGATAAACACACTAACTGTATGTCGCTCTGGATAAGAGCGTCTGCTAACAGTCCTTTCGTGTGGGAGCCGGCAGCAGGAAACCGTATGAAACAGATGAGGTTAGGTTCACACTCATCATTTCCAATGGAAACTACTGGGACCAACATGCATGATAGTTACAGTATGAGCTGCAATAGTTTCCACTGAATGAAACAGTGTGATTCTCATAGTTAGTGTTATAATGTCTATATAACAGTTAGTGTTATAATGTCTATATAACAGTTAGTGTTATAATGTCTATATAACAGTTAGTGTTATAATGTCTATATAACAGTTAGTGTTATAATGTCTATATAACAGTTAGTGTTATAATGTCTCTATAACAGTGTTATAATGTCTATATAACAGTTAGTGTTATAATGTCTATATAACAGTTAGTGTTATAATGTCTCTATAACAGTTAGTGTTATAATGTCTATATAACAGTTAGTGTTATAATGTCTATATAACAGTGTTATAATGTCTATATAACAGTTAGTGTTATAATGTCTATATAACAGTTAGTGTTATAATGTCTATATAACAGTTAGTGTTATAATGTCTATATAACAGTTAGTGTTATAATGTCTATATAACAGTTAGTACTCAGACTTGATTGAACTAATCAACTCCTCATCAACCCTTTGATTTGAATCAGGTTTGTTAGTGCTCCCCTTTGGGTCTCCAGAACCAGGATTGGGAGACACTGGTCTTAACACCCAGAGGTCAGTTCATTCAGAACAAAACCGTTGCAAACAGTTTGTAACGGAAACCATTAACTTTGAACGAAAACATGCTTTTCAATAAAAATTATAGTTTCTTTTGGACAAATTCATGTTGGTCCCTCCCCTTTTCCTTCTGTTTGCTTCTGCTGGTTTCCGTGTGGGTTTGAGTGGTAGTGAATTATACCCCAGGTTACCACTGACCCACCATGCTCATCATACTAATACACCCCAGGTTACCACTGACCCACCATGCTCATCATACTAATACACCCCAGGTTACCACTGACCCACCATGCTCATCATACTCATACACCCCAGGTTACCACTGACCCACCATGCTCATCATACTAATACACCCCAGGTCTCCACTGACCCACCATGCTCATCATACTAATACACCCCAGGTTACCACTGACCCACCATGCTCATCATACTAATACACCCCAGGTTTCCACTGACCCACCATGCTCATCATACTAATACACCCCAGGTTACCACTGACCCACCATGCTCATCATACTAATACACTCCAGGTCTCCACTGACCCACCATGCTCATCATACTAATACACTCCAGGTTTCCACTGACCCACCATGCTCATCATACTAATACACCCCAGGTCTCCACTGACCCACCATGCTCATCATACTAATACACCCCAGGTCTCCACTGACCCACCATGCTCATCATACTAATACACCCCAGGTTACCACTGACCCACCATGCTCATCATACTAATACACCCCAGGTTACCACTGACCCACCATGCTCATCATACTAATACACCTCAGGTTACCACTGACCCACCATGCTCATCATACTAATACACCCCAGGTTACCACTGACCCACCATGCTCATCATACTAATACACCTCAGGTTACCACTGACCCACTATGCTCATCATACTAATACACCCCAGGTTTCCACTGACCCACCATGCTCATCATACTAATACACTCCAGGTTACCACTGACCCACCATGCTCATCATACTAATACACCCCAGGTTACCACTGACCCACCATGCTCATCATACTAATACACCCCAGGTTACCACTGACCCACCATGCTCATCATACTAATACACCCCAGGTTACCACTGACCCACCATGCTCATCATACTAATACACTCCAGGTTACCACTGACCCACCATGCTCATCATACTAATACACCCCAGGTTACCACTGACCCACCATGCTCATCATACTAATACACCCCAGGTTTCCACTGACCCACCATGCTCATCATACTAATACACCCCAGGTCTCCACTGACCCACCATGCTCATCATACTAATACACCCCAGGTTACCACTGACCCACCATGCTCATCATACTAATACACTCCAGGTTACCACTGACCCACCATGCTCATCATACTAATACACTCCAGGTTACCACTGACCCACCATGCTCATCATACTAATACACTCCAGGTTACCACTGACCCACCATGCTCATCATATTAATACACCCCAGGTTTCCACTGACCCACCATGCTCATCATACTAATACACCCCAGGTTACCACTGACCCACCATGCTCATCATACTAATACACCCCAGGTTACCACTGACCCACCATGCTCATCATACTAATACACCCCAGGTCTCCACTGACCCACCATGCTCATCATACTAATACACCCCAGGTTACCACTGACCCACCATGCTCATCATACTAACACACCCCAGGTTTCCACTGACCCACCATGCTCATCATACTAATACACCCCAGGTCTCCACTGACCCACCATGCTCATCATACTAACACACCCCAGGTTTCCACTGACCCACCATGCTCATCATACTAATACACCCCAGGTCTCCACTGACCCACCATGCTCATCATACTAATACACCCCAGGTCTCCACTGACCCACCATGCTCATCATACTAATACACCCCAGGTCTCCACTGACCCACCATGCTCATCATACTAATACACCCCAGGTTACCACTGACCCACCATGCTCATCATACTAACACACCCCAGGTTACCACTGACCCACCATGCTCATCATACTAATACACCCCAGGTTACCACTGACCCACCATGCTCATCATACTAATACACCCCAGGTTACCACTGACCCACCATGCTCATCATACTAATACACCCCAGGTTACCACTGACCCACCATGCTCATCATACTAACACACCCCAGGTTACCACTGACCCACCATGCTCATCATACTAATACACCCCAGGTTACCACTTACCCACCATGCTCATCATACTAATACACCCCAGGTTACCACTGACCCACCATGCTCATCATACTCAGATCATAGAAGGTGGCACATACATGGGCTGGCTGCATGTTGTTTACCCACACGGTGTTCAGTTTCATTATATTGGCTAACTTTCTATTCTGGTTCAGAGGTTTGGGAAAGTCAAATCCAGAAAGTGAAATGCTGTGCTTTCTTCCTCCTTTGGTCGATGTGGAGTTTTTTGGTTCTGCAAAACCATAAAAACCTGTAATATAATGATGGTACTGATATAATAGGCATCCTGTCTACTAGACTCACTGTCAGTCTGGGACTATTAAAGTATGGTAATATAGTAATACTAACACAGCTAATATTGAATTATTACTTTGTTATAAACTTGTATTAGCCTTAATATAATCGTATTTTATCTGACCATAATAGCCTTTATTATAAGACATATGTTATTCAACCCATGTTATTCTACCCATGTTATTCTACCCATGTTATTCTACCCATGTTATTCTACCCATGTTATTCTACCCATGTTATTCTACCCATGTTATTCTACCCATGTTATTCAACCCATGTTATTCTACCCATGTTATTCTACCCATGTTATTCAACCCATGTTATTCTACCCATGTTATTCTACCCATGTTATTCAACCCATGTTATTCTACCCATGTTATTCTACCCATGTTATTCTACCCATGTTAGTCTACCCATGTTATTCTACCCATGTTATTCTACCCATGTTATTCTACCCATGTTATTCTACCCATGACTGTACGTTTGTTTATTGTGTAACTCTGTGTTGTTGTTTTTGTCGCACTGCTTTGCTTTATCTTGGCCAGGTCACAGTTGTAAATGAGAACTGGTCTAACTGGTTAAATACAGGTTAAATAATGATTTAAATTATTTTCCAAATGCCTTAATATGTCTGTTATTTAGTCAGGATTTAGTCAGGATACAGACCTCGTTCTGCCCCTGAACAAGGCAGCTAACCCACTGTTCCTAGGTCGTCATTATAAATAAGAATTTGTTCTTAACTGGTCTACCTGGTTAAATAAAGGTTCAATTAAAATTAAATTAAAATCTAAAAGGATTGTTATTAGATGATAATAATAAGAGATACATACTTACCACAAACAAGTCTTACGAAATTTGAAACATCATGCTATTTATGATGAATGGGAATTCCAAGGAGACTAATTAATTCAGTGTTTTTTTCTTCCTGCCACTAATTCTGCTTTTTTGAAAATGGACTACTGGAAGTCGTTGTTCTCCCTGCTAAATTTAGGCCTAGTTGAATGCACTAAAACCTTGCTCACACTGCAGGCCTTAATGCTCACATCAGTTATGTTTTTCAAGTCCGTTTTGGAATTTCTCACTGTCCAAACAGCAAGTTACAAGTGACCACATCGGATTTGTAAGTGTTCAGACAGCATTCATTTGATGACATGACTAGTTGTCATAGTAACGATGGGTTTGTGTTCAGACAGCATTCATTTGCTGACATGGCTAGTTGTCATAGTAACGATGGGTTTGTGTTCAGACAGCATTCATTTGATAACATGGCTAGTTTTCATGGTAACGATGGGTGTGTGTTCAGACAGCATTCATTTGATGACATGGCTAGTTGTCATAGTAACGATGGGTTTGTGTTCAGGCAGCATTCATTTGATGACATGTCTAGTTGTCATAGTAACGATGGGTGTGTGTTCAGACAGCAATCATTTGATGACATGGCTAGTTGTCCTAGTAACGATGGGTGTGTGTTCAGACAGCATTCATTTGATGACATGGCTAGTTGTCACACTAACAATGGGTGTATGTGCGGTGGTGTAGGCTGATTGGTGCTCCTGCTTCCTATCACTCAGAAGTTACGTAGCAAGCTAAGATGACAACAATACCTGCCAGGGATGTTTCCCACATACTTTGAATGTTCAAAATCATAGTGTCAGAACACCTTTAAATTCTCAAAGGACAAGTTGATTTAACTTTCAAAACAAGTTATTTTTCTAGCCACAGCAGTCAACTAGCTAGCCACAGCAGTCAACTAGCTAGCCACAGCAGTCAACTAGCTAGTCACAGCAGTCAACTAGCTAGCCACAGCAGTCAACTAGCTAGCCAGAGCAGACAAATAGCTAGCCACAACAATCAACTAGCCAGCCACAGCAGTCAGCTAGCTAGCCACAGCAGTCAACTAGCTAGCCACAGCAGTCAGCTGGCTAGCCACAGCAGTCAACTAGCTAGCCTCAGCAGTCAACTAGCCAGCCACAGCAGTCAACTAGCTAGCTGTTTACCTTAGTGTCTACAATTTATCTTCTGAAAAATGTGATTTTTAAAAACTAACCCGAAGACCAAAAAGATTTGTCCTGGGGCCCTTGTTATGTTCTTTTTTTTGTCCACAAAGTCATAAACTCTGTGTATTTCTACAATTTATCTTCTGAAAAATGTTTATTTTTATTTTTAAACTAACCCTAACCTTAACCCGAACCTTAATTGAAGACCAAAAAGCTCATTTTTGTTTTGTCCTGGTGTCACGTCCTGACCAGTAATAGGGGTTATTTGTTATTATAGTTTGGTCAGGACGTGGCAGGGGGTGTTTGTTTCATGTGGTTTGGGCTATGTATTTAGGTAGAGGGGTATTTGTTTTATATGGTTCGGGGTGTGTGTGTGTATGTAGAGGGGTGTTGGATTTATGTGTTTGGTTTATGTTCTTGTTTTGTATTCTAGGGTTTCTATGTTGTGTATTTCTTTGTTGGCCTGGTGTGGCTCTCAATCAGGAACAGCTGTACATCGTTGTTTCTGATTGAGAGTCATACTTAGGGAGCCTGTTTTCCACCTGTCCCTTTGTGGGAGATTGTTTTTGCACTGCTGTGCATAGCCTGCCGTACTGTCGTGCTTTGTTTCTTGTTTATTTTTCGTGTTCACATATAAATAAAATAATGATGAGCACGCAACCCACTGCACCTTGGTCTTTAACCTATGACACCTGGGGCTCTTGTTACAGTCAACGGCATCATCAACTTTGCCAAGAACCAGACCATTTCAGCCAAAAACCTGGTTGCCTTCTCCAGGAGTCTGAAACTTGGCCACAAGTGGATCTTCCAGTAAGACAATAACCCCAAGCACAAATCAAAATCAGCAAAGAAATTGTTAATTGACCACAAAATGAACAGTTTGTAAAGGTCATCTCAGTCTCCGGACTTGAACCCCATTGAAAACCTGTGGTTTGAAGAGGACAGTCCATGAGCGCAGACAAGAGATATCAAGGATCTGGAAAGACTCTGTTATAGAGGAATGGTCTAAGATCCCTCCTGATGTGTTCTTCATTCTCATAACCTAACGTAGCAGGACTAAGATCCCTCCTGATGTGTTCTTCATTCTCATAACCTAACGTAGCAGGTCTAAGATCCCTCCTGATGTGTTCTTCATTCTCATAACCTAACGTATCAGGTCTAAGATCCCTCCTGATGTGTTCTTCATTCTCATAACCTAACGTAGCAGGTCTAAGATCCCTCCTGATGTGTTCTTCATTCTCATAACCTAACGTAACAGGTCTAAGATCCCTCCTGATGTGTTCTTCATTCTCATAACCTAACGTAACAGGTCTAAGATCCCTCCTGATGTGTTCTTCATTCTCATAACCTAACGTAGCAGGTCTAAGATCCCTCCTGATGTGTTCTTCATTCTCATAACCTAACGTAGCAGGTGTAAAAGAAGATCCTATAAAACATAGTAGATGTAACGCCCTGGCCATAGAGAGGGGTTTTTGTTCTTTATTTTGGTTAGGCCAGGGTGTTACATTGGGTGGGCGTTCTATGTTCCTTTTTCTATGCTTTTGTATTTCTTTGTTTTGGGCCGTGTGTGGCTCCCAATTAGGCATAGCTGAAGCTCGTTGTTGCTGATTGGGAGTCACACATAAGGAGCATGTTTTGCCTTTGGGTTTTGTGGGTAATTATTTCTGTTTAGTGTTTGCACCTGACAGGACTGTTTGGCTGTCAGTTTTCTTGTTTTGTTTGTATGGTGTTCTTTCTTTATTAAATATTCAATGATGAACACTAACTCCGCTGCACATTGGTCTCTCTCTCACGACAGCCCTTACAGTAGAAAAAGGCTCAGTGGCCATTATCCTCTCTAGGTGAGGTATTGAAAACAGCAGTGCCATTTTAACCCCTATCTTTTTGAGAGAGAAAAAAAAATATGACTTGTGGAACAAAATCACTTTCACTGAGCAATTGTATTAGTATAAATAACATAATTTCCCCTTTTTTTGTTGCATACAATATAGCTCAGTGTTTGTATTATTGATTTTATACAGTCTTTTTTGTTCATCTTTATCAAGGTCAATTATGGACCTGTCTGTATGTCTACGAGAAATTCCGTTTTTAAACGCTATCCAATCTGAACCACTGAGTTTCTACTTGTTCAACCCAGCATTTACCATGTTTTGACTAGATTGCTGAAGTATTATTTGATTTTATTATCATTAAAATCCTCTTTACAATCGTAACAAGACAGATTCTCAATATGGCAGGTTTAATTTCAATAGAATTAATCACTTGGCTTTAAATTAAGTATAAAGTTAAAATAGTGAATATATATAGACATTTTTATATACTCCAAAAGTCTGATCATCATTTTGTGTGAAGATGAGGGATTCCCCCACACTTCCTATTTTGCAGCAATATAAACCCAGAGACAACATCATTCAGTTTCAGTAGACACCAGCCAACCACAGCCAACACAGACTCAAGATGCCTTTCAAGCCACACTACCTGTTGGTCTCCCTGACTCTCTGCTGGGTCGTGGCTCTTCAAGGTGAGATATTGCATCTTTATCTATATATATATGAATCTGTTCAACTTGACTCTTGAACTATCGACAAACCAAACCTATTATCTTTTTTTTTTTTTACAATTGAATTCCAATGATCACAATCAATCCATTGCAATTTTAAGTGTCTCAGAGTAGGGTCTGTATTCAATCCGTATGGCAGAAGTTCTGCTTTGCAGCGTGAGTGAAATTTAAAGGCAATGTTCCTTAGCGGAAACTGCATTCACGGTAAACGCTGCATGTCGTCTCAATCAGATATTACCGTTACATTGCTATCACGCAATCACTGTCTTTTTACTGGTGTTTTTATTTCTTTACTTACCTATTGTTCACCTAATACCTTTTATGCACTATTGGTTAGAGCCTGTAAGTAAGCATTTCACTGTAAGGTAATCTACCCGTTGTATTTGGCGCACGAGACAAATAAACTTTGATTTGATTTGATCTGTAACGCTTCAGCGATGATACAGACTGAATAGAGCCCTAAGAGTGCTGATCTACAATCAGTTTTGTCTTTGTAACATTCACATGTTTCAAAGTGCAACTTTTAGTGATGATTGAAAAGGTTTTAACCCTATCCCTTAAACCTTAACCTTTAACCCCAAATCCGAACAATACTATATTGTTATTGTATGTAATATTCACAGTCTTCATCCCTGCAGCATTCCCCATGAACGGCTGTGCTGCATGTCAGAAGTGTCGCTGCATCCGAACGTCCTCTGCTTTCATCTCTCCTAGGCTGTTCCACAGGATAGAGATCCTACCTCCAGGTGCCCACTGTCGTCAAACAGAGATCATGTGAGTCAACTAACACCACCTAACAACCAGTCAACAACACTTTCACAGTCAAAAAGCAAGCCAAAATCTATTTCTGAAATATATATATATTTTTAAACATGACTTAAAAAAAAGTGACATTAACCTAATAAAAACTGTTCTGTATGAATGAGGTTTGTACAGTAGCCCTAATACATTACCTGGTCTGCCTAATACATGACCACAGCATTCCTAATACATTATCACAGTAGCCCTAATACATTACCTGGTCTGCCTAATACATTATCACAGTATGCATAATACATGATCACAGTATGCCTAATACATTATCACAGTATGCCTAATACATTATCACCGCATTCCTAATACATGATCACAGCATGCCTAATACATGATCACAGTATGCCTAATACATTATCACAGCATGCCTAATACATTATCACAGTTTGCCTAATACATTATCTGGTCTGCCTAATACATTATCACAGTATGCCTAATACATTATCACAGTATGCATAATACATGATCACAGTATGCCTAATACATTATCACAGTATGCCTAATACATTATCACCGCATTCCTAATACATGATCACAGCATGCCTAATACATGATCACAGTATGCCTAATACATTATCACAGCATGCCTAATACATTATCACAGTTTGCCTAATACATTATCACATTCTATTGGCTACACTCTTAGAAATAAGGTGCTATTTAGATCCCATAGTAGAACCCTTTGAATAACCCTTTTTGGGTTCCAAAAACCCTTTCCACAGAGGGTTCTACATGGAACTCAAAAGGGTTCTATCTGAATCTAAGAGTTCGGCCTGGAACCAAAAAGTGTTCTCCTATGGGGACAGCTGAAGAACTCTTTTGGAACCCTTTTTTCTACTTGTGTATATGCCTGTCCTGCCAATATTGTTATTCTCAGACAATATTATATTTCAAAACTCGAGCTTTGATAACAAAATAGATCAGTTGGTGTATCACTTGCGAGGCACAGCTGAGCATAAATTGAAATAATTGGCTTTAATTTTACTGGACTGATGGTATCTGCATCTGTCATGGTGCTTTCAAGAAAACTGAGAACTCTGGGAAAAAGAACTAGGTCAAATCATGAAGTCAGTGAACTTCAGGTCGGAAAGATGGAGTTCTAGAAAGATGCCCCAGTTACCGACTTGGAATTTAGAGTCGGATGACCGTTCAAAAGATTTTTCCTAATCGGATCTCGTTTTTTTCAGTATCCAGTTGTCTTGAACACAATGAAGTCGGAAGTCTGAGATTTCAGAGTTCCCAGTAGTTTTGAACACCGCATTAGTCTCAGCGGAGGGAGGGAGAGAACAGCAGAGGGTCCGCCTCACACGGTCCTGCTCTCTCCTTCCTTTCCTCCGGTGAGACTGACCAGAGAGAGGGGACAACGTCTTCCACCTGATGGATAAAGTCGAGTCACACCGCATCTGCCTCATGCACAAATTCATGTTGTTCCTATGACCAGAGAAAGTTAAATATCCCTCCCTATTAAAATAGACAGGACGAGCTGCTACTACTAATAAAAACACAGCGCTACTTGGCTACTCATTCACTGCATTTGCAGCTCAAGTGGAAGTAGAGAGAAACATGTTTTATGTTTTGTAATAGTGTTGAATGAAAACAGTGACAGAGCAGAATGAAAACTGAAACATGAACTCACTCATAAAAAACAACAGCTGTTTGCTGTATTCTTTGATCATTTCTCTCTGGTCATGGTTTTAAAAGTTATGAAATCTTATATAGGCTGGTATCAAACTTTGCGTGGGGTCGTGGAAGCTGTAGGCACAGTGATTTGAGCTATCCGATTGGCCAGTGCAGTAGGCGCACTTGGTGATCGACTAGGAATGCCTGGAAGTGGATCGATTGGTTGGTAACCAGTGGCCCAGTGGATCTCCATGCTTTTTGTTGTTGTTGTCCAGGCTTCATCTGTGTCCTGGAAACCGCCCCTAAAACCCATGGTGGCTGTCATTGTCTCCACACATAGATCATGTGAGTCAGTCAGCGAGGTCTTGAACGAAGCGCTAAACTGTGGTTTTCTAATGCATAGGGGGAAGAAGCGTGGGGGATAGGTCGTGGTGGAGGGGAAATTAATTAGTCAGTATAGTCGCTTTACTGCATGCTATGCAAACCAATCATTAGTCACTGATGATGAGTTCAATGTTCCTATTCATAACCAAGGCTAAGACATTGTAATAAATGTGGACATTTGCAGTGGTAGCCTATAGCAATTTGCCCCGAAACTCAGTATGTGGCAGGGACTCCAGACAATCACAGATTACAAATAGGTTTTTCTAGTCAAGGCCATCCTATTCAACTATTGCTGTAGATATACTATTATATCCTACCTATTCTACAGATATACTATATATTCTATCCACATACTGTCCACAATGACTATACATTCAATCACACATGTATACATATACATACAGTGCATTCATAAAGTATTCAGACCCCTTGACTTTTTCCACATTTTATTATGTTTACAGACTTTTTCTAAAATGGATTAAATAAAAAATTGTCCTCATCAATTTACACACAATACTCCTTAAAAACAAAGCAAAAACAGGTTTAATACATTTTAACAAATGTATTAAAAATAAAAAACAGAAATACCTTATTTACATAAGTATTCAGACGCTTTGCTATGACACTCGAAATTGAGTTTAGATACATCCTGTTTCCATTGATTATCCTTGAGATGTTTCTACAACTTGATTGGAGTCAACCTGTGGTAAATTCAATTGATTAGACATGATTTGGAACATCTTGTTAAAGTTGCGTCCTGTTCGTTTCTGGTATCAGAACAAAATAGTCAGCACATAGTAACTTCTGATTTAGCTTTTGTTTAATTAATGCGAACACGTGTGTGGAAAATGGGTGGTTCGTATATACGGTCTCTCTATGTGACACCTCGCAGGGCAAAACAGAGAAGAGGACGACACATTCTATTGTTCTCTCTTTTATACTCTGACAGTGATAGTTCCCGCTCAATGCTGGCCTGTCAGAGGGAGGAGGAGCGTGGTTTAAACTTGCTCCTCCTTACGTCGGCGTGCAGGCTGGTCCCATCCTAGTGACGCACTTCCTGTTTCCGGTTGTAGTTCTTCTTGTCTTCAGCCGTTGATTAATCCGTAGTTTATATACTTAACATTGTAGCATAGCTTCCCCAGTATATTATATAAGTTATGCATACAAATAGCCAGTTCAACCCTAACAATCTCACACCTGTCTATATATAGGTCCTACAGTTGTCAGTGCATGTCAGAGCAAAAACCAAGCCATGAGGTCGAAGGAATGCCAAGAGTGTGAAAAGCTATCATCAAGGCAAAGGATGGCTACTTTGAACAATCTCAAATATAAAATAGATTTTTATTTGTTTAACTTCTTTGGGACATGGGGGCAGTATTGAGTAGCTTGGATGAAAAAGGTGCCCAGATTAAACTGCCTGCTACTCTGGCCCAGAAGCTAAGATATGCATATTATTAGTAGATTTGGATAGAAAACACTCTGAAGTTTCTAACACTGTTTGAATGATGTCTGTGAGTATAACAGAACTCATATGGCAGGCAAAAACCTGAGACAAAATCCAACCAGGAAGTGGTTTGTAGTTTTTCATGTGATTGCCTATCCAAACTACAGTGTCTGTGGGGTTATTTTTGCACTTTCTAAGGCTTCCACTAGATGTCAACAGTCTTTAGAATGTTGTTTCATGCTTCTAATGTGAATATTGAGAGAACAAGAGGTCCTGGAGTCACATGACTGAGAGAATGACATGTCCTCAGTGGCGTGCGTTCCCGTGAGAGTTAGCTCTGTTCCTTTTCTTATTTTCTTTTGAATAATATGGAAGATTTATGATTAAAAAAAAGACCCTAAAGATTGATGCTATACATCGTTTGACATGTTTCTACGAACGTAAATACTTTTTTGACTTTTCGTTGTGACATTTCGGCGCGCTTCCTACATTTGAAGTAGTGGACTGAACGCGCGAACAAAAAGGAGTTATTTGGACATAAATTATGGACTTTATCGAACAAAACAAACATTTATTGTGGACCTGGGATTCCTGGGAGTGCATTCTGATGAAGATCATCAAAGGTAAGTGAATATTTATAATGCTATTTATGATTTTAGTTGACTCCAAAATGGCGGGTATCTGTATTGCTTGATGTTGTTTATCTATAATTCTTTGAATAACAGTTTAAATTTTTTTTTAACGTTTATGATGACTAATTCTGTAAATTGGTGTGCTCATTCACGGGAAGTTTTTGGAGGAAAAACATTTCTGAACATTACGGGCCAATGTAAAATGGGGTTTTTGGATATAAATATGAACTTTATTGAGCAAAACATACATGTATTGTGTAACATGAAGTCCTATGAGTGCCATCTGATGAAGATCATCAAAGGTTAGTGCTTAATTTTAGCTGTATTTCTGGTTTTTGTGAAGCCTCTCCTTGCTTGGAAAATGGCGGTGTCACGTCCTGACCAGTAAAGGGGTTATTTGTCATTGTAGTATGGTCATGGCGTGGCAGGGGGTGTTTGTTTTGTGTGTTTGGGTATTTTGGGTTTAGGTTCTAGTTTTCTATTTCTATGTGAGTTTTTTTGGCAATGACCTCAAATTAGAGGCAGCTGGTTGTTGTTGTCTCTAATTGGAGGCCATATTTAAGTGTGTTTGTTTTCACTTGTGTTTGTGGGTGGCTGTCTCCTGTATAGTCTGTGTACCTTACGGGACTGTTTTCGTCGTTTGTTTATTTTGCTTTAGTGTTGTCTTTAATAGAGTAAGAAGATGAGCACTTTACCCGCTGCGTTTTGGTCCCCCTTCATCGACGCTTGTGACAGGCTGTGTGGTTTTTCTTGTTTAGGCGCTGTCCTAACATAATCTAATGCTATGCTTTCGCCGTAAAGCCTTTTTGAAATCAGACAATGTGGTTGGATTAACGAGAAGTGTATCTTTAAAATGGCGTAAAATAGTTGTATGTTTGAGAAATTTGAATTATGAGATTTTTGTTGTTTTGAATTTGGCGCCCTGCTATTTCACTGGCTGTTGGCAGTGTGTCCCGCAGGTGGGACGTTAGCGTCCCACATGTCCCAGAGAAGTTAACACTTTTTGGGTTACTACATGATTCCATATGTGTTATTTCATAGTTTTGATGTCTTCACTATTATTCTACAATGTAGAAAATTGTAAAATAAATAAAAACCCTGAAATGAGTAGGCATCCAAACTTTTGACTGGTACTGTATATATACATACATTTACATATACAGTACTCTGACTTTGCTCGTCCTAATATTTATAGATTTCTTAATTCCATTCTTTTACTCAGATTTGTGTGTATTTTCTATATATTACTGCACTGTTGGAGCAGGGAACACAACCATTTCCCTACAGCTGTAGTAACATCTGCTAAATATGTGTACATTCATATTGACATTTTATGATATGTTTTATTCTGCAGTGTATGATATGTAACCATGGTGACGCTGTAATATATCCCTCCCTTCATTCATCAGCATTACCAAGAAGGACAAAGCCACCGTCTGTGTGACTCCAGATGCACGATGGATCAACAAAGTCATTACCAAGTTACAAAGGTAAATATAACACACACACACACACACACACACTCTTCTGTTGACTGTAACACAGACCATCTCTTTCTACAGTAGCAACAAGAAGAAGAGAAGTGCAGAACTTCCCCATCTCAACCACCATTGAGGGAACTGGAACAGGAATGGATCAAGTTGGAGCTAAATGGAAATGTGACACCAATGTAATACCAATGTAATACCAATGTGATACCAATGTAATACCAATGTGATACCAATGTAATACCAATGTGATACCAATGTGACACCAATGTAACACCAAAGTAATACCAATGTAATTCCAATGTGATAACAATGTAACACCAATGTAATTCCAATGCGATACCAATGCAATACCAATGTAATTCCAATGTGATACCAATGTGATACCAATGCAATACCAATGTGATACCAATGTGATACCAATGTGATACCAATGTAGTACCAGGTTGATACCAATGTAATACCAATGTAATACCAATGTGATACCAATGTGATACCAGTGTGAAATCAATGTAATACCAATGTAATACCAATGCAATACCAATGGATTCTGTTCAAATATGATTCCAATACCAAGTTAATTATTTTATGTTAAATGATCTCAGTATGTATTGTTAGGTTGTTATTGTTCAGAGTAAATAACCCACGGACACTAGAGAAGCTTTAACCAAGTTTAATTCTTCCCAGAGGTTCTGTACAGCTGGAATTCAGACAACCCAACATTTGTCCATCCAGATATTTATATCCCACTTTAGACCCTCCTCCTTCTCTCTAATCCTTTCATCTTATGGTTCTACAGGAAGAGAGTAAAAAGGGTAACAGGATACCAAACCTTTAATACTCCCTGATGAGAATCTGTCCTCACCTCCTGACCTCAACCCCTCCTTCATCTAATCCACAGATGTCCATCTGTCTTTCCTGTATCAACACTTTGCTCTCCTCTCATCCCCCAACACATTCCAACACATTCTACAGCTATCTGTCTTTCTACAGAGACCCAGTCTCTTTTACTCCTTAATATACTATGCGTCTAATCTATCATGTCTTTAATATCTCAATGTTCAAACTGTCGAATCAAACAGTCGCTCGTCTTGAACAATAGCATCCTAATGTTCAATTCATATAAACTTGGAAATTACTAATAAATGTATAAACAATTATAATAAAACATGAATAATAAAACTAACAAATTATTATAAAACAAGAATTAAATGAACAAACAAAGGAACAAACACTGAACAAACAGTCACCGCGAGGTGTACAAATTCAGAGACTTATGTCCTCTGAATTATGATCACACAACAAAATGCCATTCCAGCTGAATCTGCTGTCTCCTTCAATGGCAGATGGAGCAGCTTTTAGTCTCTCCACTTTCCCCTCTGGTTCCTAAGAGAGTGATAGCACAAGACTTGGAAAGCAACAAAAAGACATAAAACATAACAGTATTAACAAGGTGATAAGCTATGCATATTTATATATGCATGAAAACCAAAGTCTGAAACCATGATAATTCCCACTCTCTCTTCACCTGACTCTATGTACGCTCTCATTGGCTGGCCCTCGCTTCATACTCGTCGCCAAACCCACTGGCTCCAGGTCATCTACAAGACCCTGCTAGGTAAAGCCCCGCTTTATCTCAGCTCGCTGGTCACCATAGCTGCACCCACCCGTAGCACGCGCTCCAGCAGGTATATCTCACTGGTCACCCTCAAAGCCAATTCCTCCTTTGGCCGCCTCTCCTTCCAGTTCTCTGCTGCCAATGACTGGAACGAACTACAAAAATCACTGAAACTAGAGACACTTATCTCCCTCTCTAGCTTTAAGCACCAGCTGTCAGAGCAGCTCACTGCACCTGTACATACCCCATCTGTAAATAGCCCAAACAACTACCTCATCCCCTACTGTATTTACATTATTTAGCAGACACTCTTATCCAGAGCGACTTACAGTAGTGAATGCATACATTTCATACATTTTTTTCCCCATACTGGTCCCCCGTGGGAATTGAACCCACAACCCTGGCATTGCAAACACCATGCTCTACCAACTGAGCCATCAGTTGGTCCATCTTGCTCCTTTGCACCCCAGTATCTCTACTTTGCACATTCATCTACTGCACATCTACCATTCCAGTGTTTAATTGCTATATTGTATTTACTTTGCCACCATGGCCTATTTATTCTCTTACCTCCCTTATCTCACCTCATTTGCACACATTGTATATAGACTTGTTTTTCTACTGTATTATTGACTGTATGTTTGTTTGCTCCATGTGTAACTCTGTTGTTGCATGTGTCGAACCGCTTTGCTTTATCTTGGTCAGGTCGCAATTGTAAATGAGAACTTGGCTACCTGGTTAACTTCTCTAGGGCCGGCGGGACGAAATCGTCCCACCTACGTAACAGCCAGTGGAATCCTGTGGCGCGTTATTCAAATACCTTAGAAATGCTATTACTTCAATTTCTCAAACATATGACTATTTTACACCATTTTAAAGACAAGACTCTCGTTAATCTAACCACATTGTCCGATTTCAAAAAGGCTTTACAACGAAAGCAAAACATTAGATTATGTCAGCAGAGTACCCAGCCAGAAATAATCAGACACCCATTTTTCAAGCTAGCATATAATGTCACATAAACCCAAACCACAGCTAAATGCAGCACTAACCTTTGATGATCTTCATCAGATGACAACCCTAGGACATTATGTTATACAATACATGCATGTTTTGTTCAATCAAGTTCATATTTATATCAAAAACCAGCTTTTTACATTAGCATGTGACGTTCAGAACTAGCATACCCCCCCGCAAACTTCCGGTGAATTTACAAAAATGTACCAATTACTCACGATAAACGTGCACAAAAAGCATAACAATTATTTTAACAATTATAGATACAGAACTCCTCTATGCATATCCGATTTTAAAATAGCTTTTCGGTGAAAGCACATTTTTCAATATTCTCAGTAGATAGCCCGGCATCACAGGGCTAGCTATTTAGACACCCAGCAAGTTTAGCACTCACCAAAGTCAGATTTACTATTAGAAAAGTTTGATTACCTTTGGTGTTCTTCGTCAGAATGCACTCCCAGGACTTCTACTTCAATAACAAATGTTGGTTTGGTCCCAAATAATCCATTGTTATATCCAAATAGCGGCGTTTTGTTCGTGCGTTCAAGACACTATCCGAAAGGGTAAATAAGGGTGACGAGCATGGCGCATTTCGTGACAAAAAATTTCAAAATATTCCATTACCGTACTTTGAAGCATGTCAACCGCTGTTTAACCTCTCTAGTACATGTGGGACGAACTCGTCCCACCTACGTAACAGCCACTGAAATCCAGTGGCGCGATTTTTGAATCGTTAGAAATGCTATAACTTCAATTTCTCAAACATATGACTATTTCACAGCTATTTAAAGACAAGAATCTCGTTAATCTAACCCCACTGTCCGATTTCAAAAAGGCTTTACAACAAAAGCAAAACATTAGATTATGTCAGCAGAGTGCCCAGCCAGAAAAAATCTGACACCCATTTTTCAAGCTAGCATATCATGTCACATAAACCCAAACCACAGCTAAATGCAGCACTAACCTTTTATAATCTTCATCAGATGACACACCTAGGACATTGTGTTATACAATACATGCATGTCTGTTCAATCAAGTTCATATTTATATCAAAAACCAGCTTTTTACATTAGCATGTGACGTTCAGAAAAAGCATAACCACCGCAAAATTCCGGTGAATTTACTAACAGTTTGCTAAATTACTCACGATAAACGTTCACAAAAAGCATAACAATTATTTTAAGAATTATAGATACATTACCCCTCTATGCACTCGATATGTCCGATTTTAAAATAGCTTTTCGGATGAAGCACATTTTGCAATAATCTAAGTACATAGCCCGGCATTACAGGGCTAGCTATTTAGATACCCACCCAGGTCAGCATCCACCAAAATCACATTTCCTATAAGAAAGATGTTCTTACCTTGCTTGTTCTTCATCAGAATACACTGCCAGGACTTCTACTTCAATAACAAATGTTGGTTTGGTCCCAAATAATCCATCGTTATATCCAAACAGCGACGTTTTGTTCGTGAGTTCTAGAATGCTTCTTCGCGGTGTCGCGCATGGCGCATTGGCGTGTCAAAAATGTCTAAATATTCCATTACCGTACTTCGAAGCATGTCAACCGCTGTTTAAAACCAATTTTTATGCCATTTATGTCATAGAGAAGTGTTAATATTCCGACCGGGAGTATGCATTGAGCCTAAACAGCCGAATAAAATTTCTCCTCAGAAGCGACTCATGCACGCGCATCATTGAAAGGTCCTCCGAGCATCCACTTACAAAAGGCGATAATATATTTCAACCTGAGGTTCCCTCGTAAACCTTCAGTTATTTCGCGGGCTCTGAGAGCCTATTGGAGCCCTGGGAATTGTCACGTTACAGCTAAGATCCTTACTTTTCAATAAAAAGAGGTAAGACGCACGACTCCTTGTCAGACAGGGTACTTCCTGCTTGAAGCCTTGTCAGGTTTTTGCCTGCCATAGGAGTTCTGTTATACTCACAGACACCATTCAAACAGTTTTAGAAAATTCAGAGTGTTTTCTATCCAAACCTGAACAATAATATGCATATTCTAGCTTCTGAGTTGGTGTAGGAGGCAGTTAAAAATGGGAACATATTTTTTCCAAAATTCTCAATACTGCCCCCTATACCAAAGAGGTTAAAATCTATTTTTATGCCATTTTTCTCGTAAAAAAAGCGATAATATTCCGACCGGGAATCTGCGTTTAGGTAAAAAGAGGAAAGAAAATAAAGCACGGGGTCGACTCGTGCACGCACCTAAGCCCATTGTCCTCTGATCAGCCACTTGCCAAAAGCGTAAATGTGTTTCAGCCTGGGGCTGCCTCAATATCATTCAGCTTTTTCCCGGGCTCTGAGAGCCTATGGGAGCCGTAGGAAGTGTCACGTTACAGCAAAGATCCTCAGTCTTCAATAAAAAGAGCCAAGATGAACAACAACTTGTCAGACAGGCCACTTCCTGTAAGGAATCTTCTCAGGTTTTTGCCTGCCATATGAGTTCTGTTATACTCACAGACACCATTCAAACAGTTTTAGAAACTTTAGGGTGTTTTCTATCCAAAGCCAATAATTATATGCATATTCTAGTTACTGGGCAGGAGTAGTAACCAGATTAAATCGGGTACGTTTTTTATCCGGCCGTGTCAATACTGCCCCCTACCCCCAACAGGTTAAATAAAGGTGAAATAAAATAAAAAATAAATGCCTCCAGGATACTTTCCTGCTGGGTTCCACAGAAATGAAAGATCTAAAAAGCTTCCTCATGCTTTCACCCAGTCTTCCTCTTTAGGCCCCAGGTTCCCAGAGGTGTTCCCAAGTCATGTCACTTTCACTTTGTTCCCCATCTCCTCCATTTCACCTGATAGGTACGTCACCTGACATGCAAGTGCGTATCCCTAATCCACGTTCCATCCTCTTGAGGTAACTCAGCACTGTATCTGCTTTCACATCAATGCCTTCAACATTTTGTTCCCAGTACAATTACCCCTCTATCCTCTATCATATGATGCATTAACCAATAAAGCTGCTAAACCCCAAACCAACTATGATGTTTAAAGTAGTTCCCAGACCCAACCCATCTGTATGTCTTACAGTGGACTCTAGTCTCTCTCTCTCTGCTTCCTCTGTCATGGTGTCTTCACTCACCCATTATGCAGTTGGACCTCACTTCACGTGAGAACTATGTACCCCCCCAAGGAGAGACATGACGATCTTAACCACTGCAGGTACTGTTTGGAGTAGTGTGTCTCTCAAACCAATGCTGTAAACTCTCCTTCCAGACTCACATTAAGCATCTCCAATTCAAAATTAAATCTAGAATCGGCTTCCTATATCGCAACAAAGCATCCTTCAATCATGCTGCCGAACACACCCTCGTAAAACTGACCATCCTACCGATCCTCGACTTCGGTGATGTCATCTATAAAATAGCCTCCAACACTCTACTCAACAAACTGGATGCAGTCTATCACAGTGCCATCCGTTTTGTCACCAAAGCCCCATACACTACCCACCATTGCGACCTGTACGCTCTCGTTGGTTGGCCCTCGCTTCATACTCGTCGCCAAACCCACTGGCTACAGGTTATCTACAAGTCTCTGCTAGGTAAAGCCCCGCCTTATCTCAGCTCACTGGTCACCATAGCAGCACCCACTCGTAGCATGCGCTCCAGCAGGTATATCTCACTGGTCACCCCCAAAGCCAATCCCTCCTTTGGTCGTCTTTTCTTCCAGTTCTCTGCTGCCAATGACTGAAACGAACTGCAAAAATCTCTGAAGCTGGAGACTCATATCTCATATCTCCCTCACTAGCTTTAAGCACCAGCTGTCAGAGCAGCTCACAGATCACTGCACCTGTACATAGCCCATCTGTAAACAGCCCATATATCTACCTACCTCATCCCCATACTGTATTTATTTATTTATTTTGCTCCTGTGCACCCCAGTATCTCTGCTTGCACATTCATCTTCTGCACATCTACCATTCCAGTGTTTAATTGCTATATTGTAATTACTTCGCCACCATGGCCTATTTATTGCCTTAACTTACCTCATTTGCACTCACTCTATATATACTTTTTGTTTTCTTTTGTTCTACTGTATTATTGACTGTATGTTTTGTTTATTCTATGTGTAACTCTGTGTTGTTGTATGTGTCGAATTGCTACGCTTTATCTTGCCCAGGTCGCAGTTGCAAATGAGAACTTGTTCTCAACTAACGCATCCCCTGTCCTCCCATCGGTCCTCCAGTTACCAGTAACCAATCCATGTGACATGAGTCTTCATAAACTGATATCCCAACAATGCTACTAAAGTAACCACTGCTACTTCCAACATGGCCCATGACTATAGTCTCACAATACCTCTCATCTGTGCAGTAGTCCAATTCCATTCTATCAATATAGCATTCTACGCTTCTACTACTGCTCCTTCAGTTACTGTCCCTACAGCTCCTTCTGTTACTGTCCCTACAGCTCCTTCAGTTACTGTCCCTACAGCTCCTTCAGTTACTGTCCCTACAGCTCCTTCAGTTACTGTCCCTACAGCTCCTTCTGCTACTGTCCCTACAGCTCCTTCTGTTACTGTCCCTACAACTCCTTCTGTTAATGTCCCTACAGCTCCTTCAGTTACTGTCCCTACAGCTCCTTCTGTTACTGTCCCTACAGCTCATTCAGTTACTGTCCCTACAGCTCCTTCTGTTACCGTCCCTACAGCTCCTTCAGTTACTGTCCCTACAGCTCCTTCAGTTACTGTCCCTACAGCTCCTTCTGTTACTGTCCCTACAGCTCCTTCAGTTACTGTCCCTACAGCTCCTTCAGTTACTGTCCCTACAGCTCCTTCTGTTACTGTCCCTACAGCCTCTGCAGTGAGAATACCTCCTTCATGTAAGCTGTCAAATGTTCACCGGCTGTTAGAAATTGGAGAAAAATGAATGAGTTGGGAATAATATCCAACCTAACAAAACTCACAGGTGTCCTGAAAGTTTACCATAATGTCTGAAATGCCACTGGTATCTCTTCTACTCTCACCATGATCTAGGTATGTGTAATGTTCAACTAATTCCCCATATTGTGTACAGTTAGCTGCTCTCCTTCTTCTATGAGCTGCTGTAACAATATACAGTCTAGGGATGATACTCATCTATCATTACATCTAACCCATAACACACTATACTCTATCATTACATCTAACCCATAACACACTATACTCTATCATTACATCTAACCCATAACACACTATACTCTATCATTACATCTAACCCATAACACACTATACTCTATCATTACATCTAACCCATAACACACTATACTCTATCATTACATCTAACCCATAACACACTATACTCTATCATTACATCTAACCCATAACACACTATACTCTATCATTACATCTAACCCATAACACACTATACTCCTAATGTATTTTCTACAGTTATAAACATCCTAACACATTCTCAAATCAGTTAGTCAATATACATCATTCCCTCCTCTGGAACAATGAACAGCCTCATGTTCCACGAAACCTAAAAACATATTGACTTGAAAAGAGAAACAAAGAACATGTTTAATAACTAGACGTAACATAAAAACTCTGAATACAGGGTAAATAAAACAACTTTCATGGTTGTCCCAAGCCATCATCCAGTGATTCCCCCAAACAAACTCAGGATGACACTTAGAGAAGTTTCTGGAGACTCTCTCGGCCACATCAATGTTAGCAGCGCCCCCACCCCTCATCGTGCTTCAGCAATTCTCTCTCTCTGTATCCCAATCACAACTAAAACATTTTATAAATTATCCACCCCTCATTGTGCTTCAGCAATTCTCTCTCGCTGTATCCCAATCACAACTAAAACATTTTATAAATGAACCACCCCTCATCGTGCTTCAGCAATTCTCTCTCGCTGTATCCCAATCACAACTAAAACATTTTATAAATGATCCACCCCTCATCGTGCTTCAGCAATTCTCTCTCTCTGTATCCCAATCACAACTAAAACATTTTATAAATTATCCACCCCTCATTGTGCTTCAGCAATTCTCTCTCGCTGTATCCCAATCACAACTAAAACATTTTATAAATGATCCACCCCTCATCGTGCTTCAGCAATTCTCTCTCGCTGTATCCCAATCACAACTAAAACATTTTATAAATGATCCACCCCTCATCGTGCTTCAGCAATTCTCTCTCACTGTATCCCAATCACAACTAAAACATTTTATAAATGATCCACCCCTCATCGTGCTTCAGCAATTCTCTCTCGCTGTATCCCAATCACAACTAAAACATTTTATAAATTATCCAACCCGAATTTAGAATGACTGACCTCAGTGCTTACTCTGAGTCTAGGCCTCAAATTCCAGTTTTATCAATTTAGCACACATCATCCCTGTTAGAACATACATTTATAAACAACTTTTTATTGCCGGTTAGAACTCTTCTCATTACAGCCCCCCTTAGTCCCTGTTTTCCTGTCATGAGAGGCCTGGTAATGAAAGATCAGTATCTCAATGCATTCCTAGTTTAAATAGTTAGCAGGCTGTATACCACCCCTCCTGTCATGAGAGGCCTGGTAATGAAAGATCAGTATCTCAATGCATTCCTAGTTTAAATAGTTAGCAGGCTGTATACCACCCCTCCTGTCATGAGAGGCCTGGTAATGATAGATCAGTATCTCAATACATTCCTAGTTTAAATAGTTAGCAGGCTGTATACCACCCCTCCTGTCATGAGAGGCCTGGTAATGATAGATCAGTATCTCAATGCATTCCTAGTTTAAATAGTTAGCAGGCTGTATACCACCTCTCCTGTCATGAGTGGCCTGGTAATGAAAGATCAGTATCTCAATGCATTCCTAGTTTAAATAGTTAGCAGGCTGTATACCACCCCTCCTGTCATGAGAGGCCTGGTAATGAAAGATCAGTATCTCAATGCATTCCTAGTTTAAATAGTTAGCAGGCTGTATACCACCACCCCTTTCCTTCACCCAGTACTTATCATTCTAGCTGGTCTTCTTCAGATATCGTTCACAGTTCATTTTCCCAACGGCACATGTAACTTTTCCCTGTTACATTTCATGGCCCTTGATAATGTCCCGATTTTAATATCCAAGTAGATACTTCCGTTTCTCCCACGTACACAAGTCTCTCACCTGAACTTGTTCTCTCTCTCCACACTCACTCCACACGCGCTCTCAGCACTCCGGCCCTGGTTTATGGCTCGGACTCAGATAGTGGTAAAAGTCACCGTCTCTCATTGCCTTTGTCGCTCTTTCTACAGCTGGTTAGGGAGGGTTTAGAGGTTGACACACTCTGTCTATGGTCAAATTATTCCTACCATGCATGAAGACACGATCTGACGTCACCTTCCATGAAAACCTCAACAAAGCACAGATCATAACAGTTAAGTTCATTACATTTCTGTTTCAGGAAATTCAGACAAACTTTGACTATATGGCGAATTATGACATTAACCTTTTCTTAATAACATCTCTAAGACCAATGTCAAAAAGCATAACATAATGTTACTGCAAAAAAAAAACATTTTCTAAATTAGTCCATACTCCCTTATTCTACTGGCGACCTCTAGGAAGAGTTACCAGATCATGAAGTTAGCACCCTAACCCCTCACAGAATTCCCAGTCCAGAATCCCAATCTGGTGAAATTTACCAATCTGGTGAAAAAAAACACAACATGAAATTAGCAATACATATATCATAATCCATGTGAAGTTACTGTCATCCCTTCTTAACATATATTGTCTTTTCAGCCTGAACACAGTACCACTGTATATGTACCCCAAAAACCAGGACCTAAGGAAACAGTTTTTTTTCTTTCTTTCAAACACGTGATTAAAAAACCTACAGGTTAAATAAAAAATAAACCAATTCTAATAACTAACTTAGAATTACAACTCTTTATAACTCCCTACAGAAATAATAATTATCTCCTAAAGAAATGGTTTGGATAGAGAATGATGTTTCTCATGAATTATATAATGAAACCCCCCGTCTATTTAATTCCTAATGAAGTTGATCATTCTTCATTAGGAATTTTTAATATTCAGGGCTTTCGTCACCATTAAAATGTTTCCTCTCCCTTTCTTTCCCTGTCCTTCGGAAACCATTTAAATACCTCTTCAAAACATTTCATCCTCCTGCTGGTTCTCCATAACCAGCATACCACATAAAACAGTAAAAGTTCATTTTAGGTTAGGTAACCCCAATGCTAATTCCTTGTGACCCCTCCACCCTTTCGTCCATTCTAGAACCCCATTCCAGAATAAGACCACATCAATGTAAATGTATTTAAAAATAAAACCACATAAAATGTCTAATGATTTAGACAAATCCTAAGGCCTTCTGCATTTGCAATGAGTGTTTGGTTATATAATTTAAGTCATAAAACCTTTAGAATCCATTCCCCTGGCATTTCACCTAGAATCTTCAACCCAAAATACGTTTTCCTGTTGGAAATGTAGCCAATTTCTCATCGTAGGTATTCTGCAATATTTAATCCCTGGCCTTTACTAAACAGTTAGGTAAAACGTGATCTCATACGTCTTCCATCACATAGAAACTGTAATCTCTATGAACCACCTATGGATCTTACAGAGACTAGACACCACTAGGTGAAACTTCCATTCTTGCTCATCTCAAAACGATTGGTTGTTGCTCTTTTGAAAAAGATGCAAACTCTTGTATATCTGCATTACCTTTTAATGCACTAGGTTCCAGTATCACCTTACACTCATTCTTCCAATGGCCGATAGTCCCACATCTAAAACAGGGAGCTATCTCCTTACACTTTGATGTTTTTACACTACGTTTCTTAGTTTTATCCTGGCCGTTGAAACTATAGTTAGTGATTTCCTCTATGGTCTTATTAACCCCTCTCGCGTCTGCGAGGTCAGCGGAGTTATATTCCACTCTCAAAACATCGTCTTGAATTAAATCTACTACCCCCACAATTACCGTTTTGATCACAGGGTTCAACCCCGTCATCAGAGCAGAAGCGCAAATTCTATCAATCCACTCCCGTTCCCAGTCCTTCTGTAGTAGCGTACTGGTGTTACTCTTTCTGGGTTTATCATTATGCATTTTCTGTTGATAGAATGCTGACATCAAAACGCTGCTATATTGAGCTTTTGATTCTGGTTTTATGTTCTTGTGCCAAGTCATAATTGCCTCCCTGAATTCTTTATTTGATTTGAATTCACCGTCAGCAGGAAAATGTTGTCCTATTTTATCTAATTTGCTATATTTTTCCCATATTCCAGCCGAATTGGTAGAATGCTCATGTGCTTCTTTCAGCGACTCCATGGCTTTATTAAATTCCGCTATCTCTATATTACAGGGAGAAACGGGTCCGTTTGTAGCCATATTAATAGTTATTATTCCCTAAACACCCCGACGGTGTTCAGGGTATTTTAGATTTCTTCACTCCCATCTATAATACACAGCTTCTATTAACTATTTTCTAAGATAGCACTACACACTTCCCCGGATAATCATTAATTAGTCACAGCACCTAATACCTTGTATTCGAACCGATAACATAGCGTCTGCCAATCTATTACTGGAGAATACGGATTTCTTAATGGCTTTGTGCGGTATCTCCTCCAATATCCCTACTATTGATAACACACATCACCATAATTATTCACACTTGTCTTCCTATTTCCACATAATCTGCCATGGTTCACCACCCCAACAGGGCACAAAACTAACCTCCCATTCACACACACACTTTTATGGCTACTACAACTAGGCTCTCCCCCGTTATAGTTTATGCAGGGAACCAACCCCGCTGGGATTCACCTTTCGCAGGTTCCAGCCTGCGCGGGCTTACCTTCCGGGACTCACCCTATATTAATAGTAATCACAAGTATTAATCCACTGGGATTTACTATTGACTTTATAGTACGAGCAGGAACCAACCTACAAGGGAGTTACGCCCTAGGACTTACCCTACAGGTACCAGCCTGTATGAGTTTACCTTCCGGGACTTACCATTTACAGTCGTGGCAAAAAGTTTTGAGAATGACACAAATATTAATTTTCACAAAGTCTGCTGCCTCAGTTTGTATGATGGCAATTTGCATTTACTCCAGAATGTTATGAAGAATGATCAGATGAATTGCAATTAACTGCAAAGTCCCTCTTTGCCATGCAAATGAACTGAATGCCCAAAAAACATTTCCACTGCATTTCAGCCCTGCCACAAAAGGACCAACTGACATCATGTCAGTGATTCTCTCGTTAACACAGGTGTGAGTGTTGACGAGGACAAGGCTGGAGTTTACTCTGTCATGCTGATTGAGTTCGAATAACAGACTGGAAGCTTCAAAAGGAGGGTGGTGCTTGGAATCATTGTTCTCCCTCTGTCAAAAATGGTTACCTGCAAGGAAACACGTGCTGTCATCATTGTATTGCATAAAAAGGGCTTCACAGGCAAGGATATTGCTGCCAGTAAGATTGCACCTAAGTCAACCATTTATCGGATCATCAAGAACTTCAAGGAGAGCGGTTCAATTGTTGTGAAGAAGGCTTCAGGGCGCCCAAGAAATCAAATCAAATCAAATTTATTTATATAGCCCTTCTTACATCAGCTGATATCACAAAGTGCTGTACAGAAACCCAGCCTAAAACCCCAAACAGCAAGCAATGCAGGTGTAGAAGCACGGTGGCTAAGAAAAACTCCCTAGAAAGGCCAAAACCTAGGAAGAAACCTAGAGAGGAACCAAGCTATGAGGGGTGGCCAGTCCTCTTCTGGCTGTGCCGGGTGGAGATTATAACAGCACATGGCCTAGATGTTCAAATGTTCATAAATGACCAGCATTGTCAAATAATAATAATCATAGTAGTTGTCGAGGGTGCAACAAGTCAGTAACACAAGAGTAAGTGTCAGTTGGCTTAAAGAAAGTCCAACAAGCGCCAGGACCGTCTCCTAAAGTTGATTCAGCTGCGGGATCGGGGCACCACCAGTACAGAGCTTGCTCAGGAATTGCAGCAGGCAGGTGTGAGTGCATCTTCACACACAGTGAGGCGAAGACTTTTGGAGGATGGCCTGGTGTCAGGAAGGGCAGCAAAGAAGCCACTTCTCTCCAGGAAAAACATCAGGGACATACTGATATTCTGCTAAAGGTACAGGGATTGGACTGCTGAGGACTGGGGTAAAGTCGTTTTCTCTGATGAATCCCCTTTCCGATTGTTTGGGGCATCCGGAAAAAAGCTTGTCCGGAGAAGACAAGGTGAGCGCTACCATCAGTCCTGTGTCATGCCAACAGTAAAGCATCCTGAGACCATTCATGTGTGGGGTTGCTTCTCAGGCAAGGGAGTGGGCTCACTCACAATTTTGCCTAAGAACACAGCCATGAATAAAGAATGGTACCAACACATCCTCCGAGAGCAACTTCTCCCAACCATCCAGGAACAGTTTGGTGACAAACAATGCATTTTCCAGCATGATGGACCACTTTGCCATAAAGCAAAAGTGATAACTAAGTGGCTCGGGGAACAAAACTTTGATATTTTGGGTCCATGGCCAGAAAACTCCCCAGACCTTAATCCCATTGAGAACTTGTGGTCAATCCTCAAGAGACGGGTGGACAAACAAAAACCCACAAATTCTGACAAACTCCAAGCATTGATTATGCAAGAATGGGCTGCCATCAGTCAGGATGTGGCCCAGAAGTTAATTGACAGCATGCCAGGGCGGATTGCAGAGGTCTTGAAAAAGAAGGGTCAACACTGCAAATATTGACTCTTTGCATCAACTTCATGTAATTGTCAATAAAACCCTTTGACACTTATGAAATGCTTGTAATTATACTTCAGTATTCCATAGTAACATCTGACAAAATATCTAAAGACACTGAAGCAGCAAACTTTGTGGAAATTAATATTTGTGTCATTCTCAAAACTTTTGGCCACGACTGTATAGCCAGCTGCATACATTTCCTTCAGAGTATGTGAGCTGATTTGAGTGTTCAGAAATCCGGTTCATTGCTCACAGAGGGTTCTTGCACACTGCTCCAGAGCTCCATGTCCTTTGAGTTTTCATCCCAATATTACACTTTATATACATAACAGAAGAATGAAATATTACAAAACTGTTTTAAAATTGTTTTTTATAATAATCTTTATTCATTCTGAAATTTTGAAAAATATTAATAACATTCCACCATGAGGCCAAAGAGGTGCTTTTGGTCATTAAAACCAGGAAAGGGCCCCAACACCCATCTATTTTGGTGACTACCTGGACCTACCATTTGGTTTTGAAGTATTGAAAGAAAACCATATGATTTGAATGAAAAGGTGACTGTAAGAAGCATTCATAATTTCAAATAAGATATTTTATCATATTAAACAACATATAAACACTAAATAGATGTCTCTCCACTCACACTCCTCCAGGACCAGATGTCTCTCCACTCACACTCCTCCAGGACCAGATGTCTCTCCACTCACACTCCTCCAGGACCAGATGTCTCTCCACTCACACTCCTCCAGGACCAGATGTCTCTCCACTCACACTCCTCCAGGACCAGATGTCTCTCCACTCACACTCCTCCAGGACCAGATGTCTCTCCACTCACACTCCTCCAGGACCAGATGTCTCTCCACTCACACTCCTCCAGGACCAGATGTCTCTCCACTCACACAGGAGCTGTGTAGAAAGAGAGGAGAGCTGCGAGGACAGGGAGGATGTTTTAGTCATTTTGAAGCTGAAGTCTCAGCCAGGGAGAGTGGAGATGTTGGACTGATGAATGGAAGTATGGAGGAAGAAAGAGAAGAACAAAAGGATGGACTGACTAATAGAAGTAATGAATAAATAAATGGATGTACAGATCAACAGAGGAGATGACTGAGTATTAACAGTAGAGACGCTGATGAGCATCAGTAGCGATGTTGCCGCGTGGTGGAACTAGGTTCTCTCTGCTCTCCATCAGAGCCAGCCAGAGGAGCCTGTTTGTGAGGGAGAAAGAACAGAGAAGATGACAGTTTTAACAGTAGAGATGCTGACTGGTGGATGTCAGAGTGAGACAGCTAATGACTGCATATCAGATAACTATCTCCATGATGGGACAGACCTGAAACATTGTGTTCTCCTGGACCTGGGGACTATCCAGAGCAGACTGACATGTACTTCAGAACAAGGAACACTGGCCAACGCCTTCCCTCCACCAATCAAAGAGGAGTCCGTGGTCGTTTACCCACAAGTCTGTAGGGGCCACTGTACTCTGAGCATAGAGCTGATGGACTGTGAGCTCACAGGTCAGTGACATCATCACCTGTTTATATATGCTTCATCAGACCATGGTCCAATGGTAAACCTTTATTTGACACCCTGCTCATTCAGTTAGGACCAAAACAGTCATTCATTGTAATCAGATCAGCAGGTCATGATGGTGTTGTGACACCAAAGTTCAGTTTGTGATATCCAGATGTACTTGTGTGTCCAAATGAGTGAAGTGTTTTAGTGGTTGGTGTACGGTGGCTCACACAGTCCACTTCATGACCACCACTTCCTCCTTCTCCTACTTCTTTACTTCCTGTGTCTCAGTGTCTGTCTATTGTTCTGTGATTCTGTTCATCCAGGTTGTTCTGAGGCTCTGGGTCTGAAGGGGGGTCATGTACAGCACTCCGTGAAGAGGTAGGAGAAGACGGAGGAAGGAGTAGGAGGAAGGAGTAGGAGAAAGAGAGATCGTATTTGAATTAATGGATGATCTCTACTCCTTTGCTCTCCCTCCTCCCCCCCTCTCTCTCCCCCCCTCTCTCTCCCTCCTCTCTCTCTCTCCCCCCCTCCTCTCTCCCATCTCTCCCAGGTAGATCTGTTAATTCCCACTAAAGTATCAGGTATGGTGACTCAGGGATCTAAGGACTTTGGCCGTGTCCAGTTTGTACGCTCCTATAAACTAGTCTACAACAATGATGGACTGAGGTGGACTATATACCAGGAGGAAGCACAATACAAGGACAAGGTATAAACACATGATCATATGGATTGATTGAGTGATTGATTGATTAAGACACAGAAACAGAAAAGAGATCTCAGACATGAAACAGAGACCATTTATACCTGGTTCTAACATGCATCCTTTGTCCTGATCTTATACAATAATAATAATAATGATAATTATAATATTTGCCTTCTTTTTTTACGTGCATAGATGTTACATATGGATGTCCCCAGCAGGAATCAAACCTACAACCTTTGGTGGTGCACTCTGCTCCACTGACTGAGACACATTTATGGAAGGATGTAGATGATTAAAAGACACATTATGATGTGATTGTGATTTTCCTGAACCCCTCTGGAGGTAGTCAGACATGCTTTGTGTCTGGATATCTTACAAGTGTAGACAGATGTGGAAAGTTAAACTATTTAAATCATTATTATCCTGCCTTTTAAAATCATTGTCAGGTGGCACCATTGACTTATGACATCAATATGTGTCTTACATAAATACAGTTTCTGATGTAAAAACAGCCCTCTGAAAGGACAAAGCTCCACTAAATAACCAGAACATTTAAAAGGGGACATCTTACATACATCGTACATGAAAAGTTACAACATTATTCACACTATATTGTGAGGATCAAGGTCTTTTTGGGGGACAGAAAATGTAATCCAAAGTGTGCTTACTACTGTACAACATAACCACTGATATGGTATTTAGTGATACTGATTTAATACAATATTGTTGAAGTAACATATACTATGTGTAAATACAAAGCAACAAAACTCTTTCTATATAGTAAAACAAGCAACATAATACTTATATTTCTCTGTGTGTCTGTTTGGATATCAAATCAAAAGAGTTGGAATCAAGTATTGGAGTCAGGTGTTGAATGGACAACTGATACTCCTATAGTCCTCATTGTTCCTCCTGCTCCTCTGGTGGTGTAACAGAGACATCTGGTGGTTAGAGAAGGTTACTGCATGACTATTTAATTCCTCACCTATCAGTCATATGGACATCTGCATTCAGACTGATGCTCCATCACTTCCTCTGGTCTTCTCAAAATGCTGTCCTAGAGTAGCAGTAGTAGTAGTAGTAGTAGTAGTAACAGTAGTAGTAGTAGTAGTAGTAGTAGTAGTTGGTAGTAGCGGTAGTAGTAGTTAGTAGCAGTAATAGTAGTTGTAGTTGTAGTTAGTAGTCCGTAGGTAGTAGTAGTTAGTAGTATTAGTAGTGTAATACCCTTGTTTGAACTAGGTATTGACTTTATTCTTGTTAAAACCAAGTAGTGAGTTTATAATTAATTGGTATTATATTTAAAAAGTGATTGAATTGCTCCTAAATTGTAATGTTGTTAATGCATTTCTTTTTGAAGAAATATTGATTTAATGTATAAGTGAACTGTTTGGTTTACTTTTAAATTTAAGTTTTGACCAATAGGGTCGCTCGTTAAGCTGTGGCCAATGGGAGAGTTGACCTGCTTAACGGCAGGCCTGAGGGGAAAAGAGAGGGAGAGAGACGTTGGGAGAACGGATGGATTTTTACATTACGACCGTTGGTGAAGAAAAATGATGAAAGAAGACGACAAAACTAGAACAAAACCCATACCTACTAAGACATGAAGGGAAATACCCATTTTATATTATAAGAGTTGTTATAATTTTGTTAAGACTTACTAAAGACTGAAGCTACCGTCTCATCGTGGAGGTATTTGCTTGCCTTGAGGTTAGCCTAGCATCGTGTGACACCGAGAGAGAATCGCTTGGGAAAGCTGAATGAGTTCATGTTGCCATGGGGATATCGGTTACTGCTAAGGAGTACTGTCTGCATTGGTAGCTGTGCTGCTGTGGACTTTGTGAGGAAACCTGCATGGAACTGCCATACTTCACTGAGGGAATATCTACTAAGTAGTGAGTAACTACAACGGTGAGGTGCTTCTGGACTTTATGTGTGTCGTCGGTTTTATTTGAGCTCCAATGCGCGCCAACGGGTTAATTAATCAAACTTGAATTAATTTGGACACGGGTTGTGCACAACTTCATTGGGGTTTATTATTATTTTTTTTATTTTGATGTTGTGCTATGAAAATGTAATAATACACATATTGAACCTTATGTATGTTGTCTTGGTGGAGTCATTTATTGTTTCAATTTAATTTAATGCATGGGATAGTTTATCCTGATACAATAACAGAAACCTATAATCATTTCATCTGAAGTTAATACCCTATTGTCATCACCCTAGATGGTTTACAATAGGAATTCTTATTGGAGATGTCCTTCTCACCTAACATCCCATGCTGTTGAGATACTCTACATAAGTTAATATTGTGAGAGTCATATTCCAGCCTGGTGAGAGGGTTACAGTGGTAAGTAGTAGCAGTAGTAGTAGTTGTAGTTTAGCCTGTTTGGTATAGGGGGCAGTATTGAGAATTTTGGAAAAAATATGTTCCCATTTTTAACGGCCTCCTACACCAACTCAGAAGCTAGAATATGCATATTATTGTTCAGGTTTGGATAGAAAACACTCTGAATTTTCTAAAACTGTTTGAATGGTGTCTGTGAGTATAACAGAACTCCTATGGCAGGCAAAAACCTGACAAGGCTTCAAGCAGGAAGTACCCTGTCTGACAAGGAGTCGTGCGTCTTACCTCTTTTTATTGAAAAGTAAGGATCTTAGCTGTAACGTGACAATTCCCAGGGCTCCAATAGGCTCTCAGAGCCCGCGAAATAACTGAAGGTTTACGAGGGAACCTCAGGTTGAAATATATTATCGCCTTTTGTAAGTGGATGCTTGGAGGACCTTTCAATGATGCGCGTGCATGAGTCGCTTCTGAGGAGAAATTTTATTCGGCTGTTTAGGCTCAATGCATACTCCCGGTCGGAATATTAACACTTCTCTATGACATAAATGGCATAAAAATTGGTTTTAAACAGCGGTTGACATGCTTCGAAGTACGGTAATGGAATATTTAGACATTTTTGACACGCCAATGCGCCATGCGCGACACCGCGAAAAAGCATTCTAGAACTCACGAACAAAACGTCGCTGTTGGAACATAACGATGGATTATTTGGGACCAAACCAACATTTGTTATTGAAGTAGAAGTCCTGGCAGTGTATTCTGATGAAGAACAAGCAAGGTAAGAACATCTTTCTTATAGGAAATGTGATTTTGGTGGATGCTGACCTGGGTGGGTATCTAAATAGCTAGCCCTGTAATGCCGGGCTATGTACTTAGATTATTGCAAAATGTGCTTCATCCGAAAAGCTATTTTAAAATCGGACATATCGAGTGCATAGAGGGGTAATGTATCTATAATTCTTAAAATAATTGTTATGCTTTTTGTGAACGTTTATCGTGAGTAATTTAGCAAACTGTTAGTAAATTCACCGGAAGTTTGCGGTGGTTATGCTTTTTCTGAACGTCACATGCTAATGTAAAAAGCTGGTTTTTGATATAAATATGAACTTGATTGAACAGACATGCATGTATTGTATAACACAATGTCCTAGGTGTGTCATCTGATGAAGATTATAAAAGGTTAGTGCTGCATTTAGCTGTGGTTTGGGTTTATGTGACATGATATGCTAGCTTGAAAAATGGCTGTGTGATTATTTCTGGCTGGGTACTCTGCTGACATAATCTAATGTTTTGCTTTTGTTGTAAAGCCTTTTTGAAATCGGACAGTGGGGTTAGATTAACGAGATTCTTGTCTTTAAATAGCTGTGAAATAGTCATATGTTTGAGAAATTGAAGTTATAGCATTTCTAACGATTCAAAAATCGCGCCACTGGATTTCAGTGGCTGTTACGTAGGTGGGACGAGTTCGTCCCACATGTACTAGAGAGGTTAGAGGTCGACCGATTATGATTTTTCGATACAGATACCGATTATTGGAGGACACTGTCACGGCCCCTCTGCAGTGCAGGGGCGGTTCCTCCTGCAGGCAGAGGAGGGTCGTTAGTGATTGGAGCCACCTGGGCTCAGGGTATTTAAACTGCTTCACTAACCTCTCTCGCTCTCTCTCTGCTCCTCCAGGTATGATCCTGTTTTGTTTGTTCCTTTGTAGTTTTACATAGTTTCCACTCAGTCATATTCACACACACAGATTCACGCATCCCTGCACTTTACATCCACCCTACATTATGACATTTCCACACCTCATTCCTTTTTCTTTGTTTAAAGTTAATAGTTTCTGGTTCATAATAAAGAACCTTTTTGATTGGCCTATACCTGTTGTTCGTGTCCCCTCATTTTTGCCACAGGCTATGAGCCGGCCTGTGACAACCCAAAAAAGCCGATACCGATTAATCTGCCGATTTTTTATATTTATTTGTTTGTAATGATAATTACAACAATACTGAATGAACACTTATTTTAACTTAATATAATACATAAATACTAACAATTTAGCCTCAAATTAATAATGAAACATGTTCAATTTGGTTTAAATAATGCAACAAGAAAGTGTTGGAGAAGAAAGTAAAAGTGCAGTATGTGCCATGTAAAAAAGCTAACGTTTAAGTTCCTTGCTCAGAACATGAGAACATATGAAAGCTGGTGTTTCCTTTTAACATGAGTCTTCAATATTCCCAGGTAAGAAGTTTTAGGTTGTAGTTATTATAGGAATTATAGGACTATTTCTCTCTATACCATTTGTATTTCATATACCTTTGACTATTGGATGTTCTTATAGGCACTTTAGTATTGCCAGTGTAACAGTATAGTTTCCGTCCCTCTCCTCGCTCCTACCTGGGCTCAAACTAGGAACACATCGACAACAGCCACCCTCGAAGCAGCGTTACCCATGTAGAGCAAGGGGAACAACTACTCCAAGTCTCAGAGCGAGTGACGTTTGAAACGCTATTAGCGCGCACCCGGCTAACTAGCTAGCCATTTCACATCGGTTACACCAGCCTAATCTTGGGAGTTGAGAGGCTTCAAGTCATAAACAGCGCAATGCTTGAAGAGTTGCGAAGAGCTGCTGGCAAAATGCACAACAGTGCTGTTTGAATGAATGCTTACGAGCCTGCTGGTGCCTACCACCGCTCAGTCAGACTGCTCTATCAAATATCAAATCATAGACTTAATTATAATATAATAAACACACAGAAATACGAGCCTTAGGTCATTAATATGGTAGAATCCGGAAACTATCATCTCGAAAACAAAATGTTTATTTTTTTCAGTGAAATACGGAACCGTTCCTTATTTCATCTAACGGGTGGCATCCCTAAGTCTTTTTTTATCTGCAAATTGGTGGCCAAAAATACCGATTACCGATTGTTATGAAAACTTGAAATCGGCCATTCCGATTAATCGGTCGACCTCTATTGTAGTTGGTAGTAGTTGGTAGTAGTAGTAGTTGGTAGTAGTGGTAGTAGTAGTTGTAGTTAGTAGTGGTAGTAGTAGTACTGTAGTAGTTGTAAGTAGCAGCAGTAGTAGTAGTAGTAGTAGTAGTAATATCAGGTAAAGAGAGAGACTAGCCCAGTGTTGACAGCTCAGTGTCGACAACTCAGTGTTGATAGCTCAGTGTTGATAGCTCAGTGTTGATAGCTCAGTGTTGACAGCTCAGCTCTGTACTGTAGAGAATCATCCAAGACAAACAATGTCCAAACACTGATGGCTTACAAAGTTACATTTCTTTATTTCAACAATATCAGTCTCATGTGGTATCAGAGTTCCATTGGGATAGATTGTAACTCAATATTATGAAGGTGTTCTTAATGTTTTGTGCACTCAGTGTATATTTAAAGTTTCAACATGAAACAAACAATATGATTGATTAAGAACAGGAAGTAGTGTGTGGTAAATACAGTATGGTTCTCTCTGGTCAATAGTAGACCTCCTCAAACACTGAGTAAAAGTCTCACTCAGATCTTTAGAGTTCTCAGGCTCTGACTCCACCCGCTGACCTCCTGACCCCCCACAACCCTCTCCATTCTAAAAGGCTGCAGTGCAAAGGTCAATAATCTACGTTGGTTTGGAATTCTGTCTCATCAAGATCTTTACAGACCTCCCTCCCCTCCTTCTCTAGACACTGTAGACTGGACCAGACATTATTCTGACCTGTTTTCCCCATGACCACCATGATCCATGGTCACTCACCACGGTACAGTGGACAGTAGACCTGGTCTGGTTCTACACATAGACGCCCGGGGAACAGTGGGTTAACTGCCTTGCTCAGGTGTAGAACGACAGATTTTGACCTAGACAGGAGCAGACAGTATTCTGACCTGTTTTCCCACCATGACACTCATCACACGACAGACTATCACGTTGTTCTAGACAGGATCAGACAGTATTCTGACCTGTTTTCCCACCATGACACTCATCACAGGACAGACTATCACGTTGTTCTAGACAGGATCAGACAGTATTCTGACCTGTGGTCCCACCATGACACTCATCACAGGACAGACTATCCCATTGTTCTTACATTGAAATGTATGCATTCTCTACTGTAAGTCGCTCTGGATAAGAGCGTCTGCTAAAATGACTAAAATGTAAAATGTCTATGTACAGGTGCAGTGATCTGTGAGCTGCTCTGACAGCTTGTGCTTAAAGCTAGTGAGGGAGATATGAGATATGAGTCTCCAGCTTCAGAGATTTTTGAAGTTCGTTCCAGTTATTGGCAGCCGAGAACTGGAAGAAAAGACGACCAAAGGAGGGATTGGCTTTGGGGGTGACCAGTGAGATATACCTGCTGGAGTGCGTGCTACGAGTGGGTGCTGCTATGGTGACCAGTGAGCTGAGATAAGGCGGGGCTTTACCTAGCAGAGACTTGTAGATAACCTGTAGCCAGTGGGTTTGGCGAAGAGTATGAAACGAGGGCCAACCATCGAGAGCGCACAGGTCGCAATGGTGGGTAGTGTATGGGGCTTTGGTGACAAAACGGATGGCACTGTGATAGACTGCATCCAGTTTGTTGAGTAGAGTGTTGGAGGCTATTTTATAGATAACATCACCGAAGTCGAGGATCGGTAGGATGGTCAGTTTTACGAGGGTACTGTATGTTTGGCAGCATGAGTGAAGGATGCTTTGTTGCGATACAGGAGGCCGATTCTAGATTTCATTTTGGATTGGAGATGCTTAAAGTGAGTCTGGAAGGAGAGTTTACAGTCTAGCCAGACACCTAGGTATTTGTAGTTGTCCACGTATTCTAAGTCAGAGCAGTCCAGAGTAGTGATGCTGGACGGGCGAGCAGGTGCGGGCAGTGATCGATTGAATAGCATGCATTTAGTTTTACTTGCGTTTAAGAGCAGTTGGAGGCCACGGAAGGAGAGTTGTATGGCATTGATGCTCGTCTGGAGGTTAGTTAACACAGTGTCCAAAGAAGGGCCAGAAGTATACAGAATGGTGTCGTCTGCGTAGAGGTGGATCAGAGAATCACCAGCAGCAAGAGCAACATCACTGATGAATACAGAGAAGAGAGTCGGCCCGAGAATTGAACCCTGTGGCACACCCATAGAGACTGCCAGAGGTCCGGACAACAGGCCCTCCGATTTGACACACTGAACTCTATCAGAGAAGTAGTTAGTAAACCAGGCGAGGCAATCATTTGAGAAACCAAGGCTGTCGAGTCTGCCAATAAGAATGTGGTCATTGACAGAGTTGAAAGCCTTGGCCAGGTCGATGAATACGGCTGCACAGTAATGTCTCTTATCGATGGCGGTTATGATGTCGTTTAGGACCTTGAACGTGGCTGATCTATCCCGGGAAAGAAAACATATGGAACCTGGATGGAGCTGGATATTGTGCAGGGAAGAGACATTGGCTGAACCGGTCAGACCCTGAAGATGGGGATTTAGAGACGGATGGAGGTGTGGGCTGACCATAGAGCCTCCCCACCGGCCTTTTTCTGTAAGAAAGGAATAGTAAAATTGTTCAACTAATTATAACATGTTTAAAAGGTCTGTACTAAAGATTTAGAATTAAATAAAGGGTTTTACAATTGTATCTTACCTTTAACGAAAGGAATCTCAGTTTTTTCTCTATGTCTCAGTGTGTCTGTCTCAGAGAAAGGCTTCAGGGAAAGATGTGTATGTGTGTGTGTGTGTGTGTGTGTGCGTGCATGTGTGTGGGGGGGGGGGTGTGTGTGGGTGTGTGTGTGTGTGTGTGTGTGTGTGTGTTTCTCTGCAATTGTGTATGAAACAATTCAACATTTCGGGGGTCATTTGCACATAGGTTGTCTCCAAAACATCATGTGTTATTTCCCGAGGATTGAGGGCTCAACAGCCAACCACACCTAGAGAATCTTCAAGATAATCAAAAGGCCTTATTTTATATGAATACAGTCTTTCCTACAACAGACAATTATAAATAGAAGCATTTAAAGTGTAGTACTGTGCGGTAATAATATATATCTGTTGTATAACATTCTTTTTTTGTGTATAAAAACAGTCGGCTTGGTGAAATATTGCATAGTAAAATTGTTTAACTAATTATAACAAGTGTATAAGGTCTGCACTAAAGATTTAAAAAATGCAATTTACATTGAAAGGAATCTCAGATTATTCTCTCTGTCTCAGTGTGTCTGTCTCAGAGAAAGGCTTCAGGGAAAGGTGTGTGTGTGTGTGTGTGTGTGTGTGTGTGTGTGTGTGTGTGTGTGTGTGTGTGTGTGTGTGTGTGTGTGTGTGTGTGTGTGTGTGTGTGTGTGTGTGTGTGTGTGTGTGTGTGTGTGTGTGTGTGTGTGTGTGTGTGTGTGTGTGTGTGTGTGTAGGGGGAGGGGGGGTATGTATGTGTGTCTCTGCAATTGTGTATGAAACAATTCAACATTAGGAGGTCATTTGCACATAAGGCTCTCAAAACAAACGTTTTTCCCGAGCATCTCATTTACCTTCAAGGAGGTTGAAATATCAGTCTCTCTCTGTCTATGTACCTCAAAAGGTGTGTGTGTGGGTGTGTGTGTATGTGTATGTGTCTCGGCAAATGTGTTTGAAACAATGTTTTTTTTCTAAACAATATCAACACTAGGTGTTCATTTGCACATAGAGGTCTCCAAAAAACATGTGTTATTTCCCGAGGATGGAGGGACCAACAGACAATCCCACCCTTCAACATAGAATATGCCAAGACACCCCAAGGTCTTACATTGTCTCAGTCAGGACACAGAGGTTGCTCTGAAAACTCTTTTCAAGTCTTTACACATGAAGAGAAGCCTTTCTGCAAGCCTTTACACATGGAGAATTTTGAAGGTGAGGATGTGAAAATAGTATATTATATTAGATTTTGCGTTAGGTAGTTTTTGGGAATTGTTTGATATTACAGGGTAGCTGTTACGGCACGGTTGGAACTCTCTCTCTCTCTCTCTCTCTAATAAGGTTTCCTCAAATATTAAACCGTTGTTATATATGGTTTTTGCAGATATTCTAAAAGTGGAGGACATCGCATTTTCCGGTATGTTTTTATGTCAATTCTATGTATTTTTTAAGTATATATTTTGTATAAATATATTTTAATATTAATTAAAACGTCTATACGATACCCGACATTTACACAGCTGCTACTGGGAATAATTGATTTGGATCATCCAACATCAGCTGTTATAACTATCCCTGATGAGGATTCAGAGGAACAAACCGCGGCCAGTTCTTCTTTAAGCAGTCCTACGCCCTCAAGCTATTTTCAACATAAGTCCAAAATAAAAGGCATAATAATCTTTATACGTTAAACAAAGTGTGTTCACTATTTTAAAAAGCTAATCTTGTGTTACAGAGGACAACCCCCCCAAACAAGAAGCCCCAGTCAATCGCTATATTTCTTAACTGGGTATCTGTTAAACACTTTGTGAGAACTACTGATGCAAAAAGAGGTTTTAAGAAATACATTGGGTTGATTGACAGATTTGTATTATTATAAAAAAGAATAGAACATTATTATGATCATAATCTTTATTATTATTATGTTACAGGTGAGACATACCCAGAAATGTCAACGTCTTGTCAAGTGCTCAGATCTGTACAGCAGCCCCATATAATCACGTACAGTAGCTCCAACTTACAAGAATGTGTTTACCAGGCAGTGATGAAAACATTTTAAATGAGCTCTAATTCAAACATACAATGATATATATTTGATACAATTACCCATTCAAAACTGTTGTTACAATATCACTTCTCATTGTGTACATTTCAAGGTTTCACAAACATAAAACAACTATCTAATTCATGTTTCTCGGACTAACACACTGTTGAGTTTCCTATTTACTAAAGAACAATCATTAAGACAAAACCCAAAAAGTTGTAATATAATCTGTATACATGTCATTCTATACTGAAAACAGGTACATTCTGAAATAGGTTGATGTTGATGTGATAACACATTTTTTTATTAATCTCTCAATTTAGGATAATACTGTTTATTTATACTTTACTTAAATTGTATTATTTATCTTGTCTCATACCATGCTAATAATACACTACCAAGCAATACAAGCGCATTTGGAATTAACCCCATAACAGGTGTGTCTTTTTGGATCAAGAATTGATCCAGAACACCAATAGGCTTGATCAGATCCTCTTCCCTATTCCGGCATCATATAATGCTCAGTCATATGCAAATCCATAAAACTCCACCAATAAAACATTGAAAACCTTAACATGACTACTGGCAACGTCATTATTTTCATCACCCTCTATCAATGGTTGAATTGTGTTCTTTTTCTTTGTACAGTACATGCACTGAACTTCCAATGGCTGGAGCCAAGCAACGGGGTAAATGAAAAAGACCCAAATAAAACGTATGTGAAAAGATGTGGTCAAAGTATAAAACATTGCTGTTTTTTTTTATTTTATTTTTTTACAACAAACTGGTCTTCCTAACATTTGCCATAACTTGTAAGCCTTACATCATGAATGTATATGTGCTATAAAATATGTACCTGGGAACACATGGGAGGGGTGGGATCACCTGCCCTTCTAAGTAATTGAGCTGAGAACATAATTGCTATATTGTAATTAAAATCATTGACCCATAAGAGAACACATGACCAAAGCATAGCATGACCCATATAGAATTAAAACAACATTATTCTTAATGAGAAATATAATCTAATAAACAAATGTTTGCATAATGAAAGACATGAAAACTGTCTCCAACAATGTATTTAGCTATGTATAAAACTTTGATATTGTCAGTAAGGTCATTGAGACTAACAATAGACAATAGTTATTGTGGGAGGTTTAGGGATAAATATAGTGAAGGATCATGAATGTTAAAGATTTGTTCATAATGGGGATTCTGAAAGAGGGGGATTAGAACCCCAAAGTAATAGTGGTCAGAAAGATTATAAATGTAATTTCACATTCCTGTTTAGGGGGTTAATAACTTTTTGGAAACCACTATTCACACTATGTGGATTATAAACATGTACAGACATAGAGAACCATCACATCAAGATGTAACAGGGATGAATGGCTATTCAATGTACAACAGTAGTCTTCTGTAACAAGCAATACGTATTAAATATGCTTACATACATCCATGACTGAATGGTTTCACAAACTCCTTTAAAGATTTTGTAAGTAAGTTGTAACAGGCCTCATTCAGCAGTCTAGAGATTAACCTAGAGACAACAAAACATCAATGTTTAGAGAAGCTTGGAGATTATTCCACATGTAATGGGGCAAAGAGTTAATTTACCTAACTCTGTACAGACCAAAGGAATTTCCAGAGTTAGCAATCCCTGAGACTGTGTGTGATAACTCTGACTCGTACGTCTAATGGTTATTGTAGATGTTAGCTACAGAGGGAGTTTACAGTATGTAAAAGAGCTTTATAAAGGCAAAGAGAGCAACAAATTGACCTACGTGACCTCAAAAGAGCTTTATAAAGGCAAAGAGAGCAACAAATTGACCTATGTGACCTCAAAAGAGCTTTGTAAAGGCAAAGAGAGCAACAAATTGACTTACGTGACCTCAAAAGAGCTTTATAAAGGCAAAGAGAGCAACAAATTGACCTACGTGACCTCAAAGAGGGTCAACCTACTTTATAATAGAGAATGCAGGGATGTGTACTGAACCTGTACCCATAATAAAACAAAGTGATCTATGGTCAAATGCGTCTATAGTCAATCACGTGGTGTTGAAAGCCAAAGGCGTGACTCAAAACTATGAAAATGCACCACGTGTAAACTTGGAATCAATCACACGCTTGGTCGAGGGGTTCATAAATGACAGAAATAGTGAATTGGGATAAAAAGGGGTTCCATCTACGTAATGCGCCACTTACTAAAAGATTCTGGGTAGTCTATGACAAGAGATTGCTTTTACCTGACAGGACCACCTTGCCCTTTGGTTACTGAGTTATGTTACAAGCCCCGTGTGTCTTAACCCTTTAGATATAATGGCTGCTGTAGAAGGTTTTGATCCCAGGTTGCAACTACCATTTTCGGCCTTAATCGCAGGCCCCTCCAATAGCGGTAAAACTTGTTTTCTATAAAGTATTTTAGAGAATTCTGAACATGTATTATCTCAGAAACCTGACAATATTGTGTGATGTTATTCATGTTATCAACCTTTGTATGATGAGTTGTTGAAGAAAATAAATATCAAGTTTGTTGAAGGAATACCCGCATCCCTGTCTGATGATGAACTTTTACCTTCTCATAAAAACAATCTGCTGGTTTTGAACGATATGCTATTTGCAGGTAGCGAACATCCTGAAACTGCATGAAGTTTTACACAATATACTCATCATCGAAACCTGTCTGTGCTTTACTTGGTACAGAATGTGTTTCACCAAGGTAAAAATAGCCAAACCATTAGTTTGAATGCCAATTACATGGTTTTGTTCAAAAACCCTAGAGACAAACTACAAATCAACACTCTAGCTTAGCAGATGTACCCTGGAAGGAAATCCTACTTTGGAGAGCTATGAGGACGCTACCAAAGTGCTATTTTCTTATTTAATCGTGGATTTAAAATCAAATACTCCAGAACACCTGAGGCTCCGAACAGGATTGTTTCCGTGGGAGTGGCTGACGGTTTACATTCCTAAAAAGTAACCGATATGTCTCTGCGTTTAAAAGGAAACCTACCGCTCGAGAGCCCTAGTTGGGGGTACCCCTAAGGAACGGAAGGCCATCTTGGGTCATTGTTCTTCAGATCTCATATTATCACTATCTGAGATTGCGTTGGATCTTCTCAAAGGCCGCATTCCACTCACCCTGACCCAATAAAAAAAATTAAAGAGACAAAAGACCGCGATCAAACTCTTTGCCAATAAAAGGGCCAGTCTTCAAAAGAAAAGACATACCATACAACAGTCTGTTTTTTTTCTACCTTTACTAAGTATAGCCGTGCCCTTCATCACCAGCCTTATTGCTGCCAGACGTGGGGGTTGAACACAGAGTGTGATGGCAAATAAAATGTGCTTAGTGCCTCAACAAGAATTGGATAGACTTAAACAGCAATTACAGGGTCCTGAAAATATCAGACAAACAGCGAAAAATGATTTGGATAGGGCCATGAAGGATATTTTGAACAGAAAAGGTTTGAACCCCTATGGTACAGTCCAAAAATACACAAACCTCTTGCAAAGGTATTTGGCCTTGGTAAAACAAGGTGAGAAAGAGACCAACCATTTATCGCTTTCCCTACCGGACCCTTTAAAAGATGACGCGCCTAGAGAGAGCCAGGCCCCTGTAATGCCTGGACCGGTGATCTTACCGGTTGAAGATCAAATGCATGTTGAAGATAATGTTATGCATGACATGTTGACACATGTTCCGGCACGTAACAGGAAAAATGCTAGATACATTATGAACAAGATAAAAGACTCAAAGGGGGCCGCTACTTGGAATGACAAAGGAGAGTTTATCTTTCAGGGTGATGTTGTCAGGGGTTCTCATATGATGAACTTGTTTAAAAGTACCACAGCAGTCCACAAGGTTGCTGATGACAGAAGACCTCCTGGGTGGCGTCAGTTTCTTAAAGCCCTGGCAATCCTCAACATTCCACTCTCGGGTGTACCAAACTATAAGCTTCGTCAACAGATTCAAACTTTAAAACAAAACCCTTCAAAGAACTACAGCACCCCTAAAGATGTTCTTGCAACCCCTCCCCCTTTTGAAAGGGCTGATGATAACTAATTTATGAATGAGTCCTCACCCTTGAACGCCTCCGGACCTTTTCCTAATCCTGATCTCTCAGGGTGGTTAGACTTTTGAATGACTATGTTAAAATTCAATACATTTTATTTGAAAAAATTATACAATTTAACATTTGTGACATTCTTGAAACATTTGACGTGAGCATACGCCTTGATTACAGGGTGTTAAAGGACACATACTTGAACACATTTGATATTTTCTAACAAAACAATCTACGACGCTATCATTACTTCTTAAATCATCATTATAAAGAGACATAACATCTTCAAAAGAAACTCCATGGGCTCTTTGGCATAGGTATAATACACAGTGTTGACCACATGCAGTAGAAAGGTTATCTTGTACTTGTTTGATGCTGTAGTAGATATTTGATCCATTTTTGGTCAAAAACTGTTTAATAGGTGTGGGGAAATGTGAAAATCCGGGGGAAAACCGTAGGAATAAAAAAAAGTTGAGATTTTTCTTCCTCCTTCATCTTCTAATGTCACAGCTAGCCAATGTACTCCCGGCATGTGTTTAGGATGGGTATTGACAATAAACATGGCCGGTCGCTCCTGCCATTTCTCAATAGGTAGTTCATCACAAGCCCATACTCCACAAAATTGTTTTCCAATCAAGCGGCTCATGAGACCTTCTAGCTCTTGGGTATTCATGTCTTTGCTCAACGATCCTTAATTAATAATAATCCACTAAGACTTGTCTTTGTGCATTCACTTCCAAGATTGAATCAGAGCATGCATAAACAATCATACTAACTGTACAAGCTAAAGGTGTACAGAAACGCATTTCCGGCCTGAGGTTACCTTGGGACACCACAGACAGATTTCCTGAGGTGTCATTATCAGGTGATAAATTGAAAGCATACAATGTCTAATCCTCTGCAAAATCATTTCTGTCAATAGGTAAAGAGAGATCTTTTAGATGCCTCCCGGTAGCCAGGAATAGATTGCAAAATTCTCACACAGATATGTTGTTATTAAATTGCGGTTGGAAAGCCTTAGCAGGGACCTGACATCCGTCCTGATAGAGAGCTACATACTCTGCATTGAAATGTTGAAAATTAAAGTTTTTTTAATGTAAGCTGCCCGTATTAGAGGCGTGATCAACCAAGCCTATAACGACATAGCGTTGACTGCAGATTCTACTTCCCACCGTTATGCTAAAGGTTTTCATGGTAACTCTTTGGAGAGGGTAAAGGGCATTTCCTTTCATCAAAGCCTGTGAATGACCCAGACGAACGGCCGGAGATACAGACACTTTTTTAATAAAAAGCGTAGCCCCCAACACGACTAAAGTCACCGTCTTGGGCAGACATCAGACAAAACTCATCCTTGGCCCTGGTTAATTTGAGCCTTAAATCAACCGAATTTAAGAGTAAACATTCTTGAAATAAAATGTCAGAGTGTATAGGCCCTAGCAGATGAAACTCTTGAGATTGTGCACAGTAGCGAGCACGTGCCTCCAGTCCTTTGTTATCACCAATGGTGGGATCTATGTCTTCCATAGATGCTCCTGCAGTATCCTTGCTAAACAGCCCGGCGCTGAATTGTGTCTTCAGAGTGTCTTCGGAGTAGTTTAGTAAACATTCCAGAATAGCCCTATAAGGATAGGTGGCACTGCTTTGACTTATAAGTCGTTCACCCAAAGTCACATCCACTTGGGAGAAGATGGTCGCCAAGGGGTAATTAATGAGACTCACTTTGGCATCGTTTGCAATATTATTACCATCTCTTTTGGTCACTTTGAGACGTAAATGCAATAAGGTGTTGTTGAGGTCCAGGTAGTTGTCACCATGGCCTGGTATGAACAATTAGATAGGACCGTTGTCTGTAATGGCAGGGAGTCCACATAACTGGACCTATCTATTGAAAATTGGGTTAAGGGGGCCGTGGAAAGATCGAGCTCTGCCTTTATAGCTTCAGAGGACATGCGATGTAAAAGAGACATGTTGCTTGTTCTTTCAGAAAATACTTCCAAGTATTCTTTTTGCCGTTTTTGGTCCAGACCTCCTCACTTTACGTCGTCTTTGACTTACTGCGTTTATTTTAACGGTTAACCTCCACTTTTTAGGGGCCGGCTGGCGCCTTATCCTCTCTAGGGTATGTGGGACGAAATCGTCCCACCTACTCAACAGCCAGTGGAATCCCGTGGCGCGATATTCAAATACCTTAGAAATGCTATTACTTCAATTTCTCAAACATATGATTATTTTACACCATTTTAAAGACAAGACTCTCGTTAATCTAACCACACTGTCCGATTTCAAAAAGGCTTTACAACGAAAGCAAAACATTAGATTATGTCAGCAGAGTACCCAGCCAGAAATAATCAGACACCCATTTTTCAAGCTAGCATATAATGTCACAAAAACCAAAACCACAGCTAAATGCAGCACTAACCTTTGATGATCTTCATCAGATGACACTCCTAGGACATTATGTTATACAATACATGCATGTTTTGTTCAATCAAGTTCATATTTATATCAAAAACCAGCTTTTTACATTAGCATGTGACGTTCAGAACTAGCATACCCACCGCAAATTTCCGGTGAATTTACTAAATTACTCACGATAAACGTTCACAAAAAACATAACATTTATTTTAAGAATTATAGATACAGAACTCCTTTATGCAATCGCGGTGTCCGATTTTAAAATAGCTTTTCGGCAAAAGCACATTTTGCAATATTCTGAGTAGATAGCTCGCCATCACGGGCTAGCTATTTTTACACCCACCAAGTTTGGCACTCACCAAACTCAGATTTACTATAAGAAAAATTGGATTACCTTTGCTGTTCTTCGTCAGAATGCACTCCCAGGACTTCTACTTCATCCACAAATGTTGTTTTGGTTCAAAATAATCCGTAGTTATGTTCAAATATCCTCTGTTTTGTTCTTGCGTTCAAGAGACTATCCGAACGGTGACGCGCGGACGCATATCGTGACAAAAAATTCTAAATATTCCATTACCGTACTTCGAAGCATGTCAAACGCTGTTTAAAATCAATTTTAATGCGATTTTTCTCGTAAAAAAGCGATAATATTCCGACCGGGAAACCCTGTTTTCGTTCAAAGACTCAAAATCTAAAATGGACTCTTCACATGCATGCGCGAGCCCGTCTCATTGTTCTCAGATCGACCACTTACCAAATGCGCTACTGTTTTTCAGCCTGGGGGCTGCAAATTCAACGTTCTGGCGCCTTCTGAGAGCCTATGGGAGCCTTAGGAAGTGTCACGTTACAGCAGAGATCCTTTGTTTTCAATAAAGAGAGTGTAGAAGGCCAAGAAATGGTCAGAGAGGGCACTTCCTGTACAGAATCTTCTCAGGTTTTTGCCTGCCATATGAGTTCTGTTATACTCACAGACACCATTCAAACAGTTTTAGAAACTTTAGGGTGTTTTCTATCCAAATCAAACAATTATATGCATATTCTAGTTTCTGGGCAGTAGTAATAACCAGATGAAATCGGGTACGTTTTTTTATCCGGATGTGAAAATACTACATATTTCCCTACCCTAGAGAGGTTATACCCGGAGGTCTCTTTTTTGGTCTTCGAGACAACAGCATAAGACCCGAGCCTTCTTGATGCTCGGGATCTGATGAAGCCCATCTAGTCATAGCATTCGCTACCACCTCACTTACGATATTTTTGGCCTCTGATTTTAAATGTGGTTTGGCTATGCTGAGGCCTCTCTTCGTAAACGGTAAAACCATTCTAAAGAGGTTATGAAATATACCTCCTATCCCCGAACCATACATGGTAGGGGATCTGTGATAACCGGGTAATCCATTACCCACTTGATCAACATAGTATGAGACATATCGGTTAGGGTCGAGATGGTGATTGTGTACCATAACCATTTTAATTTATTTGTATGTTTATAAAATATATATATATAATACTAATAATATATTAGCTATGTAGAGAGGTTTTGGTGGGTCTAAAGTGGAGTTTTACAATCGTTTAACCATAAGTAAATTCAATATTTTCGTTCTGATCCGTTTTAAGCTCAACCAGAATGTTTTCAATATATTTCTTGCTTACAGGTACATAGTGGGGCTTGTCATAGTTAACAGTGACTACATCACCATCCTTTCCATCTATATGAACTGTTCTCAGCACAAAACTGTCTCCTACCCTTTGATAGGATAGGATGTCGGTATACACAAATATGTTGTAAAACCCTGCATGTACATCCGCAGGGAATGAGAACTCATCTCCAACATGTCGGCTAAATTACCGCTGGTCTTTATACCCCCACCAGCATCCCCTGAGATTTGTACACGTTTATGAATACGGTTGTAGATCAATAGTATTTCCATATGGTTCAGGTTTAGGAGGTTGTTCAACTCTGAGATGACCCTCTCTACAGTTCTATAGAACCCTTTTTTAAGTTTTATAACTTTTGGGGGTTCCGATATCCTTTTGCAATAAAAATCACGGTCCTTATCCTTGATATTATACCAACTATGAGGGTATGTAATCTCATTGAGACCTACTTCCCAGGCCTCTGATAACTCTATAGGCTTTGGAAAATTGGTTGTATAATTCGAACTTTGGTCATTCATATATATATGTGCAGACGCATTACTGGGGAGAGTCAGGTAGAATCCATTGTGCTCCATGATGCACTCCTGTGTACACTCGAATGATGGTGTTTTTATCATGCATGAGGGATGAAGTTATCCCCCACTGCCTCCACCTCATCCTCTAATACCCAACTGGTGAACTTTTGTGGCCAGTTTTTCAGACGGACCAACACACATTTTTTACCCTTTTCTCTCTTTTGATCCAGAATCTCCTCCACGTGAAAAACTTTGTCTTTACCCAACTGTACCTTCTGTAGTTCCGTCTCATAAAAGGAACCCTCTATAAGCTCCCCGTCATAATCTTTTAACTTGTAAACAGGGGGTATGCGAGGTAGACCTTCGGTAATGGTGAACACCTCATCGCTGTAACCTTGCTCATATTTTTTGTCGAAAACACCCCTCAATTTGGATATACGTACCAAGTCCCCCACTATGAATTTAAAATTTAAAAAAATCTTACGGCGAAGGGGGAACAAACCATTCAGATTTTTAAAGACTTTTCAGAAGACACCTTGTAGGGCTTCATCCGTATACTCTTATGGTAGCTGTAGTTGTAACCCTTTACTAAATCTTGAACTATATCCACATATCTATGGCTCTTGTGAGCCGTAAAGTATTTCCACATCCTCTCCTTCAAAGTTCTGTTAAAGCGTTCAACAACTGAAGCTTTCAAATCCGAACCTGTAGCAAAATGTATGATATTGTGCTTCTTCATGAGTTTCTGAAAAGTATTATTAAAAAATTCTTTACCGCCGTCAATCTGCACTTTCTTGGGTGCTCCTCCGTCCTTCAAGATAGAGTCAAAGGCCCGGGTCACCTCTGCCCCGCTCTTATTTTTTAAGACCCTTACAAATGCTATTTTAGAGAAAATATCTATAACCGTTAGCATGTAGCGATTTCCATCATTTTTATCTGCAAGGGCCTGCATGTCACATAGATCCGCCTGAAACTGGGACAAGGGATGAGTAGAAACAACTATATTTCATGGAAATTGTTTTCACACAGGTTTATGCAGAGTGTAAGCATCCTGCTCTGCTAGCCATTCATTCACTTGAGCAGCACCCAACCTGCTACCTGTTTCTTCAGCTATGGCTCTATGGAACCTCTCCTTACCACCATAAGACCCTGGGTTAGGGTGGCTATAATAAATGTTTTTCAACGTCTGCTCCGCCATCCTTCTTGCCTCTCTGATGTACATTAACATTAATGAGCCCCTTTCATATAACGAGAACATTTCATTTTCATTTTGCCTTTTATTTTTGTAAACATTAAGTATTACGTATCCATACACTTCAGGATACGTAGCGGGATATTAGCACCCGTTTTCTCAATGACCCATGCATGCAACACCTTGTATACTTGGTTTACATTTAAAGGCTTATATCGCTGAATTTTTAATACATCCGTTATATAAGTATATAAACAATTATGATACATGTTACAATTAAACGGTGTTTCAAACAAATAAACTAAAATCTTCAACAAGGATGTTTCTAGTTCTTCAGAATCATCCACAAGACAGGATACCAGTTGTGTCCATTGCAGATTCTCGCCCGTATGTCTTACATGACACATGATTTGCTCCATTTTTAACACACGCTCTGCATTAACCCCGGTATTGTGGGTTGTGTAGAGCGATACATTGTTCACTTTATTTTCACTTTATTTTCAATAATATAATTTCATAATATTTGTAAATTGTCTCTCAAAAAAAATGTCTTTATTCTCTCTAACATCGTATGCATATAGTTACCCATTGCTTTACATCTAAATAAAAAATATATATTCTTACTCGTTCTCTTGGGGTTTATTGAGCCAGAAAGTCACCACATCAGCCACCAAAGCCTCCTTGTATTTGTTGTCGTCCACCAGTGTGTGCCGGATTTCTTTGAGTTTCTCGTGGATGTAGATCACCTCCTTCAGTTCATGTAGGAAAGCCTTGGTTACACCGTAAACCCTGGGAATAGATGGCACAAGACCCATAGACTCCAGGGCTCTGACCAGCGAAGGTATAAACTGGCAGGACCACAGTCTTTTCACCAGCTCCTCAAAATGGTTGAAGAAATAGTACTGGGGTGGGTCATATAAACACGGATGTCGTCGTTGGCTGGGGTGATTGATCTCACAACTGATTCATTTTTCTCTTATATACTCTACAATCACCACGTCTAAAAGTGTGGCTACAGAGGCCTTGATGGTGTCCACAAAAATAGTACTAACCACCCCATCAAACACATCCTCAGGCTGTGTACATGTAAGGGGTGTCGGGGGGCTTGCCTGGGGGGAGTAGAAAGGAGGGCTGTGAGGCATAGAGTCCTTAGGGTCTGGTACCCATGACGTATCGGTGTCCTGGTATGGTATATGAATATCCATGGTATATGCTGAAATGAAGAACCGGAGGCTTTATGGTCACCCCTTTTATTGTTGAACCAGTCCCATGGTATCAGGGCGTGGTTAACATAACAGCCACGTACTTAGTTTTCTTCAGGGGCTGACCCTTCTGAGGATGACCCTGCTTGGGGTTCCTTTGAAGCATAATCCTCAGGATTCGTATATATTATGCACTTCCTTAGCTGAACAATACTCTGCCGTTGTTGGCTCTGTACAAAAAGAGCATCCACTAACTCTAACATTTTCAATTCCATTATATCCCAACTTTTAAAAGGAATAAGCAAACGCAACCTAAAATCCCCAGTCAGGCCACCTTCACGGATGTTTTCGTGGTGGATTTTCTCATTGCTGATATAGAACTCCACGCACCCACATGGAAGTCCATTCTTTCTTTGTATTTTCACCTTATGAGTCCGGGGAACCTTCCAATGGGTCTCGTAGCCCGTGAACAAGCTATAACCCTTTGTGATAACTCTCAATTCAGGACACACCAGCTTGCGAAAAACCTGCCAGTCTTCAAGCCTGTAGTCCACTCCTAAAGTCTGGTCGGTATATTTTTCTCCTTCGGCTACGGTATAGAGTTTCACTCTACAGGCCGGGTAATCAAACAGATAACCCCATAGTTGTCCATTAGACATCAACACTTGATCTTTCAGCGCAGTTGCGGGCGGTATTTGGGATCTATACATATTTAGAAAATGCTTTTTTGGCGCATCGTACATTGATGCTTTATACTCTTCCCTTTCTCTGTGTTTTAACCGAGGTCCTGCTTCCGTTGTTACAGTCATCACGTGTGTGTCACTGATCACAAAATCCATGTTTAATTTCTTTAGTGTTCTGGGGTTTATCGAGGTCACTTGTAGTGTTGACAGCGCTTACTTATAATGCGGCTGTCCAATACCCCCAGACATTACTGTTGTCATATACAACAGCCCTAAGTTCACTACAACAGGGGGGATCATACTCTTTCAAATGTTCAAACACATTCCCCAGTTCAACGAGGTCACTACACATCAATCATCATGACAGCTTTACTCCAAAGGAACAGATGCACTATCTGGTTAAATATACTCTCACTCGATAGCGTGAGAACTTCCTGACAGGATGTACATATATGGGCACTCCCTAGAGAGCGTGAGAACGGAAGGCAGGATGTCCTGCAGGATGTCCATATATGGGCATACACACGTGACCCATAAAATAGGGTCATAAATCACACGTTTGACGTGTGCCGTCTACTCTATTTTCTCTGTCACTCACCACGGTACAGTGGACAGTAGACCTGGTCTGGTTCTACACATAGACGGTGATGGTGAATCATATCAGATTGTGGAGAAGCCAACTTGATGAGTTTCTCCTGACCCAGCCCAACATCCCTATCAGTGCCCTCTGACCTCTCCCCTTTCGTTCCAGTCTCTTCTGCAACACTGAGTGAGCTTCACTGACCTCTTTCAAGTTCTGTCTTAGTCTCTCCATTTCTCCGTCCTTCTCCTCCATAGGTGTATTCTTCTCATTAATCTGTCTATTCTTCTCCTCCATCTGTCTGCTGAACTCTCTCTGCATCTTTGTCTGTGAGATCATGATGTTCCTCTGTAACTCAGGTAGGACTATCTTCATCAGGTTTCTCTCTGCTTCAACTCTGGCCTCTCCTTCATAGTTCTCCATCATCTCCTCTATCTCCTGTCTGTGTCTCTCCTCCATCTCCCTCCTCTCATTCTCTCTCTTCTCTCTAAATCTCTCCAGCTTTCTCTCCATCTCCTCCCTCCTATCAGACTCCCTCTTCAGCTCCCTCTCCAGCTCTCTTTTCTTCTCCTCATCCCTCTCTTTTTTCACCTGTCTCTCCAGTTCTGTTATTCGTTGTCTGAGAATTCTGATATCTCTCTTGAGCTTCTGGATTTCTCCATCTTTCTTCTTCAGAGAATCCTGCAGCTCCTTCTCAAGCCCCTCCCTCATCTCTCTCTTCCCTCTGTTTCCTCTCTCCTCTCTCTCTCTGCAACTTTCCCTCCATCTATCTAACTTGGTCCTCTGCCTCCTGGTAGGTCTGACTGCTGTAGAATCTCTCTCTGTTTCCTGCCACCATCTCCTCAACCTGATCCAGCAGCTCTGATACCTGAGTGCCATGGGCCCTGTCCTTAATGTTGAGGACGTGGTACCTGCTCCCACTTTTCTCTACAAGCTGCTGGAGGTCCTGACTTCCTGCTTGGAGAAACTCCTCAATGCTCTGCTCTTTCAGGCCATCATCATGGGTGAATAGAATCACAGTGTGTTCCCAACAACCCTCCCCAAACATCTCCTCTACTCTCTCCAGCACCCCTCTCTCCTCCCCCTTAGAGGACTCCACTGGTATGACCAGGAGGAAGGCATGGGGTCCTGGGGCAGACAGACGGACACAGAGCCCCACATCCTGTCTCATCTCCTCCAGAGAGAGTCCAGGACAGAACCAGTCTGGAGTGTCCACCAGCACCAGCCGTCTCCCACACACGTCCCCCTCTCTCCTCTTACTCCTCTGGGTCACTGCAGAGGGGCTGGCCTGGGCCCCAAACTCCTCTCTGCCCAGGATGGTGTTTCCTGCTGCACTCCTCCCAGCCCCAGTCCTCCCCAGCAGCACCAGTCTCAGCTCAGACACACTGGGAGACACTGGGGAGTCTGGACTGCTGCTCTCTCCTCCCACTGCAACACAACACACAGCACTGATCAACACACTGACTCTCTGGAGGATGTACAACAGTGTCTAATATAATCTACATCCATAACTCACTATCTGGAGGAGTTAAATTCATGCTGTTTGTCCTCCTCAGTGGAAGTGTGGGGTCTGTATCTGAGGTCTCTCCTCCCACTGTAACACAACATAGAGAACTGGTCAACATACTGGCTCATCAGAGAAACAATTAAAACATAGTATAAACAAAATACAAATACATTTAGTTCATTTTCTTTTCCCTCCAGTTGTGTGTCTTTCTTCTCTTTCTTCTTGCTGTCCTCTAGTTGAAGGTCTTTTTCCTGCAGTAGGACTCTGAAGTTCTCAACTTGGCTGTTCTTGTCCTGCAGGTTCTTTCTCACTGCTTCTAGTTGAAGTTCTTCTATACTTAAGTTGGTTGTCTTTTCTTCCAGTTGATTTTCATTCTTCTTTTAATAGGTTCTCCCTTTGTCCCATTAGCTGGTTCTTCTCCAGGAGTCTCTCTTTATCTCTCACTTCCTGGGTCTTATTTACATTTACGTCATTTTGCAGACGCTCTTATCCAGAGCGACTTACAAATTGGTGCATTCACCTTATGATATCCAGTGGAACAAGCACTTTACAATAGTACATCTATATATATATATATATATATATATATATATATATATATATATGTATATATATATATATATATATTTATATATATATTTATTTATTTTTGGGGGGGGTGGGTTAGAAGGATTACTTTATCCTATCCCAGGTATTCCTTAAAGAGGTCTCCGGAAGGTTGTGATTGACTCCGCTGTCCTGGCGTCGTCAGGGAGCTTGTTCCACCATTGGGGTGCCAGAGCAGCGAACAGTTTTGAATGTTTGAATGTATTCAACTGAAATGTGTCTTCCGCATTTAACTCAACCCATCTGAAATGTTGACCACAAAAGCAGATATAATGTGGGATGGCTTTGTCTTGTGTTATTGGTTGTCAATAAACAAAACAGACAAATAAGTAATTACTCACCCCATCCTGATCATCCATTATCCAAGATGGAGAGTCATGAATAATGATCATGTAAAACAGAATGCATTAGTTATTATTGTTCATTGAATTTCTGTCTCATTACATAAATTTATGAAATACCATACATCATATTGGAATGACTGTTCATCACATTCATTACTAATGTACATCTAGGGAAAGGGATGTAGCAGCACTACTATGTGAGCAGTCTGAGAATGACTGAATGCTTCATAATAAGACATCAAGCTAAATTCAAGCTGATTCTATTATAATTTTGGTGTGTGAAATGTTGACCTCTATGGCAGATATATTGTGGGAGGACTATGTGAAATGTTGACCTCTATGGCAGATATACTGTAGGAGGGCTATGTGAAATATTGACCTCTATGGCAGATATATTGTGGGAGAACTATGTGAAAGGGAAAGGAAAGGGGGATAACTAGTCGGTTGTCCATCTGAAATGTGTCGTCCGCATTTAACTCAACCACTCTGAAATGTTGACCTCTATGGCAGATATTGTGGGAGGATATATTGTGGGAGGACTATGTGAAATGTTGACCTCGATGGCAGATATATTGTGGGAGGGCTTTGGTATGTAAATTCTGGATATAAAGAAGGATTTTATCTAACAAAACGACACCACATGTTATAGCTGGGACCCTTTGGATGACAAATCAGAGGAAGATTTTCAAAAAGTAAGTGAATGTTTAATTCCTATTTGTGAATTTATGAAACCTGTGGAGGTGGAACAATATTTTGATGTGGGGCGTCGTCCTCAAACAATCGAATGGCATGCTTTCGCTGTAATAGCTACTGTAAATCGGAAAGTGCAGTTAGATTAACAAGAATTTAAGCTTTCATCCGATATAAAACACTTATGTACCTAAAATGTTTAATTTCCATATTATTTATTTGAATTGCGCGCCCTCTAGTGTCACCGGAAGATGTCCCGCAATCGGGACGCCTAGCCCTAAAAGGTTTTAAAATAACATCAAATTGATCAGAAATACTGTGTAGACATTGTTAATGTTGTAAATTACTACTGTAGCTGGAAACGGCAGATTTTTTTTTGTGGAAAATCTACATAAGCGTATAGAGGTCCATTATCAGCAACCATCACTCCTGTGTTCCAATGGCACGTTGTGTTAGCAATAAAGCAATAAAACTGGCCTTCTTTAGACTTGTTGATTATCTGGAGCATCAGCATTTGTGGGTTTGATTACAGGCTCAAAATTGCCAGAAACAAAGACCTTTCTTCTGAAACTCGTCAGTCTATTATAGTTCTGAGAGATGAAAGCTTCCATGCGAGAAATTGCCAAGAAACTGAAAATCTTGTACAACGCTGTGTACTACTCCCTTCACAGAACAGAGCAAACTGTCTCTAACCAGAATAGAAAGAGGAGTGGGAGGCCCCGGTGCACAACTGAGCAAGAGGACAAATTAATTAGAGTGTCTAGTTTGAGAAACAGACGCCTCACAAGTCTTCAACTGGCAGCTTCATTAAATAGTACCCGCAAAACACCAGTCTCAACGTCAACAGTGAAGAGGCAACTTCGGGATGCTGGCCTTCTAGGCAGAGTTGCAAAGAAAAAGCAATATCTCAGACTGGGCAATAGAAAATTAAGTTTAATATGGGCAAAAGAACACAGACACTGGACAGAGGAACTCTGCCTAGAAGGACAGCATCCCGGAGACGCCTCTTCACTGTTGACGTTGAGACTGCTGTTTTTTACATACACTCAATTAGTATTTGAGTGTATGTAAACTTCTGACCCACTAGGAATGTGATGAAAGAAATAAAACCTGAAAAAAATCTACTATTGTTCTGACATTTCACATTCTTGAAATAAAGTGGTGATCCTAACTGAGCTAAGACAGAGAATGTTTACGAGGATTAAAGGCCAGCAATTGTGAAAAACTGAGTTTAAATGTATTTTGCTAAGGTGTATGTAAACTTCCGACTTCAACTGTAGATATTCCATAAAGAATCTGCCGTTTCCAGCTACAATAGTAATTTACAACATTCACAATGTCCTCGCTGTATTTCTGATGAATTTGATGTTATTTTAATGGACAAAAAAAAACGTGCTTTTCTTTTCAAAAACAAGGACATTTCAAAGTGACCCCAAAATGTTGAAAGGTAGTGTACATCTAGGGAAAGGGATGTAAGCAGCACTACTATGTGAGCAGTCTGAGAATGACTGAATGCTTCATAATAAGACATCAAGCTAAATTCAAGATTATTCTATTTTAATTTTGGTGTGTGAAATGTTGAGCTATATGGCAGATATATTGTGGGAGGTTTATGGTATTGCTCCTGATCATCCATTATCCAAGATGGAGAGGAATGAATATTGATCATGTATAACAAAATGTATGAGTTATTACAGTTACATTCAATCCAATGTCAGTCACATTACATTATTCAATCAAATACCATACATCATATTGATATGACTGTTCATCACATTCATTTCTAATGTACATCTAGGGAAAGGGATGTAAGCAGTGCTACTATTGGAACAGTCTAAACATCACAGAATGCTTCATACTAGGACATCAAACTGAATTCAAGCTGATTCCATGTTCATTTTGGAGGTTGAAATGTTGACCTCTATGGCAGATATATTGTGGTAGGACTATGTTAAAGGGAAAGGGGGATACCTAGTCAGTTGTCCAACTGAATGTATTCAAATGAAATGTGTCCTCCGCATTTAACTCAACCCCTGTGAAATGTTGAGCTCTATAGCAGACATACTGTAGGAGGACTATGGTATGTAAATTCTGGATAATTTCAAGAACATCTAAACATCTTTAACCAAACTACCTTGAGAACATTTGGGGAGAGTATTGATAAATGTAAAGAAACTGATTTAATTTGTAGCCTTGAAGAAGACACACTGCTGATCACAAGGCCTGTAGTTTTTATAGTATCAGATTAACACTCTGGTCTGTTCTTTGTCTTGTGTTATTGGTTGTCAATAAACAAAACAGACAAAAAAGTAATTACTCACGTGATGCTGATCATCCATTATCCAAGATGGAGAGTCATGAATAATGATCATGTAAAACAGAATGCATTAGTTATTATTTTTCATTGAATTTCTGTCGCATTACATCATTTAATGAAATACAATACATCATATTGATATGACTGTTCATCCCATTCATTACTAATGTACATCTAGGGAAAGGGATGTAAGCAGCGCTACTATTGGAACAGTCTAAACATCACAGAATGCATCATACTAGGACATCAAACTGAATTCAAGCTGCTCCATGTCCATTTTGGAGGTTGAAAAGTTGACCTCTATGACATATATATTGTGGGAGGACTATGTGAAAGGGTAAGGAAAGGGGGATACCTAGTCAGTTGTCCAACTGAAATGTGTCGTCCGCATTTAACTCAACATCTCTGAAATGTTGACCTCTATGGCAGATATATTGTGGGAGGGCTTTGGTACGTAAGTTCTGGGTAATTTGAAAAACATCTATACATCTTTATCCAACGAACCTTGAGAACATTTGGGGAGAGTATTGATAAATGTAAAGAAACTGATTTAATTTGTAGCCTTGAAGAAGACACACGGCTGTTCACAAGGCCTGTAATTTTTATAGTATCAGATTAACACTCTGGTCTGTTCTTTGTCTTGTGTTATTGGTTGTCAATAAACAAAACAGACAAATAAGTAATTACTCACCCCCTACTGATCATCCATTATCCAAGATGGAGAGTCATGAATAATGATCATGTAAAACAGAATGCATTAGTTATTATTGTTCATTGAATTTCTGTCTCATTATATAATTTAATGAAATACCTTACATCATATTGGAATGACTGTTCATCCCATTCATTACTAATGTACATCTAGGGAAAGGGATGTAAGCAGCACTACTATGTGAGCAGTCTGAGAATGACTGAATGCTTCATAATAAGACATCAAGCTAAATTCAAGCTGATTCTATTTTAATTTTGGAGTTTGATGTGTTGAACTCTATGGCAGATATATTGTGGGAGGGCTATGTGAAATATTGACCTCTATGGCAGATATGTTGTGGGAGAACTATGTGAAAGGGACAGGAAAGGGGGATAACTAGTCAGTTCTACAACTGAAATGTGTCGTCCGCATTTAACTCAACCACTCTGAAATGTTGACCTCTATGGCAGATATTGTGGGAGGATATTGTGGGAGGACTATGTGAAATGTTGACCTCGATGGCAGATATATTGTGGGAGGACTTTGGTATGTAAATTCTGGATATAAAGAAGGATTTTATCTAACAAAACGGCACCACATGTTATAGCTGGGACCCTTTGGATGACAAATCAGAGGAAGATTTTTAAAAAGTATGTGAATATTTAATTGCTATTTGTGAATTTATGAAACCTGTGGAGTTGGAAAAATATTTAGATGTGGGGCGCCGTCCTCAAACAATCGCATGGCATGCTTTCGCTGTAATAGCTACTGTAAATCGGAAAGTGCAGTTAGATTAACAAGAATTTAAGCATTCAACCGATATAAAACACTTATGTACCTAAAATGTTTAATATCCATATTATTTAGGATTATTTATTTGAATTGCGCGCCCTCCAGTTTCACCGGAAGATGTCCCGCAATCGGGACGCCTAGCCCTAAAAGGTTTTAAAATAACATCAAATTGATCAGAAATACTGTGTAGACATTGTTAATGTTGTAAATGACTACTGTAGCTGGAAACGGCAGATTATTTTATGGAAAATCTACATAAGCGTATAGAGGTCCATTATCAGCAACCATCACTCCTGTGTTCCAATGGCACGTTGTGTTAGCAGTAAAGCTGTCACAGATTAAGTCGTGTAGAGAAGCGGACCAAGGCGCAGCGGGATTGTGGACACTAATGTTTATTGCAGAAAACATGTAAAGCATCCACTTGAACAAAAAAAACAAACAACAGTACTCACGATATGACAGTGTGGCAGGCTCAGACAAATGCAGTGCACACAACAATTCCCCACAACTGACAAACACAAACACACCCACATATATGGGACTATCAATCAAAGGCAAATAGAACAACACCTGCCTTCAATTGAGAGTCCCAACCCCAATTAACCAATCATAGACATACATAGAAAACACAAGACTGCCACATCCTGACCCCAAAACTACTACAACAGCTCCATCTGATGGTCAGGACGTGACAAAAGCACTAAAACTGGCCTTTAGACTAGTTGAGTATCTGGAGCATCGCATTTGTGGGTTTGATTACAGGCTCAAAATTGCCAGAAACAAAGATCTTTCTTCTGAAATTCGTCAGTCTATTATAGTTCTGAGAGATGAAAGCTTCCATGCGAGAAATTGCCAAGAAACTGAAAATCTTGTACAACGCTGTGTACTACTCCCTTCACAGAACAACGCAAACTGTATCTAACCAGAATAGAAAGAGGAGTGGGAGGCCCCGGTGCACAACTGAGCAAGAGGACAAATGAATTAGAGTGTCTAGTTTGAGAAACAGACGCCTCACAAGTCCTCAACTGGCAGCTTCATTAAATAGTACCCGCAAAACACCAGTCTCAACGTCAACAGTGAAGAGGCATCTCCGGGATGCTGGCCTTCTAGGCAGAGTTGCAAAGAAAAAGCAATATCTCAGACTGGGCAATAAAAAAATTCTGTTTAATATGGGCAAAAGAACACAGAGACTGGACAGAGGAACTCTGCCTAGAAGGCCAGCATCCCGGAGTCGCCTCTTCACTGTTGACGTTGAGACTGGTGTTTTTTACATACACTCAATTAGTATTTGAGTGTATGTAAACTTCTGACCCACTAGGAATGTGATGAAAGAAATAAAAGCTGAAAAAAATCAACTATTATTCTGACATTTCACATTCTTGAAATAAAGTGGTGATCCTAACTGAGCTAAGACAGAGAATGTTTACAAGGATTAAAGGCCAGTAATTGTGAAAAACTGAGTTTAAATGTAGTTGGCTAAGGTGTATGTAAACTTCCGACTTCAACTGTAGATATTCCATAAAAAATCTGCCGTTTCAGGCTACAATGGTAATTTACAAAATTCGCAATGTCTACATTGTATTTCTGATGAATTTGATGTTATTTTAATGGTAAAAAAATATGCTTTTCTTTTTAAAACCTCTCTGGGGTATGTGGGACGATTTCGTCCCACCTACGTAACAGCTACTGAAATTCCAGTGGCGCGATTTTTGAATCGTTAGAAATACTATTACTTCAATTTCTCAAACATATGACTATTTTACAGCTATTTAAAGACAAGAATCTCGTTAATCTAACCCCACTGTCCGATTTCAAAAAGGCTTTACAACGAAAGCAAAACATTAGATTATGTCAGCAGAGTGCCCAGCCAGAAAAAAATCAGACAGCCATTTTTCAAGCTAGCATATCATGTCACATAAACCCAAACCACAGCTAAATGCAGCACTAACCTTTGATGATCTTCATCAGATGACACACCTAGGACATTGTGTTATACAATACATGCATGTCTGTTCAATCAAGTTCATATTTATATCAAAAAACAGCTTTTTGCATTTGCATGTGACGTTCAGAAAACGCATAACCCCCGCAAACTTCCGGTGAATTTACTAACAGTTTGCTAAATTACTCACGATAAACGTTCACAAAAAGCATAACAATTATTTTAAGAATTATAGATACATTACTCCTCTATGCACTCGATATGTCCGATTTTAAAATAGCTTTTCGGATGAAGCACATTTTGCAATAATCTAAGTACATTGCCCGGCATTACAGGGCTAGCTATTTAGATACCCACCCAGGTCAGCCTCCACCAAAATCACATTTCCTATAAGAAAAATGTTCTTACCTTGCTTGTTCTTCATCAGAATACACTGCCAGGACTTCTACTTCAATAACAAATGTTGGTTTGGTCCCAAATAATCCATCGTTATATCCAAACAGCGACGTTTTGTTCGTGAGTTCTAGAATGCTTCTTCACGGTCCCGCGCATGGCGCATTGGCGTGTCAAAAATGTCTAAATATTCCATTACCGTACTTCGAAGCATGTCAACCGCTGTTTAAAACCAATTTTTATGCCATTTAACTCGTAGATTAGTGATAATATTCCGACCGGGAGTATGCATTGAGCCTAAACAGCCGAATAAAATTTCTCCTCAGAAGCGACTCGTGCACACGCCTCATTCAAAGGTCCTCGGAGCAGCCACTTACAAAAGGTGATAATGTGTTTCAGCCTGAGGCTCCCTCGTAAACCTTCAGGTTTTTCGCGGGTTCTGAGAGCCTATTGGAGCCCTGGGAATTGTCACGTTACAGCTAAGATCCTTACTTTTCAATAAAAAGATGCAAGACGCACGACTCCTTGTCAGACAGGGTACTTCCTGCTTGAAACCTTGTCAGGTTTTTGCCTGCCATAGGAGTTCTGTTATACTCACAGACACCATTCAAACAGTTTTAGAAAATTCAGAGTGTTTTCTATCCAAACCTGAACAATAATATGCATATTCTAGCTTCTGAGTTGGTGTAGGAGGCAGTTAAAAATGGGAACATATTTTTTCCAAAATTCTCAATACTGCCCCCTAGCCCAGACAGGTTAAAAACAAGGACATTTCTAAGTAACCCCAACATTTTGAACGGTAGTGTGCATCTAGGGAAAGGGATGTAAGCAGCACTACTATGTGAGCAGTCTGAGAATGACTGAATGCTTCATAATAAGACATCAAGCTAAATTCAAGCTGATTCTATTTTAATTTTGGAGTTTGATGTGTTGAACTCTATGGCAGATATATTGTGGGAGGACAATGTGGAATATTTACCTCTATGGCAGATATTATGTCGGAGATCTATGATATGACAATTCTGGATAATTTGAAAAACATCTATAAATCTTAATCCAACCTACCTTGAGAACATTTGGGGAGAGTATTGATAAATGTAAAGAAACTGATTTAATTTGTAGCCTTGAAGAAGACACACTGCTGTTCACAAGGCCTGTAGTTTTTATAGTATCAGATTAATACTCTGGTCTGTTTTTTGTCTTGTGTTATTGGTTGTCAACAAACAAAAGAGACAAATAAGTAATTACTCACCCATTCCTTATCATCCATTATCCAAGATGGAGAGTCATGAATAATGATCATGTAAAACAGAATGCATTAGTTATTATTGTTCATTGAATTTCTGTCTCATTACATCATTTAATGAAATACAATACATCATATTGATATGACTGTTCATCACATTCATTACTAATGTACATCTAGGGAAAGGGATGTAAGCAGTTCTACTATTGGAACAGTCTGAACATGACAAAATGCTTCATACTAGGACATCAAACTGAATTCAATCTGATTCCATGTCCATTTTGGAGGTTGAAAGTTTGACCTTTATGACAGATATATTGTGGGAGGACGACGTGAAATGTTGACCTCTATGTCAGATATATTGTGGGAGGGCTATGTGAAATATTGACCTCTATGGCAGATTTATTATGGGAGAACTATGTGAAAGGGAAAGGAAAGGGGGATACCTAGTAAATTGTCCAACTGAAATGTGTCGTCCGCATTTAACTCAACTACTCTGAAATGTTGACCTCTATGGCAGATATATTGTGGGAGGACTATGTGAAATGTTGACCTCGATGGCAGATAAATTGTGGGAGGGCTTTGGTATGTAAATTCTGGATATAAAGAAGGATTTTATCTAACAAAACGACACCACATGTTATAGCTGGGACCCTTTGGATGACAAATCAGAGGAAGATTTTCAAAAAGTAAGTGAATATTTAATTGCTATTTGTGAATTTATGAAACCTGTGGAGGTGGAACAATATTTTGATGTGGGGCGCCGTCCTCAAACAATCGCATGGCATGCTTTCGCTGTAATAGCTACTGTAAATCGGACAGAGCAGTTAGATTAACAAGAATTTAAGCTTTCAACCGATATAAAACACTTATGTACCTAAAATGTTTAATTTCCATATTATTTAGGATTATTTATTTGAATTGCGCGCCCTCCAGTGTCACCGGAAGATGTCCAGCAATCGGGACGCCTAGCCCTAAAAGGTTTTAAGATAACATTAAATTGATCAGAAATACTGTGTAGACATTGTTAATGTTGTAAATGACTACTGTAGTTGGAAACGGCAGATTCTTTAATGGAAAATCTACATAAGCGTATAGAGGTCCATTATCAGCAACCATCACTCCTGTGTTCCAATGGCACGTTGTGGTAGCAATAAAGCAATAAAACTGGCCTTCTTTAGACTAGTTGAGTATCTGGAGCATCAGCATTTGTGGGTTTGATTACAGGCTCAAAATTGCCAGAAACAAAGACCTTTCTTCTGAAACTCGTCAGTCTATTATAGTTCTGAGAGATGAAAATGTAAATTTGTAAGTCAATTTGTAAGTCGCTCTGGATAAGAGCGTCTGCTAAATGACGTAAATGTAAAGCTTCCATGCGAGAAATTGCCAAGAAACTGAAAATCTTGCACAACGCTTTGTACTACTCCCTTCACAGAACAGCGCAAACTGTCTCTAACCAGAATAGAAAGAGGAGTGGGAGGCCCCGGTGCACAACTGAGCAAGAGGACAAATTAATTAGAGTGTCTAGTTTGAGAAACAGACGCCTCACAAGTCCTCAACTGGCAGCTTCATTAAATAGTACCCGCAAAACACCAGTCTCAACGTCAACAGTGAAGAGGCAACTTCGGGATGCTGGCCTTCTAGGCAGAGTTGCAAAGAAAAAGCAATATCTCAGACTGGGCAATAGAAAATTAAGTTTAATATGGGCAAAAGAACAGACTTTGGACAGAGGAACTCTGCCTAGAAGGCCAGCATCCCGGAGTCACCTCTTTACTGTTGACGTTGAGACTGGTGTTTTTTACATACACTCAATTAGTATTTGAGTGTATGTAAACTTCTGACCCACTAGGAATGTGATGAAAGAAATAAAACCTGAAAAAAATCTACTATTATTCTGACATTTCACATCCTTGAAATAAAGTGGTGATCCTAACTGAGCTAAGACAGAGAATGTTTACGAGGATTAAAGGTCAGGAATTGTGAAAAACTGAGTTTAAATGTATTTGGCTAAGGTGTATGTAAACTTCCGACTTCAACTGTAGATATTCCATAAAGAATCTGCCGTTTGCAGCTACAATAGTAATTAACAACATTCACAATGTCTACACTGTATTTCTGATAAATTTGATGTTATTTTAATGGACAAAAAAATTTGCTTTTCTTTTCAAAAACAAGGGCATTTCTAAGTGACCCCAAAATGTTGAAAGGTAGTGTACATCTAGGGAAAGGGATGTAAGCAGCACTACTATGTGAGCAGTCTGAGAATGACTGAATGCTTCATAATAAGACATCAAGCTAAATTCAAGATGATTCTATTTTAATTTTGGTGTGTGAAATGTTGAGCTATATGGCAGATATATTGTGGGAGGTTTATGGTATTGCTCCTGATCATCCATTATCCAAGATGGAGAGGAATTAATATCTATAATGTATAACAAAATGTATGAGTTATTACAGTTACATTCAATCAAATACCATACATCATATTGATATGACTGTTCATCACATTCATTACTAATGTACATCTAGGGAAAGGGATGTAAGCAGTGCTACTATTGGAAAAGTCTAAACATCACAGAATGCTTCATACTGGGACATCAAACTGAATTCAAGCTGATTCCATGTTAATTTTGGAGTGTGAAATGTTGACCTCTATGGCAGATATATTGTGGGAGGACTATGTGAAATGTTGACCTCTATGGCAGATATATTGTGGGAGGGGTATGTGAAATGTTGACCTCTATGGCAGATATATTGTGGGAGGACTATGTGAAAGGGTAAGGAAAGGGGGATACCTAGTCAGATGTCCAACTGAAATGTGTCGTCCGCATTTAACTCAACATCTCTGAAATGTTGACCTCTATGGCAGATATATTGTGGGAGGGCTTTGGTATGTAAGTTCTGGGTAATTTGAAAAGCATCTATACATCTTAATCCAACCTACCTTGAGAACATTTGGGGAGAGTATTGATAAATGTAAAGAAACTGATTTAATTTGAAGTATGAAGAAGACACATTGCTGTTCACAAGGCCTGTAGTTTTTATAGTATCAGATTAACACTGGTCTGTTCTTTGTCTTGTGTTATTGGTTGTCAATTAACAAAACAGACAAATAAGTAATTTTCACGTGGTGCTGATCATCCATTATCCAAGATGGAGAGTCATGAATAATGATCATGTAAAACAGAATGCATTAGTTATTATTCTTCATTGAACTTCTTTCTCATTACATAATTTTATGAAATACAATACATCATATTGATATGACTGTTCATCACATTCATTACTAATGTACATCTAGGGAAAGGGATGTAAGCAGTGCTACTATTGGAACAGTCTAAACATCACAGAATGCTTCATACTAGGACATCAAACTGATTTCAAGCTGATTCCATGTTCATTTTGGAGGTTGAAATGTTCACCTTTATGGCAGATATATTGTGGGAGGACTATGTGAAAGGGAAAGGGGGATACCTAGTCAGTTGTCAAACTGAATGTATTCAACTGAAATGTGTCTTCCGCATTTAACTCAACCCCTCTGAAATGTTGAGCTCTATAGCAGATATATTGTAGGAGGGCTATGGTATGTAAGTTTTTGGTAATTTGAAAAACATCTATACATCTTTATCCAACGAACCTTGAGAACATTTGAGAAGAGTGTTGATAAATGTAAAGAAACTGATTTAATTTGTAGCCTTGAAGAAGACACACTGCTGTTCACAAGGCCTGTAGTTTTTATAGTATCAGATTAACACTCTGGTCTGTTCTTTGTCTTGTGTTATTGGTTGTCAATAAACAAAACAGACAAATAAGTAATTACTCACCCCCTACTGATCATCCATTATCCAAGATGGAGAGTCATGAATAATGATCATGTAAAACAGAATGCATTAGTTATTATTGTTCATTGAATTTCTGTCTCATTATATAATTTAATGAAATACCATACATCATATTGGAATGACTGTTCATCACATTCATTACTAATGTACATCTAGGGAAAGGGATGTAAGCAGCACTACTATGTGAGCAGTCTGAGAATGACTGAATGCTTCATAATAAGACATCAAGGTAAATTCAAGATGATTCTATTTTAATTTTGGAGTTTGATGTGTTGAACTCTATGGCAGATATATTGTGGGAGGGCTATGTGAAATATTGACCTCTATGGCAGATATGTTGTGGGAGAACTATGTGAAAGGGATAGGAAAGGGGGATAACTAGTCAGTTCTACAACTGAAATGTGTCGTCCGCATTTAACTCAACCACTCTGAAATGTTGACCTCTATGGCAGATATTGTGGGAGGATATTGTGGGAGGACTATGTGAAATGTTGACCTCGATGGCAGATATATTGTGGGAGGACTTTGGTATGTAAATTCTGGATATAAAGAAGGATTTTATCTAACAAAACGGCACCACATGTTATAGCTGGGACCCTTTGGATGACAAATCAGAGGAAGATTTTTAAAAAGTATGTGAATATTTAATTGCTATTTGTGAATTTATGAAACCTGTGGAGTTGGAAAAATATTTAGATGTGGGGCGCCGTCCTCAAACAATCGCATGGCATGCTTTCGCTGTAATAGCTACTGTAAATCGGAAAGTGCAGTTAGATTAACAAGAATTTAAGCATTCAACCGATATAAAACACTTATGTACCTAAAATGTTTAATATCCATATTATTTAGGATTATTTATTTGAATTGCGCGCCCTCCAGTTTCACCGGAAGATGTCCCGCAATCGGGACGCCTAGCCCTAAAAGGTTTTAAAATAACATCAAATTGATCAGAAATACTGTGTAGACATTGTTAATGTTGTAAATGACTACTGTAGCTGGAAACGGCAGATTATTTTATGGAAAATCTACATAAGCGTATAGAGGTCCATTATCAGCAACCATCACTCCTGTGTTCCAATGGCACGTTGTGTTAGCAGTAAAGCTGTCACAGATTAAGTCGTGTAGAGAAGCGGACCAAGGCGCAGCGGGATTGTGGACACTAATGTTTATTGCAGAAAACATGTAAAGCATCCACTTGAACAAAAAAAACAAACAACAGTACTCACGATATGACAGTGTGGCAGGCTCAGACAAATGCAGTGCACACAACAATTCCCCACAACTGACAAACACAAACACACCCACATATATGGGACTATCAATCAAAGGCAAATAGAACAACACCTGCCTTCAATTGAGAGTCCCAACCCCAATTAACCAATCATAGACATACATAGAAAACACAAGACTGCCACATCCTGACCCCAAAACTACTACAACAGCTCCATCTGATGGTCAGGACGTGACAAAAGCACTAAAACTGGCCTTTAGACTAGTTGAGTATCTGGAGCATCGCATTTGTGGGTTTGATTACAGGCTCAAAATTGCCAGAAACAAAGATCTTTCTTCTGAAATTCGTCAGTCTATTATAGTTCTGAGAGATGAAAGCTTCCATGCGAGAAATTGCCAAGAAACTGAAAATCTTGTACAACGCTGTGTACTACTCCCTTCACAGAACAACGCAAACTGTATCTAACCAGAATAGAAAGAGGAGTGGGAGGCCCCGGTGCACAACTGAGCAAGAGGACAAATGAATTAGAGTGTCTAGTTTGAGAAACAGACGCCTCACAAGTCCTCAACTGGCAGCTTCATTAAATAGTACCCGCAAAACACCAGTCTCAACGTCAACAGTGAAGAGGCATCTCCGGGATGCTGGCCTTCTAGGCAGAGTTGCAAAGAAAAAGCAATATCTCAGACTGGGCAATAAAAAAATTCTGTTTAATATGGGCAAAAGAACACAGAGACTGGACAGAGGAACTCTGCCTAGAAGGCCAGCATCCCGGAGTCGCCTCTTCACTGTTGACGTTGAGACTGGTGTTTTTTACATACACTCAATTAGTATTTGAGTGTATGTAAACTTCTGACCCACTAGGAATGTGATGAAAGAAATAAAAGCTGAAAAAAATCAACTATTATTCTGACATTTCACATTCTTGAAATAAAGTGGTGATCCTAACTGAGCTAAGACAGAGAATGTTTACAAGGATTAAAGGCCAGTAATTGTGAAAAACTGAGTTTAAATGTATTTGGCTAAGGTGTATGTAAACTTCCGACTTCAACTGTAGATATTCCATAACAAATCTGCCGTTTCAGGCTACAATGGTAATTTACAAAATTCGCAATGTCTACACTGTATTTCTGATGAATTTGATGTTATTTTAATGGTAAAAAAATATGCTTTTCTTTTTAAAAACAAGGACATTTCTAAGTGACCCCAACATTTTGAACGGTAGTGTACATCTAGGGAAAGGGATGTAATCAGCACTACTATGTGAGCAGTCTGAGAATGACTGAATGCTTCATAATAAGACATCAAGCTAAATTCAAGCTGATTCTATTTTAATTTTGGAGTTTGATGTGTTGAACTCTATGGCAGATATATTGTGGGAGGACAATGTGGAATATTTACCTCTATGGCAGATATTATGTCGGAGATCTATGATATGACAATTCTGGATAATTTGAAAAACATCTATAAATCTTAATCCAACCTACCTTGAGAACATTTGGGGAGAGTATTGATAAATGTAAAGAAACTGATTTAATTTGTAGCCTTGAAGAAGACACACTGCTGTTCACAAGGCCTGTAGTTTTTATAGTATCAGATTAATACTCTGGTCTGTTTTTTGTCTTGTGTTATTGGTTGTCAATAAACAAAACAGACAAATAAGCAATTACTCACCCCGTCCTGATCATCCATTATCCAAGATGGAGAGTCATGAATAATGATCATGTAAAACAGAATGCATTAGTTATTATTGTTCATTGAATTTCTGTCTCATTACATAATTTAATGAAATACCATACATCATATTGATATGACTGTTCATCACATTCATTACTAATGTACATCTAGGGAAAGGGATGTAAGCAGTGCTACTATTGGAACAGTCTGAACATGACAAAATGCTTCATACTAGGACATCAAACTGAATTCAATCTGATTCCATGTCCATTTTGGAGGTTGAAAGTTTGACCTTTATGACAGATATATTGTGGGAGGACGACGTGAAATGTTGACCTCTATGTCAGATATATTGTTGGAGGGCTATGTGAAATATTGACCTCTATGGCAGATTTATTATGGGAGAACTATGTGAAAGGGAAAGGAAAGGGGGATACCTAGTAAATTGTCCAACTGAAATGTGTCGTCCGCATTTAACTCAACTACTCTGAAATGTTGACCTCTATGGCAGATATATTGTGGGAGGACTATGTGAAATGTTGACCTCGATGGCAGATAAATTGTGGGAGGGCTTTGGTATGTAAATTCTGGATATAAAGAAGGATTTTATCTAACAAAACGACACCACATGTTATAGCTGGGACCCTTTGGATGACAAATCAGAGGAAGATTTTCAAAAAGTAAGTGAATATTTAATTGCTATTTGTGAATTTATGAAACCTGTGGAGGTGGAACAATATTTTGATGTGGGGCGCCGTCCTCAAACAATCGCATGGCATGCTTTCGCTGTAATAGCTACTGTAAATCGGACAGAGCAGATAGATTAACAAGAATTTAAGCTTTCAACCGATATAAAACACTTATGTACCTAAAATGTTTAATTTCCATATTATTTAGGATTATTTATTTGAATTGCGCGCCCTCCAGTGTCACCGGAAGATGTCCAGCAATCGGGACGCCTAGCCCTAAAAGGTTTTAAAATAACATTAAATTGATCAGAAATACTGTGTAGACATTGTTAATGTTGTAAATGACTACTGTAGTTGGAAACGGCAGATTCTTTAATGGAAAATCTACATAAGCGTATAGAGGTCCATTATCAGCAACCATCACTCCTGTGTTCCAATGGCACGTTGTGTTAGCAATAAAGCAATAAAACTGGCCTTCTTTAGACTAGTTGAGTATCTGGAGCATCAGCATTTGTGGGTTTGATTACAGGCTCAAAATTGCCAGAAACAAAGACCTTTCTTCTGAAACTCGTCAGTCTATTATAGTTCTGAGAGATGAAAATGTAAATTTGTAAGTCAATTTGTAAGTCGCTCTGGATAAGAGCGTCTGCTAAATGACGTAAATGTAAAGCTTCCATGCGAGAAATTGCCAAGAAACTGAAAATCTTGCACAACGCTTTGTACTACTCCTTCACAGAACAGCGCAAACTGTCTCTAAACAGAATAGAAAGAGGAGTGGGAGGCCCCGGTGCACAACTGAGCAAGAGGACAAATTAATTAGAGTGTCTAGTTTGAGAAACAGACGCCTCACAAGTCCTCAACTGGCAGCTTCATTAAATAGTACCCGCAAAACACCAGTCTCAACGTCAACAGTGAAGAGGCAACTTCGGGATGCTGGCCTTCTAGGCAGAGTTGCAAAGAAAAAGCAATATCTCAGACTGGGCAATAGAAAATTAAGTTTAATATGGGCAAAAGAACACAGACACTGGACAGAGGAACTCTGCCTAGAAGGCCAGCATCCCGGAGTCACCTCTTTACTGTTGACGTTGAGACTGGTGTTTTTTACATACTCTCAATTAGTATTTGAGTGTATGTAAACTTCTGACCCACTAGGAATGTGATGAAAGAAATAAAACCTGAAAAAAATCTACTATTATTCTGACATTTCACATCCTTGAAATAAAGTGGTGATCCTAACTGAGCTAAGACAGAGAATGTTTACGAGGATTAAAGGTCAGGAATTGTGAAAAACTGAGTTTAAATGTATTTGGCTAAGGTGTATGTAAACTTCCGACTTCAACTGTAGATATTCCATAAAGAATCTGCCGTTTGCAGCTACAATAGTAATTAACAACATTCACAATGTCTACACTGTATTTCTGATAAATTTGATGTTATTTTAATGGACAAAAAAATGTGCTTTTCTTTTCAAAAACAAGGGCATTTCTAAGTGACCCCAAAATTTTGAAAGGTAGTGTACATCTAGGGAAAGGGATGTAAGCAGCACTACTATGTGAGCAGTCTGAGAATGACTGAATGCTTCATAATAAGACATCAAGATAAATTCAAGATGATTCTATTTTAATTTTGGTGTGTGAAATGTTGAGCTATATGGCAGATATATTGTGGGAGGTTTATGGTATTGCTCCTGATCATCCATTATCCAAGATGGAGAGGAATTAATATCTATAATGTATAACAAAATGTATGAGTTATTACAGTTACATTCAATCAAATACCATACATCATATTGATATGACTGTTCATCACATTCATTACTAATGTACATCTAGGGAAAGGGATTTAAGCAGTGCTACTATTGGAAAAGTCTAAACATCACAGAATGCTTCATACTAGGACATCAAACTGAATTCAAGCTGATTCCATGTTCATTTTGTAGGTTGAAATGTTGACCTCTATGGCAGATATATTGTGGGAGGACTTTGTGAAAGGGAAAAGGAGATACCTAGTCAGTTGTCCAACTGAATGTATTCAACTGAAATGTATCATCCGCATTTAACTCAACATCTCTGAAATGTTGACCTCTATGGCAGATATATTGTTGGAGGGCTTTGGTATGTAAGTTCTGGGTAATTTGAAAAACATCTATACATCTTTATCCAACGTACCTTGAGAACATTTGGGGAGAGTATTGATAAATGTAAAGAAACTGATTTAATTTGAAGCCTTGAAGAAGACACCCTGCTGTTCACAAGGCCTGTAGTTTTTATAGTATCAGATTAACACTCTGGTCTGTTCTTTGTCTTGTGTTATTGGTTGTCAATAAACAAAACAGACAAATAAGTAATTACTCACCCCAATCTGATCATCCATTATCCAAGATGGAGAGTCATGAATAATGATCATGTAAAACAGAATGCATTAGTTATTATTGTTCATTGAATTTCTGTCTCATTACATAATTTAATGAAATACAATACATCATATTGACCTGAATGTTCATCACATTCATCACTAATGTACATCTAGGGAAAGGGATGTAAGCAGTGCTACTATTGGAACAGTCTAAACATCACAGAATGCATCATACTAGGACATCAAAGTGAATTCAAGCTGATTCCATGTCCATTTAGGAGGTTCAAAGGTTGACCTGTATGGCAGATATATTGTGGGAGGACTATGTGAAATGTTGACCTCTATGGCAGATATATTGTGGGAGGACTATGTGAAATGTTGAGCTCTATGGCAGATATATTGTGGGAGGACTATGTGAAATTTTGAGCTCTATGGCAGATATATTGTGGGAGTACTATGTGAAATTTTGACTTCTATGGCAGATATATTGTAGGAGGACTATGTGAAATGTTGACCTCTATGGCAGATATATTGTGGGAGGACTATGTGAAATTTTGACTTCTATGGCAGATATATTGTAGGAGGGCTATGTGAAATGTTGACCTCTATGGCAGATATATTGTAGGAGGACTATGTGAAATATTGACCTCTATGGCAGATATATTGTAGGAGGGCTATGTGAAATGTTGACCTTTATGGAAGATATATTGTAGGAGGACTATGTCAAAGGGAAAGGGGGATAACTAGTCAGTTGTCCAACTGAATGTATTCAACTGAAATGTGTCGTCCGCATTTAACTCAACCCCTCTGAAATGTTGACCTCTATGGCAGATTTATTGTTGGAGGACTATTTGAAATGTTGACGTCTATGGCAGATATGTTGTGGGAGGGCTATGGTATGTAAATTCTGGATAATTTGAAGAACATCTATACATCTTAATCCAACCTACCTTGAGAACATTTGGGGAGAGTATTGATAAATGTAAAGAAACTGATTTAATTTGTAGCCTTGAAGAAGACACACTGATGTTCACAAGGCCTGTCGTTTTTATAGTATCAGATTAACACTCTGGTCTGTTTTTTGTCTTGTGTTATTGGTTGTCAACAAACAAAAGAGACAAATAAGTAATTACTCACCCACTATGGCTCCTGATCATCCATTATCCAAGATGGAGAGTCATGAATAATGATCATGCAAAATAGAATGCATTAGGTTTTGTTCTTCATTGAATTTCTGTCATTACATCAATTAATGAAATACAATACATCAAATTGATATGAATGTTCATCACATTCATTACTAATGTACATCTAGGGAAAGGGATGTAAGCAGTGCTACTATTGGAACAGTCTAAACATCACAGAATGCTTCATACTGGGACATCAAACTGAATTCAAGCTGATTCCATGTTCATTTTGGAGGTTGAAAGTTTGACCTTTATGACAGATATATTGTGGGAGGACTATGTGAAAGGGTAAGGAAAGGGGGATACCTAGTCAGTTGTCCAACTGAAATGTGTTGTCCGCATTTAACTCAACCCCTCTGAAATGTTGACCTCTATGTCAGATATATTGTAGGAGGGCTCAGGTTGCATATTAAATAGCCAGCATTAGCTGCACATAAGTGGGGTTGTGATGGAGACGCGAATGAGGATGTGTTCATCCCTCAGTCCCGAAGCATCTTTACTCTGTTTGTTTTGTTGTATTTAAAAGTGTGCTTTGTAGCCTAGTCGCAATGTTGGCGGATATAATTGTCTGACTGACCAATTGACTACAACTATTTTGCATACGGTATTTCATTAGTTTTAGAGTGATGTATACCGGGATGATTTAAGACTTATTGAGATGTTATATTCTTTTTAGTTGTGTGGTAAAAGAGTTGATATTTAATTGTATGATTGAGACTGGGTTTACGCTACTCTTTATGAATGGACAAACATTGCGTGACTAAGGTCTCTTGTTCACTGAACTCATTTACCGGGCTGGACTCTTTTAGGCCTGAAGTACGGGACTTTTCTGGAGGAACCAGAGCTCATTATTTGTTATATTATTATGTGTGTGATCATTTTTGTTGGTAATACAACCCACGCAAAACTATACAGTTGTTTTGAACTTATTTCCAATGTTTTAAGGGTTTATGAAAAGTGTAAGTCCATCCTGACTTTTACATGTCCTTTGAATTTGTCACGACTTCCACCGAAGTCGTTTCCTCTCCTTGTTCAGAGCTGTTCGGCGGTCGACGTCACCGGTCTTCTAGCCATCGTTGATCCACTTTTAATTTTCCATTTGTTTGTCTTGTTTTCTTACACACCTGGTTTCCCTTTCCCCCATTTATTGTTGTGTATTTAACCCTCTGTTCCCCCCATGTCCTTGTGTGGAATTGTTTGTTTGTAAGAGCTTCTACTCTATGTTACTGGTGCGCGTCGGGCTTTGTACCCATGTAGGTTCTTTTTGTATTGCCGTGGGTTTTGTAATTAAACTGCTCCGGCTATTACCTATTTCTGCTCTCCTGCGTCTGACTTCACTGACACCAGTTCCGCAACCCTTACAGAATTGGTGTAGACTTGACAGACCAGACGGGACTCATTCCCTCCCAAAACAAAAGGAGAAATCTATATTTTCTCTGTTAGGCACAACCTACCTGGCAACCCTACAAACAATAACCTCAAGTCAAAACCGTTTGACTGAATGCTTCATAACAAGACATCAGGCTGAATTCAAGCTGATTCTATTTGGTGTGTGAAATGTTGAGCTGTATGGCAGATATATTGTGGGAGGTTTGTGGTATTGCTCCTGATCATCCATTATCCAAGATGGAGAGGAATAAATATTGATAATGTATAACAAAATGTATGAGTTATTACAGTACATTCAATCCAATGTCAGTCACATTACATTATTCAATCAAATACCATATATCATATTGATATGACTGTTCATCACATTCATTACTAATGTACATCTAGGGAAAAGGATGTAAGCAGTGCTACTATTGGAACAGTCTAAACATCACAGAATGCTTCATACTAGGACATCAAACTGAATTCAAGCTGATTCCATGTTCATTATGGAGTGTGAAATGTTGACCTCTATGGCAGATATATTGTGGGAGGACTATGTGAAATGTTGACCTCTATGGCAGATATATTGTAGGAGGACTATGTGAAATATTGAGCTCTATGGCAGATATATTGTAGGAGGACTATGTGAAATGTTGACCTCTATGGCAGATATAGTGTGGGAGGGCTATGATATGTAAATTCTGGATAATTTGAAGAACATCTATACATCTTAATCCAACCTACCTTGAGAACATTTGGGGAGAGTATTGATAAATGTAAAGAAACTGATTTAATTTGTAGCCTTAAAGAAGACACACTGCTGTTCACAAGGTCTGTAGTTTTTATAATATCAGATTAACACTCTGGTCTGTTCTTTGTTTTGTGTTTTTGGTTGTCAATAAACAAAACAGACAAATAAGTAATTACTCACGCATTTCTGATCATCCATTATCCAAGATGGAGAGTCATGAATCATGATCATGTAAAACAGAATTGTATTAGTTCATTGATTTTCCATCTCATTACACAATTTAATGAAATACCATACATCATATTGATATGACTGTTCATCACATTCATTACTAATGCACATCTAGGGAAAGGGATGTAAGCAGTGCTACTATTGGAACAGTCTAAACATCACAGAATGCTTCATACTAGGACATCAAACTGAATTCAAGCTGACTCCATGTTAATTTTGGAGGTTGAAAGGTTGACCTCTATGACAGATATATTGTGGGAGGACTATGTGAAATGTTGACCTCTATGGCAGATTTATTGTGGGAGGGCTATGTGAAAGGGAACGGGGTTGTCCAGCTGAATGTATCCAACTGAAATGTGTCGTCCGCATTTAACTCAACATCTCTGAAATATTGACCTCTATGGCAGATATATTGTGGGAGGACTATGTGAAATGTTGACCTCTATAGCAGATATATTGTGGGAGGGCTTTGGTACGTAAATTCTGGATAATTTGGAGAACATCTATACATCTTAATCCAACCTACCTTGAGAACATTTGGGGAGAGTATTGATAAATGTAAAGAAACTGATTTAATTTGTAGCCTTTGAATAAGACACACTGCTGTTCACAAGGCCTGTAGTTTTTATATTATCAGATTAACACTCTGGTCTGTTCTTTGTCTTGTGTTATTGGTTGTCAACAAACAAAATAGACAAATAAGTAATTACTCACGTGTTACTGATCATCCATTATCCAAGATGGAGAGTCATGAATAATGATCATGTAAAACAGAATGCATTAGTTATTATTGTTCATTGAATTTCCATCTCATTACACAATTTCATGAAACACCATACATCATATTAGAATGACTGTCCATCACATTCATTACTAATGTACATCTAGGGAAAGGGATGTAAGCAGTGCTACTATTGGAACAGTCTAAACATCACAGAATTCTTCATACCAGGACATCAAACTGAATTCAAGCTGATTCCATGTTAATTTTGGAGTGTGAAATGTTGACCTCTATAGCAGATATATTGTGGGAAGACGATGTGAAATATTGACCTCCATGGCAGATATATTGTGGGAGGACTATGTGAAATATTGACCTCCATGGCAGATATATTGTGGGAGGACTATGTGAAATATTGACCTCCATGGCAGATATATTGTAGGAGGACTATGTGAAATATTGACCTCCATGGCAGATATATTGTGGGAGGACTATGTGAAATATTGACCTCCATGGCAGATATATTGTGGGAGGACTATGTGAAATGTTGACCTCCATGGCAGATATATTGTGGGAGGACTATGTGAAATGTTGACCTCCATGGCAGATATATTGTGGGAGGACTATGTGAAATATTGACCTCCATGGCAGATATATTGTAGGAGGACTATGTGAAATATTTGCCTTCGATGCCAGATTTATTGTGGGAGGACTATCTGAAATATTGACCTCCATGGCAGATATATTGTGGGTGGACTATGTGAAATATTGACCTCCATGGCAGATATATTGTGGGAGGACTATGTGAAATATTGACCTCCATGGCAGATATATAGTGGGAGGACTATGTGAAATATTGACCTCCATGGCAGATATATTGTGGGAGGACTATGTGAAATATTAACCTCTATGGCAGATATATTGTGGGAGGACTATGTGAAATATTGACCTCTATGGCAGATATATTGTGGGAGGACTATGTGAAATATTGACATCTATGGCAGATATATTGTAGGAGGGCTATGTGAAATGTTGACCTCTATGGCAGATATATTGTAGGAGGACTATGTGAAATGTTGACCTCTATGGGAGATATATTGTAGGAGGACTATGTGAAATGTTGACCTCTATGGCAGATATATTGTAGGAGGACTATGTGAAATATTGACCTCTATGGCAGATATATTGTAGGAGGACTATGTGAAATGTTGACCTCTATGGGAGATATATTGTAGGAGGGCTATGATATGACAATTCTGGATAATTTGAAGAATATCTATACATCTTAATCCAACCTACCTTGAGAACATTTGGGGAGAGTATTGATAAATGGAAAGAATCTGATTTAATTTGTAGCCTTGAAGAAGACACACTGCTGTTCACAAGGCCTGTAGTTTTTATAGTATCAGATTAACACTCTGGTCTGTTCTTTGTCTTGTGTTATTGGTTGTCAATAAACAAAACAGATAAATAAGTAATTACTCACGCTTATCTGATCATCCATTATCCAAGATGGAGAGTCATGAATAATGATCATGTAAAACAGAATGCATTAGTTATTAATGTTCATTGACTTTTTGTCTCATTACATAATCTAATGAAATACCATACATCATATTGGAATGACTAATCATCACATTCATTAATAATGTACATCTAGGGAAAGGGATGTAGCAGCACTACTATGTGAGCAGTCTGAGAATGACTGAATGCTTCATAATAAGACATCAAGGTAAATTCAAGATGATTTAATTTGTATTTTGTTGTGTGAAATGTTGAGCTCTATGGCAGATATATTGTGGGAGGGATATGGTATGTAAATTCTAGATAATTTGAAGAATATCTATACATCTTAATCCAACCTACCTTGAGAACATTTGGGGAGAGTATTGATAAATGTAATGAAACTGATTTAATTTGTAGCCTTGAAGAAGACACAGTGCTGTTCACAAGGCCTGTAGTTTTTATAGTATCAGATTAACACTCTGGTCTGTTCTTTGTCTTGTGTTATTGGTTTTCAATAAACAAAACAGACAAATAAGTAAAAACTCACGTGAAACTGATCATCCATTATCCAAGATGGAGAGTCATGAATAATGATCATGTAAAACAGAATGCATTAGTTATTATTGTTCATTGAATTTCTGTCTCAATACATCATTTAATGAAATACCATACATCATATTGGAATGACTGTTCCTCACATTCATTACTAATGTACATCTAGGGAAAGGGATGTAAGCAGCCCTACTATGTGAGCAGTCTGAGAATGACTGAATGCTTCATAATAAGACATCAAGCTAAATTCAAGATTATTCTATTTTAATTTTGGAGTGTGAAATGTTCAGCTATATGGCAGATATATTGTGGGAGGACTATGTGAAATGGTGCGCTGTATTGCATATATATTGTGGGAGGGCTATGTGAAATGTTGACCTCTATGGCAGATTTATTATGGAGAGGACTATGTGAAATATTGTAAGGGAGTGCGTAACTGGCGGCAAGGAAGTCAGGCGCAGGAGAGCAAAACTTGGTAATCAACGGAGCAGTTTAATTCATAAAACCACCGGTAACCAGAACCACAAACAGATGTGTACAAAAGCCATCGTGCACCAGAGAAAACGTGCACATGCACTTACAATAAACAATTCCGCACAAAGACATGGGAGGAACAGAGGGTTAAATACACAACATGTAATGAGGGATATTAAGACCAGGTGTGTGAGAAGATAAGACAAAATAAATGGAAAATAAAAAGTGGATCAATGATGGCTAGAAGACCAGGGACGCCGACCACCAAGCGCCGCCCGAACAAGGAGAGGAACCGACTTCGGCGGAAGACGTGACAAATATTGACCTCTATGGCAGATTTATTATGGAAGGACTATGTACAATTTGGAGCTCTATAGTAGATCTATTGTGGGAGGACTATGTGAAATTTGGAGCTCTATAGCAGATCTATTGTGGGAGGACTATTTGAAATTTGGAGCTCTATAGCAGATCTATTGTGGGAGGACTATGTGAAAGGGAAAGGGGAACACCTAGTCAGTTGTCCAACTGAATGTATTCAACTGAAATGTGTCTTCAATATTTAACTCAACCCCTCTGAAAGGTTGAGCTCTATAGCAGATATATTGTGGGAGGACTATGTGAAAAATGGACCTCTATGGCAGATACAGTGGGGGAAAAAAGTATTTGATCCCCTGCTGATTTTGTACGTTTGCCCACTGACAAAGAAAGGATCAGTCTATCATTTTAATGGTAGGTTTATTTGAACAGTGAGAGACAGAATAACAACAAAAATATCCAGAAAAACGCATGTCAGAAATGTTATAAATTGATTTGCATTTTAATGAGGGAAATAAGTATTTGACCCCCTCTCAATCAGAAAGATTTCTGGCTCCCAGGTGTCTTTTATACAGGTAACGAGCTGAGATTAGGAGCACACTCTTAAAACCTCTTACATCTACACGTTCCGCTAGCGGAACGTCTGCTCCAATATCCAATGATGGGCGGGGCGCGAAATTCAAACTCCTCTAAATCCGAAAACTTACACTTTTCAAACATATGACTATGTTACAGCTATTTAAAGACAAGACTCTCCTTTATCTAACCAAACTGTCCGATTTCAAAAAGGCTTTACAGCGAAAGCAAAACATTAGATTATGTCAGCAGAGTACCCAGCCAGGAATAATCACACAGCCATTTTTCAAGCTAGCATATCATGTCACATAAACCCAAACCATATCTAAATGCAGCACTAACCTTTGATGATCTTCATCAGATGACACACCTAGGACATTGTGTTATACAATACATGCATGTCTGTTCAATCAAGTTCATATTTATATCAAAAACCAGCTTTTTACATTAGCATGTGACGTTCAGAACTAGCATTCCCACCGAACACTTCCGGTGATTTTACTAAATTACTCACGATAAACGTTCACAAAAAGCATAACAATTATTTTAAGAATTATAGATACAGAACTCCTCTATGCACTCGATATGTCCGATTTTAAAATAGCTTTTCGGATGAAGCACATTTTGCAATAATGTAAGTACATAGCCCGGCGTTACAGGGCTAGCTATTTAGACACCCACCCAGTGTAGCCTTCACCAAAATCACATTTCCTATAAGAAAAATGTTCTTACCTTGCTTGTTCTTCATCAGAATACACTGCCAGGACTTCTACTTCAATAACAAATGTAGGTTTGGTCCCAAATAATCCATCGTTATATCCAAACAGCGACGTTTTGTTCGTGCGTTCTAGACACTATCCCAACGCTAAATCTCGGCCACGAGCATGACGCAAAATATGACAAAAAATTTCGAAATATTCCATTACCGTACTTCGAAGCATGTCAACCGCTGTTTAAAACCAATATTTATGCAATTTATCTCGTAGAGAAGCGATAATATTCCGACCGGGAATCTGCCTGTCTGTAAACTGAGGAAAAAACCGAAAGCCGGGGGCGGGGCGTGTCACGCGCCTAAGGCTTAGTCCATTGACTGACCACTCAGCATTTGCTCTCGTGTGCTTCAGCCAGGGCTTTGAATGACATCATTCCTGTTTTTCCCGGGCTGTGAGACTCCATTGTTGACGTGAGAAGTGTCACGTAAGAGCAGAGATCCTTTGTAAACGACAGAGATAATAAAGAAGGGCAAGAAATGTTCAGACAGGGTACTTCCTGAACAGAAGCATCTCAGGTTTTTGCCTGCCATAGGAGTTCTGTTATACTCACAGACACCATTCAAACAGTTTCAGAAACTTTGGAGTGTTTTCTCTCCAAAGCTAATAATTATATGCATATTCCAGTTTCTGGGCAGGACTAATAATCAGATTAAATCGGGTACGTTTTTTATCCAGCCGTGAAATTACTGCCCCCTAGATGTAACAGGTTAAAGGGAGTGCTCCTAACCGCAGCTTGTTACCTGTAAAAAAGACACCTGTCCACAGAAGCAATCAATCAATCAGATTCCAAACTCTCCACCATGGCCAAGACCAAAGAGCTCTCCAAGGATGTCAGGGACAAGATTGTAGACCTACACAGGGCTGGAATGGGCTACAAGACCATCGCCAAGCAGCTTGGTGAGAAGGTGACAACATTTGGTGCGATTATTCGCAAATGGATGAAACACAAAAGAACTGTCAATCTCCCTCGGCCTGGGGCTCCATGTAAGATCTCACCTCGTGGAGTTGCAATGATCATGAGAACGGTGAGGAATCAGCCCAGAACTACACGGGAGGATCTTGTCAATGATCTCAAGGCAGCTGGGACCATAGTCACCAAGAAAACAATTGGTAACACACTACGCCGTGAAGGACTGAAATCCTGCAGCACCCGCAAGGTCCCCCTGCTCAAGAATACATATACATGCTCGTCTGAAGTTTGCCAATGAACATCTGAATGACTCAGAGGACAACTGGTGAAAGTATTGTGGTCAGATGAGACCAAAATGGAGCTCTTTGACATCAACTCAACTCGCCGTGTTTGGAGGAGGAGGAATGCTGCCTATGACCCCAAAAACACCATCTCCACCGTCAAACATGGAGGTGGAAACATTATGCTTTGGGGGTGTTTTTCAGCTAAGGGGACAGGACAACGTCACCGCATCAAAGGGACGATGGACGGGGCCATGTACCGTCAAATCTTGGGTAAGAACCTCCTTCCCTCAGTCAGGGCATTGAAAATGGGTTGTGGATGGGTATTCCAGCATGACAATGACCCAAAACACACGGCCAAGGCAACAAAGGAGTGGCTCAAGAAGAAGCACATTAAGGTCCTGGAGTGGCCTAGCCAGTCTCCAGACCTTAATCCCATAGAAAATCTGTGGAGGGAGCTGAAGGTTCGAGTTGCCAAACGTCAGTCTCGAAACCTTAATGACTTGGAGAAGATCTGCAAAGAGGAGTGGGACAAAATCTCTCCTGAGATGTGTGCAAACCTGGTGGCCAACTACAAGAAACGTCTGACCTCTGTGATTGCCAACAAGGGTTTTGCCACCAAGTACTAAGTCATGTTTTGCAAAGGGGTCAAATACTTATTTCCCTCATTAAAACACAAATAATTTTATAACATTTTTGACATAGGTTTATCTGGATTTTTTTGTTGTTATTCTGTCTCTCACTGTTCAAATAAACCTACTATTAAAATGATAGACTGATCATTTCTTTGTAAGTGGGCAAACGTACAAAATCAGAAGGGAATCAAATACTTTTTTCCCCCACTGTATATTGCGGGAGGGCTATGGTATGTAAATTCAGGATAATTTAAAGAACATCTATACATCTTAATCCAACCTGCCTTGAGAACATTTGGGGAGAGTATTGATAAATGTAAAGAAACGGATTTCATGTGTAGCCTTGAAGACACACTGCTGTTCACAAGGCCTGTAGTTTTAATAGTATTAGATTAACACTCTGGTCTGTTCTTTGTCTTGTGTTATTGGTTGTCAATAAACAAAACAGACAAATAAATAATTACTCACCTGTAACTGATCATCAATTATCCAAGATGGAGAATCATGAATAATGATCATGTAAAACAGAATGCATTAGTTATTATTGTTCATTGAATTTCTGTCTCACTACATAATTTAATGAAATACCATACATCATATTGGAATGACTGTTCATCACATTCATTACTAATGTACATCTAGGGAAAGGGATGTAAGCAGCACTACTATGTGAGCAGTCTGAGAATGACTGAATGCTTTGGTGTGTGAAATGTTGACCTCTATGGCAGATAAATTGTGTGAGGACTATGTGAAATGTTGAGCTATATGGCAGATATATTGTGGGAGGTTTATGTGAAATGTTGACCTCTATGGCAGATATATTGTGGGAGGACTATGTGAAATGTTGACCTCTATGGCAGATATATTGTGTGAGGACTATGTGAAATATTGACCTCAATGGCAGATATATTGTGGGAGGACTATGTGAAATATTGACCTCTATGGCAGATATATTGTGGGAGGGCTATGTGAAATATTGACCTCAATGGCAGATATATTGTGGGAGGACTATGTGAAATATTGACCTCTATGGCAGATATATTGTGGGAGGGCTTTGTGAAATGTTGACCTCTATGGCAGATATACAGTGGGAGGACTATTTGAAATATTGAACTCTATGGCAGATATAGTGTGGGAGGGCTATGGTATGTAAATTCTGGATAAATTGAAGAACATCTATATATCTTAATCCAACCTACCTTGAGAACATTTGGGGAGAGTATTGATAAATGTAAAGAATCTGATTTAATTTGTAGTCTTGAAGAAGACACTGCTGTTCACAAGGCCTGTAGTTTTTATAGTATCAGATTAACACTCTGGTCTGTTCTTTGTCTTGTGTTATTGGTTGTCAATAAACAAAACAGACAAATAAGTAATTACTCACCCCATCCTGATCATCCATTATCCAAGATGGAGAGTCATGAAAAATGATCATGTAAAACAGAATGCATTAGTTATTATTGTTCATTGAATTTCTGTCTCATTACATCATTTAATGAAATACCATACATCATATTGATATGACTGTTCATCACATTCGTTACTAATGTACATCTAGGGAAAGGGATGTAAGCAGTGCTACTATTGGAACAGTCTAAACATCACAGAATGCTTCATACTGGGACATCAAACTGAATTCAAGCTGATTCCATGTCCATTTTGGAGGTTCAAAGGTTGACCTGTATGGCAGATATATTGTGGGAGGACGATGTGAAATATTGACCTCTATGGAAGATTTAATGTGAGAGGACAATGTGAAAGGGAAAGGAAAGGGGGATACCTAGTCAGATGTCCATCTGAAATGTTTTGTCCGCATTTAACTCAACCCCTCTGAAATGTTGACCTCTATGGCAGATATATTGTGGGAGGGCTTTGGTATGTAAATTCTGGATAATTTGAAGAACATCTATACATCTTTATCCAACGTACGTTGAGAACATTTGGGGAGAGTATTGATAAATGTAAAGAAACTGATTTAATTTGTAGCCTTGAAGAAGACACACTGCTGTTCACAAGGTCTGTAGTTTTTATCGTATCAGATTAACACTCTGGTCTGTTCTTTGTCTTGTGTTATTGGTTGTCAATAAACAAAACAGACAAATAAGTATTTACTCACCTGATCCTGATCATCCATTATCCAAGATGGAGAGTCATGAATAATGATCATGTAAAACAGAATGCATTAGTTATTATTGTTCATTGAATTTCTGTCTCATTACATAATTTAATGAAATACCTTACATCATATTGGAATGACTGTTCATCACATTCATTACTAATGTACATCTAGGGAAAGGGATGTAGCAGCACTACTATGTGAGCAGTCTGAGAATGACTGAATGCTTCATAATAAGAAATCAAGATCAATTCAAGCTGATTCTATTTTAATTTTGGTGTGTGAAATGTTTAGCTATTTGGCAGATATATTGTGGGAGGTTTGTGTGAAATGTTGACCTCTATGGCAGATATATAGTGGGAGGACTATGTGAAATGTTGACCTCTATGGCAGATATATTGTGGGAGGACTATGTGAAATGTTGACCTCTATGGCAGATATATTGTGGGAGGACTATGTGTAATATTGACTGACCTCTATGTCAGATATATTGTGGGAGGGCTTTGTGAAATGTTGACCTCTATGGCAGATATACAGTGGGAGGACTATGTGAAATATTGAACTCTATGGCAGATATAGTGTGGGAGGGCTATGGTATGTAAATTCTGGATAATTTGAAGAACATCTATACATCTTAATCCAACCTACCTTGAGAACATTTGGGGAGAGTATTGATAAATGTAAAGAAACTGATTTAGTTTGTAGCCTTGAAGAAGACACACTGCTGTTCAAAAAGGCCTGTAGTTTATGTAGTATCAGATTAACACTCTGGTCTGTTCTTTGTCTTGTGTTATTGGTTGTCAATAAACAAAACAGACAAATAAGTAATTACTCACCCCATCCTGATCATCCATTATCCAAGATGGAGAGTCATGAATAATGATCATGTAAAAGAGAATGCATTAGTTATTATTGTTCATTGAATTTCTGTCTCATTACATAATTTAATGAAATACCATACATCATATTGGAATGACTGTTCATCACATTCATTACTAATGTACATCTAGGGAAAAGGATGTAAGCAGTGCTACTATTGGAACAGTCTAAACATCAAAGAATGCTTCATACTGGGACATCAAACTGAATTCAAGCTGATTCCATGTTCATTTTGGAGTGTGAAATGTTGACCTCTATGGCAGATATATTGTGGGAGGACTATGTGAAATGTTGACCTCTACGGCAGATATATTGTGGGAGGTTTATGTGAAATGTTGACCTCTATGGCAGATATATTGTGGGAGGACTATGTGAAATGTTGACCTCTATAGCAGATATATTGTGGTAGGACTATGTGAAATATTGACCTCAATGGCAGATATATTGTGGGAGGACTATGTGAAATATTGACCTCTATGGCAGATATATTGTGGGAGGACTATGTGTAATATTGACTGACCTCTATGGCAGATATATTGTGGGAGGGCTTTGTGAAATGTTGACCTCTATGGCAGATATACTGTGGGAGGACTATGTGAAATATTGAACTCTATGGCAGACATAGTGTGGGAGGGCTTTGGTATGTAAATTCTGGATAATTTGAAGAACATCTATACATCTTAATCCAACCTACCTTGAGAACATTTGGGGAGAGTATTGATAAATGTAAAGAAACTGATTTAATTTGTAGTCTTGAAGAAGACACACTGCTGTTCACAAGGTCTGTACTTTATATGGTATCAGATTAACACTCTGGTCTGTTTTTTGTCTTGTGTTATTGGTTGTCAATAAACAAAACAGACAAATAAGTAATTACTCACCCTCTTCTGATCATCCATTATCCAAGATGGAGAGTCATGAATGATGATCATGTAAAACAGAATGTATTAGTTATTATTCTTCATTGAATTTCTGTCTCATTACATAATTTAATGAAATACCATACATCATATTGATATGACTGTTCATCACATTCATTACTAATGTACATCTAGGGAAAGGGATGTAAGCAGTGCTACTATTGGAACAGTCTAAACATCACAGAATGCTTCATACTGGGACATCAAACTGAATTCAAGCTGATTCCATGTCCATTTTCGAGGTTGAAATGTTGACCTGTATGGCAGATATATTGTAGGAGGGCTATGTGAAATATTGACCTCTATGGCAGATATATTGTAGGAGGACTATGTGAAATATTGACCAGTATGGCAGATATATTGTGGGAGAACTATGTGAAAGGGAAAGGAAAGGGGGATACCTAGTCGGTTGTCCATCTGAAATGTGTCTTCCGCATTTAACTCAACCACTCTGAAATGTTTACCTCTATGGCAGATATTGTGGGAGGATATTGTGGGAGGACTATGTGAAACGTTGACCTCGATGGCAGATATATTGTGGGAGGGCTTTGGTATGTAAATTCTGGATATAAAGAAGGATTTTATCTAACAAAACGACACCACATGTTATAGCTGGGACCCTTTGAATGACAAATCAGAGGAAGATTTTCAAAAAGTAAGTGAATGTTTAATTCCTATTTGTGAATTTATGAAACCTGTGGAGGTGGAACAAAATTTTGATGTGGGGCGTCGTCCTCAAACAATCGAATGGCATGCTTTCGCTGTAATAGCTACTGTAAATCGGACAGTGCAGTTAGATTAACAAGAATTTAAGCTTTCAACCGATATAAAACACTTATGTACCTAAAATGTTAAATTTCCATATTATTTATTTGAATTGCGCGCCCTCCAGTGTCACCGGAAGATGTCCCGCAATCGGGACGCCTAGCCCTAAAAGGTTTTAAAATAACATCAAATTGATCAGAAATACTGTGTAGACATTGTTAATGTTGTAAATTACTACTGTAGCTGGAAACGGCAGATTTTTTTGTGGAAAATCTACATAAGCGTATAGAGGTCCATTATCAGCAACCATCACTCCTGTGTTCCAATGGCACGTTGTGTTAGCAATAAAGCAATAAAACTGGCCTTCTTTAGACTTGTTGATTATCTGGAGCATCAGCATTTGTGGGTTTGATTACAGGCTCAAAATTGCCATAAACAAAGACCTTTCTTCTGAAACTCGTCAGTCTATTATAGTTCTGAGAGATGAAAGCTTCCATGCGAGAAATTGCCAAGAAACTGAAAATCTTGTACAACGCTGTGTACTACTCCCTTCACAGAACAGAGCAAACTGTCTCTAACCAGAATAGAAAGAGGAGTGGGAGGCCCCGGTGCACAACTGAGCAAGAGGACAAATTAATTAGAGTGTCTAGTTTGAGAAACAGACGCCTCACAAGTCTTCAACTGGCAGCTTCATTAAATAGTACCCGCAAAACACCAGTCTCAACGTCAACAGTGAAGAGGCAACTTCGGGATGCTGGCCTTCTAGGCAGAGTTGCAAAGAAAAAGCAATATCTCAGACTGGGCAATAGAAAATTAAGTTTAATATGGGCAAAAGAACACAGACACTGGACAGAGGAACTCTGCCTAGAAGGACAGCATCCCGGAGACGCCTCTTCACTGTTGACGTTGAGACTGCTGTTTTTTTACATACACTCAATTAGTATTTGAGTGTATGTAAACTTCTGACCCACTAGGAATGTGATGAAAGAAATAAAACCTGAAAAAAATCTACTATTATTCTGACATTTCACATTCTTGAAATAAAGTGGTGATCCTAACTGAGCTAAGACAGAGAATGTTTACGAGGATTAAAGGCCAGCAATTGTGAAAAACTGAGTTTAAATGTATTTGGCTAAGGTGTATGTAAACTTCCGACTTCAACTGTAGATATTCCATAAAGAATCTGCCGTTTCCAGCTACAATAGTAATTTACAACATTCACAATGTCCTCGCTGTATTTCTGATGAATTTGATGTTATTTTAATGGACAAAAAAAAAGTGCTTTTCTTTTCAAAAACAAGGACATTTCAAAGTGACCCCAAAATTTTGAAAGGTAGTGTACATCTAGGGAAAGGGATGTAAGCAGCACTACTATGTGAGCAGTCTGAGAATGACTGATTGCTTCATAATGAGACATCAAGATCAATTCAAGATTATTCTATTTTAATTTTGGTGTGTGAAATGTTGAGCTATATGGCAGATATATTGTGGGAGGTTTATGGTATTGCTCCTGATCATCCATTATCCAAGATGGAGAGGAATTAATATTGATCATGTATAACAAAATGTATGAGTTATTACAGTTACATTCAATCCAATGTCAGTCACATTACATTATTCAATCAAATACCATACATCATATTGATATGACTGTTCATCACATTCATTACTAATGTACATCTAGGGAAAGGGATGTAAGCAGTGCTACTATTGGAACAGTCTAAACATCACAGAATGCTTCATACTAGGACATCAAACTGAATTCAATCTGATTCCATGTTCATTTTGGAGGTTGAAAAGTTGACCTCTATGAAATATATATTGTGGGAGGACTATGGTATGTAAGTTCTGGGTAATTTGAAAAACATCTATACATCTTTATCCAACGTACCTTGAGAACATTTGGGGAGAGTATTGATAAATGTAAAGAAACTGATTTAATTTGAAGTATGAAGAAGACACATTGCTGTTCACAAGGCCTGTAGTTTTTATAGTATCAGATTAACACTCTGGTCTACTCTTTGTCTTGTGTTATTGGTTGTCAATAAACAAAACAGACAAATAAGTAATTACTCACCTGATGCTGATCATCCATTATCCAAGATGGAGAGTCATGAATAATGATCATGTAAAACAGAATGTATTAGTTATTATCATTACCTTCAAATCACCATCTGTCACATGATCCTCTCAAATACCATAGTGATGTGATATACATCAGAGGGGTATGAGTGTTCATCACATTCATTACTAATGACAATCAAGGGACGTGACAGTAATGTTGGAATGGTTTTAATGCTTTAGGACAAGCTCAAAGCTCAGAGTGATGGTAATATGCATTGTAACTAGTTGATATTCAGAATGAATCTAGTCTATTCATCTGTAACTCCTACTATGAACTCCTACCTACATGAGAAAGTAGAAGTGTTCTGTACAGGGAAAGAGACTGGTTGTTATTGTTGTTGTTTAGGTGTTTAGAAACATTACTGGAGTTCTAGAACACTTACCTTCTCTGACCCTTAAACCCACTGCAGCCTCCTCCTTCTGTTCTCCATGGATGACCTGACATTTGTAGTCTCCTCTATCTGACCTCCTGCAGTCTCTCAGCCTCAGAGACACGTTGCCTCTCTCCAGCTCCTGGGTGATCAGACTCACTCTGCCCTCATAGCCACTCCTCTCTGTCACCTGGCCATTCTGATACAGGTAAATACACTCTGTCTCTTTAAACCACCTGATCGTCGTGGCAACAGCACTGGTGTCAGGTGAGAGGTGACAGGGGAGGGTGACCTCTTCACCAACTTTAACCTCCAAATAGTCTTCTGAGGTGAGTTTAAACTGAGCTGTTCAGAAAGAGAGAACATTTCATGTTTAATGACATCATCTGTGTCAGGAACACAAATACTCTCAGTACATTTATAAACACAGCTGAATGAACAACTACAATAGACATACAACAACCAGGACCATGTCAATTCTAAAATACAACACACACAATCCCAGACAGACATATTCATTTGAAGGAAAGTATATATGTCATAGAAGAATGTGATGCTACAATCTAGAATGATATTATCCCATTTGTTCCCACATCTTTCCCAGACATGCCACTATGCAAATCTTATGCCACTAGTAAGCCTAACATGTCATCCATTTTGATTATTTATTTATTTAAAAGTATGTTTTATTCTTGGCCATAACTGTGACAGAGTGCTCTGCCTATAATAACATGAACAGATATTTACCCCTATTCCTCAACCTCAATATCTATATACCTCAGCCCACTTACCCACACACCCCAGCCTTGTTACCCCCATGCCCTAACCCTAACACCCACATGCCAATATCCTCCAATCTATACAATCAAGTACAGATACAGGCATATCCTGGCCCTAAATGACCTGTGTGTTACTCAAGACCCCAGTTCCTTTGTCAATACACCTCATCCCTGTTACTTTCCTATCTCAGCCCTGTTACCCAATTTCCTTAGGCCTGTATTCCCCAAGTCACCAACAGTAACCTATATCCAGCTATTCGCTGCACACCCCAACCCTGTTATCAGCATGTTTTAGTCCTGTGACATCTGACCTGTATACACTAATCATTTCATAGATAAACTAATATTACAGTGGTATAACACATGTGCCACAGCCCCAATCTCTTCTTTATACCACAAACGTTGTTGCCAGAAAGGATTTGAATGGGCAATAGACGTCCATCCAGCCCCATTACCTGTATGAACCTTGTGTATCCCTACACCCCATTATAAACCAGGGAAATCCATGGGCATACTCATATAAAACAGGTCTACCCCAGTGTCCAAGCCTCAACATTCATACTAACCAGGTCTACCATTGTGCAAGAGACACTAAACAAACCTAATAACATTAAATATTACTTCAATTATTATACTTATTCAGTTTATGGGTCTATACATGGCCAATTCCCCCTGAAATAACAAAATATGAAGAAAGAAAAGGATCTAAATATATAGAATAAATTAGAGGCACTGTATTTTCCCATTAGTCAGAAATGTTTGGCAGGTAGCCTCGCACTTAAGAGCATTGGGCCAGTAACTGAAACGTCGCTGGTTTGAATCCCTGAGGAAACTAGGAAAACATTTGTTTACATGCACTTAATCCTAATTGCTCTGGATACATATTTAATTAACCAGGCAAGTCAGTTAACAAATTCTTATTTACAATGACAGCCTACCCCAGACGACGCTGGACCAATTGTGCTCCACCCTATGGGACTCCCAATCATGGCAGGTTGTGATACAGCCTGGAATTGAACCAGAGTCTGTAGAGACACCTCTCTCACTGAGATGCAGTACCTTAAACCGCTGCACCACTCAGGAGCCCAACTTACTTGTTGATATGTACAACTTTAACTTCTGTCATGACTGTCCTGATCAGGTCAGGGTACAGGAGACCACCACCCTACAGATTATCTCCCAAACCCCCAACAGAGGAGAGATCTAGGGGTCTGAAGATGTGGGGGTTTTATGACACCTCACGCCCATAATAAACCTTAGGCCACAGAGAAATTCCTTTGTCCTAACAATGGAGAACTGGCCTCAGAACATTAAACATGCAATAAAGGGACTTTGGAACAATGGTTTCCGTCAGCCACAATGGTGGTCATGACGAGAGGTGGAATATTAAAATGTATGTAACTTTTGTATTGTTTTTAAAGGTTAAGAGATGACGTTATTATGAAAACATTGTACCTTTAAGAGTTTTCCCAGTATATGCCTGATGTTTATACATTGTACGTTGTGTGGAAAATATCCAAATCAAACAGAATGTTTTGGTAAAGATGAAATGTGAAGTTAGTGTCTAAAATTGGATTTTAGTCAAATCTAGGCCTTGCCCCTTTACTTGGTCCGCCCAGAGAATTGCCCTAAAGGCGGTTACACCCACTTCTGACCCGAGGGTATAAGACAGGAGAGTGAAGAATTAACATAAGAGACTAAGTGACCCCAAGCTGCAGCGAGGGTCCAACAAAGTCAACGAACCCCAAAACGAAACACAAGGTTGAAGACAAAGAAATATTTTTCTACACGAGCTACGGACGAGTAGCTGTGTCTAAGCGGGTGAATTCAAGCCGAACCACCCAGCCTCCACTCTCCATTGAATCGTGGTACCTACACTGTTCGAGTCCTAAGCTGTGAGCTCTGAGCTACAGAGCTGTCTGTCCTCAGAAGACCCCTTTCAGAGCAAGGGCGAGGGATCAGACCACTAAGCCAAGAAGGACACTGACATCGTGAGGACAACCAGAGAGTTGCGCCGGAGAAGTGCGTCATTGAGAAGCCTAAACGACCCACGCGGAGCTTCCCACCTGAGACCTCCAACATGTAATTACATCATTATATTCTGACCCATAAGAGCGGCAGTTCGGGGCAAGGCTAGGTTTAAATAAGCATAGCTGACAAATGAACCCAAATGTATATTTCTCTTGTGTACTTTCTTTGTTTCTCTCTCTTTGAAATCCCCATTTTGGGTAACACGCGCCATAGCGCGTTGGCCCGTTATACTAAGTCCTAATCAATAGCTAGACTGTGTTTTGTGTATGTTTATTTTTATCATAATTTTAGCTTGCTAGTAAATAAATAATCAACTAAGATTGGTGTGGTAAACTCATTGGTGAAGCTCGGGTCCGTGCAGACTCACGAATTATGCGACGTTCAGAATGAGACTGTAGAGGAAATTGATTACTTTAGCGACTGTTGTAAAATCGATATTCTGATATCCTTTGAGTTAATTTGGGAAATAGAAACTCAATCAAAATACTGTTCCCATGGTGCCCCAGGTTGATGAGTTGATAATTGCTTGATTCATTGCTTAATTCATTTAATCACGCAATTATAAACCGTTAATCATTCGATGAGCAACAGTCGTCACATTAACTAATACAACGTCACGACACTTCTCTAGAGCCAGTAAAGTTCAAAAGGTTTATTTTGTTCCGTATTGTGTCGGACTGGATTAAATGGGTTCTATAATAAAGAGATGTTTGGAGGGAGAGGTCACTGTGGAGCAGTAGAGCTGTTTCTCACAGACACAAACTCAGCTACAACTCCTCATGTTACAAACACATTTCATCCAGACACACATTTACACATGAAGACAAATACAACCACAAACACATTTCATTTTCAATAGTTGGTTTAGTTCTGTTCTCCCAGATACATGAAAGAAAAGTTAGTAATTAATTAAAGCATGGTGTCTCAGCCTCCCGTATTTATGCTGCAGTAGTTTATGTGTCGGGGGGCTAGGGTCAGTCTGTTCTATCTGGAGTATTTCTCCTGTCTTATCCGGTGTCCTGGGTGAATTTAAGTATGCTCTCTCTAATTCTCTCTTTCTTTCTCTCTTTCTTTCTTTCTCTCTCTCGGAGGACCTGAGCCCTAGGACCATGCCTCAGGACTACCTGGCATGATGACTCCTTGCTGTCCCCAGTCCACCTGGCCGTGCTGCTGCTCCAGTTTCAACTGTTCTGCCTGCGGCTATGGAATCCTGACCTGTTCACCGGACGTGCTACCTGTCCCAGACCTGCTGTTTTCAACTCTCTAGAGACAGCAGGAGCGGTAGAGATACTCTCAATGATTGGCTATGAAAAACCAACTGCCATTTACTCTTGAGGTGCTGACTTGTTGCACAATAAAGAAATGGAATAAAGAAATTGAATAAATTAACTGAGCAAACCAGAAACCTTTCAATATATAAATGTAAACATTCTTTTAAAACAGTTTAAATATAATACACAGAAATGTTGTGGGATTACAGTAGATGAAGAATCCATATTTTTTAGATTGATTATTTATTGGTTTATTACGTTAGTATATTATGTATGTTTGTAATAGTGTGTAATATGTGAAAATGTGTTCATATATAAATTGTATTTTAATATTTAAGGACTCTTGGAAGATTAGTCCAAATGGGGACTAAAAGAGATCCAAATCAAATCAAATCAAAACCCTCGACAACTACTGTGATTATTATTATTTGACCATGCTGGTCATCTATGAACACTGGCCACCCCTCATAGCCTGGTTCCTCTCTAGGTTTCTTCCTAGGTTTTGGCCTTTCTAGGGAGATTTTCCTAGCCACCGTGCTTCTACACCTGCATTGCTTGCTGTTTGGGGTTTTAGGCTGGGTTTCTGTACAGCACTTTGAGATATCAGCTGATGTAAGAAGGGCTATATAAATAAATTTGATTTGATTTGACTTACTATGAACGCTGGATTCTGCCATTTTAACTGCGATAAAAAGAGAAAACATTCATATTTACATCATTACCATTCATCAAATTCTCTCTTTTGCTCAATCACACAGATACAAACATCACTTCCTCTTTCTCCAGTCCTCATTGTTTTAAAACAGGACTGTTGTGTCTAGTTTGGAAAGTGAAATATACTGAGATCTCCTCTTACCTTTACTGGTCTTCACGTCCTCCACTTCACATTCAAAATAGTTGATTTAAATCTATAACCACTCTAATAGTCACTATATGTGCATATATACACGTTTTTACAGAACAATCTACACCTCAGGCCTAAACTGCGACACAACTTTCACTTTCACCTTTGCACAGGTACTTGGAGTAAACTCCTCCCCCCAGCCTCTCTGGTTATTAGAAAACCCAGTCACAAAGTCCAAATTGTCTATAGGCCTATCGTAAAATGTTATGGGAACAAAAATGTACATTTCTGATCTTAATTTAAGTTTAAGGTTAGGCATAAGGTTAGCAGTGTGTAGAATAGGGTTCAAATCAGAAGACCGATCCAGCCAGCAGATGGTAGTGATGTTCTTTAATTATAGTCATATTATCCTGAGCTGTAATGATTTAACAGTGCCGATCAGTATTAGCTTCTCTTATCTCTTTGGACCCATTCACATGAGTAAATGAGGGGAATTGCTTCCATGACAAATAGTCTCAATGCTTTTCCATCCCCTCCTAACAAAATAAATGTAGCTGACTGGTGGTCATTTACTGTCTGAGAAGAGAGTATCATTACCACCTGCTGGTCAATGTTGGGAACTGCGGTGAATTTACAAATCAGAAAGTCAGACATACCATATAGGGGGCTGGGAGTAAAGGCTGAGTTTGAGTTAGGGTGTGCAGGGGACAGGGCTGGGGGTAAAGGCTGTAAGTATGGGAGGCTGAGTTAAGGCGTCTGCATGCTTCCCAGCCCAAAACATTCTGAAGAGTTCTTCCATATTTATGATGATTGTAGTGGCTTCCTTTCCTCTTGACCATAACCACTGCTCAAGCCTGAAGCGGGGTTGTTTCGGACGCATACAGTCCACATTCGAAGTTCCCAAATGGCCAAAACATTCAATGAGATCCAGGGATATGGTGCAACAAAAAGGTTTATTCTTCTTATATCGAACAAAAAAAAAGATTCTCCAATCAACTTAAAGCAGAGATTAATTGACGTGAAAAATACATAATATGACCTGTTTGTTCATTTCTACTTTCCACAAACCCGAGTGGCGCAGTGGTCTAAGGCACTACATCACAGTGTTCTAAGACACTACATCACAGTGTTCTAAGGCACTACATCACAGTGTTTTAAGGCACTACATCACAGTGTTCTAAGGCACTACATCACAGTGGTCTAAGGCACTACATCACAGTGTTCTAAGGTACTACATCACAGTGGTCTAAGACACTACATCACAGTGGTCTGAGGCACTACATCACAGTGGTCTAAGGCACTACATCACAGTGGTCTAAGATACTACATCACAGTGCTCTAAGGCACTACATCACAGTGGTCTAAGGCACTACATCACAGTGGTCTAAGGCACTACATCACAGTGGTCTGAGGCACTACATCACAGTGGTCTAAGGCACTACATCACAGTGGTCTAAGGCACTACATCACAGTGGTCTAAGGCACTACATCACAGTGGTCTAAGGCACTACATCACAGTGTTCTAAGGCACTACATCACAGTGGTCTAAGGTACTACATCACAGTGTTCTAAGGCACTACATCACAGAGGTCTAAGGCACTACATCACAGTGGTCTAAGGTACTACATCACAGTGGTCTAAGGCACTACATCACAGTGGTCTAAGACACTACATCACAGTGTTCTGAGGCACTACATCACAGTGGTCTAAGACACTACATCACAGTGGTCTAAGATACTACATCACAGTGGTCTGAGACACTACATCACAGTGTTCTAAGGCACTACATCACAGTGGTCTAAGGCACTACATCACAGTGTTCTAAGGCACTACATCACAGTGGTCTAAGACACTACATCACAGTGTTCTAAGGCACTACATCACAGTGGTCTGAGGCACTACATCACAGTGTTCTAAGGTACTACATCACAGTGTTCCAAGGCACTACATCACAGTGTTCTAAGGCACTACATCACAGTGTTCTAAGGCACTACATCACAGTGTTCTAAGATCAGCCTGACCATCACTAATACCTCACCACAGATCAGCCTCACCATCACTAATACCACACCACAGATCAGCCTCACCATCACTAATACCACACCACAGATCAGCCTCACCATCACTAATACCACACCACAGATCAGCCTCACCATCACTAATACCTTACCACAGATCAGCCTCACCATCACTAATACCTTACCACAGATCAGCCTCACCATCACTAATACCACACCACAGATCAGCCTTACCATCACTAATACCTCACCACAGATCAGCCTGACCATCACTAATACCACACCACAGATCAGCCTCGCCATCACTAATACCTCACCACAGATCAGCCTCACCATCACTAATACCACACCACAGATCAGCCTCACCATCACTAATACCACACCACAGATCAGCCTCACCATCACTAATACCACACCACAGATCAGCCTCACCACCACTAATACCTTACCACAGATCAGCCTCACCATCACTAATACCTTACCACAGATCAGCCTCACCATCACTAATACCACACCACAGATCAGCCTCACCATCACTAATACCACACCACAGATCAGCCTCACCATCACTAATACCACACCACAGATCAGCCTCACCATCACTAATACCACACCACAAAATGTACTTCAGTTTGGTTTCAAAGTCATACTGATGGTCACATAAAAAATGCATTTGCTCAACTCATCAAACATGACAGAGGCAGTGCCCAGGATAGTGATATTAGTAGGTTAACTGAAAAGGCCTGCTGCCTCTGGTCTGCAGCCATTCAACACACACATCATTTCTACTCTGAACTTCCTCTTGTCATTATGGGCGGGCCAGTGAGTGTAAAGGTGTCTGGTTCAAATCCCCGAGCAGACTAGGTGAAAAATCTTTCAATATGCCATTGAGCAAAGCACTTAACCCTAATCTGCTCCTGTAAGTCCCTCTGGGTAAAAATCTCTGCTAAATGACTAAGCTGTAACTATATAGGCCTAACAAACCAGGCAGAAGCATGCCAACGTATAAATGTCAAAGTGCGGTGAACTTGTTGGTTCTGGTATGTCTAACTTGTCCCACCTAGCTATCTTCAGATGAACACACTAACTGTATGTCACTCTGGATAAGAGCGTCTGCTAACAGTCCCTTAGTGTGGGAGCCGGCAGCAGGAAACCGTATGAAACAGATGAGGTTAGGTTCACACTCATCATTTCCAATGGAAACTACTGGGACCAACATGCATGATAGTTACAGTATGAGCTGCAATAGTTTCCACTGAATGAAACAGTGTGATTCTCACAGTTAGTGTTATAATGTCTATATAACAGTTAGTGTTATAATGTCTATATAACAGTTAGTGTTATAATGTCTATATAACAGTTAGTGTTATAATGTCTATATAACAGTTAGTGTTATAATGTCTATATAACAGTTAGTGTTATAATGTCTATATAACAGTTAGTGCTATAATGTCTATATAACAGTGTTATAATGTCTATATAACAGTTAGTGTTATAATGTCTATATAACAGTTAGTGTTATAATGTCTATATAACAGTTAGTGTTATAATGTCTATATAACAGTTAGTGTTATAATGTCTATATAACAGTTAGTGTTATAATGTCTATATAACAGTTAGTGTTATAATGTCTATATAACTGTTAGTGTTATAATGTCTATATAACAGTTAGTGTTATAATGTCTATATAACAGTTAGTGTTATAATGTCTATATAACAGTTAGTGTTATAATGTCTATATAACAGTTAGTGTTATAATGTCTATATAACAGTTAGTGTTATAATGTCTATATAACAGTTAGTGTTATAATGTCTATATAACAGTTAGTGTTATAATGTCTATATAACAGTTAGTTTTATAATGTCTATATAACAGTTAGTGTTATAATGTCTATATAACAGTTAGCGTTATAATGTCTATATAACAGTTAGTGTTATAATGTCTATATAACAGTTAGCGTTATAATGTCTATATAACAGTTAGTGTTATAATGTCTATATAATGCCAGGTTTCCACTGACCCACCATGCTCATCATACTAATACACCCCAGGTTACCACTGACCCACCATGCTCATCATACTAATACACCCCAGGTCTCCACTGACCCACCATGCTCATCATACTAATACACCCCAGGTTTCCACTGACCCACCATGCTCATCATACTAATACACCCCAAGTTTTCAACTGACCCACCATGCTCATCATACTAATACACCCCAGGTTTCCACTGACCCACCATGCTCATCATACTAATACACCCCAGGTTACCACTGACCCACCATGCTCATCATACTAATACACTCCAGGTTACCACTGACCCACCATGCTCATCATACTAATACACCTCAGGTCTCCACTGACCCACCATGCTCATCATACTAATACACCCCAGGTTACCACTGACCCACCATGCTCATCATACTAATACACCTCAGGTCTCCACTGACCCACCATGCTCATCATACTAATACACCTCAGGTCTCCACTGACCCACCATGCTCATCATACTAATACACCCCAGGTTACCACTGACCCACCATGCTCATCATACTAATACACCCCAGGTCTCCACTGACCCACCATGCTCATCATACTAATACACCCCAGGTTACCACTGACCCACCATGCTCATCATACTAATACACTCCAGGTTTCCACTGACCCACCATGCTCATCATACTAATACACCCCAGGTCTCCACTGACCCACCATGCTCATCATACTAATACACCTCAGGTCTCCACTGACCCACCATGCTCATCATACTAATACACCCCAGGTCTCCACTGACCCACCATGCTCATCATACTAATACACCCCAGGTTACCACTGACCCACCATGCTCATCATACTAATACACCCCAGGTTACCACTGACCCACCATGCTCATCATACTAATACACCCCAGGTTACCACTGACCCACCATGCTCATCATACTAATACACCCCAGGTCTCCACTGACCCACCATGCTCATCATACTAATACACCCCAGGTCTCCACTGACCCACCATGCTCATCATACTAATACACCCCAGGTTTCCACTGACCCACCATGCTCATCATACTAATACACCCCAAGTCTCCACTGACCCACCATGCTCATCATACTCAGATCATAGAATGTGGCACATACATGGGCTGGCTGCATGTTGTTTACCCACACGGTGTTCAGTTTCATTATATTGGCTAACTTTCTATTCTGGTTCAGAGGTTTGGGAAAGTCAAATCCAGAAAGTGAAATGCTGTGCTTTCTTCCTCCTTTGGTCGATTTGGAGTTTTTTGGTTCTGCAAAGCCATAAAAACCTGTATTATAATGATGGTACTGATATAATAGGCATCCTGTCTACTAGACTCACTGTCAGTCTGGGACTATTAAAGTATGGTAATATAGTAATACTAACACAGATAATATTGAATTATTACTTTGTTATAAACTTGTATTAGCCTTAATCTAATCGTATTTTATCTGACCATAATAGCCTTTATTATAAGACATATGTTATTCTACCCATGTTATTCACCCCATGTTATTCTACCCATGTTATTCTACCCATGTTATTCAACCCATGTTATTCTACCCATGTTATTCTACCCATGTTATTCTACCCATGTTATTCTACCCATGTTCTCCGACCCATGTTATTCTACCCATGTTATTCTACCCATGTTATTCTACCCATGTTATTCAACCTATGTTATTCACCCCATGTTAGTCTACCCATGTTATTCTACCCATGTTATTCTACCCATGTTATTCTACCCATGTTATTCTACCCATGTTATTAATCCCATGTTATTCTACCCATGTTATTCTACCCATGTTATTCTACCCATGTTATTCATCCCATGTTATTCTACCCATGTTATTCTACCCATGTTATTCTACCCATGTTATTCTACCCATGTTATTCTACCCATGACTGTACGTTTGTTTATTGTGTAACTGTGTGTTGTTGTTTTTGTTGCACTGCTTTGCTTTATCTTGGCCAGGTCACAGTTGTAAATGAGAACTTGTTTTCAACTGGTCTACCTGGTTAAATAAAGGTGAAATAATTATTTAAATTATTTTCCAAATGCCTTAATATGTCTGTTATTTAGTCAGGATTTAGTCAGGATATAGACCTCGTTCTGCCCCTGAACAAGGCAGCTAACCGCCTGTTCCTCGGCCGTCATTGTAAATAAGAATTTGTTCTTAACTGACCTGCATAGTTAAATAAAGGTTAAATTAAAATTAAATTAAAATCTAAAAGGATTGTTATTATATGATAATAATAAGAGATACATACTTACCACAAACAAGTCTTACGAAATTTGAAACATCTTGCTATTTATGATGAATGGGAATTCCAAGGAGACTAATTAATTCAGTGTTTTTTTCTTCCTGCCACTAATTCTGCTTTTTTGAAAATGGACTACTGGAAGTCGTTGTTCTCCCTGCTAAATATAGGCCTAGTTGAATGCACTAAAACCTTGCTCACACTGCAGGCCTTAATGCTCACATCAGTTATGTTTTTCAAGTCCGTTTTGGAATTTCTCACTGTCCAAACAGCAAGTTACAAGTGACCACATCGGATTTGTAAGTGTTCAGACAGCATTCATTTGATGACATGGCTGGTTGTCATAGTAACGATGGGTGTGTGTTCAGACAGCATTCATTTGATGACATGGCTAGTTGTCATAGTAACGATGGGTGTGTGTTCAGACAGCATTCATTTGATGACATGGCTAGTTGTCATAGTAACGATGGGTGTGTGTTCAGACAGCATTCATTTGATGACATGGCTAGTTGTCATAGTAACGATGGGTGTGTGTTCAGACAGCATTCATTTGATGACATGGCTAGTTGTCCTAGTAACAATGGGTGTATGTGCGGTGGTGTAGGCTGATTGGTGCTCCTGCTTCCTATCACTCAGAAGTTATGTAGCAAGCTAAGATGACAACAATGCCTGCCAGGGATGTTTCCCACATACTTTGAAAGTGCAAAATCATAGTGTCAGAACACCTTTAAATTCTCAAAGGACAAGTTGATTTAGCTTTCAAAACAAGTTATTTTTCGGCCACAGCAGTCAACTAGCTATTCACAGCAGTCAACTAGCTAGCCACAGCAGTCAACTAGCTAGCCACAACAGTCAACTAGCTAGCCACGGCAGTCAACTAGCTAGCCACGGCAGTCAACTAGCTAGTCACGGCAGTCAACTAGCTAGCCACGGCAGTCAACTAGCTAGCCACGGCAGTCCACTAGCTAGCCACAGCAGTCAACTAGCTAGCCACAGCAGTCAACTAGCTAGCCACAGCAGTCCACTAGCTAGCCACAGCAGTCAACTAGCTAGCCACAACAGTCAACTAGCTAGCCACGGCAGTCAACTAGCTAGCCACGGCAGTCAACTAGCTAGCCACGGCAGTCAACTAGCTATCAGCCTTGATAAATGTGTGGCAGAATGATTCTGATAGGGAAAAGAACACAAGTGATATGAAGCTATCAGCCTTGATAAATGTGTGACAGAATGATTCTGATAGGGAAAAGATACGACAAGGTAATAATAGTACTGTATTAATTCCCAAGGAGGACATGTTGCTGCACATACAGTATATACAGTCAGCTCCACAATTATTGACACCCTTAAAGATTTATTATAAAAAAAACCTGTGGATTGAATTGAAGAGGACAGTCCATCAGCGCAGACAAGAGATATCAAGGATCTGGAAAGACTCTGTTATAGAGGAATGGTCTAAGATCCCTCCTGATGTGTTCTTCATTCTCATAACCTAACGTAGCAGGTCTAAGATCCCTCCTGATGTGTTCTTCATTCTCATAACCTAACGTAACAGGTCTAAGATCCCTCCTGATGTGTTCTTCATTCTCATAATCTAACGTAGCAGGACTAAGATCCCTCCTGATGTGTTCTTCATTCTCATAACCTAACGTAAAAGGTCTAAGATCCCTCCTGATGTGTTCTTCATTCTCATAACCTAACGCAACAGGTCTAAGATCCCTCCTGATGTGTTCTTCATTCTCATAACCTAACGTAACAGGTCTAAGATCCCTCCTGATGTGTTCTTCATTCTCATAACCTAACGTATCAGGTCTAAGATCCCTCCTGATGTGTTCTTCATTCTCATAACCTAACGTAGCAGGTCTAAGATCCCTCCTGATGTGTTCTTCATTCTCATAACCTAACGTAGCAGGTCTGAGATCCCTCCTGATGTGTTCTTCATTCTCATAACCTAACGTAGCAGGCCTAAGATCCCTCCTGATGTGTTCTTCATTCTCATAACCTAACGTAACAGGTCTAAGATCCCTCCTGATGTGTTCTTCATTCTCATAACCTAACGTAACAGGTCTAAGATCCCTCCTCATGTGTTCTTCATTCTCATAACCTAACGTAACAGGTGTAAAAGAAGATCCTATAAAACATAGTAGATGTAACGCCCTGGCCATAGAGAGGGGTTTTTGTTCTTTATTTTGGTTAGGCCAGGGTGTTACATTGGGTGGGCGTTCTATGTTCCTTTTTCTATGTTTTTGTATTTCTTTGTTTTGGGCCGTGTGTGGCTCCCAATCAGGCATAGCTGAAGCTCGTTGTTGCTGATTGGGAGTCACACATAAGGAGCATGTTTTGCCTTTGGGTTTTGTGGGTAATTGTTTCTGTTTAGTGTTTGCACCTGACAGGACTGTTTGGCTGTCAGTTTTCTTGTTTTGTTTGTATGGTGTTCTTTCTTTATTAAATATTCAATGATGAACACTAACTCCGCTGCACATTGGTCTCTCTCTCACGACAGCCCTTACAGTAGAAAAAGGCTCAGTGGCCATTATCCTCTCTAGGTGAGGTATTGAAAACAGCAGTGCCATTTTAACCCCTATCTTTTTGAGAGAGAAAAAAAATATGACTTGTGAAACAAAATCACTTTCACTGAGCAATTGTATTAGTATAAATAACATAATTTCCCCTTTTTTTGTTGCATACAACATAGCTCAGTGTTTGTATTATTGATTTTATACAGTCTTTTTTGTTCATCTTTATCAAGGTCAATTATGGACCTGTCTGTATGTCTACGAGAAATTCCGTTTTTAAACGCTATCCAATCTGAACCACTGAGTTTCTACTTGTTCAACCCAGCATTTACCATGTTTTGACTAGATTGCTGAAGTATTATTTGATTATATTATCATTAAAATCCTCTTTACAATTGTAACAAGACAGATTCTCAATATGGCAGGTTTAATTTCAATAGAATTAATCACTAGGCTATAAATTAAGGATAAAGTTAAAATAGTGAATATATATAGACATGTTTATATACTCCAAAAGTCTGATCATCATTTTGTGTGAAGACGAGGGATTCCCCCACACTTCCTATTTTGCAGCAATATAAACCCAGAGACAACATCATTCAGTTTCAGTAGACACCAGCCAACCACAGCCAACACAGACTCAAGATGCCTTTCAAGCCACTCTACCTGTTGGTCTCCCTGACTCTCTGCTGGTTCGTGGCTCTTCAAGGTGAGATATTGCATCTTTATCTATATATATATATGAATCTGTTCAACTTGACTCTTGAACTATCGACAAACCAAACCTATTATCTTTTTTTTTTTTAAACAATTTAATTCCAATGATCACAATCAATCCATTGCAATTTTAAGTGTCTCAGAGTAGGGTCTGTATTCAATCCGTATGGCAGAAGTTCTGCGTTGCAGCGTGAGTGAAATTTAAAGGCAATGTTCCTTAGCGGAAACTGCATTCACGGTAAACGCTGCATGTCGTCTCAATCAGATATTACCGTTACATTGCTATCATGCAATCACTGTCTTTTTACTGGTGTTTTTATTTCTTTACTTACCTATTGTTCACCTAATACCTTTTATGCACTATTGGTTAGAGCCTGTAAGTAAGCATTTCACTGTAAGGTAATCTACCCGTTGTATTCGGCACACGAGACAAATAAACTTTGATTTGATCTGTAATGCTTCAGCGATGATACAGACTGAATAGAGCCCTAAGAGTGCTGATCTAGAATCAGTTTTGTTTGTTGTAACATTCACATGTTTAAAAGTGCAACTTTTAGTGATGATTTTAAGGTTTTAACCCTATCCCTTAAACCTTAACCTTTAACCCCAAATCCGAACAATACTATATTGTTATTGTATGTAATATTCACGGTCTTCATCCCTGCAGCATTCCCCATGAACGGCTGTGCTGCATGTCAGAAGTGTCGCTGCATCCGAACGTCCTCTGCTTTCATCTCTCCTAGGCTGTTCCACAGGATAGAGATCCTACCTCCAGGTGCCCACTGTCGTCAAACAGAGATCATGTGAGTCAACTAACACCACCTAACAACCAGTCAACAACACTTTCACAGTCAAAAAGCAAGCCAATATCTATTTCTGAAATATATATATTTTTAAACATGACTTAAAAAAAAGTGACATTAACCAAATAAAAACTGTTCTGTATGAATGAGGTTTGTACAGTAGCCCTAATACATTACCTGGTCTGCCTAATACATGACCACAGCATTCCTAATACATTATCACAGTAGCCCTAATACATTACCTGGTCTGTCTAATACATTATCACAGCATTCCTAATACATTATCACAGTGTGCCTAATACATTATCACAGCATGCCTAATACATGATCACAGTATGCCGAATACATGATCACAGTATGCATAATACATTATCACAGCATGCCTAATACATGATCACAGTATGTCTAATACATTATCACAGTATGCCTAATACATTATCACAGTTTGCCTAATACATTAATACATCATATTGGCTACACGCTTACAAAAAAGGTGCTATCTAGAACCCAAAAGGGTTCTTCGGCTGTCCCCATAGTAGAACCCTTTTAATAACCCTTTCCACAGAGGGTTCTATATGGAACTCAAAAGGGTTCTACCTGGAACTAATAAGAGTTCTGCCTGGAACCAAAAAGTGTTCTCCTATGGGGACAGCTGAAGAACCCTTTTGGAACCCTTTTTTCTACTTGTGTATATGCCTGTCCTGCCAATATGTTATTCTCAGACAATATTATATTTCAAAACTATTTGATTACAAAACAGATCAGTTGCTGTAGCACTTGCGAGGCACAGCTGAGCATAAATGGAAATAAATTGCCTTTATTTTACTGGACTGATGGTATCTGCATCTAACATGGTGCTTTCAAGAAAACTGAGAACTCTGGGAAAAAGAACTAGGTCAAATCATGAAGTCAGTGAATTCAGGTCAGAAAGTTGGAGTTCTAGAAAGATTCCCCAGTTACCGACTTGGAATTTAGAGTCGGATGACCGTTCAAAACGATTTTTCATAATCGGATCTCGTTTTTTTCAGTATCCAGTTGTCTTGAACACACTGAAGTCGGAAGTCTGAGATTTCAGAGTTCCCAGTAGTTTTGAACACCGCATTAGTCTCAGGGGAGGAAGGGAGAGAACAGCAGAGGGTCCGCCTCACACGGTCCTGCTCTCTCCTTCCTTTCCTCCGGTGAGACTGACCAGAGAGAGGGGACAACGTCTTCCACCTGATGGCTAAAGTCGAGTCACACCGCATCTGCCTCATGCACAAATTCATGTTGTTCCTATGACCAGAGAAAGTTAAATATCCCTCCCTATTAAAATAGACAGGACAGCTGCTACTAATAATAAAAACACAGCGCTATCGATACACTTGGCTACTCATTCACTGCATTTGCAGCTCAAGTGGAAGTAGAGAGAAGCATGTTTTATGTTTTGTAATAGTGTTGAATTAAAACAGTGACAGAGCAGAATGAAAACTGAAACATGAACTCACTCCTAAAAAACAACAGCTGTTTGCTGTATTCTTTGATAATTTCTCTCTGGTCATGGTTTTAAAAGTTATGAAATCTTATATAGGCTGGTATCAAACTTTGCGTGGGGTCGTGGAAGCTGTAGGCACAGTGATTTGAGCTATCCGATTGGCCAGCGCTGTAGGCTCACTCGATTTATCCACAGATCTTCCTGTCCGCCGGTTAGGCGGAGTTTGTCTTTTCAGACAAATTAAATTGTTTAAAATGGGAACACTTTGCCTACCCGGTGCGCAAGGCTTCTGAATAACGTGCACCTTCCGGTAACAGCGCAACACGAATTTAAAAAAAAGAAGCGCAAGACTTTTATCGTTGGCTTTTCTACAGAAATGTTTGGTGATCGACTAGGAATGCCTTGAAGTGGATCGATTGGTTGGTAACCAGTGGCCCAGTGGATCTCCATGCTTTTTGTTGTTGTTGTCCAGGCTTCATCTGTGTCCTGGAAACCGCCCCTAAAACCCATGGTGGCTGTCATTGTCTCCACACATAGATCATGTGAGTCAGTCAGCGAGGTCTTGAACGAAGCGCTAAACTGTGGTTTTCTAATGCATAGGGGGAAGAAGCGTGGGGGATAGGTCGTGGTGGAGGGGAAATTAATTAGTCAGTATAGTTGCTTTACTGCATGCTATGCAAACCAATCATTAGTCACTGATGATGAGATCAATGTTCCTATTCATAACCAAGGCTAAGAAATTGGAATAAATGTGGGCATTTGCAGTGGTAGCCTATAGCAATTTCCCCCGAAACTCAGTATGTGGCAGGGACTCCAGACAATCACAGATTACAAATATGTTTTTCTAGTCAAGGCCATCCTATTCAACTATTGCTGTATATATACTATTATATCCTACCTATTCTACAGATATACTATATATTCTATCCACATACTGTCCACAATGACTATACATTCAATCACACATGTATACATATACATACAGTGCATTCAGAAAGTATTCAGACCTCTTGACTTTTTCCACATTTAATTATGTTTACAGCCTTTTTCTAAAACGGATTAAATAAACAATTGTCCTCATCAATTTACACACAATACTCCATAATAACAAAGCAAAAACAGGTTTAGACATTTTAGCAAAAAGTATTCAGACTCTTTGCTATGAGACTCGAAATTGAGTTTAGATGCATCCTGTTTCCATTGATTATCCTTGAGATGTTTCTACAACTTGATTGGAGTCCACCTGTGGTAAATTCAATTGATTAGACATGATTTGGAACATCTCACACCTGTCTATATAAAGGTCCTACAGTTGTCAGTGCATGTCAGAGCAAAAACCAAGCCATGAGGTCAAAGGAATGCCAAGAGTGTGAAAAGCTATCATCATGGCAAAGGGTGGCTACTTTGAACAATCTCAAATATAAAATATATTTGTATTTGTTTAACACTTTTTGGGTTACTACATGAATCCATATGTGTTATTTCATAGTTTTTTATGTCTTCACTATTATTCTACAATGTAGAAAATAGTAAAATAAATAAAAACCCTGAAATGAGTAGGCGTCCAAACGTTTGACTGGTACTGTATATATACATACATTTACATATACCGTACTCTGACTTTGCTCGTCCTAATATTTATAGATTTCTTAATTCCATTCTTTTACTCAGATTTGTGTGTATTTTCTATATATTACTGCACTGTTGGAGCTGGGTACACAAACATTTCCCTACAGCCGTAATAACATCTGCTAAATATGTGTACATTCATATTGACATTTTATGATATGTTTTATTCTGCAGTGTATGATATGTAACCATGGTGACGCTGTAATACATCCCTCCCTTCATTCATCAGCATCACCAAGAAGGACAAAGCCACCGTCTGTGTGACTCCAGATGCACGATGGATCAACAAAGTCATTACCAAGTTACAAAGGTAAATACAACACACACACACACACACACACACACACACACACACACTCTTCTGTTGACTGTAACACAGACCATCTCTTTCTACAGTAGCAACAAGAAGAAGAGAAGTGCAGAACTTCCCCATCTCAACCACCATTGAGGGAACTGGAACAGGAATGGATCAAGTTGGAGCTAAATGGAAATGTGATACCAATGTGATTCCAATGTGATACCAATGTGATACCAGTGTGATACCAATGTCGAATCCAACAGTCCCTCGTCTTGAACAATAGCATCCTAATGTTCAGTTCATATAAACTTGGAAATTACTAATAAATGTATAAACAATGATAATAAAACATCAATAAAAAAAACTAACAAATGATTAGAAAACAAGAATTTAACAAACAAATAAATGTGTACAATTTCCGAGACTTATGGCTTCTGAATTATGATCACACAACAAAATGCCATTCCAGCTGAATCTGCCGTCTCCTTCAATGGCAGATGGAGCAGCTTTTAGTCTCTCCACTTTCCCCACTGGTTCCTAGGAGAGTGATAGCACAAGACTTGGAAAGCAACAAAAAGACATAAAACATAACAGTATTAACAATGTGATAAGCTATGCATAATTATATATGCATCAAAACCAAAGTCTGAAACCATGATAATTCCCACTCTCTCTTCACCTGACTCTATGTACGCTCTCGTTGGCTGGCCCTCGCTTCATACTCATCGCCAAACCCACTGGCTCCAGGTCATCTACAAGAACCTGCTAGGTAAAGCCCCGCCTTATCTCAGCTCGCTGGTCACCATAGCAGCACCCACCTGTAGCACGCGCTCCAGCAGGTATATCTCTCTGGTCACCCCTAAAGCCAACTCCTCCTTTGGCCGCCTCTCATTCCAGTTCTCTGCTGCCAATGACTGGAACGAACTTCAAAAATCACTGAAACTGGAGACACTTATCTCCCTCACTATCTTTAAGCACCAGCTGTCAGAGCAGCTCACAGATCACTGCACCTGTACATAGCCCATCTGTAAATAGCCCAAACAACTACCTCATCCCCTACTGTATTTATTTATCTTGCTCCTTTGCACCCCAGTATCTCTACTTTGCACATTCATCTACTGCACATCTACCATTCCAGTGTTTAATTGCTATATTGTATTTATTTCGCCACCATGGCCTATTTATTCTCTTACCTCCCTTATCTCAACACATTTGCACACATTGTATATAGACTTGTTTTTCTACTCTATTATTGACTGTATGTTTGTTTTACTCCATGTTTAACATTTTGTTCACAGTACAATTACCCCTCTATCCTCTATCATATGATGCATTATCCAATAAAGCTGCTAAACCCCAAACCAACTATGATGTTTATAGTAGTTCCCAGACCCAACCCATCTGTATGTCTTACAGTGGACTCTAGTCTCTCTCTCTCTCTGCTTCCTCTGTCATGGTGTCTTCACTCACCCATTATGCAGTTGGACCTCACTTCACGTGAGAACTATGCTCCCCCCCAAGGAGAGACATGACGATCTTAACTACTGCAGGTACTGTTTGGAGTAGTGTGTCTCTCAGACCAATGCTGTCCCACACCCCTGCCTGGTGTCTCCTGATGTACACTCAATCTCCAGAATTCAGCCTGTGCCTTTGGTTATATCTTGGTTCCACCTGAGGATATACACACTGGAACACATGGGTCATTTCCTGACAACATAATTTGTGATATTTGAATAACCGCATCCCCTGTCCTCCCATCGGTCCCATAGTTACCAGTAACCAATCCATGTGACATGAGTCATCATAAACCAATATCCCAACAATGCTACTAAAGTAACCACTGCTACTTCCAACATGGCCCATGACTATAGTCTCACAATACCCCTCATTTGTGCAGTAGTCCAATTCCATGCTGTCAATATAGCATTCTACGCTTCTACTACAGCTCCTTCAGTTACTGTCCCTACAGCTCCTTCAGTTACTGTCCCTACAGCTCCTTCTGTTACTGTCCCTACAGCTCCTTCAGTTACTGTCCCTACTGCTCCTTCAGTTACTGTCCCTACAGCTCCTTCAGTTACTGTCCCTACAGCTCCTTCAGTTACTGTCCCTACAGCTCCTTCAGTTACTGTCCCTACAGCTCCTTCAGTTACTGTCCCGACAGCTCCTTCTGTTACTGTCCCTACAGCTCCTTCAGTTACTGTCCCTACAGCTCCTTCAGTTACTGTCCCTACAGCTCCTTCAGTTACTGTCCGTACAGCTCCTTCAGTTAATCAAATCAAATCAAATTTATTTATATAGCCCTTCGTATATCAGCTGAAATCTCAAAGTGCTGTACAGAAACCCAGCCTAAAACCCCAAACAGCAAGCAATGCATGTGAAAGAGGCACGGTGGCTAGGAAAAACTCCCTAGGAAAAACTCCCTAGAAAGGCCAAAAACCTAGGAAGAAACCTAGAGAGGAACCAGGCTATGAGGGGTGGCCAGTCCTCTTCTGGCTGTGCTGGGTGGATATTATAACAGAACATGGTCAAGATGTTAAAATGTTCATAAATGACCAGCATGGTCAAATAATAATAATCATTGTAGTTGTCGAGGGTGCAACAAGCACGTCCGGTGAACAGGTCAGGGTTCCGTAGCCGCAGGCAGAACAGTTGAAACTGGAGCAGCAGCATGGCCAGGTGGACTGGGGACAGCAAGGAGTCATCATGCCAGGTAGTCCCGAGGCATGGTCCTAGGGCTCAGGTCCTCCGAGAGAAAGAAAGAGAGAAAGAGAGAATTAGAGAGAGCATATTTAAATTCACACAGGACACCGGATAAGACAAGAGAATACTCCAGATGAAACAGACTGACCCTAGTCCCCCGGCACATAAACTACTGCAGCATAAATACTGGAGGCTGAGACAGGAGGGATCAGAAGACACTGTGGCCCCATCCGATGATACCACCGGACAGGGCCAAACAGGCAGGATATAACCCCACCCACTTTGCCAAAGCACAGCCCCCACACCACTAAAGGGATGTCTACAACCACCAACTTACCGTCCGAAGACAAGGCCGAGTATAGCCCACAAAAATCTCCGCCATGGCACAACCCAAGGGGGGGGCGCCAACCCAGACAGGAAGACCACGTCAGTGACTCAACCCACTCAAGTGACGCACCCCTCCCATGGACGGCATGGAAGAACACCAGTAAGTCAGTGACTCAGCCCCTGTAATAGGGTTAGAGGCAGAGAATCCCAGTGGAAAGAGGGGAACCGGCAAGGCAGAGACAGCAAGGGCGGTTCGTTGCTCCAGCCTTTCCGTTCACCTTCACACTCCTGGGCCAGACTACACTTAATCATAGGACCTACTGAAGAGATAAGTCTTCAGTAAAGACTTAAAGGTTGAGACTGAGTCTGCGTCTCTCACATCGGTAGGCAGACTATTCCATAAAAATGGAGCTCTATAGGAGAAAGCCCTACCTCCAGCCATTTGCTTAGAAATTCTAGGGACAATTAGGAGGCCTGCGTCTTGTGACCGTAGCGTACGTGTAGGTATGTACGGCAGGACCAAATCGGAAAGATAGGTAGGAGCAAGCCCATGTAATGCTTTGTAGGTTAGCAGTAAAACCTTGAAATCAGCCCTTGCCTTAACAGGAAGCCAGTGTAGGGAGGCTAGCACTGGAGTAATATGATAAAATTTTTTGGTTCTAGTCAGGATTCTAGCAGCCGTATTTAGCACTAACTGAAGTTTGTTTAGTGCTTTATCCGGGTAGCCGGAAAGTAGAGCATTGCAGTAGTCCAGCCGAGAAGTAACAAAAGCATGGATTAATTTTTCTGCGTCATTTTTGGACAGAACGTTTCTGATTTTTGCAATGTTACGTAGATGGAAAAAAGCTGTCCTTGAAGCAGTCTTGATATGTTCTTCAAAAGAGAGATCAGGGTCCAGAGTAACGCCGAGGTCCTTCACAGTTTTATTTGAGACGACTGTACAACCATCCAGATTAATTGTCAGATTGAACAGAAGATCTCTTTGTTTCTTGGGACCTAGAACAAGCATCTCTGTTTTGTCCGAGTTTAAAAGTAGAAAGTTTGCAGCCATCCACTTCCTTATGTCTGAAACACAGGCTTCTAGCGAGGGCAATTTTGGAGCTTCACCATGTTTCATTGAAATGTACAGCTGTGTGTCATCCGCATAGCAGTGAAATGTAACATTATGTTTTCGAATGACATCCCCAAGAGGTAAAATATATAGTGAAAACAATAGTGGTCCTAAAACGGAACCTTGAGGAACACCGAAATTTACAATTGATTTGTCAGAGGACAAACCATTCACAGAGACAAACTGATATCTTTCCGACAGATAAGATCTAAACCAGGCCAGAACTTGTCCATGTAGACCAATTTGGGTTTCCAATCTCTCCAAAAGAATGTGGTGATCGATGGTATCAAAAGCGGCACTAAGATCTAGGAGCACGAGGACAGATGCAGAGCCTCGGTCTGACGTCATTAAAAGGTAATTTACCACCTTCACAAGTGCAGTCTCAGTGCTATGATGGGGTCTAAAACCAGACTGAAGCGTTTCGTATACATTGTTTGTCTTCAGGAAGGCAGTGAGTTGCTGTGCAACACCTTTTTCTAAAATTTTTGAGAGGAATGGAAGATTCGATATAGGCCGATAGTTTTTTATAATTTCTGGGTCAAGATTCGGCTTTTTCAAGAGAGGCTTTATTACTGCCACTTTTAGTGAGCTTGGTACACATCCGGTGGATAGAGAGCCGTTTATTATGTTCAACATAGGAGGGCCAAGCACAGGAAGCAGCTCTTTCAGTAATTTAGTTGGAATAGGGTCCAGTATGCAGCTTGAGGGTTTGGAGGCCATGATTATTTTCATCATTGTGTCAAGAGATATAGTACTAAAACACTTTAGTATCTCACTTGAGCCAAGGTCCTGGCAGAGTTGTGCAGACTCAGGACAATGGAGCTTTGGAGGAATACCCAGATTTAAAGAGGAGTCCGTAATTTGCTTTCTAATGATCATGATCTTTTCCTCAAAGAAGTTCATAAATGTATTACTGCTGAAGTGAAAGCCATCCTCCATTTGCGAATGCTGCTTTTTAGTTAGCTTTGCGACAGTATCAAAAAGAAATTTCGGATTGTTCTTATTTTCCTCAATTAAGTTGGAAAAATAGGATGATCGAGCAGCAGTTACTGTCCCTACAGCTCCTTCAGTTACTGTCCCTACTGCTCCTTCAGTTACTGTCCCTACAGCTCATTCAGTTACTGTCCCTACAGCTCCTTCAGTTACTGTCCCTACAGCTCCTTCAGTTACTGTCCCTACAGCTCCTTCAGTTACTGTCCCTACAGCTCCTTCAGTTACTGTCCCTACAGCTCATTCAGTTACTGTCCCTAGAGCTCCTTCTGTTACTGTCCCTACAGCTCCTTCAGTTACTGTCCCTACAGCTCCTTCTGTTACTGTCCCTACAGCCTCTGCAGTGAGAATACCTCCTTCATGTAAGCTGTCAAATGTTCACCGGCTGTTAGAAATTGGAGAAAAATGAATGAGTTGGGAATAATATCCAACCTAACAAAACTCACAGGTGTCCTGAAAGTTTACCATGATGTCTGAAATGCCACTGGTATCTCTTCTACTCTCTCCATGATCTAGGTATGTGTAATGTTCAACTAATTCCCCATATTGTGTACAGTTAGCTGCTCTCCTTCTATGAGCTGCTGTAACAATATACAGTCTCTGGGAATGATACTCCTCAATCGTTACATCTAACCCATAACACACTATACTCTATCATTACATCTAACCCATAACACACTATACTCTATCATTACATCTAACCCATAACACACTATACTCTATCATTACATCTAACCCATAACACACTATACTCCTAATGTATTTTCTACAGTTATAAACATCCTAACACATTCTCAAATCAGTTAGTCAATATACATCATTCCCTCCTCTGGAACAATGAACAGCCTCATGTTCCACGAAAACTAAAAACATTTTGACTTGAAAAGAGAAACAAAGAACATGTTTAATAACTTAGCACCACTCGTTGATACGACGTAACATAAACACTCTGAATACAGGGTAAATAAAACAACTTTCATGGTTGTCAAATCAAATCAAAATCAAATCAAATTTATTTATATAGCCCTTCGTACATCAGCTGAAATCTCAAAGTGCTGTACAGAAACCCAGCCTAAAACCCCAAACAGCAAGCAATGCATGTGAAAGAAGCACGGTGGCTGGGAAAAACTCCCTAGGAAAAACTCCTGAGAAAGGACAAAAACCTAGGAAGAAACCTAGAGAGGAACCAGGCTATGAGGGGTGGCCAGTCCTCTTCTGGCTGTGCCGGGTGGATATTATAACAGAACATGGTCAAGATGTTAAAATGTTCGTAAATGACCAGCATGGTCAAATAATAATAATCATAGTAATTGTCGAGGGTGCAACAAGCACGTCCGGTGAACAGGTCAGGGTTCCGTAGCCGCAGGCAGAACAGTTGAAACTGGAGCAGCAGCATGGCCAGGTGGACTGGGGACAGCAAGGAGTCATCATGCCAGGTAGTCCTAGGGCTCAGGTCCTCCGAGAGAAAGAAAGAAAGAAAGAAAGAAAGAGAGAATTAGAGAGAGCATATTTACATTCACACAGGACACCGGATAAGACAAGAGAATACTCCAGATGTAACAGACTGACCCTAGCCCCCCGACACATAAACTACTGCAGCATAAATACTGGAGGCTGAGACAGGAGGGATCAGAAGACACTGTGGCCCCATCCGATGATACCACCGGACAGGGCCAAACAGGCAGGATATAACCCCACCCACTTTGCCAAAGCACAGCCCCCACACCACTAGAGGGATATCTACAACCACCAACTTACCGTCCGAAGACAAGGCCGAGTATAGCCCACAAAGATGTCCGCCACGGCACAACCCAAGGGGGGGGCGCCAACCCAGACAGGAAGACCACGTCAGTGGCTCAACCTACTCAAGTGACGCACCCCTCCCATGGACGGCATGGAAGAACACCAGTAAGTCAGTGACTCAGCCCCTGTAAAAGGGTTAGAGGCAGAGAATCCCAGTGGGAAGAGGGGAACCGACAAGGCAGAGACAGCAAGGGCGGTTCGTTGCTCCAGCCTTTCCGTTGTCCCAAGCCATCATCCAGTGATTCCCCCAAACAAACTCACGATGACACTTAGAGAAGTTTCTGGAGACTCTCTCGGCCACATAAATGTTAGCAGCGACCCCACCCCTCATCGTGCTTCAGCAATTCTCTCTCGCTGTATCCCAATCACAACTAAAACATTTTATAAATTATCCACCCCTCATCGTGCTTCAGCAATTCTCTCTCGCTGTATCCCAATCACAACTAAAACATTTTATAAATTATCCACCCCTCATCGTGCTTCAGCAATTCTCTCTCGCTGTATCCCAATCACAACTAAAACATTTGATAAATTATCCAACTCGAATTTAGAATGACTGAACTGATTGCTTACTTTGAGACTAGGCCTCAAATTCCAGTTTTATCAACTTGGTGCACATCATCCCTGTTAGAACATACATTTATAAACAACTTTTTATTGCCGGTTATAACTTCTCATTACAGCCCCCCTTAGTCCCTGTTTTCCTGTCATGAGAGGCCTGGTAAAGAAAGATCAGTATATCAATGCATTCCTAGTTTAAATAGTTAGCAGGCTGTATACCACCCCTCCTGTCATGAGAGGCCTGGTAATGAAAGATCAGTATCTCAATACATTCCTAGTTTAAATAGTTAGCAGGCTGTATACCACCCCTCCTGTCATGAGAGGCCTGGTAATGAAAGATCAGTATCTCAATGCATTCCTAGTTTAAATAGTTAGCAGGCTGTATACCACCCCTCCTGTCATGAGAGGCCTGGTAATGAAAGATCAGTATCTCAATGCATTCCTAGTTTAAATAGTTAGCAGGCTGTATACCACCACCCATTTCCTTCACCCAGCACTTATCATTCTAGCTGGTCTTCTTCAGATATCGTTCACATTTCATTTTCCCAACGGCACATGTAACTTTTCCCTGTTACATTTCATGGCCCTTGATAATGTCCCGATTTTAATATCCAAGTAGATACTTCCGTTTCTCCCACGTACACAAGTCTCTCACCTGAACTTGTTCTCTCTCTCCACACTCACTCCACACGCGCTCTCAGCACTCCGGCCCTGGTTTATGGCTCGGACTCAGATAGTGGTAAAAGTCACCGTCTCTCATTGCCTTTGTCGCTCTTTCTTCAGCCGGTTAGGGAGGGTTTAGAGGTTGACACACACTGTCTATGGTCAAATTATTCCTACCATGCATGAAGACACGATCTGACGTCGCCTTCCATGAAAACCTCAACAAAGCACAGATCATAACAGTTAAGTTCATTACATTTCTGTTCCAGGAAATTCAGACAAACTTTGACTATATGACGAATTATGACATTAACCTTTTCAAAATAACATTTTTAAGACAAATGTCAAAAAGCATAACATAATGTTACTGCCAAAAAAAAACTTTTCTAAATTAGTCCATACTCCCTTATTCTACTGACAACCTCTAGGAAGAGTTACCAGATCATGAAGTTAGCACCCTAACCCCTCACAGAATTCCCACTCCAGAATCCCAATCTGGTGAAATTTACATCAGAACAAAAAACAACATGAAATTAGCAATACATACATCACAATCCATGTAATGGTCATCATATAAAGGGGACCAAGGCGCAGCGTGTTGAGTGCTCATCTTTACTTTTTGAAACACTTAAACAAAGAAAACAAACGACAGCCAACAGTTCTGTCAGGTTATACTAACAAAACAGAAAACAACTACCCACCAAAACCAAGGGAAAAACAGGCTGCCTAAGTATGGCTTCCAAGGCAGCCCTTTTTCCCACAGTCAGTTGTGGGATCTTGTCTTTGTTTGGTTGCATGTATTTTGCACTACGAAGCTGTTCATTCGTTGTGTTGTTTATTGTTTTTTTGCTGGTTCACCTTTAAAATAAAAGATGATATAAAAGATAAAAGATGAACTCAACTCACGCTGCGCCTCGGTCTACCTTGAACGACGAGCGTTACAGAAGATCCCACCACAAGAAGACCAAGCAGCGTGGGCAGCATGACTGGACCTGGGAGGAAATCCTGGATGGGGCAGGACCCTGGACAAGGCCTGGGGAGTATCGCCGTCCGCAATGGGAGATAGAGGCAGCGAAAGCGGAACGGCGATACTAGTAGGAACAAGCAAGGCAACAAAAGAAGCCCGAGAGGCAGCGTCAAAAAAATGTTGGGCGGGGGCACACGGGGAGATTGGCGAAGTCAGGGTTGAGACCTGAGCCAACGCCCTGTGCTCACCGCATTATGCGGTGATGCGCACTGTGTCGCCAGTGCGCACTCACAGCCCGGTGCGCTAGGTGCTAGCTCCTCACCGTTGCCGTGCTAGAGTTGGCCGTCAGCCAGGAAGAAGTGTGCCGGCTCAGCGTTCCTGGTCTCCAGTGCGTCTCTTCGGCCCAGGTTATCCTGTGCCAGCTCCATGCACGGTACCCCCCATTCATCAGCACAAACCTGTTCGTCCTGTGCCGGCGCTCCGCCCTTGCTGGGCTAAAGTGGACATCCAGCCAGGACGGGGTGTGCCAGCCCTGAGCTCCAGACCTCCAGTTCGCCTCCACGGCCCAGTATACCCTGTGCCTGCTCTTCGCACCCAGTCTCCTGTGCATCTCCCCAGTTCGGTGAGACCGGTTCCAGCTCCACGTAGGAAGCCTCCAGTGATCTATGGTCCGAAGCCTCCAGTGATAATCCAGGGTACGAAGCCTCCAGTGATGATCCATGGCCCGAAGCCTGTAGGGATGATCCATGGCACGAAGCCTCTAGCGTTAATCCATGGCCCGGAGCCTCCAGTGATGATCCATGGCACAAAGCCTCCAGTGATGATCCATGGCGCGGAACTTGTAGCGATGATCCATGGCACGGAGCCTCCAGCGACGCTCCCCAGTCCGGAGCCTCCAGCGACGCTCTCCAGTCCGGTGCCTCCAGCGACGCCCTGCAGTCCGGAGCCTCCAGCGACGGTCTGCAGCCCGGAGTCTTCAGCGACGGTCTGCAGCCCGGAGTCTTCAGCGACGGTCTGCAGCCCCGAGTCTTCAGCGGCGGTCTGCAGCCCCGAGTCTTCAGCAGCGGTCTGCAGCCCCGAGTCTTCAGCGGCGGTCTGCAGCCCCAAGTCTTCAGCAGCGGTCTGCAGCCCCGAGTCTTCAGCGGCGGTCTGCAGCCCCAAGTCTTCAGCGGCGGTCTGCAGCTCAGAGTCTTCAGCGGCGGTCTGCAGCCCAGAGTCTTCAGCGGCGGTCTGCAGCCCCGAGTCTTCAGCGGTGGCCTGCAGCCCAGAGTCTTCAGCGGCGGCCTGCAGCCCAGAGTCTTCAGCGGCGGTCTGCAGCCCAGAGTCTTCAGCGGCGGTCGGCAGTTCAGAGCCTCCGGCGATGATCCACGGGCTGGTTCCTCCGGCGACACAGAAGCGGGGGGATTAGCGGGCGGTGTTGGGGCTACGCCCCGAACCAGACCTGCCGCCAAGTATAGATGCCCACCCGGACCCTCCCCTATAGGTTCAGGTTTGCGGCCGGGAGTCCGCACCTTTGTGGGGGGGTACTGTCACGCCCTGACCTGAGAGAGCCGTTTTTTCTCTGTTTGGTTAGGTCAGGGTGTGTCATGGGGTGGGCATTCTATGTGTTGTAATTCTATGTTGGTTTTTCCTTTGATTGACCTAGTATGGTTTCCAATCAGAGGCAGCTGTCTATCGTTGTCTCTGATTGGGAATCATACTTAGGCAGCCCTTTTTACCACAGTCAGTTGTGGGATCTTGTCTTTGTTTGGTTGCATGTATTTTGCACTACGAAGCTTTTCGTTCGTTGTGTTGTTTATTGTTTTTTTGCTGGTTCACCTTTAAAATAAAAAATGATGAACTCAACTCACGCTGCGCCTTGGTCTACCTTGAACGACGAGCGGTACAATCCATGTGAAGTTACTGTCATCCCTTCTTAAGATAAATTGTCTTTTCTATATGCAGCCTGAACACAGTACCACTGTATATGTACACCAAAAACCAGGACCTAAGGAAACTGTTTTTTTTTTTTTCTTTCAAACACGTGATTAAAAAACCAACAGGTTAAATAAAAAATAAACCAATTCGTTATAACTAATCATCTTAGAATTACAACTCTTTAAAACTCCCTACAGAAATAATAATAATCTCCTAAAGTAATGGTTTGGATAGAGAATGGTGTTTCTCATGAATTATATAATGAAACCCCCCATCTATTTAATTCCTAATGAAGTTGATCATTCTTCATTAGCAATTTTTAATATTCAGGGCTTTCGTCACCATTAAAATGTTTCCTCTCCCTTTCTTTCCCTGTCCTTCGGAAACCATTTAAATACCTCTTCAAAACATTTCATCCTCCTGCTGCTTCTCCATAACCAGCATACCACATAAAACATTAAAAGTTCATTTTAGGTTAGGTAACCCCAATGCTAATTCCTCCTGACCCCTCCACCCTTTCGTCCATTCTAGAATCCCATTCCAGAATAAGACCACATCAATGTAAATGTATTTAAAAATAAAACCACATAAAATGTCTAATGGTTTAGACAAACCCTAAGGCCTTCTGCATTTGCAATGAGTGTTCGGTTATATAATTTAAATTTGTTACCTTTAGAATCCATTCCCCTGGCATTTCACCTAGAATCTTCAACCCAAAATACGTTTTCCTGTTGGAAATTTAGCCAATTTCTCATCGTAGGTATTCTGCAATATTTAATCCCTGGCCTTTACTAAACAGTTAGGTAAAACGTGATCTCATACGTCTTCCATCACATAGAAACTGTAATCTCTATGAACCACCTATGGATCTAACAGAGACTAGACACCACTAGGTGAAACTTCCATTCTTGCTCATCTCAAAACGATTAGTTGTTGCTCTTTTGAAAAAGATGTAAACTCTTGTATATCTGCATTACCTTTTAATGCACTAGGTTCCAGTATCACCTTACACTCATTCTTCCAATGGCCGATAGTCCCACATCTAAAACAGGGAGCGATCTCCTTACCCTTTGATATTCTCTATGGCTCTACTAACCCCTCGCACGTCTGCGAGGCGAGCAGAGTCATATCTGGCTTTATCATGATGTATTTTCTGATGATAGAATGCTGACATCAAAACGCTGGTATATTGAGCTTCTTATTCTGGTTTTATGTGATTGTTCCAATTCATAATTGCCTCCCTGAATTCTTTATTTGATTTTATTTATCCTGTTAACAGGGTAATGTTGCCCTACATTTATCCAGTTTGCTCTTTCATATTCGAGCCGAATTGGTGGAATTCTTTTAGCGCCTCCATGGCTTTATTAAATTCTGCTATCTCTATATTACAGGGAGAAACGGGTCCGTTTGTCGCCATACCACTAGTTATTATTCCCTAAACACCCCGACGGTGTTCAGGGTATTTTAGATTTCTTGACTCCCGTCTATAATACACACCTTTTATTAACTATTTTCCAAGGTAGGGATACACACTTTCCCAGATAATAATTCATTAGTCACGGCACTTAATACCTCATATTAAAGCCTACACTATACTGTCTGCAACTGTATTACTGAATACTACAGATGACTTAATGTCTTATTGCAGTACAGCACCTCAAATATCACTGTGTGTTTTTCCCATTCACAGATATCATTATTATTTATTCTTTGCATAGGGGTTGCTAGCCCCTAGGATTTATACTGGTGTTTTACTTATTTTATTGCTTGTTCTTCATTATTCCTTATATTCTATTTTATTGTTAGTTAATATTCTTATTTCTAGTTTAGCTATGAATAGTTTCTGCACTATTTCCTATCTTTACTGTGCTATTCACTTGTTCAAAACCAATCTCTCTCTCTCTCTCTCTGTGATTTACACTCCTGTTCTTCTCTTCTATTCACCTCGGGGTCCGTTAAGCTTAACCTCTCTCTGCTTTATCTCACTGTCTACTCACTTTACTGAATACTTCTAGCAGCTGTCGCTATTGACCCTACTGCTTCGCTTCTATTTATGTGTCTACGGCCGTTCTTTCTTTCAGCAGTACTGGATTACTTCAAACGCATACTATAGCTACGTTTCTGTATTTTATACTTTTCTATCTCACACCATTATATACTTTATACTTCTCACTTAACATTTGTTAATATTCCTATGTTATGTAAGGATAATTATTTAAACACACTATTTTGTTAATTTCTTATCTTGACACATTTCCATATGGTTTTCTTTCCTCTTTCCTAGTGAGGACTAGATGCGCCCCTCCCGCCAGCACTGGAAGGTTGCGCAATCCCCCACTCCGGACTGGCAACACACACACATACACACACACTATGTATTTTCTAAGCCTATACACTTCCTCCATACAGGGAGACTTTACTCATTCAGGATTTTATTCACATTCACTCACACATACTCCGTTTTACCTAACACAACCTGCAGTTTCTAGCCTAACCTGATACACTTCCTCAAACACAGGGAGACATTCTTATACAGGATTTTATTGTATGATGGGAGCTTGCAAAATCAGGTCAAAGTCCCAGCACAAGCATACACTTTTCATGCTTTCCTAAGCGACCTATTAATTATCGATACACTTCCGCAACACAATATAGGATTTCTCTTATAAAAGGAATTCGCAAAATCGTGTCAAAGTCCTAGTATAACACACACTTTTCACGCTTTCCTAAGCGACCTGTTAATTCAGTCCTTTCCTAGATTCACTTCCTCAACACCGGGAGACTTTATTATAGGATTTATTCTTATGATAGGACTTGCCAAATCGGGTAAAAGTTCTTATTGTAACCTATATACCCATCCACACCTTCTTGGAGTGGTGTCACGGTGTGCACAGGATTTTACTTTTACTTTTATTGGTGTTGACAATATGCAGAGGCAGTCGGCACCCCAGATGAGACTAGGTAGACAAACAGCCCCACCCGTCTAAGATACCCGACACCCACGAAACACACACAGCCCCCCAATACACATAGCCCACACAGATACCTACAAATAACTATTTTAACTCCCCAAAGCTTTAGAATGCATGCAGTTATTGAATTCAAAAGCTCCCAGTAACACTTGGTTTGTTTAATTTGGAGAGACCTTGGTTACCTATCTCTGAAAACAGTTTCCTACAGCGGACCACACAAGAACTCTACTATTACATGCAAAAACTCAGTTTACCGTCTTAACAAGTGGCTACTTGTGTTTTCTGCAGTCCGTCCAGGAAGCCCATTCACAGCTGCAGATTATCAGTCTCTGGTCCCTTGCCCCTCCTGGCAAGCTCACCATTTTGTTGTGGAATATCTTGAGTCAAATATTTGCACAGATACCCGAACTTGTGAATTCAATTCAGACTTTATTACAAACGTCACAGAGCCGAGCCCTTCCATGGAAAATACTAAATTCTCATATTACAGAGTCCTGCCTTTATAGTATTCTGTTTTTGCATAAGGTATAGAGTCCCCTCCCTCTATATGAAAATATTTTTTGGGGGACAGAAAATGTAATCCAAAGTGTGCTTACAACATAACCACTGATATGGTATTTAGTGATACTGATTTAATACAATATTGTTGAAGTAACATATACTATGTGTGACACAAAGCAACAAAATTATTTCTATATAGTAAAACAAGCAACATAATACTTATATTTCTCTGTGTGTCTGTTTAGTTATCAAATCAAAATAGTTGGAATGAAGTATTGGAGTCAGGAGTTGAATGGACAACTGCTACTCCTATAGTCCTCATGGTTCCTCCTGCTCCTCTGGTGGTGTAACAGAGACATCTGGTGGTCAGAGAAGGTTACTGCATGTCTATTTAATTACTCACCTATCAGTCATATGGACATCTGCATTCAGACTGATGCTCCATCACTTCCTCTGGTCTTCTCAAAATGCTGTCCTAGAGTAGTAGTAGTAGTAGTAGTAGCAGTAGTAGTAGTAGTAGTAGTAGTAGTAGCAGTAGTAGTGGCAACAGTAGTCAGTAGGTAGTAGTAGTTAGTTAGGGTGACCATATTTTAGTTTTCAAAAAAGAGGACATGTCCGGGAAAAAGAGGACGTATGGTCACCCTAAGTAACAGCATCTTCTGTTTTACCTGCTCTCACAAAATAGTCAATTAATTTACCTGACGAACTCTCTCCTTTAGCTGAAATTTTGAGTTTTGCGGAGTTTATGTGGGCTTCTAGGTCGCTAGCACCTTTATTTGACACTGACACGTACGTGCCAGCTTTGCAGGTCATGCATTCTGCTTCACACGGATCCCGACCAAGACGAAAACACGGGAATTTTCTCTGTAAATCGTCTGTGAATTTACATTTGCGTTTGAGCATTTTTACACTGTTCTGGAGCCATGTGCCACTGTTGACAAGCAAGCTGCTGCTCCTTCTCTTGGCTGTTGCCATGGTGAGGGTAATGATTGAGATGCAGTTTGACCAATGTTTGCATAGGTCTACATGACCCACCAATGGTGGCGTGTGAGAAGGCGGGACCTAAAGAGAAAGGTCAAAACAATGCAAAACCCCAAAACGCACACAATGAATGGCGACTGTAGAAAGCAAAAGCCGAATCCCGGACATTTTGGGCGATTTAGAAATCCCGGCCGGACGTATTTTTTAGGTCCAAAAAGATGTCCGGGAAAAAGAGGACATATGGTCACCCTAAGTTAGTAGTATTAGTAGTGTAATACCCTTGTTTGAACTAGGTATTGAGTTTGTTCTTGTTAAAACCAAGTAGTGAGTTTATAATTAATTGGTATTATATTTAAAAGGGGATTGAATTGCTCCTAAATTGTAATGTTCTTAATGCATTTCTTTTTGAATAAATATTGATTTAATGTATAAGTGAATAGTTTGGTTTACTTTTAAATGTAAGTTTTGACCAATAGGGTCGCTCGTTAAGCTGTGGCCAATGGGAGAGTTGACCTGCTTAACGGCAGGCCTGAGGGGAAAAGAGAGGGAGAGAGACGTTGGGAGAACGGATGGATTTTTACATTACGACCGTTGGTGAAGAAAAATGATGAAAGAAGACGACAAAACTAGAACAAAACCCATACCTACTAAGACATGAAGGGAAATAACCATTTTATTTGATAAGAGTTGTTATAATTTTGTTAAGACTTACTAAAGACTGAAGCTACCGTCTCATCGTGGAGGTATTTGCTTGCCTTGAGGTTAGCCTAGCATCGTGTGACACAAAGAGAGAATCGCTTGGGAAAGCTGAACGAGTTCATGTTGCCATGGGGATATCGGTTACTGCTAAGGAGGGCTGTCTGCATTGGTAGCTGTGCTGCTGTGGACTTTGTGAGGAAACCTGCATGGAACTGCCATACTTCACTGAGGGAATATCTACTAAGTAGTGAGTAACTACAACGGTGAGGTGCTTCTGGACTTTATGTGTGTCGTCGGTTTTATTTGACCTCCAACGCGCGCCAACGGGTTAATTAATCAAACTTGAATTAATTTGGACACGGGTTGTGCACAACTTCATTGGGGTTTATTATTATTTTCTTTATTTTGATGTTGTGCTATGAAAATGTAATAATACACATATTGAACCTTATGTATGTTGTCTTGGTGGAGTCATTTATTGTTTCAATTTAATGCGTGGGATAGTTTATCCTGATACAATAACAGAAACCTAGAATCATTTCATCTGAAGTTAATACCCTATTGTCATAACCCTAGATAGTTTACAATAGGGATTCTTATTGGAGATGTCCTTCTCACCTAACATCCCATGCTGTTGAGATACTCTACATAAGTTAATATTGTAAGAGTCATATTCCAACCTGGTGAGAGGGTTACAGTAGTTAGTAGTAGTTGTAGTTTAGAGGTCGACCAATTATGATTTTTCGATACAGATACCGATTATTGGAGGACTCTGTCACGGCCCCTCGGCAGTGCAGGGGCGGTTCCTCCTGCAGGCAGAGGAGGTTCGTTCGTGATTGGAGCCACCTGGGCTCAGGGTATTTAAAACTGCTTCACTAACCTCTCTCTCTCTGCTCCTCCAGGTATGATCCTGTTTTGTTTGTTCATTTGTAGTTTTACATAGTTTCCACTCAGTCATATTCACACACACAGATTCACGCATCCCTGCACTTTACATCCACCCTACATTATGACATTTCCACACCTCATTCCTTTTTCTTTGTTTAAAGTTAATAGTTTCTGGTTCATAATAAAGAAGCTTTTTGATTGGCCTATACCTGTTGTTCGTGTCCCATCATTTTTGCCACAGGCTATGAGCAGGCCTGTGACAACCCAAAAAAGCCGATACCGATTAATCGGCCGATTTTTTATTTATTTATTTGTTTGTAATGATAATTACAACAATACTGAATGAACACTTATTTTAACTTAATATAATACATAAATACTATCAATTTAGCTTCAAATTAATAATGAAACATGTTCAATTTGGTTTAAATAATGCAACAACAAAGTGTTGGAGAAGAAAGTAAAAGTTCAGTATGTGCCATGTAAAAAAGCTAACGTTTAAGTTCCTTGATCAGAACATGAGAACATATGAAAGCTGGTGGTTCCTTTTAACATGAGTCTTCAATATTCCCAGGTAAGAAGTTTTAGGTTGTAGGAATTATAGGACTATTTCTCTCTATACCATTTGTATTTCATATACCTTTGACTATTGGATGTTCTTATAGGCACTTTAGTATTGCCAGTGTAACAGTATAGCTTCTGTCCCTCTCCTCGCTCCTACCTGGGCTCAAACTAGGAACACATCGACAACAGCCACCCTCGAAGCAGCGTTACCCATGTAGAGCAAGGGGAACAACTACTCCAAGTCTCAGAGCGAGTGACGTTTGAAACGCTATTAGCGCGCACCCGGCTAACTAGCTAGCCATTTCACATCGGTTTCACCAGCCTAATCTTGGGAGTTGAGAGGCTTCAAGTCATAAACAGCGCAATGCTTGAAGAGTTGCGAAGAGCTGCTGGCAAAATGCACAACAGTGCTGTTTGAATGAATGCTTACGAGCCTGCTGGTGCCTACCACCGCTCAGTCAGACTGCTCTATCAAATATCAAATCATAGACTTAATTATAATATAATAAACACACAGAAATACGAGCCTTAGGTCATTAATATGGTCGAATCCGGAAACTATCATCTTGAAAACAAAACGTTTATTTTTTTCAGTGATTTTCCTAGTTTCCTCAGGGATTCAAACTAGCGACGTTTGGGTTACTGGCCCAATGCTCTTAAGAGCTAGGCTACCTGCCAAACATGTCTGACTAATGGGAAAATACAGTGCCTCTAATTTATTCTATATATTTAGTCATAGCAGATCCTTTTCTTTCTTCATATTTTGTTATTTCAGGGGGAATTGGCCATGTATAGACCCATAAACTGAATTAGTATAATAATTAAAGTGATATTTAATGTTATTAGGTTTGTTTAGTGTCTCTTGCACAATGGTAGACCTGGTTAGTATGAATGTTGAGGCTTGGACACTGGGGTAGACCTGTTTTATATGAGTATGCCCATGGATTTCCCTGCTTTATAATGGGGTGTAGGGATACACAAGGTTCATACAGGTAATGGGGCTGGATGGACGTCTATTGCCCATTCAAATCCTTTCTGGCAACAACGTTTGTGGTATAAAGAAGAGATTGGGGCTGGGGCACATGTGTTATACCACTGTAATATTAGTTTATCTATGAAATGATTAGTGTATACAGGTCAGATGGCACAGGACTAAAACATGCTGATAACAGGGTTGGGGTGTGCAGCGAATAGCTGGATATAGGTTACTGTTATCTAACGGGTGGCATCCCTAAGTCTTTTTTTATCTGCAAATTGGTGGCCAAAAATACCGATTACCGATGGTTATGAAAACTTGAAATCGGCCCTAATTAATCGGCCATTCCAATTAATCGGTCGACCTCTATTGTAGTTGGTAGTAGTTGGTAGTAGTAGTAGTGGTGGTAGTAGTAGCAGTAGTTGTAGTTAGTAGTGGTAGTAGTAGTACTGTAGTAGTTGTAAGTAGCAGCAGTAGTAGTAGCAGTAGTAGTAGTAGTAGTAATATCAGGTAAAGAGAGAGACTAGCTCAGTGTTGACAGCTCAGTGTTGACAGCTCAGTGTCGACAACTCAGTGTTGATAGCTCAGTGTTGACAGCTCAGTGTTGACAGCTCAGTGTTGACAGCTCAGCTCTGTACTGTAGAGAATCATCAAAGACAAACAATGTCCAAACACTGATGGCTTACAAAGTTACATTTCTTTATTTCAACAATATCAGTCTCATGTGGTATCAGAGTTCCATTGGGATAGATTGTAACTCAATATTAGGAAGGTGTTCTTAATGTTTTGTGCACTCAGTGTATATTTAAAGTTTCAACATGAAACAAACAATATGATTGATTAAGAACAGGAAGTACTGTGTGGTAAATACAGTATAGTTCTCTCTGGTCAATAGTAGACCTCCTCAAACACTGAGTAAAAGTCTCACTCAGATCTTTAGAGTTCTCAGGCTCTGACTCCGTCCGCTGACCTCCTGACCCCCCACAACCCTCTCCATTCTAAAAGGCAGCAGTGCAAAGGTCAATAATCTACGTTGGTTTGGAATTCTGTCTCATCAAGATCTTTACAGACCTCCCTCCCCTCCTTCTCTAGACACTGTAGACTGGACCAGACATTATTCTGACCTGTTTTCCCCATGACCACCATAATCCATGGTCACTCACCACGGTACAGTGGACAGTAGACCTGGTCTGGTTCTACACATAGACGGTGATGGTGAATCATATGAGATTGTGAAGAAGCCAACTTGATGAGTTTCTCCTGACCCAGCCCAACAACCCTATCAATGCCCTCTGACCTCTCCCCTCTCGTTCCAGTCTCTTCTGCAACACTGAGTGAGCTTCCCTGACTTCTTTCAAATTCTGTCTTAGTCTCTCCATTTCTCCATCCTTCTTGTTAATCTGTCTATTCTTCTCCTCCATCTGTCTGCTGAACTCTCTCTGCATCTTTGTCTGTGAGATCATCACGTTCCTCTGTAACTCAGGTAGGACTATCTTCATCAGGTTTCTCTCTGCTTCAACTCTGGCCTCTCCTTCATAGTTCTCCATCATCTCCTCTATCTCCTGTCTGTGTCTCTCCTCCATCTCCCTCCTCTCATTCTCTCTCTTCTCTCTAAATCTCTCCAGCTTTCTCTCCATCTCCTCCCTCCTATCAGACTCCCTCTTCAGCTCCCTCTCCAGCTCTCTTTTCTTCTCCTCATCCCTCTCTTCTTTCACCTGTCTCTCCAGTTCACTGGTTCTTTCACTGAGTGTTCTGATATCTCCCTCATGTTCCTGGATCACTCCCTCTATCTTTATCAGAGAGTCCTTTAACTCCTTCTCAAGTCTCTCTCTCAAGTCTCTCTCCTCCCTCTCTTTCCTCTCTCCTCTCTCTCTCTGTATCTTTCCCTCCATCTCTCTAACCTGGTCCTCCGCCTCCTGGTAGGTCTGACTGCTGTAGAATCTCTCTCTGTTTCTTGCCACCATCTCCTCTACCTGATCCAGCAGCTCTGATACCTGAGTGCCATGGGCCCTGTCCTTAATGTTGAGGACGTGGTACCTGCTCCCACATTTCTCTACAAGCTGCCGGAGGTCCTGACGTCCTGCTTGGAGAAACTCCTCAATGCTCTGCTCTTTCAGGCCATCATCATGGGTGAATAGAATTACAGTGTGTCCCCAAAAACCCTCCCCAAACACCTCCTCTATTCTCTCCAGCACCCCTCTCTCCTCCCCCTTAGAGGGCTCCACTGGTATGACCAGGAGGAAGGCATGGGGTCCCGGGGCAGACAGACGGACACAGAGCCCCACATCCTGTCTCATCTCCTCCAGAGAGAGTCCAGGACAGAACCAGTCTGGAGTGTCCACCAGCACCAGCCGTCTCCCACACACGTCCCCCTCTCTCCTCTTACTCCTCTGGGTCACTGCAGAGGGGCTGGCCTGGGCCCCAAACTCCTCTCTGCCCAGGATGGTGTTTCCTGCTGCACTCCTCCCAGCCCCAGTCCTCCCCAGCAGCACCAGTCTCAGCTCAGACACACTGGGAGACACTGGGGAGTCTGGACTGCTGCTCTCTCCTCCCACTGCAACACAACACACAGCCCTGATCAACACTCTGACTCTCTGGAGGATGTACAACAGTGTCAAATATATTATAATCTACATCCATAACTCACTATGTGGAGGATTTAACTCCATGCTGTTTGTCCTCCTCAGTGGAAGTGTGGGGTCTGTATCTGAGGTCTCTCCTCCCACTGTAACACAACATAGAGAACTGGTCAACATACTGACTCATCAGAGACACATTTAAAACATAGTATAAACAAACTACAAATACATTACACATCATAGTGAAATATAGATTATTGGAGAAAATAGAGAATATCAAGATTGATGACAGTTTGAGACAACATGTATAACTCACTAAGTGAAGGATGGTCCACTATAGACTAGAAACAGTAGGAGATAACAGGACAATATTGATAACTCACTAAGTGGAGGATGGTCACTATAGACTAGAAACAGTAGGAGACAACAGGACAATATTGATAACTCACTAAGTGAAGGATGGTCCACTATAGACTAGAAACAGTAGGAGATAACAGGACAATATTGATAACTCACTAAGTGGAGGATGGTCCACTATAGACTAGAAACAGTAGGAGATAACAGGACAATATTGATAACTCACTAAGTGGAGGATGGTCCACTATAGAATAGAATAACCTGAGAATGGAGAGTCGACAATAACCTGAGAATTGAGGAAAGTACAGAAGACTAAATGTATTAATGGTGTGAATAATCTCACCCAGTTCAGCATTTTCATTGTTGACATCCTCCACCTGTTTGTCTCTTTCCTTTAACTGCTTCTCTCTCTCCTCTAGAAGGTTCTCTCTCTCTTCTACTTCCTGCCTCCTCTCTTTTAGTTCATTTACTTTCCCCTCCAGTAGTTTGTCTCTCTCTTCCAGTAGTCTGTCTCTCTCTTCCAGCTGTCTGTCTCTCTCTTCCAGTAGTCTGTCCTTCTCTCCCAGTCTGTGGTTGCTGTCCTCTAGTTGAAGGTCTTTGTCCTGCAGTAGGACTCTGAAGTTCTCTACTTGGCTGTTCTTGTCCTGCAGGTTCTTTCTCAGTGCCTCTAGTTGAATGTCTCTCTCCTTTAGTTGCTTGTCTTTCTCTTCCAGTTGGTTTACTTTCTCTTCTAATAGTTTCTCCCTCTGTCCCATTATCTGGTTCTTCTCCTCCAGGAGTCTCTCTTTCTCTCTCACTTCCTGGTTCATATCATCCAGTTGTGTGTCTTTCTCCTCTAGTTGTTTCATCATCTCCTTTCTTAATATCTCTTTTAATTCTTTTTCCATCTTCAACTCTGAGAGAGAGCAATTAACATATTTAGTTGGTTGTTTGAATAAGTAATATATTAATTCATACCTATAAATACATTATCATTTGATGGAGGTGGTACAATTATGTGTAATTATTTCCTACAGTCAACAGTTATCTGAGCTGAACCAATCATCAACTGGTCTATTGACTATTTGATACATTACAAATGAATTAGTCTGAAAAACTGAATGACATCACTCATGTTCCCTGATTCAATCCTCTCTCCTCCAGACTCTCTCATACTTACCAAGCTCACCAGCTGATGCCTCCCTCTTCAGCTTGTCCTCCTGGGTCTCATGTTGTAAATACTGTGATCCTGAGGCTACGGTGTAAAACAGAGAGGTGAGTTCTGTGTGGTAGACTACATCACTATATACAGAACAAACAGGACCAATCACATTTCTCCTGTCACTCAAGCCTCCCTCATGTAGAGACTGTGGGCACCAATGAGATCTGGTTAACTTCATAAATAATGTTGTTTTGTTATTGGCCTATCTCTGATCAAATGATTATGTTCATTGTTTGTGATAACCAGCATTGGGCTCTATGGCAGATACAGGATATTGTGTCAGGAGGCAGGGTTCTATGGAATATACATTCAGTAGAATTTGAAGAACATCTGACATCATAATCCAACCTACCTTGAGAACATTTGGGGAGAGTATTAATAAATGTAAAGAAACCGACTTAATTTGTAGACTTGAAGAAGACACACTGCTGTTCACAAGGCCTGTAGTTTTTATAGTATCAGATTAACACTCTGGTCTGTTCTTTGTCTTGTGTTATTGGTTGTCAATAAACAAAACGGACAAATAAGTAATTACTCACAGAATCCTGATCATCCATTATCCAAGATGGAGAGTCATGAATAATGATCATGTAAAACAGAATGCATTAGTTATTATTGTTCATTAAATTTCTGTCTCATTGCATAATTTAATGAAATACCAGACATCATATTGATATGACTGTTCATCACATTCATTACTAATGTACATCTAGGGAAAGGGATGTAAGCAGTGCTACTATTGGAACAGTCTAACCATCATAGAATGCTTCGTACTAGGACATCAAACTGAATTCAAGCTGATTCAAGTTCATTTTGGAGTGTGAAATGTTGAGCTCCATGGCAGATATATTGTGGAAGGAATATGTGAAATGTTGACCTCTTTGGCAGATATATTGTGGGAGATCTATGATTTGAAAATTCTGGATAATTTGAAGAACATCTATACATCTTAATCCAACCTACCTTGAGAACATTTGGGGAGAGTATTGATAAATGTAAAGAAACTGATTTAATTTGTAGCCTTGAAGAATACACACTGCTGTTCACAAGGCCTGTAGTTTTTATAGTATCAGATTAACACTCTGGTCTGTTCTTTGTCTTGTGTTATTGGTTGTCAATAAACAAAACAGACAAATAAGTAATTACTCACCCCATTCTGATCATCCATTATCGAAGATGGAGAGTCATGAATAATGATCATGTAAAACAGAATGCATTAGTTATTATCATTACCTTCAAATCACCATCTGTCACATGATCCTCTCAAATACCATAGTGATGTGATATACATCAGAGGGGTATGAGTGTTCATCACATTCATTACTAATGACAATCAAGGGACGTGACAGTAATGTTGGAATGGTTCTAATGCTTTAGGACAAGCTCAAAGCTCAGAGTGATGGTAATATGCATTGTAACTAGTTGATATTCAGAATGAATCTAGTCTATTCATCTGTAACTCCTACTATGAACTCCTACCTACATGAGAACGTAGAAGTGTTCTGTTCAGGGAAAGAGACTGGTTGTTATTGTTGTTGTTTAGGTGTTTAGAAACATTACTGGAGTTATAGATCACTTACCTTCTCTATCCCATAAACCCACTGCAGCCTCCTCCTTCTGTTCTCCATGGATGACCTGACATATGTAGTCTCCTGTATCTGACCTCCTGTAGCCTCTCAGCCTCAGAGACACGTTGCCTCTCTCCAGCTCCTGGGTGATCAGACTCACTCTGCCCTCATAGCCACTCCTCTCTGTCACCTGGCCATTCTGATACAGGTAAATACACTCTGTCTCTTTAAACCACCGGATCGTCGTGGCAACAGCACTGGTGTCAGGTGAGAGGTGACAGGGGAGGGTGACCTCTTTACCAACATCAGCCTCCACATAGTCTTCTGAGGTGAGTTTAAACTGAGCTGTTCAGAAAGAGAGAACATTTCATGTTTAATGACATCATCTGTGTCAGGAACACAAATACTCTCAGTACATTTATAAACACAGCTGAATGAAAAACTACAATAGACATACAACAACCAGGACCATGTCAATTCTAAAATACAACACACACAATCCCAGACAGACATATTCATTTGAAGGAAAGTATATATGTCATAGAAGAATGTGATGCTACAATCTAGAATGATATTATCCCATTTGTTCCCACATCTTTCCCAGACATGCCACTATGCAAATCTTATGCCACTAGTAAGCCTAACATGTCATCCATTTTGATTATTTATTTATTTATTTAAAAGTATGTTTTATTCTTGGTCACAATTGTGACAGAGTGCTCTGCCTATAATAACATGAACAGATATTTACCCCTATTCCTCAACCTCAATATCTATATACCTCAGCCCACTTACCCACACACCTAAACTCAATGACCCCCACACCCCAGCCCTGTTACCCCCATGCCCTAACCCTAACACCCACATGCCAATACCCTCAAATCTATACAATCAAGTACAGATACAGGCATATCCTGGCCCTAAATGACCTGTGTGTTACTCAAGACCCCAGTTCCTTTGCCACTACACCTCATCCCTGTTACTTTCCTATCTCAGCCCTGTTACCCACTTTCCTTAGGCCTGTATTCCCCAAGTCACCAACAGTAACCTATATCCAGCTATTCGCTGCACACCCCAACCCTGTTATCAACATGTTTTAGTCCTGTGACATCTGACCTGTACACACTAATCATTTCATAGATAAACTAATATTACAATTGTATAACACATGTGCCCCAGCCCCAATCTCTTCTTTATACCACAAACGTTGTTGCCAGAAAGGATTTGAATGGGCAATAGACGTCCATCCAGCCCCATTACCTGTATGAACCTTGTGTATCCCTACACCCCATTATAAACTAGGGAAATCCATGGGCATACTCATATAAAACAGGTCTACCCCAGTGTCCAAGCCTCAACATTCATACTAACCAGGTCTACCATTGTGCAAGAGACACTAAACAAACCTAATAACATTAAATATTACTTCAATTATTATACTAATTCAGTTTATGGGTCTATACATGGCCTATTCCCCCTGAAATAACAACATATGATGTTTTACAGTAAAAATCTCTGATTTAAACATCAGTAAAGGTTTATGGATAATGGTAAAATCATCTGTAACATCATTTTGAGCCAGTATATCCTGAACCAAACTCAACTTAAATCTACTGAAGAAAGAAAAGGATCTGCTATGACTAAATATATAGAATAAATTAGAGGCAATGTATTTTCCCATTAGTCAGAACTGATTGACAGGTAGCCTAGCACTTAAGAGCATTGGGCCAGTAACCCAAACGTCGCTGGTTTGAATCCCTGAGGAATGTTGATATGCCCTTGAGCAAGGAACTTAATCCTAATTGCTCTGGATACATATTTTATTTATTTAACGAGGCAAGTCAGTTTAGAACAAATTCTTATTTACAATGACAGCCTACGCCGGACGACAGCGGACCAATTGTGCTTCGCCCTAAGCTACTCCCAATCATGGCCGTTTGATATGTACAACTTTAACTTCTCTAGAGCCAGTAAAGTACAAAAGGTTTATTTTGTTCCGTATTGTGTCCGACTGGATTAAATGGGTTCTATAATAAAGAGATGTTTGGAGGGAGAGGTCACTGTGGAGCAGTAGAGCTGTTTCTCACAGACACAAACTCAGTTACAACTCCTCATGTTACAAACACATTTCATCCAGACACACATTTACACATAAAGAGAAATAAAACCACAAACATCATTTTCAATAGTTGGTTTAGTTCTGTTCTCCCAGATACATGAAAGAAAAGTTAATCATTAATTATAGCATGGCGACTTACTGTGAACTCTGGACTCTGCCATTTTAACTGCAATAAAAAGAGAAAACGTTCATATTTACATCATTACCATTCATCAAATTCTCTCTTTTGCTCAATCACACAGATACAAACATCACTTCCTCTTTCTCCAGTCCTCATTGTTTTAAAACAGGACTGTTGTGTCTAGTTTGGAAAGTGAAATATACTGAGATCTCCTCTTACCTTTACTGGTCTTCACGTCCTCCACTTCACATTCAAAATAGTTGATTTAAATCCATAACCACTCTAATAGTCACTATATGTGCATATCTACATGTTTTTACAGAACAATCTACACCTCAGGTCTATACTGAGACACAACTTTCACCTTCACCTTTGCACAGGTACTTGGAGTAAACTCCTCCCCCCAGCCTCTCTGGTTAATAGAAAACCCAGTCACAAAGTCCAAATTGTCTATAGGCCTATCGTAAAATGTCATGGAAACAAGAATGTACATTTCTGATCTTAATTTAAGTTTAAGGTTAGGCATAAGGTTATCAGAGTGGGTTAGGGTTAAAATCAGAATTTAAGAATGTAGCTCAGTTGGTAGAGCATACTGCTTGCAATGTCAGAGTTGTGGTTTCAATTACAAAAAAATTAGGAAAATGAATGGACTCACTACAGAGCGTCTGGTAAAATGTAAAAATGGTCAGGGTTTGTGACTTTGTTAACTAGTGACCAACATTAGATGGTTTATGCTGTCATACAGCATGGTGCTGTCTTCTATCATCATATTTTAGTTAATCATCTCTAAAGTTCTAAAAACTGTTTCAATTCAAATCAGAAGACCGATCCAGCCAGCAGATGGTAGTGATGTTCTTTAATTATAGTCATATTATCCTGAGCTGTAAAGATTTAACAGTGACTATCAATATTAGCTTCTCTTATCTCTTTGGACCCATTCACATGAGTAAATGAGTGAAATTGCTTCCATGACAAATAGTCTCAATGCTTTTCCATCCCCTCCTAACAAAATAAATGTAGCTGACTGGTGGTCATTTACTGTCTGAAGAGAGTATCATTTATACCTGCTGGTCAATGTTGGGAACAGCGGTGAATTTACAAATCAGAAAGTCAGACATACCATATAGGGGGCTGGGAGTAAAGGCTGAGTTTGGGTTAGGGTGTGCAGGGGACAGGGCTGGGGGTAAAGGCTGAGATTTGGGTTAGGGTGTGCAGGGGACAGGGCTGGGGGTAAAGGCTGAGTTTGGGTTAGGGTGTGCAGGGGACAGGGCTGGGGTAAAGGCTGAGTTTGAGTTAGGGTGTGCAGAAGACAGTGCTGGGGGTAAGGGCTGAGTTTGGGTTAGGGTGTGCAGGGGACGGGGCTGAGGTTAAGGGCTGAGTTTGGGTTAGGGTGTGCAGGAGACAGTGCTGGGGGTAAGGGCTGTAAGTATGGGAGGAGTTAAGGCGTCTGCATGCTTCCCAGCCAAAACAATCTGAAGAGTTCCTCCATATTTATGATGATTGTAGTGGCTTCCTTTCCTCTTGATCATAACCACTGCCCAAGCCTGAAACGGTGTTGTTTCGGACGCATACAGTCCACATTCGAAATTCCTCAACGGACAAAACATTCAATGAGATCCAGGGAAATGTATCACGATCCTCGTCTTCTGACGATATCGCGAAATCACTGTCGGAGATCGTGGACCAAAACGCAGCAGGTTGTGTGCTCAACATCATGTTTATTAAACACGTTGATCACGAAAAACAATAAATGCAGACAACACAACAGGAGACAGTTTCGCAGGCTATAACTAGCAGTGCAAAAAACAACTACCCACGAAACACAAAGACAAACACACCCTACTATATAGGACTCCCAATCAAAGGCAACTCAACACACCTGCCTTCAATTGAGAGTCCAACCCCAATTTACTAGACATAGAAACACAGACATAGACCAGTGACAAACCCCATAAACATACATCAACTCCCCTCTGCCACGTCCTGACCAAACTACAATAACCAAATATACTCTATACTGGTCAGGACGTGACAAAATGGTGCAACAAAAAGGTTTATTCTTCTTATATCTAACAAAAAAATGATTCTCCAATCAACTTAAAGCAGAGATTACTTGATGTGAAAATCACATAATATGACCTGTTTGTTTGTCTGGTCAAAAGGCTATACCACTCCCACATCTAGCTAGGACTCCCCCTCCCCCGAAGGCCCAACTTCCTGTCTTTATCCTGTCACTAACACACTGACCACAGTACAATGAATGGGCAAGAGGTGGAGCTAAAAACTAAGGTACACTTATAACAAAGGAATATATCTCAATCAGGTCAATATAAATCATAAAGGTACATGATATTCTATCATATACATTCATATTTCATATATTTACACACACGTACATGAAGCTCTGTTTGTTCCGTCTTTGACACAAGTATGTCCACATCGGCTCTAAATTACCGGCCCCTAATTGTTAACTGCACTGAATACATAACAGTTACTTAATATTCAAAAAATAGAGCCAATACACAAAACATTCAATACCAGAGCACTATTACGGTTCATAGCTACACTACCGTTCAAAAGTTTGGGGTCACTTAGAAATGTCCTTGATTTTGAAATGAAAAGCAAATGTTTTGTCCATTAAAATAACATAAAATGGAACAGAAATACATTGTAGACATTTTTAACCTCTCTGGCGCAGGTGGGACGAATTCGTCCCACCTACGTAACAGCCACTTGAATCCAGTGGAGCGATTTTTGAAACGTTTGAAATACTTTTACTTCAATTTCTCAAACATATGACTATTTTACAGCTATTTAAAGACAAGACTCTCGTTAATCTATCCACATTGTCCGATTTCAAAAAGGCTTTACAACGAAAGCAAAACATTAGATTATGTCAGGAGAGTGCCCAGCCAGAAATAATCAGACACCCATTTTTCAAGCTAGCATATAATGTCACAAAAACCCAAACCACAGCTAAATGCAGCACTAACCTTTTATGATCTTCATCAGATGACACACCTAGGACATTATGTTATACAATACATGCATGTCTGTTCAATCAAGTTCATATTTATATCAAAAAACAGCTTTTTACATTAGCATGTGACGTTCAGAAAAAGCATACCCCCCGCAAACTTCCGGGGAATTTACTAACAGTTTGCTAAATTACTCACGATAAACGTTCACAAAAAGCATAACAATTATTTTAAGAATTATAGATACATTACTCCTCTATGCACTCGATATGTCCGATTTTAAAATAGCTTTTCGGATGAAGCACATTTTGCAATATTCTAAGTACATAGCCCAGCCATCACGGGCTAGCTATTTAGACACCCGGCAAGATTAGCCTTCACCAAAATCATATTTCCTATAAGAAAAATGGTCTTACCTTTCCTGTTCTTTGTCAGAATGCACTCCCAGGACTTCTACTTCAATAACAAATGTAGGTTTGGTCCCAAATAATCCATCGTTATGTTCCATCAGCGACGTTTTGTTCTTGTGTTCTAGACACTATCAGAATTGTAAATCACGGTCGCGCACATGGCGCAGAACGTGACTAAAACATTCTAAATATTCCATTACCGTACTTCGAAGCATGTCAACCACTGTTTAAAATCAATTTTTATGCAATTTATCTCGTAGAAAAGCGATAATATTCCGACCGGGAATCTGCAATAAGCTAAACAGCCGAATGAAAATACTCCACGGGGGTGAATCGTGCACGCGCCTAGTTCTTTTGTCACCTAATGGGACACTTGGAAGAGGCGATAATGTGTTTCAGCCTGAGGCTGCCTCGTCATCGTTCAGGTTTTTCCCAGGTTCTGAGAGCCTATTGGAGCCCTAGGAATTGTCACGTTACAGCTAAGATCCTTACTCTTCAATAAACAGAGGCTAGAAGAACGACTCCTTGTCAGACAGGCCACTTCCTGCATGAAACCTTGTCAGGTTTTTGCCTGCCATAGGAGTTCTGTTATACTCACAGACACCATTCAAACAGTTTTAGAAACTTTAGGGTGTTTTCTATCCAAACCTGAACAATAATATGCATATTCTAGCTTCTGAGTTGGTGTAGGAGGCAGTTAAAAATGGGCACATATTTTTTCAAAAATTCTCAATTCTGCCCCCTAGCCCCAACAGGTTAATGTTGTAAATGACTATTGTAGCTGGAAACGGGGGATTTTTAATGGAATATCATAACGCCCTGACCATAGAGAGCCCTCGGGGTTCTCTATGGTGTTCTAGGTCAGGGCGTGGCTAGGGGGGTTTCTAGGTATTATATTTCTATGTTGGTGTGTCTGTATGCTTCCCAATTGGAGGCAGCTGTTTACCATTACCTCTAATTGGGGATCATACTTAGTGTGTCCTTTTTCCCACCTGTGATGTGGGATATTGTTTTGGATGAGTGCCTATGAGCGCTACGTATTTCACGATCGTTATATCTTTGTTGTTTTGGAAGTTGTCACTATCATTAAAATGAGGAACTCTACTCACGCTGCGACTTGGTCCAATTATTCATACGACGGTCGTGACAAGTAGGTGTACAGAGGCCCATTGTCAGCAACCATCATTCCTGTGTTCCAACCGCACATTGTGTTAGCTAATCCAAGTTTATCATTTTAAAAGGCTAATTGATCATTAGAAAACCCTTTTGCAATTATGTTAGCACAGCTGAAAACTGTTCTGATTAAAGAAGCAATAAAACTGTCTTCCTTTAGACTAGTTGTGTATCTGGAGCATCAGCATTTGTGGGTTCGATTACAGGCTCAAAATGGCCAGAAGCAAAGTACTTTCTTCTGAAACTCGTCAGTCTATTCTTGTTCTGAGAAAATAAGGCTATTCCATGCAAGAAATTGCCAAGAAACAGAATAAATAGAGTGGGAGGCCCCGGTGCACAACTGAGCAAGAGGACAAGCACATTAGAGTGTCTAGTTTGAGAAACAGACGCCTAACAAGTCTCAACTGGCAGAAAATCAGCCGTTTCCATCAGAGGTGCACTTGACTCAAAGATGGATCACTGTGTGTGTGTGTGTGTGTGTGTGTGTGTGTGTGTGTGTGTGTGTGTGTGTGTGTGTGTGTGTGTGTGTGTGTGTGTGTGTGTGTGTGTGTGTGTGTGTGTGTCTCACTCAGCTGCCTCCAGGGGCTGACAGACTTTATTGATAGGTCCCTGTAAGATGTTGATCTTGGTCTTTAACCATGACGCTCCGGACAAGACCTTTGACCCCTGGCAAAGCCTCCACCACACGCCCCATTAGCCAAGAGTTCTTTGGGGCGATGTCATCGACGATGACCCCAAGGTCACCAGTACTGAGGTTTCTCTTAATTTTGTTCCACTTGTTCCACTCCTGCATAAGTGGAAGATACTCCCTTATCCATCTCTTCCAGTAGAGGTCAGTGATATATTGTACTTGCTTCCATCTCCTTCATGAGTATAGGTCTCTTCTCTGGAATAATCCGGGTGGCAGGACTGGCTTTGCTTTCAGATGAAGCAGATGGTTTCTAGATGAAGCAGATGGGTTCTAGATCATTATGGTCCTTTGTTACAGTTGTGATTGGTCTGTCGTTCATGATCGCCTCAATGTCTGCAAAGCCTCATCATCCAGTACTTGCTCTTTACGGACTGAAAAGAGGATATTTTTTCACCAGTCGGATCAACCTCTCCCATACCCTCCCATGGTGGGCTCCAGAGCGAGGGTTGAATGACCATGTCACTCCTTCCTTCAGTAATTCATTTTGAATCTTGTTGTGTTTCAGCTCTTTCAGAGCTTCTCCTAGTTCTCTGTGTGTTCCAATTAAGTTGGTGCCATTGTCTGACACCTGTTACTGGGCCCCTTCGACAAATTAACCTGCGCAGGGCATTGATGCAGGAATCAGTATGCAGATAACTAGCAACTCACAAGGCAAGTGAAAATCACACCATACCGCTTCACATGAACGCGGCCTCGCTTCACTTCTATGGGACCGAAGTAATCTATGCCCACATGGGTGAAAGGCGGCAAATCAGGTGACACCCGATCTTGTGGAAGGTCGGCCATCTTCTGTTTTCCATCTCTAGCTTGCATCCGCCTGCAGAAGACACAGCTCTTAAGGATCTTCCCTGCTAAGGAGTTGGCGCAGGGTATCCAATATCGCTGGTGATGTCTGGAAAGCATGTGACCTCTCCCAGAGTGGCCAACCTGCTCATGGATGTGGAGTAAGATCAGTCTGGAGATGTGGGAGTCTTTGGGCAGGATCATAAGATTCTTTAGTTCCGTAGGCATAGCAGCTTTGCTTAACCTTCCTCCCACTCTAACGCTTTTCCAAACGTCAGTTTGAACTTGGCAATTTGTTCCTTCAGTGAGTTTGTTAATCTCTGATCTGATCCTGGATCAGTTTGTGAGAACTGGCTTTTCTGGCTTAACTGTAGAAGAAGTCTCTTCAGTTTCAGCATCCAGGCAACTGCTTTCTTCAAGTTGTTCCATGTTGAATAGTACTCAGTTTGCTGGCAGACTCTTATCATCCACACATGTACTGTTCACGATGATGTCCTTTCTCAAATCTGGATCATCCGGAGGGATGGAGCCAAGCTCCTCGGGACTTTCCGCCATGTGTTTCTGCTTTCTTCAGGAATTCTGGTCCTTTGAGCCATCTCTGAGTTCAGGAAAGTTTCAGCATGTAACCCTTGAGGCATCATCGACTGGGTTGTGCTGGGAGTTCAAATACCTCCACTGTTTTGCTTTAGATAGGTCATGGATCACAGCAACCCTATTAGCCACAAAGATATGGAATCTCTTGGTATCGTTGCGGTTGTATTTTAGCATAGACTGACTGTCCAGAAAGTTGACTCCTCAAGTTCAATCTGGAGCTCCAACCTTAAGATCCTGTCCACTCGCACCTCCAATGTTGCTGCATCAAGTTCCAGTCTGGGAATCGTCATCTGCTTGAAGTGGAGTTACTCTTGTTTTCCCCAGTATGAATGGGGTGTGGACATTTTCCATACCGTTTATGAACCTAGAAGCCATAGAAGCCAGCACAGCGTGGCTGTACTTCTCCAATCCTTTGTTAGTATCACCATCTGGCCACCAGAAATCTTAGCAAGACTCCTTTGAGTGTGTTTGCCAGGTCAGGGCCTTGAAGGAGTTCACTGTTGAGAGATGTGCCTTTATATGATGAGCAGTAAAACACCACTCGTATTGTTCCTGGGGAGAGGGCCAGAGAGGGCTGGGGCCAACCCAGTGAGGGTGATGCAGTCCCCCGGAGAGGTGGGCCCACCCCCTGCCCTCGACCCCCTAAGTGGCGCCTTTACATTCACCAGGAAGAGAGGGGGGAGACAGCCAGAGAGGGATGGACAAACCCAGGGAGGGGGGGCTGACCACGAGAGAGAGGGCCCCTGCCCGTGGCCACCAGGGGGTGCTATTAAATTCACCCAGAAAGGGCTGGGGCCGACCCAGGGAGCCGGAGTCGTTACCCGGACAGGGAGTCCGACCCCCGCTGTAGCCACTTCATCCAGCCAGCTCCCTGACCACAAGGAGAAGAGGGAAGAGGGCCCATTGAGGGTCACCAGGGGGCGCCACTACATCCAGCCATTTTTAGCATTTTCCTTACAGTAATACTAATTTTCAGTTTTTAGACAAATTATTAATTCATTTCTGCCCTGAAAAATCTATTCAGTTCCTCCACATTGAAATGAATGGCGGTCAACTTGAAAATAGGCTGCTGTGACTGATTTTACACTGAATCCATGATGAATCTATGAAACCTTTCCAATGGGTCTCCTTGTTCTGTGGGAAGTTTGTTGTAGTTATCATCTATGGTACGATGTGATAATAAAGCACATCCCAATGCTGCCCATTCTGTCTCATCAATATACCCCAAAATGCATACAGGTATGACCTCTGACCCCCAAAGGTGGACCCATGGAGATGTCATTAACATTCCAATTATTTTATACTTAATTTCATACTTTATACCCTATTTCATACCTCAAGTTAATAACATATCAATTGCCTTATTTTGCAAAGATTGTTCCCTGATAATACATTAATTTCTATTTTCTGGATATAAACAGTTTTGCTTCTGAAGTAACAAGCTATAAATCCATGTGAAAACAAATCCCCTCCATTGTGTCTTCATTATTTTATAGTAACAATATGTTCCTCCAGCCTTTGTCTTGAATAGTGATTTCCTACTCATTCTAATGACACTATACATTTTTTGACTTCTCCAAAACCCCCTCTGTGATTATTAGATGAATGTATGAATAGTCACTACTCTTTCCAAGACACAAAGCCTGGAGGAAAGGACATGGCTGCAGTGGAGGAAAGGACCTGGGTCATTCCAAAAACCATTTATTCTGGAACAGAGTAATAAATCAAATCAAGCTTTATTTACACAGCACATTGATGACATGAATGCAACATAATTCACTTCACAGGAAAAAAACTATGAAAATAAAAACCTGAAATATTTACACAAGAAAGAAAAGAATACCAATTTTAAACTAAAATACAAAAAAAATCACACTAAGGAAAAGAAAAGCTAAAAAGGTGTGTTTTAAGATGCCTTTTAAATATGTCCACAGTTTCAGACCTCCTCAGGTTCTCTGGCAGGCTATTCCAGAGGCTGGGGGCATAATAACTAAAGGCTGCCTCTCCATGCCTCTTGGTCCTAGGCTTCAGGATAGTTAAAAGGCCAGTGCCAGAGGACCTGAGGGACATAATGGGTACATAACTTAAAAGCATGTCTGACATGTAATGAGGTGCACTATGGAACACCGTTTGGGTCTTTGCGTGTCAAAAAGATACACGTCAAATAACACTATGTAAACTATATGCAAATGTTGGCCGATCACAAATAAGGCGCATGTGAAGCCAGCTATATGAAAAACATCTCATTCATCATCACCAACAAACGACTAAATCAAGTCGAACCTTGAAAACATGAGAGAAGCTTTTTAAATTTTACCAGCCAAGTGGAACCACCTTTACAACCAGCCCAGGAGGATCAGGTGGTTCAAAGGTAGGATTCATTCTGGTAGGTTAGGTAATACCTGGCAAAAGTCAACATTAACAAGTACAACTACCTAGTAACGTTAACACATAACGCTCCCCTTTCTATTATTAGCCTATCTAGCTAGCTATGTTATCGTTTGTTATTTTACAGTATGTCTGTTCCAGTAAACTAGGCCTGTCTATTATTAGCCTATCTAGCTAGCTAGCTATGTTATCGTTTGTTATTTTACAGTATGTCCTTTCCAGTAAACAAGGCCTTTCTATTATTAGCCTATCTAGCTAGCTATGTTATCGTTTTTTATTTTACAGTATGTCTGTTCCAGTAAACTAGGCCTGTCTATTATTAGCCTATCTAGCTAGCTAGCTATGTTATCATTTGTTATTTTACAGTATGTCCTTTCCAGTAAACAAGGCCTTTCTATTATTAGCCTATCTAGCTAGCTATGTTATCGTTTGTTATTTTACAGTTTGTCCGTTCCAGTAAACTAGGCCTTTCTATTGTGTTGTGTTATGATGTTGACTTTTTCTTCAAATATCGCTTGAACATGAAGTGTCGTTGGACTGGACTGAACAAACTAATGTTAGCTAGCTAACGATAGCAGCAGCTACCGTGGGGGGTGTGAGTCTGGGCGCCATTGATTAGGTTCAGAGTCATTACTGTAACTTTTATAACGTTTACACATGTCAGACTTCAGTCGTTCAGGAGACGGAATAATGCTGGAATCCAAAGGTGTCAACCCGGGAGAAGCAGGCTGATAACTATGAGGGTTTGTCTGATCTCTGAGCCTAACATCCAGCAGCTGAACAGGATAGGTACATTTTCCCTTTATCCATGCAGTACATGAGGCCACAGTGCAGTCCACAGAACTTGCTTTGTAAGTAAACTAGGTGTGAATCTATCTTGTGATTTAACATAGACTTATTGAAGGTTATTTTACTGATTTAAAGATCATGGACTGTTTCCCTGTTTTATATTAGGATACTTGTTATTAGATTTAAATATTGTTGCCATATCTCAGTATCTTTAGTATCCTGTGAGGCAGATCAAGTTGCACTATGGTCAGGAGGAGAGCAGCTTGTTGAAGGTTTTGGGGGAAACATTCCACCAGATGAATCCAAATGTAGAGGCCTTTAAGACAGACAGGAGGAGGAGGCTCGTTCTCCTACAGCTGGAAAGCATGTGTCCAGCTGCAATTAAATCAGCTGGACTATGGAGCTCTGCCCTGTACTTAAGATAGCCTCCAACACTCTACTCAACAAATTGGATGCAGTCTATCACAGTGCCATCCGTTATGTCACCAAAGGCCCATATACTACCCACCACTGTGACCTGTACGCTCTCGTTGGCTGGCCCTCGGTTCATACTCGTCGCCATACCCACTGGCTCCAGGTCATCTACAAGTCTCTGCTAGGTAAAGCCCCGCCTTATCTAAGCTCACTGGTCACCATAGCAGCACCCACCCATAGCACGCGCTCCAGCAGGTATATCTCACTGGTCACCCCCAAAGCCAATTCCTACTTTGTCCGCCTTTCCTTCCAGTTCTCTGCTGCCAATGACTGGAACGAACTGCAAAAATCACCGAAGCTGGAGACTCATATCTCCCTTACTAGCTTTAAGCACCAGCTGTTATAGCAGCTCACAGATCACTGCACCTGTACATAGCCCATCTGTAAACAGACCATCCAACTACCTCATCCCCATACTGTATTTATGTATTTATCTTGCTCCTTTGCACCCCAGTATCTCTACTTGCACATTCATCTTCTGCACATCTACCATTCCAGTGTTTAATTGCTATATTGTTATTACTTCACCACCATGGCCTATTTATTGCATTAACTTTTTTTCCATGTGTAACTCTGTGTTGTTGTATGGGTCGAACTGCTGTGCTTCATCTTGGCCAGGTCGCAGTTGTAAATGAGAACTTGTTCTCAACTAGCCTACCTGGTTAAATAAAGGTGAAAAAAAAAGAAAAAGGTACACTTGATCACCAGTGATCATGAGTCCATGGAGGAGCTGTGGGACCTGACATAATGGTGATAGGACAACAGTCTCAGCATAAACATAACAAAGTAGATGGTGGTTCTTGACCATTCTCCCATCTACTGTACATTGACATGGAGATGATCAGCAGCTTCAAGTTCCTGGGCACCCTGATATCCTTTTCTGCCCTCAGTCACTTCTCTCAAAAAGTCCCACTAGTGCTTCTCTACTACCCTCATCAACTTGCTGCACCACGACCAATGTACCAACTACAGTGTCTGTTTCTATTGACATAACACGTCAATGAAACGTCCATATTTACTGGAAGATTTATTTATTGTAACACTTGACATACTTGACTTAACTACTTTGCATAATCCTCAGGTTACCCACTAGGAAATCATACATTCATTGAAGCTGCATTATGGATTACTGTGTCCAAATGATTCTGGTTGGTTGTAATGTTTTTGAAAACTTTCACTACACAACTTTTTTTGCTGATGGACAATCCTGTCGGAAACTTTCATAATATCAATCCTTTTGGGACACATCACAATTAACATTGGCTGCAGTATTCCCAACTTACTAGGTAGTCATGCAATAAACATGTTGGATAATTCCCCTTAAATGAATTCCCTTTAAATCAAATCAAATGTTATTTGTCACATGCGCCGAATACAACAGGTATAGTAGACCTTACAGTGAAATGCCCTTAACCAACAATGCAGTTAAAAATAAAATAAAAAACTACAAAAAGTTAAAGTAACAAATAATTAAAGAGCTGCAGTAAAATAAAAATAGCGACACTATATACAGGGGATACTGGTACAGAGAATGTGCGGGGGCACCGGTTAGTCGAGTTAATATATACATGTAGGTAGAGATATTAAAATGTGACTATGCATAAAGAGTAGCAGCAAATAGTCTGGGTAGCCATTTGATTAGATATTCAGGAGTCTTATGGCTTGGGGGTAGAATCTGTTTAGAAGCCTCTTGGACCTAGACTTGGTGCTCCGGTACCACTTGCCGTGCGGTAGCAGAGAGAACTGTAGCTGTGGCTCCACTGGCAATCCTAGCCTAGCAATGCTGAAGCCCCCGAAGTGAAAATGAAAACCTTCTCCATGGTTAAAGGGTATGTGTTCCCCCTGAAAAAAGGAAAGGGCGGGACATTAAAGTCCATAAGTAACACTTATTTGAGAACATAATACTCTAAGTGAAAGTAGTTTGGGATTTATTTGATCTATTACGTTCTTAGGGGGCCCATGGAAGAATAAGGCTATAACATGCTGTCCCACAGTTGTGAGAGTGATTAGGTGATACATTTTACTGGTGTGGGCCGTGTTACTTCAATGATCATGGTTTTGCATCTAACCTTCCACCTCCAGCAGCCAGTCCCTCCAGAAACATGACTCTGCTCTCTATTGCTCTTTAATTGGTACCAGGTGGGGAGCGCTCTGCTTTGAAGAGAGAAGCTATGTCTTTGGCCAAAAGAGGTTTCTCAGCGAGGATGTGTGTCTATTCATGTAAGGCAGGAGACCGAGACACTCTAGACCCTCTTTGAATCTATGAAGTAAAAAAAGTAAATGAATTTGCCCTGAAGAATTTAACTAAACTTGAGATTCCTTAGATATATGGAAACTCACTGCTCAAGAGCATCCCGTTTCCTGCTTTCTAAGTAGAACTTTGTGGCTGACTTCACCAGGGCATCCCTCTCCAATGTACGAATGTATCGCACTGCACGCAACATGACCACTTCCTGTGCCTCGTCAACAGTTTGTGCTAGCTGGATCTTAGATTGTCCCAAAACACTGTTTATTGAACTAATTAGCAAAACAGATTGATTATCACTACCCTTAAAAAAGATTGACTGCCAACAAAAGGCAACTAAATCCATGTGGAAAAGTATTCAAATACAACCCTAATATTTTTTCAAATGAACAGTAACATAACATCATCACAGTATAAAGTGACTTACCTTCTCCAACTTCTCTCTGAAGTCATATTCTGCAATTTCTTTCAGTTCTGGCACAGGAGGTTGTAGGCCACACACTTGCCTGCATAGCCTCTCTGAAAAACATTGTGGCTCATCATAGAGTGCTGTCACACACAAGGCAAACAGTAAATAAAGGAAACATTACTTAACATACAAAAATCAAATGTCTTACTCAAGAGAGAGAGATATACATTTTAGTCATTTAGCAGACGCTCTTATCCAGAGCGACTTACAGTAGTGAATGCATACATTTCATAAAATGTTTTTCCATACTAGTCCCCCGTGGGAATCGAACCCACAACCTTGGCATTGCAAGCACCATGCCCTACCAACTGAGCCACACAGGACCTAGATATATACACTGCTCAAAAAAATAAAGGGAACACTTAAACAGCACAATAAAACTCCAAGTCAATCACACTTCTGTGAAATCAAACTGTCCACTTAGGAAGCAACACTGATTGACAATCAATTTCACATGCTGTTGTGCAAATGGAATAGACAACAGGTGGAAATTATAGGCAATTAGCAAGACACCCCCAATAAAGGAGTGGTTCTACAGGTGGTGACCACAGACCACTTCTCAGTTCCTATGCTTCCTGGCTGATGTTTTGGTCACGTTTGAATGCTGGCGGTGCTTTCACTCTAGTGGTAGCATGAGACGGAGTCTACAACCCACACAAGTGGCTCAGGTAGTGCAGCTCATCCAGGATGGCACATCAATGCGAGCTGTGGCAAGAAGGTTTGCTGTGTCTGTCAGCGTAGTGTCCAGTGCATGGAGGTGCTACCAGGAGACAGGCCAGTACATCAGGAGACGTGGAGGAGGCCGTAGGAGGGCAACAACCCAGCAGTAGGACCGCTACCTCCGCCTTTGTGCAAGGAGGAGCAGGAGGAGCACTGCCAGAGCCCTGCAAAATGACCTCCAGCAGGCCACAAATGTGCATGTGTCTGCTCAAATGGTCAGAAACAGACTCCATGAGAGTGGTATGAGGGCCCGACGTCCACAGGTGGGGACAGCCCAACACCGTGCAGGACGTTTGGCATTTGCCAGAGAACACCAAGATTGGCAAATTCGCCACTGGCGCCCTGTGCTCTTCACAGATGAAGGCAGATTCACACTGAGCACATGTGACAGACGTGACAGAGTCTGGAGATGCCGTGGAGAACGTTCTGCTGCCTGCAACATCCTCCAGCATGACCGGTTTGGCGGTGGGTCAGTCATGGTGTGGGGTGGCATTTCTTTGGGGGGCCGCACAGCCCTCCATGTGCTCGCCAGAGGTAGCCTGACTGCCATTAGGTACCGAGATGAGATCCTCAGACCCCTTGTGAGACCATATGCTGGTGCGGTTGGCCCTGGGTTCCTCCTAATGCAAGACAATGCTAGACCTCATGTGGCTGGAGTGTGTCAGCAGTTCCTTCAAGAGGAAGGCATTGATGCTATGGACTGGCCCGCCCGTTCCCCAGCCCAGGCGTTGTAAGGAGGTCATACAGGCACATGGAGGCCACACACACTACTGAGCCTCATTTTGACTTGTTTTAAGGACATTACATCAAAGTTGGATCAGCCTGTAGTGTGGTTTTCCACTTTAATTTTGAGTGTGACTCCAAATCCAGACCTCCATGGGTTGATAAATTGGATTTCCAATGATTATTTTTGTGTGATTTTGTTGTCAGCACATTCAACTATGTAAAGAAAAAAGTATTTAATAAGATTATTTCATTCATTCAGATCTAGGATGTGTTATTTTAGTGTTCCCTTTATTTTTTTGAGCAGTGTATATAAAGTGGGGGGGAAAAGTATTTGATCCCCTGCTGATTTTGTATGTTTGCCCACTGACAAAGAAAGGATCAGTCTATAATTTTAATGGTAGGTTTATTTGAACAGTGAGAGACAGAATAACAACAAAAATATCCAGAAAAACGCCTGTCAGAAAAGTTATAAATTGTTTTGCATTTTAATGAGGGAAATAAGTATTTGACCCCCTCTCAATCAGAAAGATTTCTGGCTCCCAGGTGTCTTTTATACAGGTAACGAGCTGAGATTAGGAGCCCACTCTTAAAGGGAGTGCTCCTAACCACAGCTTGTTACCTGCAAAAAAGACACCTGTCCACAGAAGCAATCAATCAATCAGATTCCAAACTCTCCACCATGGCCAAGACCAAAGAGCTCTCCAAGGATGTCAGGGACAAGATTGTAGACCTACACAAGGCTGGCATGGGCTACAAGACCATCGCCAAGCAGCTTGGTGAGAAGGTGACAACATTTGGTGCGATTATTCGCAAATGGAAGAAACACAAAAGAACTGTCAATCTCCCTCGGCCTGGTGCTCCATGCAAGATCTCACCTCGTGGAGTTGCAATGATCATGAGAACGGTGAGGAATCAGCCCAGAACTACATGGGAGGATCTTGTCAATAATCTCAAGGCAGCTGGGACCATAGTCACCAAGAAAACAATTGGTAACACACTACGCCGTGAAGGACTGAAATACTGCAGTGCCCGCAAGGTCCCCCTGCTCAAGAATACATATACATGCCCGTCTGAAGTTTGACAATGAACATCTGAATGACTCAGGACAACTGGTGAAAGTGTTGTGGTCAGATGAAACCAAAATGGATCTCTTTGACATCAACTCAACTCGCTGTGTTTGGAGGAGGAAGAATGCTGCCTATGACCCCAAGAACACCATCTCCACCGTCAAACATGGAGGTGGAAACATTATGCTTTGGGGGTGTTTTTCTGCTAAGGGGACAGGACAACTTCACCGCATCAAAGGGACGATGGACGGGGCCATGTACCGTCAAATCTTGGGTGAGAACCTCCTTCCCTCAGCCAGGGCATTGAAAATGGGTCGTGGATGGGTATTCCAGCATGACAATGACCCAAAATACACGGCCAAGGCAACAAAGGAGTGGCTCAAGAAGAAGCACATTAAGGTCCTGGAGTGGCCTAGCCAGTCTCCAGACCTTAATCCCATAGAAAATCTGTGGAGGGAGCTGAAGGTTCGAGTTGCCAAACATCAGCCTCGAAACCTTAATGACTTGGAGAAGATCTGCAAAGAGGAGTGGGACAAAATCCCTCCTGAGATGTGTGCAAACCTGGTGGCCAACTACAAGAAGCGTCTGACCTCTGTGATTGCCAACAAGGGTTTTGCCACCAAGTACTAAGTCATGTTTTGCAGAGGGGTCAAATACTTATTTCCCTCATTAAAATGCTAATCATTTTATAACATTTTTGACATGTGTTTTTCTGGATTTCTTTGTTGTTATTCTGTCTCTCACAGTTCAAATAAACCTACTATTAAAATTATAGACTGATCATTTCTTTGTAAGTGGGCAAACGTACAAAATCAGCAGGGGATCAAATACTTTGTTCCCCCACTGTCTAGCCATAAACAAACGTGTCTTTGTGTAAAAGTGTAATTCACCTTGAGAGTTGGAAGAAAGGCATTTTTGCCAATCAGGTCCCTCATATTGCAGAGGAATGCATGGCACTCATTAGCAGTCGGAGAAATTCTCTTGAGGGTCCACCCTCATCAGCTGCCCCTTTTCTGTCAGCCTCCCTAAAAACCATGTCTATTTTTGCCTCCGGATTAAAGCGGGCTCTCTTAAAGCCTTTCATTGCACAATCATAAATGTTGTCCCTCATCACATTAATTTGGTTGGCATCTCATTAACTTTTTAGTGATAGGGGGCAGTATTCAGAAATTCAGGATGAATGACAAGCCCAAATTAAACTGCCTGCTACTCGGGCCCAGAAGGTAGGATATGCATATTATTAGTAGATTTGGATAGAAAACACTCTGAAGTTTCTAAAAGTGTTTGAATGATGTCTGTGAGTATAACAGAACTCATATGGCAGGCAAACACCTGAGAAAAATCCAACCAGGAAGTGGGAAATCTGACGCTTGAAGTTTTTTCAAGTGAATCCCTATCTAACACACAGTGACTTAGGTTTCATTTTGCACTTCCTACGGCTTCCACTAGATGTCAACAGTCTTTAGAACCTTGTTTCAGGCTTTTGCAGTGAACAGAAAGCGAACAAGAGGAACTGGAAGTTTGTGAGTCAGAAAAGGATATGAGTTCAGTGGCGCGCATTCACGTGAGAGGTAGCTGTGTTCCATAACGTTTTTAAAGACATTGGAATCATCCGGTTGGAATATTATGGAAGATTTATGTTAAAAAGGCCCTAAAGATTGATGCTATACGTCGTTTGACATGTTTCTACGAACGTAAATAGAACTTTGTTTTACTTTTAGTCATGAAATTTTCGTTGCGCTTCCTACATTTGGAGTAGCTTACTGAACGCGCTAACAACAAGGAGGTATTTGGACATAAATGATGGACTTTATTGAACAAAACAACATTTATTGTGGACCTGGGATCCCTGGGAGTGCTTTCTGATGAAGATCATCAAAGGTAAGTGAATATTTATAATGCTATTTATGATTTTAGATGACTCAAATGGTGGGTATCTGTATTGTCTGATGTTGTTTTCTGAGCGCCGTACAGCAACATGGTATGCAGCCTCTGCGACATGAAGCATGCTGTCCCTCACTCTGCATCTCTGCATCCAGAGCCCTTAATTGTGATTGAACAGCCTCCGGTCCACGTTTGTCGTTCCCAGCCATCAAGTCCTTCATCTTTTCATCCAGGGCCAAGTCTGACATGTCAGAATATAACGGTGCATGTGACAGATTGAATTGTCCGGAAAAAAAGGAACAATGGACAGGGATGAGGTAATGCATATCATCATAGTTATTTTAAAGTCCTGTCTTGATTGTAGTCATTCTAAATTGTTTGATTGGTAAGAAACTGGAAACCGTGCATCTAAAGTCTGTAGTTTATAGCATTACTTCCAAGCACAACTGACCTTAGACGACGTTTGAGTGTTGATCGGGACACATGTGGAATATCTGCCATCTGAGACACACTGAAAGCACAGGACATCAGAAACCTCAGTTGCTCTTGAGTGATGGCATAACAAGGTGCACCTCTAGCTCCTCTCCAAGTCCGAGGAGCCCGGTAACTGGAACTGGCTGTAACAATAATACACTGTGTTTAGGCTACTTAAAACCTCTTGGGGCTATTTGGGACGCTAGCGTGCCACCCGTGGCGCACCCTATCAACAGCAGGTGCATTTCAAGAGCGGCAAATTTGAAACCAAATAAATGTCCAAATTCAAATTTTTCAAACATACAACTATCTTACACCCTTTGAAAGATAAACATCTCCTTAATCTAACCACGTTGTCCAATTTCAAAAAGGTTTTACGGCGAAAGCATAAAGTTAGGTTATGTTAGGAGAGTACATTGACAATAGCTGTGTGTAATGTATTGTCAATTCAAAGACAGGCGTCACCAAAACCATAAAAATCAGCTAAAATTATGCACTAACCTTTTACAATCTCCATCAGATGACACTCCTAGGACATTATGTTAGAGAATGCATGCATTTTTAGTTCTATCAAGTTCATATTTATATCCGCCAGGTGTCTAATGGGCCACCACTGTTCCAAGGCTCTTGTTCGGTCAGATCTCACAGTATAAGACTCAAAACACTTTGTAAAGGCTGGTGACATCTAGTGGAAGCAATAGGAAGTGCCAAAACATTCATCAGCCCCTGTGTTTTTCAATGGCATAGGCTTAAAGGCAATTCAACACATCAGGTATCCACTTCCTGTCAGAATCTGTCTCAGGGTTTTGCCTGCCAAATGAGTTCTGTTATACTCACAGACACCATTCAAACAGTTTTAGAAACTTTAGGGTGTTTTCTATCCATATATAATAAGTATATGCATATTCTAGTTACTGGGTAGGATTAGTAACCAGATTAAATTGGGTACATTTTTTTATCCAGCCGTGAAAATACTGCCCCCTAGCCCCAACAGGGGGTTGTGTGTATTGTGACACAGCCCACCCCTCTCATTCCAAAAACACTTTTAAATTATAGTAACTGTCACAAATTGTGTCCAAGTAATGTTTTTATAATATTGGATTTTAAAAACCTCTTATGGCTGAAATCATGTTAACGGGATCGGGATCAGTGGAATGGCAGAGCGCCAAATTCAAAAAATTATTACAAATATTTAACTTTCATACATTCACAAGTGCAATACACCAAATTGAAGCTGAACTTCTTGTATTTCTAGCCACTGAGTCAGATTTTAACAAGGCTACAGTGAAAGCAAACCACGCTATAATCTGAGGATAGCACCCCCAAAAAATACTGGCAATCATATTTCATCCCGCCAGGCGCGACACAAAACTCAGAAATAACATACAATTCATGACTTACCTTTGACGAGCTTCTTCTGTTGGCACTCCAATATGTGCGTTTGATCCAGAAAAACACCAGTTCCAACTTGCGCAACATGACTACAAAATCTCTCATAAATTACCTGTAAACTTTGTTAAAGCATTTCAAACAACTTTCCTAATACAACTTTAGGTATTTTTAACATGAATAATCAATCAAATTTAAGACGGGATAAACTGCGTTCAATACCGGAGGAAAACAAAGTGGAGAGTGCTTTCAGGTCGCGCGCATCTATCAAAAAGTACACTTCCCTCGAGCCTCGTTCTGAACAGCCATACTTCTTCATTACAGGAAAAACATCAACCAATTTCTAAGGACTGTTGACATCCAGTGGAAGCGATAGGAACTGCAAGCCACTGCCTTAGAATTCTAGATTATCAATGAAAACCAATGGAAGAGAGAGTGACCTCAAAACAAAAAAAAATCCTGGAAGGTTTGTCCTTGGGGTTTCGCCTGCCAAATAAGTTCTGTTATACTCACAGACATCATTCAAATAGTTTTAGAAACTTCAGAGCGTTTTCTATCCAAATATACTAATAATATGCAAATCTTAGCTTCTGGGCCAAAGTAGTAGGCAGTTTACTCTGGGCACGTCAGTCATCCAAGCCCCCCATCCATAAGAATTAAAGCCAAGACAAAAATAGAAATGTTGACCAAGAACGAATAGAATGAGCAGCAGGAGAACGAAGAGTGAAAAAAAACAACAGTAAACCCAACCACACCCAACATTTATCAGCCTCCCCCTAGCCCACTCAAGGCTCCTCTGCATGGTTTCCATTCTGCAAGACGACAGTTTTGTGAAAATAGAGACCATGGATGGGACTGAGATTCCTGTTCAAACAGTGCCATAGTCCTAATGTTAACGTTCCTGGTTTATGTCTGAAGTTGTTAATTTCTACATCATAGGCTTAGATGAAATATTCATATTTCAAAGGGTATTCAAAAATAATATCTGTGCTGTTGGAAAGCTGATATGTTGTAGATATTAGCCAAGGTTTTACAGGTTTGTCCTAGGTCAAATGAGCTTTGTGAGCTTTGTAAAGGTAAATGTTTTCATGCTAATCGCTAAGGCTAATGCTAGGTAGCATTGAAATTACAGCCAGCCTGAAGTTTTAGACCTTCAGTTGTTGTTTTGCCTAAAAATACAAAAACAGGTTTGACGTCAGTACTCCTCGATAATAAGTCACCTTTATGTAACTAGCAGGGCTGTAAAAATATTACAAGACCTGTAATTGTGGCTACGGCCGGGGTGTGCAGCTAATGAACGTTATCAAGTGAACTAGTAACTAATTTAGCAATCCAGCAATTTAAATACCAGCATTCATTACAACAAAATTCATATATTCTACATATACTAGCTAAATAAAAAATACGCCCTTGGCCTAATCAGACTTACAATATCAGTGACACATTTAAATACCAGTTACCAGTTACTTCAGTTACTTCAGTTACCAGTTACTTCCACTGCTGTCTCTGTGTCTGAGCCTCCAACATAGCTGCATAGCCATACACAGATCCGTCCTCTGTGTTAGCTAGCAGATCAACTTTATGATTAATAATATTAATTAAAAAGAATCAACCTTGTTAAAGTGGACTTAAGGGCATCAAGTACAGGATTATCAGAGAGCAGAAGCAAAGTGCAGCCATTTAGTGTCTGTTTGCAGCGGATATGGAAGTTCCTTCTTGCCATCTTCAATTGTGGTGTTGTTGCATCAAACTGACTGTAGATTACACCGATTTAATGAAAAAAGGAGCTAGGGAAATTGGCTAGTAAAATTAGCGTATTAAAGAACACGTTAAGTTAGCGTGTGTAGGTGTATATTGAGCAGATGTAGGTGTTAATTTGACGTGTGCAGCTGCTTACTTTACACACGCAGCATCAAAAATATAGCGTTTTGACCATGTGCTTTAAGAACCAAACGAGTTTGCATCCCAATATTACACTTTATATACATAACAGAAGAATGAAACATAACAAAACTGTTTTACATAAAAACCACCAGATTTTTTTATATATTTTTTTAATAATAATCTTTATTCATTATGAAATTCTGAAAAATATGAATAACATTCCACCATGAGGCCAAAGAGGTGCTTTGGTCATTAACAGCAGGAAAGAGCTACCCAACACCCATCTATTTTGGTGACTACCTGCACCTACCATTTGGTTTTGAAGTATTGAAAGAAAACCATATGATTTGAAAGAAAAGGTGACTGTAAGAAGCATTCATCATTTCAAAAAGGCTATTTTATCATATTAAACAACATATAAACACTAAATAGATGTCTCTCCACTTACACTCCTCCAGGACCAGATGTCTCTCCACTCACACTCCTCCAGGACCAGATGTCTCTCCACTCACACTCCTCCAGGACCAGATGTCTCTCCACTCACACTCCTCCAGGACCAGATGTCTCTCCACTCACACTCCTCCAGGACCAGATGTCTCTCCACTTACACTCCTCCAGGACCAGATGTCTCTCCACTCACACTCCTCCAGGACCAGATGTCTCTCCACTCACACTCCTCCAGGACCAGATGTCTCTCCACTCACACTCCTCCAGGACCAGATGTCTCTCCACTCACACAGGAGCTGTGTAGAAAGAGAGGAGAGCTGCGAGGACAGGGAGGATGTTTTAGTCATTTTGAAGCTGAAGTCTCAGCCAGTGAGAGTGGAGATGTTGGACTGATGAATGGAAGTATGGAGGAAGAAAGAGAAGAACAAAAGGATGGACTGACTAATAGAAGTAAAGAATAAATAAATAAATGGATGTACAGATCAACAGAGAAGATGACTGAGTATTAACAGTAGAGATGCTGACTAGCGTCAGTAGCGATGTTGCTGCGTGGTGGAACTAGGTTCTCTCTGCTCTCCATCAGAGCCAGCCAGAGGAGCCTGTTTGTGAGGGAGAAAGAACAGAGAAGATGACAGTTTTAACAGTAGAGATGCTGACTGGTGGATCTCAGAGTGAGACAGCTAATGACTGCATATCAGATAACTATCTCCATGATGGGATAGACCTGGATCATTGGGTTCTCCTGGACCTGGGGACTATCCAGAGCAGACTGACATGTCCTTCAGAACAAGGAACACTGGCCAACGCCTTCCCTCCACCAATCAAAGAGGAGTACGTACGCGTTTACCCACAAGTCTATAGGGGCCACTGTACTCTGAGCATAGAGCTGATGGACTGTGAGCTTACAGGTCAGTGACATCATCACCTGAAGACACCTGTTTATATATGCTTCATCAGACCATGGTCCAATGGGAAACCTTTATTTAACACCCTGCTCATTCAGTTAGGACCAAAACAGTCATCCATTGTAATCAGATCAGCATGTCATGATGGTGTTGTGACACTAAAGTTCAGTTTGTGATATCCAGATATACTGGTGTGTCCAAATTAGTGATGTGTTTTAGTGTTTGGTGTACGGTGGCTCACACTGTCCACTTCATGACCACCACTTCCTCCTTCTCCTTCTTCATTACTTCCTGTGTCTCAGTGTCTGCCTATTGTTCTGTGATTCTGTTCATCCAGGCTGTTCTGAGGCTCTGGGTCTGAAGGGGGGTCATGTACAGCACTACCAGCTAACCTTGTCCACTGTGTACCGGACCCTGGGTATGGGCCTGCTGGCCTGGACCTCTAACAGAGCCACATTGGACCACCAGGCCAAGGTCAACACATAGCCACAGCAATCAACGACCAAAACCTGTGGATTCAGGTATGGTGAAGAGGAGAGATAGGAGAAGACGGAGGAAGGAGTAGGAGAAAGAGAGATTGTATTTGAATTAATGGATGATCTCTCCTCCTTTGCTCTCCCTACCCCCCCTCTCTCTCCCTCCTCTCTCTCTCTCTCCCTCCTCTCTCTCTCTCTCTCTCCCCCTCCTCTCTCCCATCTCTCCTTCCTCCTCTCTCTCTCCCTCCTCCTCTCTCTCTCTTTCTCTCTCTTGATTGAGTGATTGATTGGTTGATTGATTGATTGATTAAGACACAGAAACAGAAAAGAGATCTCAGACATGAAACAGAGACCATTTCTACCTGGTTCTAACATGCCTCCTTTGTCCTGATCTTATATAATAATAATAATAATGATAATTATAATATTTGCCTTCTTTTTTTACGTGCATAGATGTTACATATGGATGTCCCCAGCAGGAATCAAACCTACAACCTTTGGTGGTGCACTCTGCTCCACTGACTGAGACACATTTATGGAAGGATGTAGATGATTAAAAGACACATTATGATGTGATTGTGATTTTCCTGAACCCCTCTGGAGGTAGTCAGACATGCTTTGTGTCTGGATATCTTACAAGTGTAGACAGATGTGGAAAGGGAAACTATTTAAATCATCCTTATCCTGCCTTCTAAAATCATATAAAAAAATGTGGCACAATCAGAATGTGGATCAGATCAGGACAAAGGACGCATGTTAGCACCAGGTATAAACAAGGCTTTGGTGGCAGTGTGTCTGATAGTATCTGTGGTTGTCTTGGTGACAGGTGTTCCATGGTAACATTGACAACAACACCCACAGGAAGAACTTCATCCAGCCACCCATAAATGGTCTCTTCCTCCACCTCATCCCCTGGTTCTGGTCCAGACGTATCACACTCAGGATGGAGCTACTGGGCTGAACAGAGGATGACTGACCACCTCTCTCTCTCTCTCTCTCTCTCTCTCTCTCTCTCTCTCTCCCCCCCCTCTCTCTCTCTGGAAGTGGAGCTGTGGACACTGGTCATCATAGACACTGGACATTATATTTGGAGGTAAAGGTCACAGTAAGTGATTTGATTGGTTTACAGTGTGTTATTTATTTTGTGGATCGTACAGTACTGTACTTCTGCTCTTTAATGTTTTCCTTTATCGTGCTTCTGTGAGATACCATTTCCAACAGTTGTAAAGTATTGTAATACCAAAACAATACAGGTTTAACTTTTCCATGGCCAACATTCGACTGTTCCCTCCCCGATTACTAAGGACCACAGTTATGATGTAAAAACAGCCCTCTGAAAGGACAAAGCTCCACTAAATAACCAGAACATTTAAAAGGGGTGTCACAAACTTCGTCGTCTGAAGAGGAGAAATCATCAGACCAATATGCAGCGGGTATATTGCTCATCTTAGTATTTATTGAAGGCAAACAAACTTAAACAAAAATAACGACGATAACAGTCCAGTAAGGTTCACAGACTAAACCGGAAACAACCACCCAGAAACACAAGTGAAAACGAACACACTAAATATGGCCTCCAATTAGAGACAACAACCACAAGCTGCCTCTAATTGGAGGTCATTGAAAAAACACAACATAGAAATAGAAACCTAGAATAAACATAGAAATAGAAAATATAGAATATACATCAAAACCCCGAAACACACAAAACAAACACCCCAGTGTAATGGACATTATATGATTAAAGGGTTGTCTAAATGATTTCACTCAGAAACCCTATAACCTGTTGAAATGTATTGGAAATAAGGCTATAATAATGGGTTAAAAACTATATTCCAATACTGTGTGTGAATAAGACACTGTTAAAATGAGCAGGGCAGAGTTGATAAGACGACCTTGGGAAAGAAACAGGAGAAGAAGCCTCCCTAAGTTAGGGAGAGAAACAACGGCCTGGGAACGGCTAGTGGGCAGGAGATTAGAAGACAGGTAGGAAGGTTGATAAGGAATGTATGTGTACTTTGGAAAAATACAGCCGCCTAAAGCGGGGTGGAGTTCTCTACATGTGTGTGTGTGTGTGTGTGTGTGTGTGTGTGTGTGTGTGTGTGTGTGTGTGTGTGTGTGTGTGTGTGTGTGTGTGTGTGTGTGTGTCTGTGTGTGTGTGTGTCTGTGTGTGTGTGTGTCTCTCTGTGTGTGTGTGTCTCTGTGTGTGTGTGTGTGTGTGTGTGTGTGTGTGTGTGTGTGTGTGTGTGTGTGTGTGTGTGTGTGTGTGTGTGTGTGTGTGTGTGTGTGTGTGTGTTAATATAAAAGGCTTTGTACATTGTAAGGATGGCAGAGCTCTCATAAATAAACGTTTTGACCCTTGTAGGCTGGTTCTCCGTCTGCTTCATTCAACCAGAATCTTACACAATCTGAGGGGGCAGAATGAGTAGTTTCATTGAAGTTCGGTTTAAGAACATTGAAAACTTAAATTCACATAACACCCTGCCACGCCCAGACCAAACTACAATAACAAATAACCCCTTACTGGTCAGGATGTGACAAGGGGACATCTTACATACATCGTAAATTAACAATTACAACATTATTCACGCTATATTGTGAGTATCAAGGTATTTTTTGGTGACAGAAAATGTAATCCAAAGTGTGCTTACTACTGTACAACATAACCACTGATATGGTATTTAGTGATACTGATTTAATACAATATTGTTGAAGTAACATATACTATGTGTGATACAAAGTAACAAAACACTTTCTATATAGTAAAACAAGCAACATAATACTTATATATTTCTGTGTGTCTGTTTGGATATAATAAACACATGTATTACTCATCAATCCTTCACTGTGACCTCTGAACCCTGAACCAAATCTTACGTGAGCAGAGCGTTGCCTGTCTGTCCACTAGCGAGTACTGTAGAGATATGTTTAAGGTTTCAACTTGAAACATAACATCACAACAACAGCAGTATCCTGATGAACTTTGATTGATGAAGGTCAGCAAATAGAAAACAACAGTGTGACTGTGGTAAAATAATGACACTCCTATGTTTCTCTCACAGTGGAGGAAAATACAGTGGGATTCTCTCTAACTGGTATCCTCTCTAACCCCTACACAAAACAGTCTCTCTAACTAGTATCCTCTCTAACCCCTACACAAAACAGTCTCTCTAACTAGTATCCTCTCTAACCCCTACACAAAACAGTCTCTCTAACTAGTCTCCTCTCTAACCCCTACACAAAACAGTCTCTCTAACTAATCTCCTCTCTAACCCCTACACAAAACAGTTGTCTCTATCTAGTCTCCTCTCTAACCCCTACACAAAACAGTCTCTCTAACTAATCTCCTCTCTAACCCCTACACAAAACAGTTGTCTCTATCTAGTCTCCTCTCTAACCCCTACACAAAACAGTTGTCTCTATCTAGTCTCCTCTCTAACCCCTACACAAAACAGTCTCTCTAACTAATCTCCTCTCTAACCCCTACACAAAACAGTTGTCTCTAACTAGTCTTCTCTCTAACCCCTACACAAAACAGTTGTCTCTCTAACTAGTCTCCTCTCTAACCCCTACACAAAACAGTTGTCTCTCTAACTAGTCTCCTCTCTAACCCCTACACAAAACAGTTGTCTCTCTATCTAGTCTCCTCTCTAACCCCTACACAAAACAGTTGTCTCTAACTAGTCTCCTCTCTAACCCCTACACAAAACAGTTGTCTCTAACTAGTATCCTCTCTAACCCCTACACAAAACAGTTGTCTCTAACTAGTATCCTCTCTAACCCCTACACAAAACAGTTGTCTCTAACTAGTATCCTCTCTAACCCCTACACAAAACAGTTGTCTCTAACTAGTATCCTCTCTAACCCCTACACAAAACAGTTGTCTCTAACTAGTATCCTCTCTAACCCCTACACAAAACAGTTGTCTCTCTAACTAGTCTCCTCTCTAACCCCTACACAAAACAGTTGTCTCTAACTAGTCTCCTCTCTAACCCCTACACAAAACAGTTATCTCTCTAACTAGTCTCCTCTCTAACCCCTACACAAAACAGTTGTCTCTAACTAGTCTCCTCTCTAACCCCTACACAAAACAGTTGTCTCTAACTAGTCTCCTCTCTAACCCCTACACAAAACAGTTGTCTCTAACTAGTATCCTCTCTAACCCCTACACAAAACAGTTGTCTCTAACTAGTATCCTCTCTAACCCCTACACAAAACAGTTGTCTCTAACTAGTCTCCTCTCTAACCCCTACACAAAACAGTTGTCTCTAACTAGTATCCTCTCTAACCCCTACACAAAACAGTCTCTCTAACTAGTCTCCTCTCTAACCCCTACACAAAACAGTTGTCTCTAACTAGTATCCTCTCTAACCCCTACACAAAACAGTTGTCTCATCCAACTCATCCTTCTTCCTTCTCTTCCTCCTCCTCTAATTCCTCTTGTTTCTCGCTGTACATGTTGCCTTCTCATCCCACTGGTTATATAGACCTCCTCTGAGTTCTGTTTCAGTCTCTTTATCTCTCTATCCTTCTCTTCCATCTGTCTATTCTTCTCCTCCATCTGTCTATTCTTCTCCTCCATCTGTCTGCTGAACTCTCTCTGCATCTTTGTCTGTGAGATCATGATGTTCCTCTGTAACTCAGGTAGGACTATCTTCATCAGGTTTCTCTCTGCTTCAACTCTGGCCTCTCCTTCATAGTTCTCCATCATCTTCTCTATCTCCTGTCTGTGTCTCTCCTCCATCTCCCTCCTCTCATTCTCTCTCTTTTCTCTCAATCTCTCCAGCTTTCTCTCCATCTCCTCCCTCCTATCAGACTCCCTCTTCAGCTCCCTCTCCAGCTCTCTTTTCTTCTCCTCATCCCTCTCTTCTTTCACCTGTCTCTCCAGATCTGTTATTTGGGAGTCACTGGGGAGTCTGGACTGCTGCTCTCTCCTCCCACTGCAACACAACACACAGCACTGATCAACACACTGACTCTCTGGAGGATGTACAACAGTGTCAAATATAATATAATCTACATCCGTAACTCACTAAGTGGAGGATTTAACTCCATGCTGTTTGTCCTCCTCAGTGGAAGTGTGGGGTCTGTATCTGAGGTCTCTCCTCCCACTGTAACACAACATAGAGAACTGGTCAACACACTGACTCATCAGAGACACATTTAAAACATAGTATAAACAAACTACAAATACATTACACATCATAGTGAAATATAGATTATTGGAGAAAATAGAGAATATCAAGATTGATGACAGTTTGAGACAACATGTATAACTCACTAAGTGGAGGATGGTCCACTATAGACTAGAAACAGTAGGAGATAACAGGACAATATTGATAACTCACTAAGTGAAGGATGGTCCACTATAGACTAGAAACAGTAGGAGATAACAGGACAATATTGATAACTCACTAAGTGGAGGATGGTCCACTATAGACTAGAAACAGTAGGAGATAACAGTACAATATTGATAACTCACTAAGTGAAGGATGGTCCACTATAGACTAGAAACAGTAGGAGATAACAGTACAATATTGATAACTCACTAAGTGGAGGATGGTCCACTATAGACTAGAAACAGTAGGAGATAACAGGACAATATTGATAACTCACTAAGTGGAGGATGGTCCACTATAGACTAGAAACAGTAGGAGACAACAGGACAATATTGATAACTCACTAAGTGGAGGATGGTCCACTATAGACTAGAAACAGTAGGAGATAACAGTACAATATTGATAACTCACTAAGTGGAGGATGGTCCACTATAGACTAGAAACAGTAGGAGATAACAGGACAATATTGATAACTCACTAAGTGAAGGATGGTCCACTATAGACTAGAAACAGTAGGAGATAACAGGACAATATTGATAACTCACTAAGTGAAGGATGGTCCACTATAGACTAGAAACAGTAGGAGATAACAGGACAATATTGATAACTCACTAAGTGAAGGATGGTCCACTATAGACTAGAAACAGTAGGAGACAACAGGACAATATTGATAACTCACTGGATGGAGGATCATCCTTGCTGTCTCTCCTCCTGACTGGGAGTATGGAACCTGTATCTGACGTCTCTCCATGTTCTAAAATAATAGAACAACCATTTAGAATGGGAACATTTACCTCAGTGACACATGAAGGCACATAGACCTACTGAAGGGGAGTTCTGGGTTTCTATTGAAATGTTAAGTATCACATATCTCACTCACCAGTCATCTGGGCTGAGATCTCTCTTCTCAGTCTCTCTACCTCAGTCTTCACATCACATATCTGTTGAGCTGAAATAACAAAGGAGGACTAGGATCTGAATTCTGTGTTAAAGACTTTAGACAGAAATATGATGCAGAGGGAAAGAATGAAGTGATGGACAACAATATTCACAACTCAGTGGAGAGTCGACAATAACCTGAGAATAGAGGAAAGTACAGAAGACTAAATGTATTAATGGTGTGAATAATCTCACCCAGTTCAGCATTTTCATTGTTGACATCCTCCACCTGTTTGTCTCTTTCCTTTAACTGCTTCTCTCTCTCCTCTAGTAGGTTCTCTCTCTCTTCTACTTCCTGCCTCCTCTCTTTTAGTTCATTTACTTTCCCCTCCAGTACTTTGTCTCTCTCTTCCAGTACCTTGTCTCTCTCTTCCAGCTGTTTGTCTCTCTCTTTCAGCTGTCTGTCTCTCTCTTCCAGTAGTCTGTCCTTCTCTCCCAGTCTGTGGTTGCTGTCCTCTAGTTGAAGGTCTTTGTCCTGCAGTAGGACTCTGAAGTTCTCTACTTGGCTGTTCTTGTCCTGCAGGTTCTTTCTCAGTGCCTCTAGTTGAAGGTCTCTCTCCTTTAGTTGCTTGTCTTTCTCTTCCAGTTGGTTTTCTTTCTCTTCTAATAGTTTCTCCCTCTGTCCCATTATCTGGTTCTTCTCCTCCAGGAGTCTCTCTTTCTCTCTCACTTCCTGGTTCATATCATCCAGTTGTGTGTCTTTCTCCTCTAGTTGTTTCATCATCTCCTTTCTTAATATCTCTTTTAATTCTTTTTCCATCTTCAACTCTGAGAGAGAGCAATTAACATATTTAATTGGTTGTTTGAATAAGTCATTTGTTAATTCATTCAATAGTATGCCTATAAAGACATTATCATTTGATGGAGGTGGTACAATTAGTTGTAATTATTTCCTACAGTCAACAGTTATCTGAGCTGAACCAATCATCAACTGGTCTATTGACTATTTGATACATTACAAATGAATTAGTCTGAAAAACTGAATGACATCACTCATGTTCCCTGATTCAATCCTCTCTCCTCCAGACTCTCTCATACTTACCAAGCTCACCAGCTGATGCCTCCCTCTTCAGCTTGTCCTCCTGGGTCTCATGTTGTAAATACCGTGATCCTAATCCTATGGTGTAAAACAGAGAGGTGAGTTCTGTGTGGTAGACTACATCACTATATACAGAACAAACAGGACCAATCACATTTCTCCTGTCACTCAAGCCTCCCTCATGTAGGGACTGTGGGAACCAATGAGATCTGGTTAACTTCATAAATAATGTTGTTTTGTTATTGGCCTATCTCTGATCAAATGATTATGTTCATTGTTAGTGAAAACAAGCATTGGGCTCTATGGCAGATACAGGATATTGTGTCAGGAGGCAGGGTTCTATGGAATATACATTCAGTAGAATTTGAAGAACATCTGACATCATAATCCAACCTACCTTGAGAACATTTGCGGAGAGTATTAATAAATGTAAAGAAACTGATTTAATTTGTAGCCTTGAAGAAGACACACTGCTGTTCACAAGGCCTGTAGTTTTTATAGTATCAGATTAACACTCTGGTCTGTTCTTTGTCTTGTGTTATTGGTTGTCAATAAACAAAACGGACAAATAAGTAATTACTCACAGAATCCTGATCATCCATTATCCAAGATGGAGAGTCATGAATAATGATCATGTAAAACAGAATGCATTAGTTATTATTGTTCATTGAATTTCTGTCTCATTACATAATTTAATGAAATACCATACATCATATTGATATGACTGTTCATCACATTCATTACTAATGTACATCTAGGGAAAGGGATGTAGCAGCACTACTATGTGAGCAGTCTGAGAATGACTGAATGCTTCATAATAAGACCAAGCTAAATTCAAGATGATTCTATTTTCATTGTAATGTGTGAAATGTTGAACTCAATGGCAGATATATTGTAGGAGGACTAAGTGAAATGTTGACCTCTATGGCAGATATATTGTGGGAGGGCTTTGTGAAATGTTGACCTCTATGGCAGATATATTGTAGGAGGACTATGTGAAATATTGACCTCTATGGCAGATATATTGTAGGAGGACTATGTGAAATGTTTACCTCTATGGCAGATATATTGTAGGAGGACTATGTGAAATGTTTACCTCTATGGCAGATATATTGTAGGAGTACTATGTGAAATGTTGACCTCTATGGCAGATATATTGTGAAATGTTGAGATATATGGCAGATATATTGTGAGAGGACTATGTGAAATGTTGACCTCTATGGCAAATATATTGTAGGAGGACTATGTGAAATGTTTACCTCTATGGCAGATATATTGTGAAATGTTGAGATATATGGCAGATATATTGCGGGAGGTTTATGGTATTGCTCCTGATCATCCATTATCCAAGATGGAGAGGAATGAATATTGATAATGTATAACAACATGTATGAGTTATTACAGTTACATTCAATCCAATGTCAGTCACATTACATTATTCAATCAAATACCATACATCATATTGATATGACTGTTCATCACATTCATTACTAATGTACATCTAGGGAAAGGGATGTAAGCAGTGCTACTATTGGAACAGTCTAAACATCACAGAATGCTTCATACTGGGACATCAAACTGAATTCAAGCTGATTCCATGTTCATTTTGGAGTGTGATATGTTTACCTCTATAGCAGATATATTGTAGGAGGACTATGTGAAATATTAACCTCTATGGCAGATATATTGTGGGAGATCTATGATTTGAAAATTCTGGATAATTTGAAGAACATCTATACATCTTAATCCAACCTACCTTGAGAACATTTGGGGAGAGTATTGATAAATGTAAAGAAACTGATTTAATTTGTAGCCTTGAAGAAGACACACTGCTGTTCACAAGGCCTGTAGTTTGTATAGTATCAGATTAACACTCTGGTCTGTTCTTTGTCTTGTGTTATTGGTTGTCAATAAACAAAACAGACAAACAAGTAATTACTCACCCTCTTCTGATCATCCATTATCCAAGATGGAGAGTCATGAATAATGATCATGTAAAACAGAATGCATTAGTTATTATTGTTCATTGAATTTCTGTCTCATTACATAATTTAATGAAATACCATACATCATATTGGAATGACTGTTCATCACATTCATTACTAATGTACATCTAGGGAAAGGGATGTAGCAGCACTACTATGTGAGCAGTCTGAGAATGACTGAATGCTTCATAATAAGACCAAGCTAAATTCAAGATGATACTATTTTCATTGTAATGTGTGAAATGTTGAACTCAATGGCAGATATATTGTAGGAGGACTAAGTGAAATGTTGACCTCTATGGCAGATATATTGTGGGAGGGCTTTGTGAAATGTTGACCTCTATGGCAGATATATTGTAGGAGGACTATGTGAAATATTGACCTCTATGGCAGATATATTGTAGGAGGACTATGTGAAATGTTTACCTCTATGGCAGATATATTGTAGGAGGACTATGTGAAATATTGACCTCTATGGCAGATATATTGTAGGAGGACTATGTGAAATATTGACCTCTATGGCAGATATATTGTAGGAGGACTATGTGAAATGTTTACCTCTATGGCAGATATATTGTAGGAGGACTATGTGAAATGTTGACCTCTATGGCAGATATATTGTGAAATGTTGAGATATATGGCAGATATATTGTGAGAGGACTATGTGAAATGTTGACCTCTATGGCAAATATATTGTAGGAGGACTATGTGAAATGTTTACCTCTATGGCAGATATATTGTGAAATGTTGAGATATATGGCAGATATATTGCGGGAGGTTTATGGTATTGCTCCTGATCATCCATTATCCAAGATGGAGAGGAATGAATATTGATAATGTATAACAACATGTATGAGTTATTACAGTTACATTCAATCCAATTTCAGTGAAATTACATTATTCAATCAAATACCATACATCATATTGATATGACTGTTCATCACATTCATTACTAATGTACATCTAGGGAAAGGGATGTAAGCAGTGCTACTATTGGAACAGTCTAAACATCACAGAATGCTTCATACTGGGACATCAAACTGAATTCAAGCTGATTCCATGTTCATTTTGGAGTGTGAAATGTTTACCTCTATGGCAGATATATTGTGGGAGGACTATGTGAAATGTTGACCTCTATAGCAGATATATTGTAGGAGGACTATGATATTAAAATTCTGGATAATTTGAAGAACATCTGACATCTTAATCCAACGAACGTTGAGAACATTTGGGGAGAGTATTGATAAATGTAAAGAAACTGATTTAATTTGTAGCCTTGAAGAAGACACCCTGCTGTTCACAAGGCCTGTAGTTTTTATAGTATCAGATTAACACTCTGGTCTGTTCTTTGTCTTGTGTTATTGGTTATCAATAAACAAAACAGACAAATAAGTAATTACTCACCCCAATCTGATCATCCATTATCCAAGATGGAGAGTCATGAATAATGATCATGTAAAACAGAATGCATTAGTTATTATTGTTCATTGAATTTCTGTCTCATTACATAATTTAATGAAATATCATACATCATATTGGAATGACTGTTCATCACATTCATTACTAATGTACATCTAGGGAAAGGGATGTAGCAGCGCTACTATGTGAGCAGTCTGAGAATGACTGAATGCTTCATAATAAGACATCAAGATAAATTCAAGCTGATTCTGTTTTAATTTTAATGTGTGAAATGTTGAGCTATATGGCAGATATATTGTGGGAGGTTTATGGTATTGCTCCTGATCATCCATTATCCAAGATGAAGAGGAATTGTAGTGGCTTCCTTTCCTCTTTACCATAGCCACTGCCCAAGCCTGAAGCGGGGTTGTTTGGTACGCATACAGTCCACACTCAAGGTTTCCAAAAAGCCAAACATTCAATGTGATCCAGGGATATGGTGCAACAAAAATGTTTATTCTTCTTATATCTAACAGGAAAATGAATATCCAATCAACTTAAAACATAGGTTACTTGATATGGAAAATACACAATATGACCTGTCTGTATGTCTGTATGTCTGTATGGTCAAAAAACTATACCGCTCCCGCGTCTAGCAAGGACTCCTCCCCCCAAAGGCCCAACTTCCTGCTTTTATCCTAACACACTTACTGCAGTACAATGAATGGGCAAGAGGGGGGGGACAAAACTAAGTTACACTAACAACAAATGAATACATCTCAATCAGGTAAATATAAATCATAAAGGTACGTACCTAATATTTCATCATATACATTCATATTTACACAAATATACATGGAGCTCTGAATGTTCTGTCTTTTATACAAATATGTCCAAATCGGCTCTAACATACCGGCCCCTAATTGTTAACTGCACTGAGTGGACAACAATTACTTAATATTCAAACGTAGAGCCAATACACAAAACATTCTATACCAGAGCACCATTACAGTTCATAGCTATATACAAATATACAAGGTGCCATATAGGAAAATAGTCCGTAGATCTCAGTCTGAGTTGAAGTGTTCAGGTGTTCAACTTCCAAAAATGTCAAGAGTATGACATCCAAAAAATGTATGACTACGACATCAAAGAATGTAAGAGTACAACATCAACGAATCAGAGGTGCACGTGATTCAAAGATGGAGCATTGTGTATGTGTGTGTGTGTGTGTGTGTGTGTGTGTGTGTGTCTCACTCCGCCGCCTCCAGGAGCAGACAGAGTTTATTGATAGGTCTCTGTAAGATATTGGTCTTGGTCTTAACCATGACGCTCCGGACAAGACCTTTGGCCCCTGGCAAAGCCTCCACCACACGCCCCATTAGCCAAGAGTTCCTAGGGGCGGTGTCGTCGACGATGACCACAAGGTCACCAGGACTGAAGTTTCTCTTAGTTTTGTTCCACTTGTTCCGCTCCTGCATAAGTGGAAGATACTCCCTGATCCATCTCTTCCAGAAGAGGTCAGTAATATATTGTACTTGCTTCCATCTCCTTCGTGAGTATAGGTCGCTTCTCTGGAATAGTCCTGGTGGCAGGACTGGCTTTGCTTTCAGATGAAGCAGATGGTTCGGAGTCAGGGGTTCTAGATCATTAGGGTCATTTGTTACAGTTGTGATTGGTCTGTCGTTCATGATTGCCTCAACTTCACACAAGGCTGTCTGCAAAGCCTCATCATCCAGTACTTGCTCTTTAAGGACTGAATAGAGGATATTTTTCACCAGTCGGATCAACCTCTCCCATACCCCCCCATGGTGGGCTCCAGAAGGAGGATTGAATGACCATGTCACTCCTTCCTTCAGTAATTCATTTTGAATCTTGTTGTGATCCAGCTCTTTCAGAGCTTCTCCTAGCTCTCTGTGTGTTCCAACAAAGTTGGTGCCATTGTCTGTTCTGATACTTGTGACTGGGCCCCTTCGACAGATGAACCTGCGCAGGGCATTGATGCAGGAATCAGTATCCAGATAACTAGCAACTTCTAGATGGACAGCTCGACTCACAAGGCAAGTAAAGATCCCACCATACCACTTCACATGAACGCAGCCTCGCTTCACCTCTATGGGGCCGAAGTAATCTATGCCCACATGGGTGAAAGGCGGCAAATCAGGTGACACCCGATCTTGTGGAAGGTCGGCCATCTTCTGTTCTCCAGCTCTAGCTTGCATCCGCCTGCAGAAGACACAGCTCTTAAGGATCTTCCTTGCTAAGGAGTTGGCACAGGGTATCCAATATCGCTGGCGAAGTCTAGAAAGCATGTGACCTCTCCCAGAGTGGCCAACCTGCTCATGGATGTGGAGTAAGATCAGTCTGGAGATGTAGGAGTCTTTGGGTAGGATCATAGGATTCTTTAGTTCCGTAGGCATAGCAGCTTTGCTTAACCTTCCTCCCACTCTCAGAATGCCATTGTCAACAATTGGATCAAGCTTACAGATTGAGCCATTTCTCTTGGCACATTGTTTTCCTTTCACAACTAGTGCAATTTCTTGTTTAAAGTGCTGTCGTTGCTCAAATCGAATGATGGCCTTTTCTGCTTCATCTAGGTCATCCACAGACAGACTTTCTTTTCCAAATGTCAGTTTGAACTTGTCAATTTGTTCCTTCAGTGAGTTTGTCAGACTCTGATCTGAACCTGGATCAGTTTGTGTGAGAACTTTCCTTTTCTGGCTTAACTGTAGAAGAAGTCTCTTCAGTTTCAGCATCCAGGCAACTGCTTTCTTCAAGCTGTTCCATGTTGAATAGTACTCGATCAGTTTGCTGGTCGGACTCTTTTCTTCCACACATGTACTGTTTACGATGACGTCTTTTCTCACCTCTGGATCATCTGAAGGGATGGGGCCAAGCTCCTCGGGGACTTTTGGCCATTGTGTTTCTGTTTTCTCCAGGAATTCTGGTCCTTTGCGCCATCTCTTTGAGTTCAGGAAAATTTCAACATGTAATCCTTTTGAAGCATCATCGGCTGGGTTGTGTTTGGAGTTCAAATACCTCCACTGTTTTGCTTTCGATAGGTCATGGATCATAGCAACCCTATTAGCCACAAAGGTATGGAATCTCTTGGTATCGTTGCGGATGTATTTTAGCACAGACTGGCTGTCTGTCCAGAAAGTTGACTCCTCAAGTTCAATCTGGAGCTCCAACCTTAACATCCTGTCCACTCTCACTGCCAATGTTGCTGCAGCAAGTTCCAGTCTGGGGATCGTCATCTGCTTGAGTGGAGTGACCCTTGATTTCCCCAGTATGAATGCAATGTGGACTTTTCCCATACCGTTTGTGAACCTAAGGTAGCTTGCCGTGCCATAACCTTGCTCACTTGCGTCACCGAAGTGATGCAGCTGTGCGGTCTTGACTTGACCAAAGTTCTCAGGCATCATACACCTGTCTATCTGGAATCTGGAAAGCTGGTCTAGCTCTGAGAGCCATCTCTTCCATGAAATAGAGTGTTCTTCGGGGATGACTTCGTCCCATCCACACTTTAGCTTGCAGAGCACTTGAAGAATTTGCTTTGCCTTTAATACGAATGGGGCGAGGAAACCTAATGGATCATAAACAGAGCTGACAGTAGAGAGAATACCTCTTCTTGTAAGGGGTCTGTTCTTGACAATGACTCGGAAGGTAAACACATCTCTTTCAATGTTCCATCGGATTCCAAGTGCTCTTTCAACAGGCAGCTTTTCTCTGTCCAGGTCCAGTTCTTTTATCTGCTTGGCTTTGTGTTCATCAGGGATAGAAGCCAGCACAGCACGGCTGTTGCCGACCCACTTGGTCAATTTGAACCCACCCTGAGAGCACACATCCCTGAGGTTTTTTGTGAGAGCTATGGCTTGTTCTTCTGTGGCCACTGACTTGAGGCAGTCATCAACGTAGAAGTTGGACTTGACTGTTTGAATCACTTTTTCATCGTACCTCTCACAGTTGTCTTCTGCAGTCTTTCGTAGTGCAAAATTTGCACAACTTGGAGAGGATATAGCACCGAAAAGATGTACTGTCATTCTGTACTCCTCCAATCTTTTGTTAGTGTCACCATCCGGCCACCATAGGAATTGCAGGAAGTCTAAGTCATCTTCATGGACACGTACTTGATGGAACATTCCTTCGATGTCTGCCATCATGGCAATGTGCTCTTGCCGAAATCTTAGCAAGACTCCTATAAGCGTGTTTGCCAGGTCAGGGCCTTGAAGGAGTTCACTGTTAAGAGATGTACCTTTATAGGATGATGAACAGTCAAACACCACTCGTATTGTTCCTTTGCGCTTATGGTGAACGCCATGGTGTGGTATGTACCATACCTTGCCTTTCTCTCTGAGAAGCTGTTCTTGTGGTACCTTCTCGGCATAACCTTTTGTTATCATCTCTTCCATGAAGCCTTTGTACTCTGCAGCATAACCTTCATCCTTCTTAAACTTCCTGATGATATTTAGAGCCCGCTGCTTTGCCATGTCACGATTGTTCGGCAGGACTACCTGTTTGTTGCGAAAGGGCAACGGTAAGTAGTAGTGACGGTCTTTGAGGGTTATGGAGCTTGATACTATCTCCATAAACTTACGATCCTCAGCTGACATCTCACTTTTCTCTTCATACTCTCTCTCAGGGAAGTCATGGTTGTATTGATTTACAAGAAGAACCCCCAGGTCGGCCATTGAGATACGATTGGCCATCACCGTAGGACATCCAGATTCTTCTGCCATGGTACAATTGTTAAGAGGACCGTTCATCACCCATCCAAAGATGGTTTTCACTGCATACGGTCCGTTGCCTTGGCTATTTATGATTTGCCAGGGTTCCATTGCCTTTGGAGCATTTACGCCAATCAGGAGTTCGACGTCGGCATCAATTTCCTTCAACTGAACCTCTTTCAGGTATGGCCACCTTTTGAGATCTTTCTGAGTGGGAATGTTCTCTCTTGTCACTGGGATTTTATTTTGGGTGTAGACCTTTGGTAATGCAAGAAATGTGTTGCCTTCCACGTTGCCAATCTCTAATCCAGATATCTCAAAGCTCCTGGTAGGACTCTCCTGCCCCATTGTGCGTAGCAGAATTTCAGTCTCACTGCATTTAGCATTCAGCTGCCTCATGAGTCTCTCCGTACAAAATGTTGCCGAGCTACCAGAATCAAGAAACGCATAGGTTAACAAAGACTTGCTTCCATTTGCCACCTTTACTTGAACTGGCACAATTGCAAGTGCACAATCTGTACCGGCCCCGGTATCTTCACCAGCTTCCAGTGAAACAAGAGCACTGCTGACAGTCTCCTCCCGCTTTACTGCTACACCACTCATATCTGCCTTTTGAGATCTAAATCTCTCTCTTCCTTCAATGTGCAGGATAGTGGGGTGCTTTCTTTGACAGCTCTGACAGGTCATCCTTCTTTTACATTCTTTGCTTAAGTGTCCTCTCATCAAACAGCCAAAACAAAGGCCTTTTGATCTCAGAAACTCAACCTTGGATTCGTGTGGCTGTGCCTTCACCTGTTGGCAGTCGACCAATAAATGCTCTCCAGCACAAAATACGCATGAGGTACTGGGAGCGTCAGAAGGGTAGGTGCCTGGTCTCTTTACTTTTAATGTTTTTTCTTTTAGAGGTTTTTTCAGAGTCACAATCTGCCACTACAGCTACTGCAGTGGCAAAGCTGCTTCCCCTACTCTTGGACTTGAACTGCTGTTTAAAGTCAGCTTCTGTTCTGGTTTTTAAAAACGTTTTGTTAGACAGGGGATCTTGAATATCTCCATACAACGGATCCTGCAGTATTTTGGCCTGTTTTTCCATGAACGTCACAAGGTCACTGAACTGGGCCCTCAGGTGTCTTCTCTCTAAAATATCACATGCCGTAGACCTCCATTTTTCCCTTAGTTTGTAGGGAAGTTTTGACATGATCAACTTTATGTTGGAGGGAAGATTAAGCTCTTCCATGTTCTGTAGGTCTTGCATGGCATTACAGCAACCTCTAAGATAGAGTGCATAGCCACCCAGTCCCTTTCCATCATCTGGTTTGATGTTTGTCCAGTTCCAAGCTTTTTCCATGTAAGCAGTGGTGACTTTGATTTCATTGCCAAAGTGTTCCTTTAACAACCTCTTAGCCTCTGCATAGCCTCTTCTGGCTTCCATATGCAGACAACTACGTACCAGATCCTTGGGCTGACCAGTGGTGTACTGTTCCAGGTAATAGAGCCTATCCTGGTGACTGCTCGTCTTATCTGGAACAGTACACCACTGGTCAGCCCAAGGATCTGGTACGTAGTTGTCTGCATATGGAATGATTCTATTTTCATTGTAATGTGTGAAATGTTGAGCTATATGGCAGATATATTGTGGGAGGTTTATGGTATTGCTCCTGATCATCCATTATCCAAGATGGAGAGGAATGAATATTGATAATGTATAACAACATGTATGAGTTATTACAGTTACATTCAATCCAATGTCAGTCACATTACATTATTCAATCAAATACCATACATCATATTGATATGACTGTTCATCACATTCATTACTAATGTACATCTAGGGAAAGGGATGTAAGCAGTGCTACTATTGGAACAGTCTAAACATCACAGAATGCTTCATACTTGGACATCAAACTGAATTCAAGCTGATTCCATGTTAATTTTGGAGTGTGAAATGTTGACCTCTATGGCAGATATATTGTGGGAGGACTATGTGAATGTTGACCTCTATGGCAGATATATTGTGGGAGGACTATGTGAAATGTTGACCTCCATGGCAGATATATTGTGGGAGGACTATGTGAAATGTTGAACTCTATGGCAGATATATTGTGGGAGGACTATGTGAAATGTTGACCTCTATAGCAGATATATTGTTGGAGTACTATTTGAAATATTGATCTCTATGATAGATATACTGACGGAGGGCTTTGTCAAAGGTAAAGGAAAGGGGGACACCTAGTCAGTTGTCCAACAATGTATTCAACTGAAATGTGTCTTCCGCATTTAACTCAACCCCTCTGAAATGTTGACCTCTATAGCAGATATATTGTGGGAGGGCTTTTGGTATGTAAATTCTGGATAATTTGAAGAACATCTATACATCTTAATCCAACCTACCTTGAGAACATTTGGGGAGAGTATTGATAAATGTAAAGAAACTGATTTAATTTGTAGTCTTGAAGACACACTGCTGTTCACAAGGCCTGTAGTTTTTATAGTATCAGATTAACACTCTGGTCTGTTCTTTGTCTTGTGTTATTGGTTGTCAATAAACAAAACAGACAAATAAGTAAATACTCACCCATTACTAATCATCCATTATCCAAGATGGAGAGTCATGAATAATGATCATGTAAAACAGAATGCATTAGTTATTATTGTTCATTGAATTTCTGTCTCATTACATAATTTAATGAAATACCATACATCATATTGATATGACTGAATGCTTCATAATAAGACATCAAGCTAAATTCCAGCTGATTCCATTTTAATTTTGGAGTGTGAAATATTGACCTCTATGGCAGATATATTGTTGGAGGACTATGTGAATTGTTGACCTCTGTAGCAGATATATTGTGGGAGATCTATGATATGAAAATTCTGGATAATTTGAAGAACATCTATACATCTTAATCCAACCTACCTTGAGAACATTTGGGGAGAGTATTGATAAATGTAAAGAAACTGATTTAATTTGTAGTCTTGAAGAAGACACACTGCTGTTCACAAGGCCTGTAGTTTTTATAGTATCAGATTAACACTCTGGTCTGTTCTTTGTCTTGTGTTATTGGTTGTCAATAAACAAAACAGACAAATAAGTAATTACTCACGTTGTCCTGATCATCCATTATCCAATATGGAGAGTCATGAATAATGATCATGTAAAACAGAATGCATTAGTTATTATTGTTCTCATTGAATTTCTGTCTCATTACATTATTCAATCAAATACCATACATCATATTGATATGACTGTTCATCACATTCATTACTAATGTACATCTAGGGAAAGGGATGTAAGCAGTGCTACTATTGGAACAGTCTAAACATCACAGAATGCTTCATACGAGGACATCAAACTGAACTCAAGCTGATTCTATTTTAATATTGGAGTGTGAAATGTTGACCTCTATAGAAGATATATTGTAGGAGGACTATGTGAAAGGGAAAGGGGGACACCTAGTCAGTCGTCCAACTGAATGTATTCAACTGCAATGTGTTTCCGCATTTAACTCAACCCCTCTGAAATGTTGAGCTCTACAGCAGATATACTGTGGGAGATCTATGATCTGAAAATTCTGGATAATTTGAAGAACATCTATACATCTTAATCCAACCTACCTTGAGAACATTTGGGGAGAGTATTGATAAATGTAAAGAAACTGATTTAATTTGTAGTCTTGAAGACACACTGCTGTTCACAAGGCCTGTAGTTTTTATAGTATCAGATTAACACTCTGGTCTGTTCTTTGTCTTGTGTTATTGGTTGTCAATAAACAAAACAGACAAATAAGTAATTACTCACCCAAATCTGATCATCCATTATCCAAGATGGAGAGTCATGAATAATGATCATGTAAAACAGAATGTATTAGTTATTATCATTACCTTCAAATCACCATCTGTCACATGATCCTCTCAAATACCATAGTGATGTGATATACATCAGAGGGGTATGAGTGTTCATCACATTCATTACTAATGACAATCAAGGGACGTGACAGTAATGTTGGAATGGTTCTAATGCTTTAGGACAAGCTCAAAGCTCAGAGTGATGGTAAAATGCATTGTAACTAGTTGATATTCAGAATGAATCTAGTCTATTCATCTGTAACTCCTACTATGAACTCCTACCTACATGAGAAAGTAGAAGTGTTCTGTACAGGGAAAGAGACTGGTTGTTATTGTTGTTGTTTAGGTGTTTAGAAACATTACTGGAGTTATAGATCACTTACCTTCTCTATCCCATAAACCCACTGCAGCCTCCTCCTTCTGTTCTCCATGGATGACCTGACATTTGTAGTCTGCTGTATCTGACTCCCTGCAGTCTCTCAGCCTCAGAGACACGTTGCCTCTCTCCAGCTCCTGGGTGATCAGACTCACTCTGCCCTCATAGCCACTCCTCTCTGTCACCTGACCATTCTGATACAGGTAAATACACTCTGTCTCTTTAAACCACCTGATCGTCGTGGCAACAGCACTGGTGTCAGGTGAGAGGTGACAGGGGAGGGTGACCTCTTTACCAACATCAGCCCACACATAGTCTTCTGAGGTGAGTTTAAACTGAGCTGTTCAGAAAGAGAGAACATTTCATGTTTAATGACATCATCTGTGTCAGGAACACAAATACTCTCAGTACATTTATAAACACAGCTGAATGAAAAACTACAATAGACATACAACAACCAGGACCATGTCAATTCTAAAATACAACACACACAATCCCAGACAGACATATTCATTTGAAGGAAAGTATATATGTCATAGAAGAATGTGATGCTACAATCTAGAATGATATTATCCCATTTGTTCCCACATCTTTCCCAGACATGCCACTATGCAAATCTTATGCCACTAGTAAGACTAACATGTCATCCATTTTGATTATTTATTTATTTATTTAAAAGTATGTTTTATTCTTGGTCACAATTGTGACAGAGTGCTCTGCCTATAATAACATGAACAGATATTTACCCCTATTCCTCAACCTCAATATCTATATACCTCAGCCCACTTACCCACACACCTAAACTCAATGACCCCCACACCCCAGCCCTGTTACCCCCATGCCCTAACCCTAACACCCACATGCCAATACCCTCAAATCTATACAATCAAGTACAGATACAGGCATATCCTGGCCCTAAATGACCTGTGTGTTACTCAAGACCCCAGTTCCTTTGCCAATACACCTCATCCCTGTTACTTTCCTATCTCAGCCCTGTTACCCACTTTCCTTAGGCCTGTATTCCCCAAGTCACCAACAGTAACCTATATCCAGCTATTCACTGCACACCCCAACCCTGTTATCAACATGTTTTAGTCCTGTGACATCTGACCTGTACACACTAATCATTTCATAGATAAACTAATATTACAATGGTATAACACATGTGCCCCAGCCCCAATCTCTTCTTTATACCACAAACGTTGTTGCCAGAAAGGATTTGAATGGGCAATAGACGTCCATCCAGCCCCATTACCTGTATGAACCTTGTGTATCCCTACACCCCATTATAAACCAGGGAAATCCATGGGCATACTCATATAAAACAGGTCTACCCCAGTGTCCAAGCCTCAACATTCATACTAACCAGGTCTACCATTGTGCAAGAGACACTAAACAAACCTAATAACATTAAATATCACTTCAATTATTATACTCATTCAGTTTATGGGTCTATACATGGCCAATTCCCCCTGAAATAACAAAATATGATGTTTTACAGTAAAAATCTCTGATTTAACATCAGTAAAGGATAATGGATAATGGTAAAATCATCTGTAACATCATTTTGAGCCAGTATATCCTGAACCAAACTCAACTTAAATCTACTGAAGAAAGCATATTATTTTTTTAACGAGGCAAGTCAGTTAAGAACAAATTCTTATTTACAATGAGGGCCTAGGAACAGTGGACTTACTGCCTTGTTCAGGGGCAGAAAAACAGATTTTTTCGGAGATTCAATCTAGCAACCCTTCGGTTACTGGCCAAACACTCTAACCACTAGGCTACCTGCCACCTCTACACTCTAACCACTAGGCTACCTGCCACCTCTACACTCTAACCACTAGGCTACCTGCCTCCTCTACACTCTAACCACTAGGCTACCTGCCACCTCTACACTCTAACCACTAGGCTACCTCCCACCTCTACACTCTAACCACTAGGCTACCTGCCACCTCCACACTCTAACCACTAGGCTACCTGCCACCTCCACACTCTAACCACTAGGCTACCTGCCACCTCCACACTCTAACCACTAGGCTACCTGCCACCTCTACACTCTAACCACTAGGCTACCTGCCACCTCTACACTCTAACCACTAGGCTACCTGCCACCTCTACACTCTAACCACTAGGCTACCTGCCGCCTCTACACTCTAACCACTAGGCTACCTGCCACCTCTACACTCTTAACCACTAGGCTACCTGCCACCTCTACACTCTAACCACTAGGCTACCTGCCGCCTCTACACTCTAGCCACTAGGCTACCAGCCACCTCTACACTCTAACCACTAGGCTACCTGCCACCTCTACACTCTAACCACTAGGCTACCTGCCGCCTCTACACTCTAGCCACTAGGCTACCAGCCACCTCTACACTCTAACCACTAGGCTACCTGCCGCCTCTACACTCTAACCACTAGGCTACCTGCCGCCTCTACACTCTAACCACTAGGCTACCTGCCACCTCTACACTCTAACCACTAGGCTACCTGCCACCAATACACTCTAACCACTAGGCTACCTGCCACCAATACACTCTAACCACTAGGCTACCTGCCACCAATACACTCTAACCACTAGGCTACCTGCCACCTCTACACTCTAACCACTAGGCTACCTGCCACCTCTACACTCTAACCACTAGGCTTCCTGCCACCTATACACTCTAACCACTAGGCTACCTGCCACCTCTACACTCTAACCACTAGGTTACCTGCCACCTCTACACTCTAACCACTAGGCTACCTGCCACCTCTACACTCTAACCACTAGGCTACCTGTCACCTCTACACTCTAACCACTAGGCTACCTGTCACCTCTACACTCTAACCACTAGGCTACCTGCCACCTCTACACTCTAACCACTAGGCTACCTGCCACCTCTACACTCTAACCACTAGGCTACCTGCCTCCTCTACACTCTAACCACTAGGCTACCTGCCACCCCTCATGTTACAAACACATTTCATCCAGACACACATTTACACATAAAGAGAAATAAAACCACAAACACATTTCATTTTCAATAGTTGGTTTAGTTCTGTTCTCCCAGATACATGAAAGAAAAGTTCATCATTAATTATAGCATGGTGACTTACTATGAACTCTGGACTCTGCCATTTTAACTGCAATAAAAAGAGAAAACATTCATATTTACATCATTACCATTCATTAAATTCTCTCTTTTGCTCAATCACACAGATACAAACATCACTTCCTCTTTCTCCAGTCCTCATTGTTTTAAAACAGGACTGTTGTGTCTAGTTTGGCAAGTGAAATATACTGAGATCTCCTTTTAAATATGTCCACAGTTTCAGACCTCCTCAGGTTCTCTGGCAGGCTATTCCAGAGGCTGGGGGCATAATAACTAAAGGCTGCCTCTCCACGCCTCTTGGTCCTAGGCTTCAGGATAATTAAAAGGCCAGTTTCAGACCTCCTCAGGTTCTCTGGCAGGCTATTCCAGAGGCTGGGGGCATAATAACTAAAGTCTGCCTCTCCATGCCTCTTGGTCCTAGGCTTCAGGATAGTTAAAAGGCCAGTTTCAGACCTCCTCAGGTTCTCTGGCAGGCTATTCCAGAGGCTGGGGGCATAATAACTAAAGGCTGCCTCTCCATGCCTCTTGGTCCTAGGCTTCAGGATAGTTAAAAGGCCAGTTTCAGACCTCCTCAGGTTCTCTGGCAGGCTATTCCAGAGGCTGGGGGCATAATAACTAAAGGCTGCCTCTCCATGCCTCTTGGTCCTAGGCTTCAGGATAGTTAAAAGGCCAGTTTCAGACCTCCTCAGGTTCTCTGGCAGGCTATTCCAGAGGCTGGGGGCATAATAACTAAAGGCTGCCTCTCCATGCCTCTTGGTCCTAGGCTTCAGGATAGTTAAAAGGCCAGTTTCAGACCTCCTCAGGTTCTCTGGCAGGCTATTCCAGAGGCTGGGGGCATAATAACTAAAGGCTTCCTCTCCATGTCTCTTGGTCCTAGACTTCAGGATAGTTAAAAGGCCAGTTTCAGACCTCCTCAGGTTCTCTGGCAGGCTATTCCAGAGGCTGGGGGCATAATAACTAAAGGCTTCCTCTCCATGTCTCTTGGTCCTAGACTTCAGGATAGTTAAAAGGCCAGTTTCAGACCTCCTCAGGTTCTCTGGCAGGCTATTCCAGAGGCTGGGGGCATAATAACTAAAGGCTTCCTCTCCATGCCTCTTGGTCCTAGGCTTCAGGATAGTTAAAAGGCCAGTGCCAGAGGACCTGAGGGACATACTGGGTACATAACTTAAAAGCATGTCTAACATGTATTGAGGTGCACTATGGAACGCCGTTTGGGTCTTTGCGTGTCAAAAAGATACACGTCAAATAACATTATTTGAACGTGTTAAATTATTATGTGACGTGGAGTCATATTCAGGTCTTGATTGGTCAAGAAGCTTATTTATTTTTGACAAGAAAAGACCCAAACGGCGTTCCGTAGAACAGGGCGTGTCGTTTCCAACGTGAACAAATGAGTCATAGTGGGCGGAACCAGCAAGGAGGTGGGCAGGGCCAGGAACGAGCTGGCGAGATCCTATTGGTGCGTTCTTGCGTCATCTGCATATGTCCGTTAGTGAAGTGCGCATGTGTATTAACTCGCACTCCTTCTAAACAGGTTATTATGAAAAACCTTTGCAAAAAGGGTAAAGTCTACAAAACTTAGTCTGCTCTGTTCATAACAGATTCTAGTTTTGGGAACAAAATAACGGTATTCCGATAAATAGTTTAATCGATGAGAAAATGTGCAGAATGTCGGCCAGAATCCGTGTCGTTCCATCTTGTTCCTCTGACTAACATATCTGGTAGTGAGTGGAAACGCCAAGCGGAGGCTTCACATTATACATCCAGTGAAATGTCTGTCTCATTCATTGTTCTATTTGTGGCACAATTCACTTCTTATTCTTCTGTGATCTCATGGTGGTCGTATTGATAACCTTACCAATAAAAGCTATGAAGTCAACTTTATTCATTATCAAAGTGTCCTTTGACGCTGCACATTAATGAGACCAGATTTCTGAACAGGCTTCTAAACAATGACAAGGCTGTTGTGTCTAGTTTGGAAAGTGAAATATACTGAGATCTCCTCTTACCTTTACTGGTCTTCACGTCCTCCACTTCACATTCAAAATAGTTGATTTAAATCTATAACCACTCTAATAGTCACTATATGTGCATATCTACACGTTTTTACAGAACAATCTACACCTCTGGTCTAAACTGCGACACAACTTTCACTTTCACATTTACACAGACACTTGGAGTAAACTCCTCCCCCCAGCCTCTCTGGTTATTAGAAAACCCAGACACAAAGTCTAAACTGTCTATAGGACTATCGTAAAATGTCATGAAAACAGAAATGTACATTTCTGATCTTAATTTAGGTTTAAGGTTAGGAATAAGGTTAGCAGTGTGTAGAATAGGGTTCAAATCAGAAGACCGATCCAGCCAGCAGATGGTAGTGATGTTCTTTAATTATAGTCATATTATCCTGAGCTGTAAAGATTTAACAGTGCCTATCAATATTAGCTTCTCTTATCTCTTTGGACCCATTCACATGAGTAAATGAGTGAAATTGCTTCCATGACAAATAGTCTCAATGCTTTTCTATCCCCTCCTAACAAAATAAATGTAGCTGACTGGTGGTCATTTACTGTCTGAGAAGAGAGTATCATTACCACCTGCTGGTCAATGTTGAACTGCGGTGAATTAACATATCCGAAAGTCAGACATACCATATAGGGGGCTGGGAGTAAAGGCTGAGTTTGGGTCAGGGTGTGCAGGGGACAGGGCTTGGGGACAGGGCTGAGTTTGGGTTAGGGTGTGCAGGGGACAGAGCTGGGGGACAGGGCTGAGTTTGGGTTAGGGTGTGCAGGGGACAGGGCTGAGTTTGGGTTAGGGTGTGCTGGGGGTAAGGGCTGTAAGTATGGGAGGCTGAGTTAAGGCGTCTGCGTGCTTCCCAGCCAAAACAATCTGAAGAATTCTTCCATATTTATGACGATTGTAGTGTCTTCCTTTCCTCTTGATCATAACCACTGCCCAAGCCTGAAGCGGGGTTGTTTCGGACGTATACAGTCCACATTCGAAGTTCCCAAATGGCCAAAACATTCAATGAGATCCAGGGATATGGTGCAACAAAAAGGTTTATTCTTATATCTAACAAAAAAATTGATTCTCCAATCAACTTAAAGCAGAGATTACTTGACGTGAAAAATAAAATGACCTGTTTGTTTGTCTGGTCAAAAGACTATAACACGATCATAGATACATTTTAGACTACACAAGATTACAAACAATTACAATGGCAAAGTCACAAGAATGGCTGCCTGAATAATTGTTACATCTGAAACGAGAGGTTGCCTGGATCTTTAATTTAAAGACCCTTGCTCCCTTTGGTCTCAACGTAGACTTTGATCTGAAGCCATTCTTGTGATTATTGTGACTTTGCCATTGTAATTGTTTGTAAGCTTGTGTAGTCTAAAATGTATCTATGATCGTATGCTATCCATTTGTTCTTTTGTATGTTCTTTGTATGCCATTTTTATATTTCAGAGTTAACCAATGATATTAGGCCACACTTGGCCATGATTACAGACACCTGTGTGTCTTCTGACACTATATAAACGAGTCACCCTGCAGTGTTTGTGATCATACCCTGATGAAGACAGCTTGGCTGTCGAAACGTTGGATATTACATTTGTGCATCTGAGCTCCTAGAGTGTGCGGCTCTCCCTTATTTTCAAGTTTTCTACTCCGCTAGCCAGCACCTCGCCTTAATAGGTGTGCGTTTCTTTTTCTTCTAGATTGTTCTGTTACCCAGTAAACAGCACCCTACCGACAAAAAAGCTCTAAAACGATGCCAAATGATAATTATTTTCCTGACACTGGTCACAGACCCATACAAGACTACTTTGAATATAGCCAAAGGGAGCGTGACAAGATCATTGTTTCGGAGTCCCTTTTTGACATGCCGGGAGGTAATTCTGACCTCTCGAAAGAACTGTTACATTTATCTAAGCGCCAGACGAGAACGCATCTACATATAGTCAGTCTTAGTGATTACGTACGTCAAGGCATTATTCCACGGGGACTCAGGTGGCAAAAAGAACCATCATTGGGACAGCACACAGATGATTTCTGGGAGCGCTGGTGTGCCATCCTGAACAAGTGCTCTATTGATTTAATGACATTAATTGTTGACCAGTTGAAAAAGGATTTTAGTGAAATGGATAATACGATTAAAGACAAACGCACAGCTCTACAAATAGCTGTTAATGATGATGGCATATTCAATGAACTGATGAAAACTAACCAAGCGCTCCAGGACAAGTTGTCTACAGAAATAAAGCAACTTAAAATCAAGAAATTCAACCAAGACAAAAAAAGACAAGGCCGAGGATAAAGTCTACTTCTGGAGAAACCCTGACAGAGGAGGTCCTGCTCCTCCTCTCCATGGCAGACGCAGGAGGGATGACGCTTACTTCCATCCACCCCCGTCTGACCAACACTCTATAACCAGCGCCTCATCGGCTTCCAGTGGCAGTTTTTTATTCAACGAGAGACCGGGCCAACGGAAGGGCGCAGGTGGCCGCAGGCACGCGCATCGACGAGATGCCGCACCCGACGGGGTAAGAAGAAACGACGAGACAGAGGAGACCGTTCACACGGTCCCAGAACCCACTGGACTGAGTGTCTTTAATTTATCAAGCAAGATACTGAGCCCTGCCCATGTCTCTTTGCTTAATAAAGGGTTATCTTTGTGCCTACAACACAGTGTAACGATTTTGACGTTAAGGTAGACATGTTCAAGTTTTTTTAGAAACATCCGTTTAAGGGAATACTTTAGCTCCCCTAATCCTGACATTTCTATTGAACCATCAGGTTACTCACCTCTACATACTCCGACTCCTTTTAGAAGCAAGAGTTATTTTATACCTCCAGCCAATCGCAATCACTCTATCGAGACATATTGCAGACTTGTTGAAAAAGATGTTGCTCATCGACCTTAAGAACAAACAGGAGTCCAAATCTTTCCATAATTTACCTAAGGATGAAAAACAAGCTTTGCTTGATTTACAATCCGATACGTCAGTCCTTATTCGTCCTGCTGATAAGGGTGGGTCGATTGTACTCATGGATAGGACAGCTTATGTAAATGAGTGTCACAGACAACTGCTTGACAACATCTTTTACAAGTAACTCAGAAGTGACCCTACTTCCCAATTTCAGAATACTATCTTTACTGTCCTAGATGGGTATTTAAATTCTGGTCAGATAACCAAAAAAGAACATGACTTTCTGGCTATTCAACACCCTAAAATTGCCACTTTCTATACTTTGCCGAAATTACACAAGAATGTTACAAAACCTCCAGGGCGCCCTATTGTAGCGGGCATTGATGCCGTAACGGCCCCTCTATCTACTGTTGTTGACTTTTTTATTAGACCACTCGCAGAACAGCTCCCCTCCTTTGTAAAGGACACCAGCAGTATGATCTCTATCATTGAATCTCATGATCCTCTCCCTGACAATACCTTGTTAGTTACTTTTGATGTTTAGTCGTTATACACAAATATTCCACACGAGGGCGGTATTGAAGCTATGGAACATTTTCTTCTGCAACGTGACCCTAATGAACTACCTTCCAGTGCCTGCATTATAACATTGGCTGAAATAGTACTCACACATAACTATTTCATGTTTCTAAATGATTTCTTTATTCAGACGAAGGGTACTGCTATGGGATCCCCCATGGCTCCTAACTATGCTAATTTATATGTGGGTTACTTGGAGAAACAGTCTATCTTTCAATCCTCTCAAAAATGTTTTCTTGCCTAACATTATTTGGAAACGTTATATTGATGATATTTTTGTTCTATGGAGGGGTGATGCAGAACAGCTCCAGGCATTTTATGCTTTTCTTAACTCCTGTTCTGAACATTTGAGATTCACTATGCAATCTGATACACGTCAAATCAGTTTTCTTGATCTTCTGATCTTGTGTGAAAATATTGTTCTATATACTGATCTTTACAGGAAACCTACTGATCGTAACAGTTTGAGGGCTGAGAGTTGTCACACACTCCCCTTGAAAAATAGTTTGCCCTACAGCCAATTCTGCCAAATCAAAAGAATTTGCAAAAAACAATCAGATTTCGACAGAAATATGGCTGAGACGCACCGGAAGTTCAAGGAGAGGGGGTACAAAAATGATCAGATTAATATTGCCATTGAGAAAATTCAAAACAAAACGAGACATGACCTTTTTCAAGGTCAGTCTCGCAAAAAGACGCATTCTTGCGTTCTAACTACCCGCTATTCAAAGCGCTCTGAACAAATTAAGGGAATTGTTCTCAAACATTGGCACATTCTAAAATCCGATGATAGTCTCGGTAATGTGTTTTCGGACCTTCCCTTGGTCGTATTCTCGCGGGGCAGAAATCTCAGAGACCTATTGGTACACTCTGATTTACTACCCCAAGATGTTCCTGAACAACGTCTATTTGCGCCCCTACTGGATGGAAATTACAAGTGTAATGGCTGTGCTCAATGCAATGGCACTTATAAATGTAGATCCTTCAAACACCCACAAACAGGGAAATCGATCCCAATCAAAGGTGTGATCCCCTGCTCCACTAAGGCAGTTATTTATCTTATAACTTGTCCTTGTGGTAAATGATGTAGGTAAAGCAAAGTGTGAATTAAAAGTACGTATCTCAGAGCATCGTAGCACCATTAGGTGCAAAAACTTGACTTATCCAGTTGCGGCCCACTTTATGGAAGCAAACCACTCGATTTCGTCTCTGCGTTATATGATTACAGACACCTGTGTGTCTTCTGACACTATATAAACGAGTCATCTCACAGTGTTTGTCATGATACCCTGATGAAGACAGCTTGGCTGTCGAAACGTTGGATATTAAATTTTTGCATCTGAGCTCCTAGAGTGTGCGGCTCTCCTTCAAGTTTTCTACTCCGCTAGCCAGCACCTCGCCTTAATAGGTGTGCGTTTCTTTTTCTTCTAGATTCTTCAAAAAGTTACCAGGGGATATAGGCTACCATCATCTATCCAATCAAACCATGGCACAGTTGAATTCCAATCTTCAACCCAGATTTTAGTCAGTAGCCTTTGCCTATTGAAACGACAAGTCAATCTCGCAAATAGACCATTTCTAATGTTTGTAGTCTTAACCTCTGGCACATTGTCACGACTTCCGCCGAAGTCGGTCCCTCTCCTAGTTCGGGCGGCGTTCGGCGGTCGACGTCACCGGCCTTCTAGCCATCGCCGATCCACCTTTCATTTTCCATTGGTTTTGTCTTGTCTTCCCTCACACCTGGTTTCAATTCCATCAATTACATGTTGTGTATTTAACCCTCTGTTCCCCCCATGTCCTTGTCCGGAATTGTTTTCTTGTAGTGCTTGTGTACGTTTTGCTGGTGGATACCGGGTTTTGTTTGACCTATTCATTGATTGATATGTTTACGGTGGTTTTTAAGTTTATTAAGCGACACCGTTGTAAATCAGTTTTCGCTCTCCTGCGCCTGACTTCTCTGCCGCCAGTACGCACCCCGTTACACACATAATAAGGGCAGAATTGCCAGAAAATAGTGTAACGTTCATTTTTTTTAAGTTCCTCCAAGTGATTCTTGCTCAGAGATTTCGAGATCCTCTGTCCAACTTTCATCACTCAAACTCTCCTGACGGATTTATCAATAGTTAGACACATACGTTAAAGGGATTTATTTACAATTATAAACCGGGTTCGAGCCCTGAATGCTGATTGGCTGAAAACCATTTACATTTAAGTCATTTAGCAGACGCTCTTATCCAGAGCGACTTACAAGTTGGTGCATTCACCTTATGATATCCAGTGGAACAACCACTTTACAATAGTGCATCTAAATCTTTTAGGGGGGGGGGGGTTAGAATGATTACTTTATCCTATCCTAGGTATTCCTTAAAGAGGTGGGGTTTCAGGTGTCTCCGGAAGGTGGTGATTGACTCCGCTGTCCTGGCGTCGTGAGGGAGCTTGTTCCACCATAGGGGTGCCAGAGCAGCGAACAGTTTTGACTGGGCTGAGCGGGAACTGTGCTTCCTCAGAGGTAGGGGGGCCAGCAGGCCAGTAGTATATTAGACTGTATATTAGACTGTATACCAGGGGTATGATACATTTTTTTAAATATATTGTTCTAATTACATTGGTAACCAGTTCATAATAGCAATATGGCAACCAATAAGGCACCCAGGGGTTGTGTGGTATATTGCCAATAAACACCGGCTCACAGCTGTATCCAGACTGCGTTGCATCAAGCTTAAGAACAGCCCTTAGCCGTGGTATATTGTCCATATACCACACCCCCTCGTGCCTTATGGCTTAATCATAGCAGTCGAACGAGTTAAATCTACATCCATTGATGGAAAATGATCTGGCGAGTTTAATAAGGGTGAATTATCTTTTCTCTTGCAACATATTGAAATGTGTTTATTACTTCATGTCATAGTTTGCAATAATTAGGTGGCAGCATGCACTTTTAACGTTGGTTTGCGGACCATAGAAGAAGAACCACCATTATATCATAGAAGAAGAAGATTGAGAAATTGGCTAACCAACTAACTAGCTAATCAACTATCATTTAAATTTTGAAGTAAGTAGTTATTTGGTCTTCTGTTATTAAAGCAGGCTATTGATGAGGCAAGCTAGGTGAATGTCAGCTAGCTAGGAAGCTAACGTTAGCTAGCTAACTAATGTTTAGCCATGTGGTTTAACCAAAGCCAAAGCTTCTGTCTATTGGTTCGAAACTAAGATGTTTATATGCTGAATGTATGTGATAGTCATTGCTAAACCATACAGTAAGAGTAGTGTAGGTAAGGGTGAACCTATAGGAGGCTGGCTCTCCACAAGGTGGGTTGGGCATGAACTGACAGCATGCTGTTCAGTACTGAGCCATGCTGACTGACAAGTGGCGTGGATTGATTGGTACAGGGCAATTACACGCTAACGGATGCTGAGGCAAAGATTTTTCAATCGTCCTTGTGCATAGAGTTCTATGGTTTGTTTCACTTTGAAATCATTTGTTTTTGTTTGACATACATTTTAAAATGCCCTACAGCTCGGCTCAGTCCCACATCTTCTCACTGATTTGGCTAAATAATGAACTATAGTTGCCTCTATTGATACAGCCACAGCAGTCGATAAATGGACTGTTACCTTGAAGGCAACATTAAGATGTTAAAACATTTCAACTCCAATTGTGTGTGTGTATAAGGTAGTTGTTGTGAAATTGTTAGATTACTGCACGGTCGGAACTAGAAGCACAAGCATTTCGCTACACTCGCATTAACATCTGCATGTGTATGTGACCAATAAAATATAATTTGATTTGTCTGTGACATCATTTCCTGACATATTGTTTTACACTCTCTCTCGCTCCAGTTGTTCTCAGGAGACAGGTCAGTGTGTGTAGAGAGAACACATTTGACCAGGTGGAGTCAGGCTTCTACTTCATCGCCCTGGACCACTACACCAACGTGGAAGAGGACCTCAAGTTTGGACCAGTGAGTCACCAACCCATCTTATACCTAACACAACTCAGCACATAAAGTATGTATTGCTTCACCTTCCTCAATCTCCAGTGCCATACTTTTGTTAACCATTTTTTGACCAATGTCTATGGACTGTTCAAGGATTTTAAATTGGGACTTGGACTCGAAATCTTATTCCATCTCCTGTATTGTTCTGACCTCTCTATAGATGATGCTGATGACCCAGTGTAAAAACCTGGAGATGTTCACTGGTTCTGAGGGAGGTGACGTGGACACCAACAGTGTCTGGGATACCTTCCAGCGCTACCTCTGTCTGGACAACAGCCAGAGGGTGGTCAAGACATCTGCCGCATCTTTAGTGTGTCAGCTTTGCTGCACCTGGGAGCTAAAGGTTACAGCACCACACTCCCAACAGTATGCTGCACCTGGGAACTAAAGGTTACAGTACCACACTCCCAACAGTATGCTGCACCTGGGAACTAAAGGTTACAGCACCACACTCCCAACAGTATGCTGCACCTGGGAACTAAAGGTTACAGCACCACACTCCCAACAGTATGCTGCACCTGGGAACTAAAGGTTACAGCACCACACTCCCAAAGGTATGCTGCACCTGTTGAGACTCCCTATACTAAGGATCATCAACTAGATTGAACCTCGGGGCAGATCTTTTCTTGAGTGGATGGTCAGGGGGCCAGAACATAATTAAAAATAATTTGTAGACTGCAAATTGACCGCAAGAAGCCCAAAACGATATAATATTTGATTAAAACAATCACTTCAAACCTTGCTTACCTTTGTATACGATCACATACAGTGCCTTCGGAAAGTATTCAGACCCCTTGACTTTTTTCACATTTTGTTATGTTACAGCCTTATTCTAAAATGGATGAAATTGTTTTTTCCCCTCATCAATCTACACACAACAGTTTTTTAGAAATGTTAGCTAATTTATTTTAAAAAATATATAAAAAAATATCACATTTACATACATATTCAGACACTTTACTCAGTAAAGTGTTTGTTGAAGCACCTTTTGGCAGCGATTACAGCCTTGAGTCTTCTTGGGTATGACGCTACAAGCTTGGCACACCTGTATTTGGGGAGTTTCTCCCATTCATCTCTGCAGATCGTCTCAAGCTCTGTCAGGTTGGATGGGGAGCGTTGCTGCACAGCTATTTTCAGGTCTCTCCAGAGATGTTCGATCGGGTTCAAGTCCAGGCTCTGGCTGGGCCACTCAAGTACATTCAGAGACTTGTCCCGAAGCCACTCCTGCGTTGTCTTGGCTGTGTGCTTAGGGTCATTGCCCTGTTCGAAGGTGAACTTTCACCCCAGTCTGAGGTCCTGAGCACTCTGGAGCAGGTTTTCATCAAGAATCTCTGTACCTTGCTTGGTTCATCTTTCCCTCGATCCTGACTAGTCTTCCAGTCCCTGCCGCTGAAAAACATCCCCACAGCATGATGCTGCCACCACCATGCTTCACCGTAGGGATGGTGCCAGGTTTCCTCCAGACGTGACGCTTGGCATTCAGGCCAAAGAGTTCAATCTAGGTTTCTTCAGACCAAAGAATCTTGTTTAGGTGGCTTTTGGCAGCCAGCTCTATGTCACAGTATCCATCGTGGATTTGAAAGGAGGACCAAGGCGCAGCGGAAGTGTGGACACTCATGTTTCTTTAATTAACAAAACAAGTAAAGTATCCACTGGAAAAAACAATAAACAAAACAATGAACAGTACTCACGATACGACAGGGTAGCAGGCTAAACCAAAAAAAGCAGTGCTCACCACAATTTCCCACAACCCCCAGTGACAAACATACTCCCACATATATGACTCCCAATCAGGAACAACGATCCCCAGCTGTTTCTGATCAGGAGTCACAAGACACAGAGAACATTCAAACATACACACACAAGACTGCCACGTCCTGACCCCCAAACTACTACAACAGCTCCATCTGCTGGTCAGGACGTGACAGTACCCCCCCCCTCAAGGTGCAGACCCCGGAATGCACCTAACCACAAAACAAAACACCAACAAACAAAATCCCCAACAAAACCCATCAACACTAACCCTTAAACAATAAGGGAGGGAAGGGAGGGTGGCTGCCGTCACCGACGGCACTGTGCTACACCCTCCCTCCCCAACCCACCTATCCTGGAGGTGGCTCAGGTGCTGGCCGTTCCAGGCTGTCGGGGCGGTCTGGCCTCTCGGGACAGTCTGGGCAGTCTGGCAGCTCGGGACAGTCTGGGCAGTCTGGCAGCTCGGGACAGTCTGGGCAGTCTGGCAGCTCGGGACAGTCTGGGCAGTCTGGCAGCTCGGGACAGTCTGGGCAGTCTGGCAGCTCGGGACAGTCTGGGCAGTCTGGAAGCTCGGGACAGTCTGGGCAGTCTGGCAGCTCGGGACAGTCTGGGCAGTCCGGCAGCTCGGGACAGTCTGGGCAGTCCGGCAGCTCGGGACAGTCTGGGCAGTCCGGCAGCTCGGGACAGTCTGGCCACTCCGGCAGTTTGGGGCAGTCTGGCCACTCCGGCAGTTTGGGGCAGTCTGGCCACTCCGGCAGTTTGGGGCAGTCTGGCCACTCCGGCAGTTCGGGGCAGTCTGGCCACTCCGGCAGTTCGGGGCAGTCTGGCCACTCCGGCAGCTCAGGGCAGTCTGGCCACTCCGGCAGTTCAGGGCAGTCTGGCCACTCCGGCAGTTCAGGGCAGTCTGGCGGGCAGCTCTGACGACTGTTGACTGGCGGGCAGCTCTGACGACTGTTGACTGGCGGGCAGCTCTGACGACTGTTGACTGGCGGGCAGATCTGGTGATGACTGGCGGGCAGATCTGGTACTATAAAACAAATCTGTTTTGGTGGATGCATGGTGTTGTATTGTCCTCAGTCTTCCTTTGAATGCTGTGTGTACTGATTCAGTTTTAAACGACCTTCATCAAGTCCATCTCGACCTCTTCCATCACTGCAACGGATTGTACGGTCTGCTGAGAGGGTCATTGGCTGCCACCTGCCCTCCATCGAAGTCCTGCACGAATCCAGAGCAAGGAAGTGTAACAGGAAAGATAATCACCGACTCCTCCCCCCTCTTCCAAAGACCCTCCTCTGGCAAACGGTTCAGGTCAATCACGACCAAAACCCCCCAGCCTCCTGAACAGTTTCTTCCCCCTGCGCCGTGGCCCTCACCAACCGGCCCAAGATGATCCTCTCATCCATGGACTTTGTGCTATTCATCCACAGACTACGCACCCTGCACTATCATCACAGAACTGCACATTGCGCTTTACACTCTCTGCACATCTCTTTGTATGCATCATTTATAATGTAGCTTATTGTGTTCATACTGTATGTGGACCTTTTGAGAAATTCTAGATATTTTTTTGTATATTCTGTTTATCGTCTGTATATTCTATTTATTGTGGCAGCACTATTTCAGAGTCAAATTCCTGTACATTCAAATGAATGTGGTGAATAAAGCTGATTCTGACACATTAACCTTTAGCTGGTTTATTATATGTCAGTTTACATTCTATTATTTGGGACTGGTTTAGGGCGGCAGGTAGCCTAGTGGTTAGAGTGTTGGGCCAGTAATTGTAAAGGTTGACAGGTTGAATCCCCAAGCTGACAAGGTGAAAATCTGTCGTTCTGTCCCTGAACAAGGCAGAACGACTGTTCCAGACGGTCATTGTAAATAAAAATTTGTTCTTAACTGACTTGCCTAGTTAAATGAAGGTTAAAAAAATAAATGTACTGGGTGAACTGTAGCAAGTTCTCACCTTCATGTCTTCCTAAATATTGGCTCCCACCTGCAATTTTATGGTGTTTGTTAGAGCTGACTGTCTGCTATTCGTTTTACGGGGTGGGTGGGTTGGAAGGGGGGTAGAGCACCTCAAGTTTAAGACCATGCTTAGCCATTGTTCTCTCTCTTTACCGCTGGTCTTAACAAGAGATAGGTCAACGTTGAAACTGTTTTCTTTTGTTAATTTGGCGTGGGATACGGCCAAACAGTAGCCTGTGTTGAGTTTTGTTAATAAACCGGGAATTCGTAAACGCAATCCTCTGTCTGGACATTTGTTCATTTATGATCTAGCCAGGTCATTACAGTAATACGCTAGCTAACTTTAACTAGTAGAGTCCAGTCAACTCACGGTGTAGTATACTTATTATAATGTATTTTCCAATACATTTCGTAATTAAGCTGCTAGGCTTAATTGCCTAGCGAGCTAGACGGCTCTGCACAGTGAGTCGCAAAGCCAATCACAACCCTGGACTGGCCGATGGCAGTAATTTGTCAGTTCGTCCTTCACTCCAGTGAAGAGACCAATCTAAGGGTTCTAGACACGCACCCGCCTTTAAGCCCGCCCCCCCATCAACCAGATATCTAAACCCAAATATACCAAGACTTGAGAGAAAGCAATTTGACAAATTGAGAGCGAAAACTTGACAATAACAAGTGACTATTGCTGGTAGACAATTTAATACTTTTTTTATATATTTTTTTTATATGTTTGAATCAATTTTTTTATATTTTTTTTATACGTTTGAATCATGTTTTTTTTATTACAGTTCCTATATGTACTGTTTAAATAAAGGTTAAATAAAAAAATACAAAATGTACTGTTTAAGACATTTTTCTTTTTGATCTGTTACAACGATGTTCTGCTCGCTCAAAGTCACACTTGCAAGCGTTCAAGTCCAATTTGTGCCCTTGACTGGCCTGTGCACTTCGCGGGACCCAGCCTCTGCTCGCTCGACCCTTTTCTTCTTCTCTCAACTCAGCGTTTGCTCGAGCAATGACGTTTCATCTTTCTAGTGCTCGTTCGACTTTTGAATCAGATTTGACACCATTACTGATCCGGGCTGATCAATGTTAAGAGATTTACACTTGACAACAGTGCCCTCTGGTGCTTGATTAAAGCATTGCACAATACAGATTACCATTACCCGTGACAGCCAGCAAAGAGATCTTACATACCGCCACTAAATCAAACGTTATTTGTCACATGCGCCAAATACAACATGTGTAGGTAGACCTTGCAGTGAAATGCTTACGTACAAGCTATTTACTCAAATAAACTGAAGTAAAAAAATAAATACAAATACAATAAAAAAAATACAAAAAATGGATGTAAGAACTATGCTGAACTGCAATATAAAAGTGTTTGTCCCATGTTTCATGAGCTGAAATAAAAGATCCCAGAAATGTTTCATACACACAAATAGCTTATTTCTCTCAAATGTTGTGCACTAATGTGTTCACATCCTTGTTAGTAAGCATTTCTCCTCATACAGAATAATAGACCTGTCAAAATTACGGAGGGAGGGAGATGGAGGCAGGGAGGGAGACGGAGGCAGGGAGGGAGACGGAGGCCGGTAGGGAGGGAGGGAGATGGAGGCAGGCGGGGAGGGAGGCAGGGAGGCATGGAGACGGAGGCCGGGAGGGAGACGGAGGCAGGTAGGGAGGGAGGGAGGGAGATGGAGGCAGGCAGGGAGGGAGGGAGGGAGGGAGATGGAGGCAGGCAGGGAGGGAGGCAGGGAGGAATGGAGACGGAGGCAGGTAGGGAGGGAGGGAGACGGAGGCAGGCGGGGAGGGAGGCAGGGAGGAATGGAGACGGAGGCAGGTAGGGAGGGAGGGAGACGGAGGCAGGGAGGGACACGGAGGCAGGTAGGGAGGGAGGGAGGGAGAGGGAAATTAGAAAGTACCTGTCAAACCATGTAGTCATGACCAGATACCTTGCCTTCAGATCATTAAAGCTCATAAGGACTTATTGTGGATATGATGTTGAGATACCAGTGTTTTCTACAATTGTCCCCTGGTCCAAGACCAGATCTAGGGTCAACGGTTTTACATATGATAACGTTCTTCCATTATGCTACACATGGAAAACAAGCCAACAAGAAATACATTTATGTACAATTCAACAACCAACAAATCTTGTGAATAACAGTTTAATTATACCTTTAATTTACTTAGTCTAAACTAATAACAGATCCCAAAAGCTAACCTATGACCTTTAAGGCAAGGCTGCTGCAAACAAATCCAGTTTTATATTGTTTGTCTGCCTTTTATATTCAGTTTGTTCCACATCAGAGCATCTGAATCAGAGATCCATTCCTTTGTTGAAACCTGTACAGGGTGGAAGTCTTATAGTATCTGTTGAAAGATATTAATTTATCAGGTCTTACCAGAGATGTTTGTTGTGGAAATTCTTACACAGGGACACTCAAAGTCAATCTTAATATTAATCATTGTTTATTGTCAGCGATCTGGAGACGTTCCAACCAAATCAATGCACATGTCAATCAGGAGCTCTCCTGAGGCAGTCCCAGCAGTTGTCTTATATACAGCTATACACAGACACATTATATGTGCATGATTTAGCATAATTAATGAATCATTACCGTTTTGTTTCATTCATGTGAATGACAAATACTGGTTCTTAACATGTGACAGACCAATACCTCACGAGGCTTCTTCTCTCTAAGCTGAGACCTTGAAACTGAGATATCTTTCGTTCTCAAAACAAGGTCTGGGCGTACTGCCAAATTGCAGATACTGATAGTGAGGATTGGTTCAGTCAGTCACTTGCATGAACACAGAAATGAGTTAGAAGAAAAGCACAAGCATTACAATTCCCATTACATGTTCTAGAATGATGTTACAGGCTTGTCATAGCAGGGATGTTCTAGAATGTTGTTACAGGCTTGTCATAGCAGAGATGTTCTAGAATGTTGTTACACGCTTGTCATAGCAGAGATGTTCTAGAAAGTTGTTACAGGCTTGTCATAGCAGGGATGTTCTAGAATGTTGTTACAGGCTTGTCATAGCAGAGATGTTCTAGAATGTTGTTACAGGCTTGTCATAGCAGAGATGTTCTAGAATGTTGTTACAGGCTTGTCATAGCAGAGATGTTCTAGAATGTTGTTACAGGCTTGTCATAGCAGAGATGCTCTAGAATGCTGTTACAGGCTTGTCATAGCAGAGATGTTCTAGAATGTTGTTACAGGCTTGTCATAGCAGAGATGTTCTAGAATGTTGTTACAGGCTTGTCATAGCAGAGATGTTCTAGAATGTTGTTACAGGCTTGTCATAGCAGAGATGCTCTAGAATGCTGTTACAGGCTTGTCATAGCAGAGATGTTCTAGAATGTTGTTACAGGCTTGTCATAGCAGAGATGTTCTAGAATGTTGTTACACGCTTGTCATAGCAGAGATGTTCTAGAATGTTGTTACACGCTTGTCATAGCAGAGATGTTCTAGAATGTTGTTACACGCTTGTCATAGCAGAGATGTTCTAGAATGTTGTTACACGCTTGTCATAGCAGAGATGTTCTAGAATGTTGTTACACGCTTGTCATAGCAGAGATGTTCTAGAATGTTGTTACACGCTTGTCATAGCAGAGATGTTCTAGAATGTTGTTACAGGCTTGTCATAGCAGAGATGTTCTAGAATGCTGTTACAGGCTAGTCATTTTTTTATTTAAATTTTTTTTTAATTATTTTTTTCCTTTTTTTTTTGTTATTTTTTATTTTTTTTTACATCATTTAGCAGACGCTCTTATCCAGAGCGACTTACAGTAGTGAATGCATACATTTCATTTCATACAATTTTTTTTTTTTTTTTTGATTTTTTTCCTGTGCTGAGATGTTCTAGAATGTTGTTACAGGCTTGTCATAGCAGAGATGTTCTAGAATGTTGTTACAGGCTTGTCATAGGCTTGTCATAGCAGAGATGTTCTAGAATGCTGTTACAGGCTTGTCATAGCAGAGATGTTCTAGAATGTTGTTACACGCTTTGGGCATTACCCTGTAGCTCTGAAATACACTTTCTAATTGCATTGTCAGTAGAAGAAGTAAAGTTACCTGAAACTGCAGAGAAAGACAACATAGTTACATGTACTTTTTGGTCAGTACAGTCAGTTATATCATCATGACATAGTTTGTGTTATCATGATTGGCTCAGTTCTTCAGGTTCCACTTAGTCTGTATTCTCCTGCCCATTTTAGAGTCTGGATTCAGGCAGATATGTTTTGATGGTATTTTCAACTTCACCCTGTTAAGGAAAAGTGGAAGCACTACTTTAATGACAGAAATGGCCAGGTGTTTACTTAGGCCTACATCATGGTAAAAATGGTACTTACACAATAATAACATATGAACTATTCAAAAGTAATACATCATAAGTTAATATGGCAATGAAATCTAGAAACAATGTACTTAGTGTAGTGGCATATGCTGTATGTTGTATAATTACATAATTACATATATTGGCATACATATTATAATGTCATATCACAGGCAACTTAAGTGGGATGTACACTACCGTTCAAAAGTTTGGGGTCACTTAGAAATGTCCTTGTCTTTGAAATAAAAGCTAATTATTGTCCATTAAAATAACATAACATTTATCAGAAATACAGTGTAGACATTGTTAATGTTGTAAATGACTATTGTAGCTGGAAACGGCAGATTTTGTATGGAAAATCTACATAGGCGTACAGAGACCCATTATCAGCAACCATCACTCCTGTGTTCCAATGGCACGTTGTGTTAGAAAGGACATTTCTAAGTGACCACAAACTTTTGAAGGGTAGTGTATGTGCATAAGATATGTAGAGTGTAAATGAAAACACTCACACTATCTCCACGTGGTCACACATTGCACTCCTCTGATGAACGGTGGATTGGACTATGTTACTGGAATTCACACGGTCCCGTGTTTTCAGACAGAGGCAACGTTGTCTTCTGTGCATCAGGAACGCTGTGAGGAACAGGAGACAAAACGAATAGCACTTTATGACACATTTCATAAACAGTACTTTAGCATTTTGTGAATGTTATTGTTGCAAACAGAAAACAGAAACACTGAAAATGGTCACTATTCACATCAAGGAAGCTAAAAGTATGTATGTTTCATTTATTTTATGAATACATACTGTATACAACTGCTATATTGTGTTATTAAAACAATTACATTATGATGTGAAATATTGTCGGCTATTAAAACACATCACAACATATTATAACAGCACTTCATATTAAACCATATAACATACCGCACTGGTCTTACCATCAGTTGAAATCATCAGTGTGACCAAAACCACGACTAAAATCAATCCTTTCATTTTGACAAGCTGAAAAATAGAATCCTGAGGTCTGGACTACTACTGGTCACTGGAGCGCTGCTTTCTTACCAAGGACAAATGAATGCACACAGTGTGTGTAGGCATTTTATAGCAGCTAGGAAAGGAAACCCCCCACCACTGGGGAACCCTGGGTAACCCTCATCATTACAGTACATTGTTATGTTGTATCTGGGCATAGAGAGAGTGATGAGATAATGTAAGTAGAACAAACCCTTTCATGATTATCAAATATCAAATAGTGGGTGTTTATATGTTTCCTGTTTCGTACATGTAAAAGTATGTGGCATGCGTGAATTTCCCAACATCCCCTGAGACAGCCTCGGAGAGTGGGGTCACGACCAGCGTCAGCCATTATCCACGTATCTATTGGCCTTGAGCAATTTATTTAATTTTGAAATGTGTTGTTGGGAATGGGATATACTTTTGGGGTCCCACTTGAAACTAATCACAACTTTTTAAGGCTTAACGAAGCCTTCATAAACCATTTATAAGGCCTACATAGATGCTTCAGAAATCATTCATAACCAAATAGCATGCATGGAGGTAAAAGGATTATCCCTTGTGGCAAAGCACCATATGTAAGGACCTTATATCCTCCAGAGACCCAGCAATTCGTTGTTAGTCCGTATCTCTAAGGCCATACATCCCACTGTGTTAGAATACATCCCACTGTGCTAGAATACATCCCACTGTGCTAGAATACATCCCACTGTGTTAGAATACATCCCACTGTGCTAGAATACATCCCACTGTGCTAGTATACATCCCACTGTGCTAGGATACATCCCACTGTGCTAGTATACATCCCACTGTGCTAGTATACATCCCACTGTGCTAGGATACATCCCACTGTGCTAGAATACATCCCACTGTGCTAGTATACATCCCACTGTGCTAGTATACATCCCACTGTGCTAGTATACATCCCACTGTGCTAGAATACATCCCACTGTGCTAGTATACATCCCACTGTGCTAGTATACATCCCACTGTGCTAGTATACATCCCACTGTGCTAGAATACATCCCACTGTGCTAGTATACATCCCACTGTGCTAGTATACATCCCACTGTGCTAGGATACATCCCACTGTGCTAGTATACATCCCACTGTGCTAGAATACATCCCACTGTGCTAGTATACATCCCACTGTGCTAGTATACATCCCACTGTGCTAGGATACATCCCACTGTGCTAGGATACATCCCACTGTGCTAGGATACATCCCACTGTGCTAGGTCCTGTTGTACCTTTGAGAGGACATTCTAAACTGTTTAATGATATAACATGTGTGGGGCTGTCACCATGATCCCTTTTCTCTTTCTGGTTCTTCCATCGTAATTACCATCACAATTACATTTTATCTAACACAACCTTTATTAAATTAACTGAGGATTTATAAAAATCTTTACAAAACTCTTAATTTTCTTTCTCTTCAGGGTTTATGTCACATAACAAAGGGTGTGTAATTGTGTAATTATAATTTTGTGAGTGTGATATTCAAATTGTTTCTAATAGGTAAATATTCCGAATGATCCATTGAAATTATTATAAGCGTAGTGTACAGTGCCTTCAGAAAGTATTCAGACCCCTTGACTTTTCCACATTTTGTTAGGTTACAGCCTTATTCTAAAATTAATTAATTCGTTTTTTTCCCTCATCAATCTACACACAATACCCCAACTAAACAAAAACAGTTTTTTTTTACCGGAAATATCACATTTACATTAGTATTCAGACCCTTTACTCATACATTACATTTTACATTTTAGCAGACGCTCTTATCCAGAGCAACTTACAGTAGTGAATGCATACATTTCATACTTTTATTTTTCTTTCCGTACTGGTCCCACGTGGGAATCGAACCCACAACCCTGGCGTTGCATACACCATGCTCTACCAACTGAGCCACACACAAAGTACTCAGTACTTTGTTGAATCACCTTTGGCATCGATTACAGCCTTTAGTCTTCTTGGGTATGACGCTACAAGCTTGGCACGCCAGCATTTGGGGAGTTTCTCCCATTCTTCTCTGCTGATCCTCTCAAGCTCTGTCAGGTTGGATGAGGAGAGCCGCTGCACAGCTATTTTCAGGTTTCTCCAGAGATATTCGATTGTGTTCAAGTCCGGGCTCTTGCTGGGCCACTAAAGGACATTCAGATACTTGTCCCGAAGCCACTCCTGTGTTGTCTTGGCTGTGTGCTTAGTGTCGTTTTCCTGTTGCAAGGTGAACCTTCGCCCCCAGTCTGAGGTCCGGAGCACTCTGGAGCAGGTTTTCATCAAGGATCTCTCTGTACTTCACTCCGTTCATCTTTGCCTCGATCCTGACAAGTCTCCCAGTCCCTGCCGCTGAAAAAGATCCACACAGCATGATGCTGCCACAACCATGCTTCACCGTAGGGATGGTGCCAGGTTTCCTCCAGACGTGACACTTGGCATTCAGGCCAAAGAGCTCAATCTTGGTTTTATCAGACCAGAGAATCTTATTTCTTATTGTCTGAGAGTCTTTAGGTGCTGTTTGGAAAACTCCAATCAGGCTGTCATGTGCCTTTTACTGAGAAGTGGCTTCCGTCTGGCAACTCTATCATAATGACCTGATTGGTAGAATGCTGCAGAGATGGTTGTCCTTCTGGAATATTCTCCCATCTCCACAGAGGAACTCTGCAGCTCAGTCAGAGTGACCATCAGTTTCTTGGTCACCTCCCTGACCAAGTACCTTCTCCCTCGATTACTCAGTTTGGCCGGGCGGCCAGCTCTAGGAAGAGTCTTGGTGGTTCCAAACTTTTTCAATTTAAGAATGATGAAGGCCACTGTGTTCTTCAATGCTGCAGACATTTTTTGTACCCTTCCCCAGATCTGTGCCTCGACACAATCCTGTCTTGGAGCTCTACGGACAATTCCTTCACCCTCATGGCTTGGTTTTTGCTCTGACGTGCACTGTCATCTGTGGGACCTTATATACAGTTGAAGTCGGAAGTTTACATACACCTTAGCCAAATACATTTCAACTCAGTTTTTCACAATTCCTGACATTTAATCCTAGTAAAAATTCCCTGTGTAAGGTCAGTTAGGATCACTACTTTATTTTAAGAATGTGAAATGTCAGAATAATAGTTGAGAATGATTTATTTCAGCTTTTATTTATTTCATCACATTCCCAGTGGGTCAGAAGTTTACATACACTCAATTAGTATTTGGTAGCATTGCCATCAAATTGTTTAACTTGGGTCAAACGTTTCGGGTAGCCTTCCACAAGCTTCCCACAATAAGTTGGGTGAATTTTGGCCCATTCCTCCTGACAGAGCAGGTGTAACTGAGTTAGGTTTGTAGCCTATCAGAAGCTTCTAAAGCCAAGACATTATTTTCTGGAATTTTCCAAGCTGTTTAAAGGCACATTCAACTTAGTGTATGTAAACTTCTGACCCACTGGAATTGTGATACAGTTAATTATAAGTGAAATAATCTGTCTGTAAACAATTGTTGGACAATTTACTTGTGTCATGCTCAAAGTATATGTCCTACCTGACTTGCCAAAACTATAGTTTGTTAACAAGAAATTTGTGGAGTGGTTGAAAAACGAGTTTTAATGACTCCAACATAAGTGTATGTAAACTTCCGACTTCAACTGTAGATAGGTGTGAGCCTTTCCAAATCATGTCTAATCAATTGAATTTACCACAGGTGGACACGAATCAAGTTATAGAAACATCTCAAGGATGATCAATGGAAACAGGATGCACCTGAGCTGAATTTCAAGTCTAATAGCAAAGGGTCTGAATACTTCTGTAAATAAGGTATTTCACTTTTTTATGTTTTTATAAATATGCAAACATATCTAAAAACCTGTTTTTTCGCTTTGTCATTATGTGGTATTGTGATGTCATTATGGGGTATTGTGATGTCATTATGTGGTATTGTGTGTGTAGATTTTTTAAGTAATACATTTTAGAATAAGGCTGTAACGTAACAAAATATGCAAAAAGTCAAGGGGTCTGAATACTTTCCAAAGGCACTGTAATTTATTCCCATGAATAGGAAACACCAGGATGAATTTCTTGGCACAGCGGAGTTCATCGGATGAGTCAGTTCCCCTGGAATGTTTAGAACAATAATTTCCCCCATCAGTGTAGGTCATATTGTACAATAGGCCTACAGTGTGCGTCTTCCATTTCCAAATGTAATAATGAAATGGTTGTATTCAAGACAAAGTCATTTCTTTTGATCTCAGTTTCTCAGTGTCAGCAGTGTAGGCGTCCCTGTTTGTAGTAGGCTATTAAAGATTCTGATCATGTACATGTAATATGTCGAATAGTTGCATGAAAAGTGTTTATAAAAAATTCCGTATCCTCCTAAAGACTGTTCCTCTGGGACTGAGTTTCCCAAACATGAACCTCATGCGCTGCCTATAATGTATTTCATTCTGTTGGTTTAGACTCAGTCAGCCTGTTTTTCTGAGTGTTATAAATTGTTGTAACTTGTGTAGTTGCGTTACTTACTTGACAATAGGCCACTAACGGTTCAGAGGAAATGTGTGGTTATTCTTGGTCACATTTATGTTGTGTGTTAAAATTTTCACTGAATTATGTCGGGATATTTTTTGTTGGAAAATGTTGGCCCAGTCACTTTTACACGGGCCCAGCAATACGGCAATTTCTGCATATGTCACTGATGGACATCAGAATGCGATATGTTTTTACCTACTGTCCCCATCTACTGCTATGTTACATGTTTCATATTTATTATTTATTATCAACCGAGTCCTAACGGACATTGCACAAACAATACAAAGAAAATGCACATATTTCGTTAAATATATACAGTACCAGTCAAAAGTTTGGACACACATACTCATTCAAGGGTTTTTCTTTATTTTTACTACTTTCTACATAGTAGAATAATAGTGAAGACATCAGAACTATGAAATAACACATATGGTATCATGTGGTAAGCAAAAAAGTGTTCAACAAATCAAAATATATTTTATATTTGAGATTCTTTAAAGTAGCCACCCTTTGCACACTCTTGGCATTCTCTCAACCAGCTTCACCTGGAATACTTTTCCAACAGTCTCAAAGGAGTTCCCACATATGCTGAGCACTTGTTGGCTGCTTTTCCTCCACTCTGCGGTCCAACTCATCCCAAACCATCTAAATTGGGTTGAGGTCAGGTGATTGTGGAGGACAGGTCATCTGATCTGGGTCTTCCTTTCCTGTGGCGGTCCTCATGAGAGCCAGTTTCATCATAGCGCTTGATGGTTTTTGTGACTGCACTTGAAGAAACTTTAAAAGTTCTTGAAATTTTCTGGATTGACTGACCTTCATGTCTTAAAGTAATAATGGACTGTCATTTCTCTTTGCTTATTTGAGCTGTTCTTGCCATAATATGGACTTGGTCTTTTACCAAACAGGCCTATCTTCTGTATACCACCTCTACCTTGTCACAACACAACTGATTGGCTCAAATGCATTAAGAAGTTAATAAATTCCATAAATTAACTTTTAACAAAGCACACATGTTAATTGAAATGCATTCCAGGTGACTACCTCATGAAGCTGGTTGAGAGAATGTCAGGAGTTTGGAAAGCTGTCATCAAGGCAAAGGGTGGCTACTTTGAAGAATCTAGAAAATAGTCAAATGTAGAAAATAATACAAATAAAGAAAAACCCTTGAATGAGTAGATGTGTCCAAACTTTTGAATGGTAATGTATATTTGTAGTATGTTTTTTTTCACCCCAAACACATGTGGTGTAAAAAAAAAAAAAGAAGAATTATAAACAATTAAAAAATGCTGGATCTCAGGTGGCTGTCATGCTTTATGTAATATGATATTGTTGTAATTTTTTGTGAATCATCTGTTTATAAAGATTTGATGCATGTTACATAAAGTTATATTTGCTACTAAGACTGATCATGATTTCCAAATGTGTTTAATGTATTCCTCCTATTCTCAAGAAGACATCCCACTCTACATTTTGCATCAATATTGACTCATTATACTGTGGTGACATTTGGTTGCTAGTTGAACAGAGGAAAAATAGAACACATTCACAGTTTATAACACAATTTCTTTATTAATTTGATAGAAAACGTAAACAATACAGAAAAAACCCCCAGTATTTACACAAATGTCCGTTTCCATTTCCCATGGCCAATTCTGACAACCAAAAGAATATATGTCAAAATGAGAAGTGTCGAAAGCGTTCAACAGGGATGCTGGCCTATGTTGACTCCAATGCTTCCCACAGTTGTGTCGAGTGGGCTGAATGTCCTTTGGGTGATGGACCATACTTGATACGGGAAACTGTTGAGCGTGAAAAAGACAGCATCATTGCAGTTCTTGACACAAACCGGTGCGCCTGGCACCTACTACCATACCCCATTCAAAGGCCCTTAAATCTTTTGTCTTTTCATTCACCCTTTGACACCCTGTTCACAATCCATGTCTCAATTGTCTAGAGGCTTAAAAATCCTTCTTTAACCTGTCTCCTTCCCTTTATCTATGCTGATTGAAGTGGATTTAAAAAGTGACATCAATAAGGGATCATAACTTTCACATGGATTCACCGGGTCAGTCTATGTCATGGAAAGAGCAAGTGTCCTTAATGTTTTGTACCCTCTGTACAGTTCGTTCGGAAAGTATTCAGACACCTTGACATTTTCCACATTTTTCCACATAAAATTGATTAAATTCATTTTTTTCCTCATCAATCTACACACAATACCCCATAATGACAAAGCGAAGACAGGTTTTAAGATTTTTTTTTTGCAAATGTATTCATAATATCACATTTACATCAGTATTCAGACCCAATCGAACATCTCTGGAGAGACCTGAAAATAGCTGTGCATCGACGCCCTCCATCCAACCTGACAGAGCTTGAGAGGATCTGCAGAGAAGAATGAGAGAAACTCCACAAATACAGGTTTGCCATGCTTGTAGGGTCATACCCAAGAAGACTTAAGGCTGTAATCGCTGCCAAAGTTGCTTCAACAAAGTACTGAGTAAAGTCTGAATACTTACTACCGTTCAAAAGTTTGGGGTCACTTAGAAATATCCTTGTTTGTGAAAGAAAGGTAAAAAAAAATGTCCATTAAAATAACATCAAATTGATCAGAAATACAGTGTAGACATTGTTAATGTTGTAAATGACTATTGTAGCTGGAAATGACTGATTTTTTATATGGAATATCTACATCGGCGTACAGAGGCCCATTATCAGCAACCATCACTCCTGTGTTCCATCGGCACATTGTGTTAGCTAATCCAAGTTTATCATTTTAAAAGGCTAATTGATCATTAGAAAACCCTTTTGCAATTATGTTAGCACAGATGAAAACTGTTGTTCTCATTAAAGAACCAGTAAAACTGGCCTTATTTAGACTAGTTGAGTATGTGGAGCATCAGCATTTGTGGGTTCGATTACAGGGTCAAAATGGCCAGAAACAAATAACTTTCTTCTGAAACTCATCAGTCTATTCTTGTTTTGAAAAATTAAGGTTATTCCATGTGAGAAATTGCCAAGAAACTGAAGATCTCGTACTACTCCCTTCAAGAACAGCGCAAACTGGCTCTAACCAGAATAGAAAGAGGAGTTGGAGGCCCCGGTGCATAACTGAGCAAGAGAACAAGTACATTAGAGTGTCTAGTGGAATATCTACGACATCATCGTCCGGTGTAGGCCGTCATTGTAAATAATAATTTGTTCTTAACTGACTTGCCTAGTTAAATAAAAGGTTAAAAAATAAAAAAATAAACGTGTAAAACTAACAATAACTCAATAAGCTATGCCTTCTTGGAATGCTATAAAGTCCAAAAGTTATCGGCAGAGTAAGAAAGTTGGCAGTCACAAGTACTACAATGTAAATGTCATTTTTATCCGTCTGCAATGCATATTTTAAGACATGACATATGAGGGTGCATGTAACGGCTGTCTTCGGAAGAAGTGGACCAAAACGCAGCGGAGTTAGTGTTCGTCATATTTAATCAAACGGAACACTATACAATTTAACAAACAAGAATAACTGACAAACAACACAGTCCTGTCAGGTGCAAACACAATGACAAGAACAATTACCCACAAACACAAAAACAAACACACCCTATTATATAGGACTCCCAATCAAAGGCAACTCAACACACCTGCCTTCAATTGGGAGTCCAACCCAAATTAACTATACATAGAACAACAAACTAGACAGAACGTAGAAATACATTTAAAAAAACACAAACTCTCTGCCACGTCCTGACCAAAACTAATACACCTACTCCCTCTGCTGGTCAGGACGTGACAGTGCAGTGTGGATCAGGGGTGTAAAACTCAATTAGCGCATGGGCCATACCGGAAAAAACAACGAATTCGCAGGCCAGACATTATGTTATGTTTTACGTGGATACAACTGCGATCCAAACTGGCCATTGTTCTATTAAAAGAAAATGTGTCCCTTTATAATATACACTTACGGCTGTATATAGCATTTTTTTACATTTTAAAATAAGATATCAATAATATTTGTCCAGCTTTTGCCGCTATGCGTTCAGATGTCCATAATATGCTGCGACCCTAATCAAAAAGTATTTAATGACTCCAAATAACAAAAACGTTGCTAGGTTATTGTAACATTTTAACTTAAAATATGATTATACACTGCTCAAAAAAATAAAGGGAACACTAAACAACACAATGTAACTCCAAGTCAATCACACTTCTGTGAAATCAAACTGTCCACTTAGGAAGCAACACTGATTGACAATAAATGTCACATGCTGTTGTGCAAATGGAATAGACAACAGGTGGAAATTATAGGCAATTAGCAAGACACCCCCAATAAAGGAGTGGTTCTGCAGGCGGTGACCACAGACCACTTCTCAGTTCCTATGCTTCCTGGCTGATGTTTTGGTCACTTTTGAATGCTGGCGGTGCTTTCACTCTAGTGGTAGCATGAGACGGAGTCTACAACCCACACAAGTGGCTCAGGTAGTGCAGCTCATCCAGGATGGCACATCAATGCGAGCTGTGGCAAGAAGGTTTGCTGTGTCTGTCAGCGTAGTGTCCAGAGCATGGAGGCGCTACCAGGAGACAGGCCAGTACATCAGGAGACGTGGAGGAGGCCGTAGGAGGGCTACAACCCAGCAGCTGGACCGCTACCTCTGCCTTTGTGCAAGGAGGAGCAGGAGGAGCACTGCCAGAGCCCTGCAAAATGACCTCCAGCAGGCCACAAATGTGCATGTGTCTGCTCAAACGGTCAGAAACAGACTCCATGAGGGTGGTATGAGGGCCCGACGTCCACAGGTGGGGGTTGTGCTTACAGCCCAACACCGTGCAGGACGTTTGGCATTTGCCAGAGAACACCAAGATTGGCAAATTCGCCACTGGCACCCTGTGCTCTTCACAGATGAAAGCAGGTTCACACTGAGCACGTGACAGACGTGACAGAGTCTGGAGACGCCGTGGAGAACGTTCTGCTGCCTGCAACATCCTCCAGCATGACCGGTTTGGCGGTGGGTCAGTCATGGTGTGGGGTGGCATTTCTTTGGGGGGCCGCACAGCCCTCCATGTGCTCGCCAGAGGTAGCCTGACTGCCATTAGGTACCGAGATGAGATCCTCAGACCCCTTGTGAGACCATATGCTGGTGCGGTTGGCCCTGGGTTCCTCCTAATGCAAGACAATGCTAGACCTCATGTGGCTGGAGTGTGTCAGCAGTTCCTGCAAGAGGAAGGCATTGATGCTATGGACTGGCCCGCCCGTTCCCAGACCTGAATCCAATTGAGCACATCTGGGACATCATGTCTCGCTCCATCCACCAACGCCACGTTGCACCACAGACTGTCCAGGAGTTGGCGGATGCTTTAGTCCAGGACTGGGAGGAGATCCCTCAGGAGACCATCCGCCACCTCATCAGGAGCATGCCAAGGCATTGTAGGGAGATCATACAGGCACGTGGAGGCCACACACACTACTGAGCCTCATTTTGACTTGTTTTAAGGACATTACATCAAAGTTGGATCAGCCTGTAGTGTGGTTTTCCACTTTAATTTTGAGTGTGACTCCAAATCCAGACCTCCATGGGTTGATAAATTGGATTTCCATTGATTATTTTTGTGTGATTTTGTTGTCAGCACATTCAACTATGTAAAGAAAAAAGTATTTCAGTCTGTCACATCTGGAGTATTTCTCTTGTCTTTTCCGGTGTCCTGTGTGAATTTAAATATGCTCTCTCTAATTCTCTCTTTCTCTTTCTTTCTTTCTTTCTCTCTCTCGGAGGACCTGAGCCCTAGGACCATGCCTCAGGACTACCTGGCTTGATGACTCCTTGCTGTCCCCAGTTCACCTGGCCGTGCTGCTGCTCCAGTTCCAACTGTTCTGTCTGCAGCTATGGAACCCTGACCTGTTCACCGGACGTGCTACCTGTCCCAGACCTGCTGTTTTCAACTCTCTAGAGACAGCAGGAGCGGTAGAGATACTCTCAAAGATCGGCTATGAAAAAGCCAACACTTACTCTTGTGTTACTGACTTGTTGCACCCTCGACAACTACTATGATTATTATTATTTGACAATGCTGGTCATTTATGAACATTTGAACATCTAGGCCATGTGCTGTTATAATCTCCACCCGGCACAGCCAGAAGAGGACTGGCCACCCCTCATAGCCTGGTTCCTCTCTAGGTTTCTTCCTAGGTTTTGGCCTTTCTAGGGAGTTTTTCCTAGCCACCGTGCTTCAACACCTGCATTGCTTGCTGTTTGGGGTTTTAGGCTGGGTTTCTGTACAGCACTTTGAGATATCAGCTGATGTAAGAAGGGCTATATAAATACATTTGATTTGATTTATTTAATAAGATTATTTCTTTCATTCAGATCTAGGATGTGTTATTTTAGTGTTCCCTTTATTTTTTTGAGCAGTGTATATTTTTTGTACTGTATGGATCACTGGTGCGGTTGAACGCAGCATTGCTGTATTGTGCCCTCAAAATGTAATGTAGTTGAGTTGCCAGTCTAGGCTACTGCTCAAAATGTTGCTGTAGCCCGTTTCTCCTTTGCATTGTGTTTTGATGCAGGTTTTGTATTTTGGTTATTCATTGTCAAGCTTTAAAAACCGAAGCCAGACTGCAACATGTTAATAGCTAAGCTAGGACTGTGGTATGTGTCTGTACACTTTCCCCTCTACTGCGCCAGGTAAACTAAACACACGAAAGCAGCTCATTTGATGTTGAATTCACCGACGCGAGCGCATCAGGCTGTAATTTCATAAAGTAAATGACTCAACTGTTGACTAATTTATACTCGCTTCCGTGTCCCATTTTCCTTTAGTAGTAAAGTATGCCTACCTGCCTGTGAACCCTTTATCTTAGAACTTTTTGACATCAAAGACGACATTTTTCTGTAGGCTACAGCAATGACCCGTTGGAATCGTAACTTGGAATGGACATTTAGCCTACAACAAGTTTAAACTTTCGGTCCGGTAGAAGATTCGGTCAGTGCCATTAGTGATGATATGGTACAGCGCAGTGGCTGGCTCGTGTGTGTGTGTGTGTGTGTGTGTGTGTGTGCAGGACGTTGGCGGTGCTCTCTGTGACTTATAGCGCAGCGGAACATCCTCAGCCCCGCCAACCACCGGCTGTATGGAAGCATGACAAAATCAATTGACTACCCAAATCATAGCGCGGGCCGGATAGAAATGTGTCACGGGCCGATACATGTGGGTTGGACAATACTTTAGCGGTCAATCATCTTGAAAAAACGTCTACCTAAAAAAAAAAAACCGTCAAATCAACCAATCCTCAATTTTTAGCACAATGAAAAGGGCAAATGCTTTATCTAAATGTTGAAAGTGCGTGGGCGAGAGAAACCAAACCGTGCAGTTAGAGGCCATGTGGCTGGGAGTGATGCGGGCGCTGCAGATGGGGGTTATGGGCTGGGGTGACGTGACGTGAATGTTTCTGTGCGTCTGTATGCTGTCGTTTGTATGTGTATGTTTTGTATTGTAATTTTTTTGTTGCCAAGGATACTTGTCAAATCTACAGTATTCAGGTTACAGCTCCACGGAAGCGGCATCACATGCTAATCACAAATACTAACCATAAGCAAGTCTAATGTATTGTGTTTTTGTCAGATGAGCCTGCGTCCTGGATAAAAGTACAAGGACCTTTAGATCAATATTGTATATGTATCAACTTAATTGATTAACCTAACCAATTAGAGAAATGTGTTGTTAGTAGTCTACTGGAGAATAGCTGAGTGAGTTAAAGCTGATGAGGTGAAAAGGGTCCCATTTCCTGGCAGGGCGGTTCTTGGGGGGGGGGGGGCAGTGCCCCTGTGACAACAATTTTGGACCCCCTTGTGGCCCCCCTAAATGTGGAGTATGAAATAATTTTTTACATAACTAATTTCTGCTATCGTTCTTTTTTTACATCCGTTGTTAGACAGTGGCAACGCGGAACACTAATGATTATGAACATGGTCTTTTGTCTGCTAATGCCTGCAATGCAGTGAAGAAAACCATATGACAACAATAACGTCTAATGTAACTGGCCCCTCTAACAGTACAACTGGCCCCCCCAGTTGAAATGGTCTAGAACCGCCACTGTTTCCAGGAAAGCGATTGTGTGTCTTTTTGAATTCAACTGAAAGTCAAAGGGAATAAAGGACTTTCCCTTTCACCCCTTACACCTGGTTGGCTTAAACGGGATTGTCTTTCATTTGGCAGTTCTGATTTCCAGGAAAGCAGTGGTACATGTGTGTGTCTCTTAAACACCAAGAGCTGTGTGGCAGAGGGAAAACAGCAAAGACTCAAAAGGACAGTAGTTTCACTTCTCAAAAGGTCTACCTCCGACTTCTACCTTCTCACCGATGTCTCCAATCTGGTGCAATGAATCAACTACACCAAAAATATTTCACATGATCCCTGTCAAACAACAAATGATTAAGTATAGGAGAGTAGTGGACTTGCTCACGTTTATTAGTAACACACAAGTATCTGCTACAGATCAACTGGGTCCATTTACCCGAAGCAAAGAACCAAGCAGACATGGAAGTTGATTTAGGAAACGTTGTTTTAATACAGGGTTCAACAAGGAGGACGGCAGGAGGCCTAAAGTGGTAAAAACACTCAAAATAGTTTTTAATAAAAGGTTTAAATGACATCAAGTGGTTATAGTTATGAGTATGAGGACGTTAAAGATTATAAAGCTGTGGTTTTAAACAGGAAGTGGAAACACTGTCTAACTAAGTCCAGAGAATTACAGAACTGTGTGTGTGTGTACAAGTTAAACAGCCTAAGGTTGGTTAGATACACATAGCCCTACTCCAATAAAATAAACAACTTGTTTTTTTTTGCTTTTAAATTCATTTCTAAATCTGTTTGTGAGTGAGGAGTTAGTTGGGCATCAAAAGGTAGAAAGCGACATGATTTCCCCCCATCTACTCTCTTTGTCCTGATTAAAAGCATCAGCCAACCATCAGCTAGTGTTAGCCCTGTAAGTGAATAGAGGTGCTTAGTGAAGGCACTACAAGTAGAGAACCGTTACGATCGGACACCCACCACATCTACAGAGACACACTCCTCCAAACAAACCACACAGGAACACTGGTAATGAATGACTACACTGGTAAATTCACACATCTCGTGCTGTTCCACAGAACGACAAACAAAAAGAGCTGCAAAGACTATTTGCATTTGGCACATAAGTTCTTAAGAGGTTTAACCAACTCTCTCTTTCTCGAACCCTCATGGTAGGCTCTCACTGAATCAAACACTGACGTGCTGCCATCTTGGATTTCACCCTCACACCAAATCACAATCCAGACATGTTTAACACTGATAATGCCTTGAAGAAGTGAGGACAGGATATATTTAATATCCATGGACAGAGGCTGATTGGTCCGTAATACTGATATAGTGGGAAAGTTGTTTTTTTGTTAACACTGCTTGTGTTCTCGCTGGACACAGTGTTTTGACATCATGTTTAAGGCAGAAAATAAAATGACAGAAACACACATTACACGTGTGAACAGTAGAGTGCACACGCACGCACGCACACACACCTTTGCGTACAGTTCACACACACAAAATGGCACATATCACACATCATATCAACAGGGGTGAAAGTGGTTTGAGGTATTGACATAAATGACCCATCTGGTTTACCTCTTGTTTTTGACCAGTACAAGAGGATGAATCCTCTCAGCCCTTTTAATCCAAGATGTTAGGAAACGTAATGATTCTATCCCCCTTCTGAAATAAAATCCGAGGTATGGATGACAGCATCCTATCCCTTAGCTTGTAACAGAGATACCAAAGAATTGGTGATGCTAAGAGTAATGGAGGGAGTACGTTAGAGACACCAACAGAGTTCTACATCCCTTATATCAGGGCTGTCCAACCCTCTTCCTGGAGATCTACCGTCCCTGTGGGTTTTCTGTCCAACCCTCTTCCTGGAGATCTACCGTCCCTGTGGGTTTTCTGTCCAACCCTCTTCCTGGAGATCTACCGTCCCTGTGGGTTTTCAGTCCAACCCTCTTCCTGGAGATCTACCGTCCCTGTGGGTTTTCAGTCCAACCCTCTTCCTGTAGATCTGTGGGTTTTCAGTCCAACCCTAATTTAACACACCTGATTCTACTAATTAGCTGCTCAGCAAGACCTTAACTAGCTGAATCACAACTGCTAAATTAGGGTTGGACTGAAAACCTACAGGACAGTAGATCTCCAGGAAGAGGGTTGGACTGAAAACCTACAGGACAGTAGATCTCCAGGAAGAGGGTTGGGCAGCTCTGCCCAGGAAGAGGGTTGGACTGAAAACCTACAGGACAGTAGATCTCCAGGAAGAGGGTTGGACTGAAAACCTACAGGACAGTAGATCTCCAGGAAGAGGGTTGGACTGAAAACCTACAGGACGGTAGATCTCCAGGAAGAGGGTTGGACTAAAAACCTACAGGACAGTAGATCTCCAGGAAGAGGGTTGGACTGAAAACCTACAGGACAGTAGATCTCCAGGAAGAGGGTTGGACTGAAAACCTACAGGACAGTAGATCTCCAGGAAGAGGGTTGGGCAGCTCTGCCTTACATCTACTGACGAATCCAGAGGGACCTTATTGAACCACACTGGATTCTGACCATTGGCAGAACTATTGTAGAAACTATTAGTCTGTGCTAAGACTTGTTTTGTTATGAACAGAGCTTCTCCAGTCCAGTTGAATATCTGTTTCAGCACCAGCGGTGATTCAAAAGGCTGACCACAACATGCAGTGACCGAGTAATTTGGCACCGTCACGTCATTACATAATAAATACTGCCTTTTTTAATCCAGTCCAATTCCTGCCTCCCTGCCCACGTGCACTGTGGGTAGCAGCAGCAGACTTCCTGTCTCACTGCCCCGGTGTGTTCTGGGAGTTGGAGGCCTGGGCTGGAGCTCCGGGGTGAAGTTTCCCCTAGGTACAGATCTAGGATCAGTGATGATCCCCCTCCCCCAATTCTAACCTTAACACAAAACTTACTCCAGATCAGTGCCTAGGGACAACTTCACCCTACTCCTGGGCTGACCCCTCAGTAGCAACAGCGGTGTTGCTCTGGTCCTGGAGCAGTAGCTGTGCAGGGGGACGTAGAAACACCACCATGACAGTGATGTTATCACTAGAGCCCGCTGCCTTGGCGTGAGCTACTAGCTCCTGGGCCACGCGCTCCCCCAGAACACCCTCTGAGACCTCTTCACACCCAGCCCCCTCCAAGGCCCCCGGGCATTCCCCCTGCTCCCGTAGCACCCCGAGGACCAGAGCCGGGACCTCTGCGGGCCGGACGACGTCAAAGAAACCGTCGCAGGCCAGGAGAATGTAGTCCTCGTCTCCATGTAGCCGTGTGGAGGAACAGTCAGCGTCGCCAGAGACATAGGGCTTCTGGTCAAAGTCCCCTGGGAAGGAGGTGTTGTGTCAGTATGTAGAGGCAGCGGGTCACAGGTAAAGTAAAGGAGGCTGGTTATTAGATGTGTTGAGTATTACTGTATGTGCACCGTTCTGGCTTGCATATCAGTCTGTGCTCATCAGTTCAGTATAAATATGAACATACAGTTACAGGCATCAAAATAAAGACAGAGGATTTCAAGACAGAGGTGAAAGGAAGCCATTTCAAGACAGATGTGCCAAGGCAACAGTGGAGGCATGCTGAAGAAGAAGAGCAGAGTTGTTTTGCTGAAGTAGAAGAGCAGAGTTGTTTTTCTGGGAAGTTGATTCAACCACCACAAGGTTGGGTTCCACTCACCTATGGCCCTAGAGACAGGTTGGGTTCCACTCACCTATGGCCCTAGAGACAGGTTGGGTTCCACTCACCTATGGCCCTAGAGACAGGTTGGGTTCCACTCACCTATGGCCCTAGAGACAGGTTGGGTTCCACTCACCTATGGCCCTAGAGACAGGTTGGGTTCCACTCACCTATGGCCCTAGAGACAGGTTGGGTTCCACTCACCTATGGCCCTAGAGACAGGTTGGGTTCCACTCACCTATGGCCCTAGAGACAGGTTGGGTTCCACTCACCTATGGCCCTAGAGACAGCGTAGGTTCCATTGACACGCCAACAGCCCATGAAGATGATGCATCCACCGAGGTCTTCTACACGCTGCTTCTCATCCTATAGGAAGACAGCAGTGGAGAGATGTTTAGCACTGTGTGTGTGTATGTCCCATAGGGCGGTGCACAACTGACCCAGTGTTGGCAGTTGTCTGTGGGGGGGGGTAAATATGAATTTGTTCTTAACTGACTTGCCTAGTTAAATAAAGGTTAAATAATAAATAAAGCGTGTGTGACCTCTCTCTCAGGCTTGTGTGGGTCCATCAGAGTGATGTCTTGTCCCCGTCTGACCAGCATGCTCTGGGAGTCTCCCAGCCACGCCACATGAAGCCACTCCCCTTGCAGCAGCACCGCCACGCCTGTACTGCCGCTGCGAAGACGCTGCAGACACAACACAGACAGACACACCCCCGTCACACACACAGACACACCCCCGTCACACACACAGACACACCCCCGTCACACACACAGACACACCCCCGTCACACACATAGATTCACCCCCGCCATAAAAGATAGACAACCTTCCCAGCATCCAACACATTCACATCATAGAGGATGAAAGGACTGTCCACTCCCACCCCAGCCTAAACTTCACATCATAGAGGATGAAAGGACTGTCCACTCCTACCCAGCCTAACCTTCACATCATAGAGGATGAAAGGACTGTCCAGTCCTACCCCAACCTAACCTTCACATCATAGAGGATGAAAGGACTGTCCACTCCTACCCCAGCCTAACCTTCACATCATAGAGGATGAAAGGACTGTCCACTCCTACCCCAGCCTAACCTTCACATCATAGAGGATGAAAGGACTGTCCAGTCCTACCCCAGCCTAACCTTCACATCATAGAGGATGAAAGGACTGTCTAGTCCCACCCCAGCCTAACCTTCACATCATAGAGGATGAAAGGACTGTCTAGTCCCACCCCAGCCTAACCTTCACATCATAGAGGATGAAAGGACTGTCTAGTCCCACCCCAGCCTAACCTTCACATCATAGAGGATGAAAGGACTGTCCAGTCCTACCCCAGCCTAACCTTCACATCATAGAGGATGAAAGGACTGTCCAGTCCTACCCCAGCCTAACCTTCACATCATAGAGGATGAAAGGACTGTCCAGTCCTACCCCAACCTAACCTTCACATCATAGAGGATGAAAGGACTGTCCAGTCCTACCCCAGCCTAACCTTCACATCATAGAGGATGAAAGGACTGTCTAGTCCCACCCCAGCCTAACCTTCACATCATAGAGGATGAAAGGACTGTCTAGTCCCACCCCAGCCTAACCTTCACATCATAGAGGATGAAAGGACTGTCCAGTCCTACCCCAGCCTAACCTTCACATCATAGAGGATGAAAGGACTGTCCAGTCCTACCCCAGCCTAACCTTCACATCATAGAGGATGAAAGGACTGTCCAGTCCTACCCCAACCTAACCTTCACATCATAGAGGATGAAAGGACTGTCCAGTCCTACCCCAGCCTAACCTTCACATCATAGAGGATGAAAGGACTGTCCACTCCCACCCCAACCTTCACATCATAGAGGATGAAAGGACTGTCCAGTCCTACCCAGCCTAACCTTCACATCATAGAGGATGAAAGGACTGTCCAGTCCTACCCCAGCCTAACCTTCACATCATAGAGGATGAAAGGACTGTCTAGTCCCACCCCAACCTAACCTTCACATCATAGAGGATGAAAGGACTGTCCAGTCCTACCCAGCCTAACCTTCACATCATAGAGGATGAAAGGACTGTCCAGTCCTACCCCAGCCTAACCTTCACATCATAGAGGATGAAAGGACTGTCCACTCCCACCCAGCCTAATCTTCACATCATAGAGGATGAAAGGACTGTCCACTCCTACCCCAACCTAACCTTCACATCATAGAGGATGAAAGGACTGTCCAGTCCCACCCCAGCCTAACCTTCACATCATAGAGGATGAAAGGACTGTCCAGTCCCACCCCAGCCTAACCTTCACATCATAGAGGATGAAAGGACTGTCCAGTCCCACCCCAACCTAACCTTCACATCATAGAGGATGAAAGGACTGTCCAGTCCCACCCCAACCTAACCTTCACATTTCCTCCAGATCTAAAATGATGTGTGGAAGTAATACTGGAATAGTATAGAGCAGTGGTTCTTAACCTGGGTTCGATCGAACCCCAGGGGTTCGGTGAGTCAGTCTCAGGGGTTCGGCGGAGGTCAAGACACACACCCGACTCATATGATTCGTGATGACACGCCCCGCTTGGCCATCATTGGCTGCAGGTGAACACGCAACATCGCTTGGCCTATCTGTGCTGCAGGGAATTTGGCGCGCTCAGTAGTCGAATTGTGACTGTCGTGATGGTACGTCGTGTGATTTCTTTCTTAATATTTTAATCCCTTCATACTAACTATGTCGAGCAAAAAAAGAAAGTGGTCGGACGAATATGTACAATATGGATTCACATGTATAACGGAACGTGATGAGAGTCAGCGTCCTAACTGCATGATTTGCAATGCCAAGTTGAGCAATTCTAGTCTAGCACCGGCAAAACTAAGAGAACACTTCCTTAAGCTGCATGGAGATGGACAATACAAGAACACAACGCTCGCTGAATTCAAGGTGAAGAGAGCCAGATTCGATGAAAAGGCTACTCTGCCTGTTCTCGGCTTTGTACCCATCAACAAACCGATCCTCACAGCATCTTGCCAAGGTGAAGCCGCGCATTTCTGAACTGGTCTCTGAAAGGCAACAGCAGAAGTCACACTGATTTGCAGTAAATATTCATTATTATGTTTTTGTTTTTGTGTGAAAATCATGTTTTAATGGTTTTGTTCTTTGAACACTGATGTTGATGCACGGTTCATTTTGTGCACCAGTAAAATATATACCTATGTTTTGAATTTTATTTTTCCAATTAAGAAGGGTTCGGTGAATGCGCATATGAAACTGGTGGGGGTCAGTACCTCCAACAAGGTTAAGAACCACTGGTATAGAGGTATATTGCTACAGCGATCTTATCCTCTCAGATCTATGAGAATCATTTCTAACGGTTGTTCGGTTAGAGTCGGGTTTATTAGGATCAATGTCTGCGCATATAAAAGTCCCAATCTCTACCATTTCTATTGCCTACCTCTCTCTTGGCTTTCCCTCTCAACATGTCATCAGTGCGGGTGAAGGCTGTCTTGAAGGCAGTGGCCGGGTCGCTCTGCAGCCCCTCCTGCTGGCTGAGATTGACGTGCAGGTGGGTGGCAGCATAGATAGCAGCGTCCACACCCCCATGCCCGTCAAACACAGCATAGTAACCACGCTCCACACCGTCCTACAGGAAGAGGTACAGGAAGCAGTCAGAGGTTCAGCCAATCAGCTTGCAGTAAGAAAGAAGTGCAACCAAATTGCCCCAATAAATGAAACTGTGAAACGAATAACCATTAGTCGGTCCCAAATGGAACCCTACCTCTTCTCCTTCAATGTAAGTAGATCAGTAAGCTGGAAGATTCTCCCCTGAACTGCTTATACCCAGGGATGTAGAGGGGGTAAACTATCATCTCCAGGGACGTAGAGGGGGTAAACTATCATCTCCAGGGACGTAGAGGGGGTAAACTATCATCTCCAGGGACGTAGAGGGGGTAAACTATCATCTCCAGGGACGTAGAGGGGGTAAACTATCATCTCCAGGGATGTAGAGGGGGTAAACTATCATCTCCAGGGATGTAGAGGGGGTAAACTATCATCTCCAGGGATGTAGAGGGGGTAAACTATCATCTCCAGGGATGTAGAGGGGGTAAACTATCATCTCCAGGGATGTAGAGGGGGTAAACTATCATCTCCAGGGATGTAGAGGGGGTAAACTATCATCTCCAGGGATGTAGAGGGGGTAAACTATCATCTCCAGGGATGTAGAGGGGGTAAACTATCATCTCCAGGGATGTAGAGGGGGTAAACTATCATCTCCAGGGATGTAGAGGGGGTAAACTATCATCTCCAGGGATGTAGAGGGGGTAAACTATCATCTCCAGGGATGTAGAGGGGGTAAACTATCATCTCCAGGGATGTAGAGGGGTAAACTATCATCTCCAGGGATGTAGAGGGGGTAAACTATCATCTCCAGGGATGTAGAGGGGGTAAACTATCATCTCCAGGGATGTAGAGGGGGTAAACTATCATCTCCAGGGATGTAGAGGGGGTAAACTATCATCTCCAGGGATGTAGAGGGGGTAAACTATCATCTCCAGGGATGTAGAGGGGGTAAACTATCATCTCCAGGGATGTAGAGGGGGTAAACTATCATCTCCAGGGATGTAGAGGGGGTAAACTATCATCTCCAGGATGTAGAGGGGGTAAACTATCATCTCCAGGGATGTAGAGGGGGGTAAACTATCATCTCCAGGGATGTAGAGGGGGTAAACTATCATCTCCAGGATGTAGAGGGGGTAAACTATCATCTCCAGGGATGTAGAGGGGGTAAACTATCATCTCCAGGGATGTAGAGGGGGTAAACTATCATCTCCAGGGATGTAGAGGGGGTAAACTATCATCTCCAGGGATGTAGAGGGGGTAAACTATCATCTCCAGGGATGTAGAGGGGGTAAACTATCATCTCCAGGGATGTAGAGGGGGTAAACTATCATCTCCAGGGATGTAGAGGGGGTAAACTATCATCTCCAGGATGTAGAGGGGGTAAACTATCATCTCCAGGGATGTAGAGGGGTAAACTATCATCTGGGGATCTCCAGGGGATGTAGAGGGGGTTAAACTATCATCTCCAGGGGTGTAGAGGGGGTAAACTATCATCTCCAGGGATGTAGAGGGGGTAAACTATCATCTCCAGGGATGTAGAGGGGGTAAACTATCATCTCCAGGGATGTAGAGGGGGTAAACTATCATCTCCAGGGATGTAGAAGGGGTAAACTATCATCTCCAGGGATGTAGAGGGGTAAACTATCATCTCCAGGGATGTTAGAGGGGTAAACTATCATCTCCAGGGATGTAGAGGGGGTAAACTATCATCTCCAGGGATGTAGAGGGGGTAAACTATCATCTCCAGGGATGTAGAGGGGGTAAACTATCATCTCCAGGGATGTAGAGGGGGTAAACTATCATCTCCAGGGAATGTAGAGGGGGGAAAACTATCATCTCCAGGGATGTAGAGGGGGTAAACTATCATCTCCAGGGATGTAGAGGGGTAAACTATCATCTCCAGGGATGTAGAGGGGGTAAACTATCATCTCCAGGGATGTAGAGGGGGTAAACTATCATCTCCAGGGATGTAGAGGGGGTAAACTATCATCTCCAGGGATGTAGAGGGGGTAAACTATCATCTCCAGGGATGTAGAGGGGTAAACTATCATCTCCAGGGATGTAGAGGGGGTAAACTATCATCTCCAGTGGGTAAACCAAAACCTAGGATATTTATAGAACTGGATTGTTGGTATTTGATTGCATTTTAAATGTCGGTCTACAGGGAAGTTAGGGTCTACCAACTGTACATGATTCTCCTCGCTCGCAAAGAGGCAGGCGCGATTAGAACTCTGATCAAGAATATAAGCACTCTGAGCTTTGATCAATGTTGGCAACGCAATAAGAGGGTAAAGGTTATTTCACAAATAAAAAGGTGAGTACATGACAGTGGTGTGTATTCATGGATGCCGAGGGATGCCAGGCTTCACAATTATTTTTAGGAAAAAATATATAATTATAATTTGTCTGTGTTTCATAATTTTCCTTCAATTTGCAAGAGGCTGAATGTACAGTGTATTTGGAAAGTATTCAGACCCCTGGACTTTTCACACCTTTAGTTAAATTAGATACTTATTCTAAAATGGATTAAATATTTGTTTTCCTCATCAATCTACACACAATACAACATAATGACAAAGTGAAAACAGGTTTTTAGACATGTATTTACATCTATTAAAAATAAAAAACAGAAATACCTTATTTACATAAGTATTCAGACCCTTTGCTATGAGACTCGAAATTGAGCTCAGGTGCATCCTGTTTCCATTGATCATCCTTAAAATGTTTCTACAACTTGATTAGAGTCCACCTGTGGTGAATTCAATTGATTGGACATGATTTGGAAAGGCACATACCTGTCTATATAAGGTCCCACAGTTGACAGTGCATTTCAGAGCAAAAACCAAGCCATGAGGTTAAAGGAATTGTTTGTAGAGCTCCGAGACAGGATTGTGTCGAGGCACAGATCTGGGGAAGGGTTCCAAAAAATGTCTTGAGCATTCATTTTTGTTATCATTTTTTACCCCGTTTTCTCCCCAACTTCGTGGTATCCAATTGGTAGTTACAGTCTTGTCCCTTCGCTGCAACTCCCGCACGGACTCGGGATAGGCGAAGGTCGAGAGCCATGTGTCTTCCAAAACACGATCCTGCCAAGCCGCACTGCTTCTTGACACACTGCTCGCTTAACCCGGAAGCCAGCCACACAAATGTGCTGCACAGCCTGGGATCAAACGCGAGTCTGTAGTGACGCTTCTAGCACTACGATGCAGTGCCTTAGACTGCTGCGCCACTCGGGAGGCCCCGGACTCCATTCTTAAATGTAAAAGTTTGGAACCACCAACACTCTTCCTAGAGCTGGCTGCCCGGCCAAACTGAGCAATCGGGGGAGAAGGGCCTTGGTCAGGGAGGTGACCAAGAACCCGATGGTCACTCTGACAGAGATCCAGAATTCCTCTGTGGAGATGGGAGAACCTTCCAGAAAGATAACCATCTCTGCAGCACTCCACCAATCAGGCCTTTATGGTAGAGGGGCCAGACGGAAGCCACTCCTCAGTAAAAGGCACATGACAGCCCGCTTGGAGTTTGCCAAAAGGCACCTAAAGACTCTCAGACCATGAGAAACAAGATTCTCTGGACTGATGAAACCAAGATTGAACTCTTTGGCCTGAATGCCAAGTATCACATCTGGAGGAAACCTGGCACCATCCCTATAGTGAAGCATGGTGGTGGCAGCATCATGCTGTGGGGATGTTTTTCAGCGGCAGGGACTGGAAGACTAGTCAGGATCGAGGAAAAGATGATGAACGGAGCAAAGTACAGAGAGATTCTTGATGAAAACCTGCTCCAGAGTGCTCAGGACCTCAGACTGGGGTGAAAGTTCACCTTCGAACAGGACAACGACCCTAAGCACACAGCCAGGACAACGCGGGAGTGGTTTCGGGACAAGTCTCTGAATGTACTTGAGTGGCCCAGCCAGAGCCCAGACTTGAACCCAATCTATCATCTCTGGAGAGACCTGAAAATAGCTGTGCAGCAACGCTCCCCATCTAACCTGACAGAGCTTGAGAGGATCTGCAGAGAAGAATGGGAGAAACTCCCCAAATACAGGTGTGCCAAGCTTGTAGTGTCATAACCAAGAAGACTCGAGGCTGTAATCGCTGCCAAAGGTACTTCAACATAGTACTGAGTAAAGGGTCTGAATACTTATGTAAATGTGATAGTTTTTTTATTTTTCATAAATTTGCGAAAATTTCAAAAAACCTGTTTTTGCTTCGTCATTATGGGTTATTGTGTGTAGATTGATGAGGGGAAAAAACTAATTTAATCTATTTTAGAATAAGGATGTAACGTAACAAAATGTGGAAAAAGTCAAGGGGTCTGAATACTTTCCGAATGTACTGTATCTCACAGGAGAAAGCATCCCTGCGAGCAAAACAGCGCCCCTCTGTCTCTCTATGGGTAGGCCAAACGAGTATGACATTGTTGCCACCTGTAGCATTGAAGGCAACGGAAGCCAGCGAGCATCTGGCCTCCCTTGACAATTTTTTTTGCCAATCAGCATTGAGCTAAACTGAGCTCCACTGTGACTGGTCCTGGCACACCAAAAAGTGTCTAAGGAAGCCAGTTTGAATTTGACTTCACTCCTATCAAATCCCATTGAGAGCATACGTCATTCACAGGTTAATTTGCATAATTTAGTGGAATTAAATTGGCGTGTGTGTAATATTTATCACACAAGCACAGCCAGGGGTATAAATTACTTAAGTAAAAATACTTTCAAGTACTACTTAGCGTAACAGTTTAGCTTCCGTCCCTCTCCTCACCCCGAACCAGGGACCCTCTGCACACATCAATAACTGCCTCCCACGAAGCCCCGTTACCCATCGCTCCACAAAAGCCGCAGTCCTTGCAGAGCAAGGGGAAGAACTACTTCAAGGTCTCAGAGCGAGTGACGTCACTGATTGAAACGCTATTAGTGCGCACCACCGCTAACTAGCTAGCCATTTCACACAGGTTACATTAGCAGGACTCGAAGAAGAAGCAGAACCCAGAAGTACTTGTTACATTTTGACAGGAAAATGGTCCAATTCACACACTTATCAAGAGAACATCCCTGGTCATCCCTACTGCCTCTGATCTGGCGGACTCACTAAACACAAATGCTTGGCTTGTTAATTGTCTGAGTGTTGGAGTGTTCCCCTGGTTATCTGTAAATAAAGAAAACAAGACAATGGTGCCATCTGGTTTGTTTAACGTAAGGAATTTGAAATGATTTATACTTTTTACACTTAAGTATATTTTTAATAATTACATTTACTTTTGATACCACCCATGTTCACTAAAATGTTTCTGTCACAGCAAATTTCAGGTCTGCTGAGTGCAAACTTGATCGTTTGAACTCCTTTAAAAACTTGAATTCTGTGCAACTTCCAGCGCACGTTTACTGTGAACACTGAGGCTGTACCCGCTTTAAGTTACAGTTATAACAGTGGCCAAGTAGGCTACTGTGGCTATTTTATCATAATGTAGACCTACCAAAAGTGGCCTACCATCAAAAAGTATGGAGAAAATGCCTCCCATAACATTTTAACATGGAAATAGCTGTTCTGTCATTCAGCCTATAGTAGCAGCCAATGTGTGGTGTTCAATGTAGGCCTACATTCCATGAGACTTTAGAAAAAATAATGCAGGGCTTGACATTAACCTGTTTATCCACTTGTTCTTCAGACAAGGTGGTGACTGGAAAATGTTGTGTTGTTTGCTGCAAGAAACCCACTTTACAAAATAAAATGCATTGTTATTATCGTATCATTATTTCAGAGAATCAGACAAATTATGCTACCCTTTACCTATTGGCTACTTAGCTTATTCAAGCCTGTCTCAAAATACAACACTGCCCCTTTAAGAAGAAAAAAAAAACAAGCTCTTTACCTGATTCGCTTTTCAAAGATATCTATAAATATCCACGTTTTTGTGCTCTTGATGGAAGCAATCATTCCCCTACTGCTGACTACAAATGATCTATAACTAACAAAGCTCTCCCTCGCCCTCCATTTTGCAAATCTGACCATAACTCTGTCCTCCTGATTCCTGCTTATAAGCAAAAATTAAAGCAGGAAGCACCAGTGACTCAGTCTATAAAAAAAAAGTGGTCAGATGAAGCAGATGCTAAACTACAGGACTGTTTTGCTATCACAGACTGGAACATGTTCTGGGATTCTTCTGATGGCTTTGAGGAGTCCACCACATCAGTCACTGGCTTTATCAATAAGTGCATTGAGACGTGGTTAAATGTAACCCTACGCAACATTAACCAATTGAAAACAGTACTGTAGCAATGAGGTTTGTGCAGAACGCTATAGGCCCAATACATTATCACTGCATACTGCATAATTCAGGCAATTTAAAAATATATATATTTAAACATTATAGGTACGCTATATGATCACACCGTCGGTCCTCAAACAGCCCGACGTTACATTGGTTGCAATGTTGTTGATGCACAAACCCTAAATCAACTCTCAGAATATTAGGCCCAGGCTGAAGATCTACTTTTTCACATTATGTTTATTTGTGGGGGTCAGGAGAATTAACGAAGAGGAAACTCAAATTAACTTTGATCACTCTTATTTTAATTTCTACATTGCAAAAATGTGACAATTTTTCATGCCAGGAGAGGTACCAGATCCGGACAAATAGGTTCCAGAACGAAACAGTCCAAAACGGCAAGGTGACTGTTCCTGTTAAGCACTGGTTAGGGCAAAGGGGAAGGGGTATGAAGCGAATTGGGTCCAGCTGAGAAACTGTTTATAACAGAGTTATTACCTTGAGGCCAGTGAGTGTGTTGAAGTCAGGGAGGGTCACATGGCGATCCTCCATCTTCCTTCGAGTGTTCCTGATGGCGTGGGCGGAGCACATGAGGAAACGGGAGGGTCCTACTGGGAGGGGGGAGGGGAGATTCTGATGCCAAGCCACACCCACCTCCCGAAGCTTATTGAGAAAAAGCCGCTGGACGGGCTCTGATTGGAGCACTTAGGACGAGAGGGGAGGGGCCAAAGGAAATGTAATTTCAGTTAGGTCTCTGATAATCCAGATGAGAACGTTCTCCATATTGTAGGACACATATCCAAGCCTTTCAGACTTACACAAGTGTCTAGGGGTTAATTGGTATTGGGAGATGAAACCCCAGGGGTTAAAGAGGTGGTCAATGGATACACACAAACACAGACACACTGTGATGGAACCAGCCAGCTGGGCTAATACCCTAAAATACTAAATTGCAGTCTGACTTTCACTTTTACCTTGAGTCATTTTCTATTAAAAGGTATCTTTACTTTTACTCAAGTATGACAATTGGCTACATTTTCCCACCACTGCACACACACAGAGAAGTGGACGCTCTGCTGGACACAGGTGGTCTGAATCATAGATGACATCATTAGCCTGAACTCACAAACGACTTCCTGTTCCTCTCCTTGCTGCTGTTCGGCTTCCTGGGGGAGGTGGAAAGGTGAAAGGTCAGCCTTCAGCAGCTCAGCCAAGGCTGCATGGCACATGGCTGCATTCAGTGTTGAAGGAGCGTCTCTGCATGAGAGGAGAGAGTCCTTATGAGTGAACACCATAGAGAATGTTAGAGGTCTCTAGTGGCCAAAAAAGGCATGGGCAGCGCCATTGAGGGCTTCTACCATTTTAATTGTGTGGGACTTCCAACTTCATTGGTTGATCCTCCCTGGTGACCCTGTTGGGAGTCTATGTCCAACCAGGTCATCAGGAAGAATGAAGAAGGACACGGACTACTTCAAAATGGAGATTGCCTCAATGGCGCTGCCTATGCTGTCACGGACGCTATAATACCACAGATACAAAGAGGAGTCCTGTATCTCTCTCTATGGTAAACACACACACACACACACAAACAAACACGCCAAAATTAAACAAAGCTAAACAGCACACACACATCTGTAATTTCTCTGTACGAGATTAGAGTCCTGCCAGGGCGGAACAGGGGACTGAGACATGCTCTGGGGGAAAACAGGAAGTGGGTAGAACAATAGTGATTCTACAGACAGGAAATTAGGTCATACAAACAGGAAGTACCTCAGAGTCAGAAGACAGAAGGAAAAGAGGACACACTATCAGAGACCTAACTCCTATGGCCTGGCCTGGCACGTTGTCGTCAAGAGCTCCTCTGGCCTGGCACGTTGTAGTTTAAATCTCTGACATTTGTTTTCAATACTACCGCTTTTGGTAACAATTTACTTGACATCCAGCATTATAAGACATTATGACACGGTCATAACCATGTCAAAATATGTCATAACAGCTGACAACGTGTCATAACATGGTCATAACTCATCACACACATATTTAGACCTGTTGTGACATATATTGCGTTATGTTATGGCTGGTTATGACCCCTACATAAGAGTGTTAAAACCCACATTTATTCAGATGTGTTTTTCCCTGCCAAGAAGTTTCCTTTAGTTTGAAAGTTTGTTTCTTAAGTCCTCTGTTGTTGCTGTAATTCATTCTTTAGTCATGTTTTTTTCCCCATCATATTTTAAATAACTTGCAGAAAATACACTTTATGACACTGTCAACAAGCATTATGACCATCCTAATTATTTAAGCCAGATAGACCTATCATGTACATGCCCTTACGTCAGTCCTCAGTCACAAAGAGGGTGTCTTGTCCTGCTCCTGAAATCTGCTCCTGCATTCATCCCAGTCATCAGCAAACAGAGCATTGGGGTATGTAGGTGCATGTCTGACATCAATGTTTGCGCAATTACAATGATTTCATAAAATGTTATGTAACATAAACATACTGTTGACAGGTAGGCTATGGTATAATGGAATGTTTTACCTTGTGTGGTAGATTTCTGGGGTTTGACGCTCTTCTGTAGGCGTCATAACCAGCCATAAAATAACACAATAGATGTCACAACAGCTGTAAATATGTGTCATGACAGTGTTATGACCATATTATGACAAGTTATGTCAGCTGTTATGACATATGACATGGTTATAACGGTGTAACAACGTGTTATGACACTGGGTGTCAAGTAAAGTGTTACCCAGCTGGGTAATTATCCCTGAAGTGTCTTCAGAGGCAGTTTACAGCTCTCCCTGTGGCTGTGTTGCTTTCTCTTTGTAACTAACTATCTGACTACTCTTCATAACTATCTGACTACTCTTCATAACTATCTGACTGCATATTCTCATTTCCTTTCTCCCTCTCCTTGTTCTCTGTCCCTCTCTCTCTCTTTCTCCCCGTCCCTCTCTCTCTTTCTCCCCGTCCCTCTCTCTCTTTCTCCCCGTCCCTCTCTCTCTTTCTCCCCGTCCCTCTCTCTCTTTCTCCCCGTCCCTCTCTCTCTTTCTCCCCTTCCCTCTCTCTCTCTCTTTCTCCCCTTCCCTCTCTCTCTCTCTTTCTCCCCGTCCCTCTCTCTCTCTCTCTTTCTCTTTCTCCCCTTCCCTCTCTCTTTCTCTTTCTCCCCTTCCCTCTCTCTCTTTCTCCCCGTCCCTCTCTCTCTTTCTCCCCGTCCCTCTCTCTCTCTCTTTCTCCCCTTCCCTCTCTCTCTCTCTCTCTTTCTCCCCGACCCTCTCTCTCTCTCTCTCTCTTTCTCCCCGACCCTCTCTCTCTCTCTTTCTCCCCGACCCTCTCTCTCTTTCTCCCCGACCCTCTCTCTCTCTCTCTTTCTCCCCGACCCTCTCTCTCTCTCTCTCTTTCTCCCCGACCCTCTCTCTCTCTCTCTTTCTCCCCGACCCTCTCTCTCTCTCTTTCTCCCCGACCCTCTCTCTCTCTCTCTTTCTCCCCGACCCTCTCTCTCTCTCTTTCTCCCCGACCCTCTCTCTCTCTCTTTCTCCCCGACCCTCTCTCTCTCTCTCTTTCTCCCCGTCCGTCCGTCCCTCTCTCTCTCTCTCTCCCCTTCCCTCTTTCTCCCCGTCCCTCTCTCTCTCTCTCTCCCCTTCCCTCTTTCTCCCCGTCCCTCTCTCTCTCTCTCTCTCTCTCTCTTTCTCCCCTTCCCTCTCTCTCTGTGATAAGCAGTGGAACAGCCCTGTAACTCAGCCCTCTACTCACGCAGGGGTATAATGAACAGGACAGGACACAGATATATGAGGATCAGCTTGCTGCTGCACAACAGGAATGTAAACAATGCGGTCTGCAAGCTGCAGCATCAACACCACTGGGGTCATGTTCATTAAAGCAAACCGGAACAAAACATTTTTCAACGGAAAATTAAAACAAGTGATTCTTATTGGACCAGGTAGTCCTTTACCTAGACAGATACACACACACACACACCACACAGTGCTGAGCAAGCATAGGCCCAGGTCCATGCCGTCTCCCGTCAGCTTGTCCACACACACACCTGGTGTTGAGTAGGCGTAAGCCCAGATCCAGGCTCTCTCCTCTTAGTTCGTCCAGGCTGACCTTCCTGCTGAGGGGGTTGAGAGGCAGGGGGTCTTCAGAACCCAGCGGAGCAGGGAACTTCTCTAGGAATCTCCTCAGGAACCGACGCACCACCTCCTCCTCCATGACACCACCCATACCTGAATTTGGAACACACACACACACAGCATACCATTCAGGGGTTGGAACCGGTTCAGGGAACTGAAAAAAATTATGACTTTTTTTGGAGGAATTGAAACAGAAGCGGGAACGAAAGTGATCTCTACTGTTCTTGAACCGGCGAATAGCTCAGGTACACATGAAAGCATGAAATGACCCCGGGAATCGATAGAACATTGCTCAGAGATGCACAAAAACAATATAACATTCAAAATTGGTGAATCTTTCTTTTAACTCAAGGTACTTTGATAAAGTAGCTCACTACATCCAAACTACTTTGTGAGACATTACCATATCTAAATCTGAAATGTCAGACTACAAATTGCAAGAACAGATACCCCTGGAGTCAGATGTTAATAGAGTGTGAAATTTTGCCTTTTAACCTCTCTGGGCTAGGTGGCACCAAATCGTCCCACCTACGTAACAGCCAGTTGAATCCTGTGGCGCGATTTTCAAAACCTTTGAAATGCTATTACTTCAATTTCTCAAACATATGACTATTTTACAGCTATTTAAAGACAAGACTCTCGTTAATCTAACCACACTGTCCGATTTCAAAAAGGCTTTACAACGAAAGCAAAACATTAGATTATGTCAGCAGACTACCCAGCCAGAAATAATCAGACACCCATTTTTCAAGCTAGCATATAATGTCACAAAAACCCAAATCACAGCTAAATGCAGCACTAACCTTTGATGATCTTCATCAGATGACACACCTAGGACATTATGTTATACAATACATGCATGTCTGTTCAATCAAGTTCATATTTATATCAAAAAACAGCTTTTTACATTAGCATGTGACGTTCAGAAAAAGCATACCCCCCGCAAACTTCCGGGGAATTTACTAACAATTTACTAAATTACTCACGATAAACGTTCACAAAAAGCATAACAATTATTTTAAGAATTATAGATACAGAACTCCTCTATGCACTCGATATGTCCGATTTTAAAATAGCTTTTCGGATGAAGCACATTTTGCAATATTCTAAGTACATAGCCCAGCCATCACGGGCTAGCTATTTAGACACCCGGCAAGTTTAGCCTTCACCAAAATCATATTTCCTATAAGAAAAATGATCTTACCTTTCCTGTTCTTCGTCAGAATGCACTCCCAGGACTTCTACTTCAATAACAAATGTAGGTTTGGTCCCAAATAATCCATCGTTTTGTTCCATCAGCGACGTTTTGTTCGTGCGTTCTAGACACTATCAGAATGGTAAATCACGGTCGTGCGCATGGCGCATAACGTGACAAAAAATTTCTAAATATTCCATTACCGTACTTCGAAGCATGTCAACCGCTGTTTAAAATCAATTTTTATGCAATTTATCTCGTAGAAAAGCGATAATATTCCGACCGGGAATCTGCCTGTCTGTAAATAGAGGGAAAAACAGAAAGGCGGGGGCGGCCAGTGCACGCGCCTAAGCCTTTTGTCTGCTGATAGACCACTTAGCAAAAGCGCTCGTGTGTTTCAGCCAGGGCTTTGAATTACGTCATTCAGGTTTTTCCCGGGCTCTGAGAGCCCATTGGAGACGTGGGAAGTGTCACGTAACAGCAGAGATCCTGAGTTTTTGGAAGAGATGTCAAAGAAAGCAAATAAATGGTCAAACAGGCCACTTCCTGTAAAGGAATCTCTCAGGTTTTTGCCTGCCAAATGAGTTCTGTTATACTCACAGACACCATTCAAACAGTTTTAGAAACTTTAGGGTGTTTTCTATCCATATATAATAAGTATATGCATATTCTAGTTACTGGGTAGGATTAGTAACCAGATTAAATCGGGTACGTTTTTTATCCGGCCGTGTAAATACTGCCCCCTAGCCCCAACAGGTTAAACAAATAAACACATTTTAAATTAAGAATTAGGCAGGTCTGATAGTGAAAAATAAAATGATTGCCTACTTCACCCATATTTTCCTTTTCTTTTAGCAAAATAAGTAGTGTGTAGGTCCAGTAGTTAGCTACACCGCTACATGGTAAAACAGTAGTGTGTAGTTCCAGTAGTTAGCTACACCGCTACATGGTAAAAACAGTAGTGTGTAGTTCCAGTACTTAGCTACACCGCTACATGGTAAAACAGTAGTGTGTAGTTCCAGTAGTTAGCTACACCGCTACATGGTAAAACAGTAGTGTGTAGTTCCAGTAGTTAGCTAAGTTAGACCTCTACATGGCAAAATGAGTTAAATAACTACTGGAAACACTACCAAGATTTGAATTTAGCTCAACTCCCGCCAAGCTACTGCAAAATGTAGTTAAATTACTAGATAAACAATATGTAGTTCACTAATGTTACTCCGCAACACTGGTAAACAACCATCTTACCCGTTCTACAACAAGCTGCTCCATCAGTGCTAATTAGGGAGTAAATTAAAGAGCCAAATGTAAAACAAATGTTGATTTCACAGTTCTAAAAAATTACGAAAAGGAATCATATGAACCGTTACTTTTTAGGTGGTCGAACTGGTTCAGAACTTTATTTTCTTATCGGAACATCGGAACGGAACAAAAATAGGGTTTCTGCTCAGAATGATAAGAAAATCATTATTACCATTAGGTTTTATTATTGTAACAAACCGATTACCGCTCTCCCAAGGGAGATAGCTTTCTTGGAGCAGCGGTAACGTGTTCATATCTGGACCTTAGGGTCACACGTTTGAGGGTTGCCTTGGAACCTTGGGATGTTTTTTTTTATAATGATTTCCCTTACACATTTAATAATCATTTATTTTCCCTTCAGGTTAAGTGTCAGAGGCCAGTTAAAGGTCAAACAGATGCAGTGAGTGGTCCCCACGACAACCAGAGGCCCGGCATCCACCCTGTCTGTCTGTCTGTGTGTTCATCTGTCCTTTTGTCTGCCTGTCTGTCTCTCGGTCTGTCAGTGAGACTCACAGGTCCAACTTCTATATGAGGGACAAAATAATAATACCTCAATATTATTCCTGTCAATGTGAAGGACACACCATTATCCCTGCTATAGCCCAATAATGGACCAAATAAGTATGTTACTCCTTACAGTTCAAGGACCTTACATGTTCTGTTTAAAGGGTGAATTTGCTCCAGCAGCCAAAACAACCAAATTCTCCATCTAAACGTGAATCAATGCTCAATTGCAGGACATTTCTGGAAACAAATTCCTCTACTTTCATATCACATCACAAGTATTTCACAAATGCAAAATATACACTTACTGTACACTGTTTTAACCTGTTTTAACACAGTTGCAGCAGATAGTAATTCTCAGTGACAACACGTTTGTGACGTCCGTCTTCAGTTTACACAGATATTTTGAGACGCAGACACCTAACTAGCAAACGTACGCGCCTCTGTCTTCCATCTGATTTCCGTAAAAAACAAGCACTACAACATGGAACTATGGCCATGTGGGATTCAAACACACAAAAAAGGGAGATTTTCCAATGCCTATTGGTACCTATTGGGTCAAAAATAAATTATAAAACACATTGAATATCCCTTTGAACATAGTGGATATTAATTACACTGGATGGTGTAACAATAAACCCAGTCACTACAAAGATGCAGGCGTCCTTCCTAACTCAGTTGCCTGAGAGGAAGGAAACCGCTCAGGGATTTCACTTAAGGACTATGTTGACTTTGTTGTTAGAATTTTTCTTCCACTTTGACAGAGTATTTTGTGTAAAAGTTTGTGTAAAATTGCTAAATTACATTTTAATCCCACTTTGTAACACAGTGTGGAAAAAGTAGGGGGGTGTGAATACTTTCTGAAGGCACTGTAACCTTTAGCTTTTTGAAAATTATTTCTCATTGATATGAAATCAAAATTAGTGGATTTGGCTATTTCAGCCACACCCGTTTCTGACAAGTGTATAAAAACGTGCACACCGCCATGCAATCTCCATAGACAAACATTGGCAGTGGAATGACCTTACTGTAAAGCTCAGTGACTTTCATCGTGGCACCGTCATAGGATGCCACCTTTCCAACAAGTCAGTTCGTCAAATTTCTGCCCTGGTAGAGCTGCCCCGGCCAACTGTAAGTGCTGTTATTGTGAAGTGGAAACGTCTAGGAGCAACAACGGCTCAGCTGTGAAGTGGTAGGCCACACAAGCTCACAGAACGGGACCGCCGGGTGCTGAAGTGCGTAAAAATTGTCTGTCCCCGGTTGCAACACTCACTACCTAGTTTCAAATTGCCGATGGAAGCAATGTCAGCACAATAACTGTTTGTCAGGAGCTTCATGAAATGGGTTTCCATGGCCGAGCTGCCGCACACAAGCCTTAGTTTACCATGCCCAATGCCAAGCGTCAGCTGGAGTGGTGTAAAGTTTGCCTCCATTGGACTCTGGAGCAGTGGAAACACGCTTCACCATCTGGCAGTCTGAAGAACGAATCTGTGTTTGGCGGATACCAGGAGAACGCTACCTGCCCAAATGCATAGCGCCAACTGTAAAATTTGGTGGAGGAGGAATAATGGTCTAGTGGCTGTTTTTCATGGTTCGGTCTAGGCCCCTTAGTTCCAGTGATGGGAGATCTTAGCGCTACAGCATACAATGACATTATAGACAATTCTGTGCTTCCAACTTTTTAGGGAAGGCCCTTTCCTGTTTCAACATGACAATGCCCCCGTGCACAAAGCGAGGTCCGTACAGAAATGGTTTGTCAAGATCAGTGTGGAAGAACTTGACTAGCCGGCACAGAGCCCTGACCTCAACCCCATCGAACACCTTTGAGATGAATTGGAACGCCGACTGCGAGACAGGCCTAACCATTCAACATCAGTGCCCGACCTCACTAATGCTCTTGGCTGAATGAAAGCAAGTCCCCGCAGCAATGTTCCAACATCTAGTGGAAAGCCTTCCCAGAAGAGTGGAGGCTGTTATAGCAGCAAAGGGGGGACCAACTCCATATTAATGCTCATGATTTTAGAATGAGATGTTCGACGAGCAGGTGTCCACATACTTTTAGTCATGTCATGAGTCTACTCCCAATTTATCATATATGCAGTCACTTTAACTATATATTCATGTACATACTACCTCAATTGGCCCGACCAACCAGTGCTCCCGCACATTGGCTAACCGGGCTATCTGCATTGTGTCCCACCCCCCACCACCTGCCAACCCCTCTTTTTACGCTACTGCTACTCTCTGTTCATCATATATGCATAGTCACTTTAACCATACCTACATGTACATACTACCTCAATCAGCCTGACTAACCGGTGTCTGTATATAGCCTTGCTACTCTTATTTTATCTCTTTACTTACCCATTTTTCCCACTATTGGTTAGAGCCTGTAAGTAAGCATTTCACTGTAAGGTCTACTACACCTGTTGTATTCAGCATTTCACTGTAAGGTCTACTACACCTGTTGTATTCAGCATTTCACTGTAAGGTCTACTACACCTGTTGTATTCAGCATTTCACTGTAAGGTCTACTACACCTGTTGTATTCAGCATTTCACTGTGAGGTCTACTACACCTGTTGTATTCAGCATTTCACTGTGAGGTCTACTACACCTGTTGTATTCAGCATTTCACTGTAAGGTCTACTACACCTGTTGTATTCAGCATTTCACTGTAAGGTCTACTACACCGGTTGTATTCAGCATTTCACTGTAAGGTCTACTACACCTGTTGTATTCAGCATTTCACTGTAAGGTCTACTACACCTGTTGTATTCAGCATTTCACTGTAAGGTCTACTACACCTGTTGTATTCAGCATTTCACTGTAAGGTCTACTACACCTGTTGTATTCAGCATTTCACTGTAAGGTCTACTACACCTGTTGTATTCAGCATTTCACTGTAAGGTCTACTACACCTGTTGTATTCAGCATTTCACTGTAAGGTCTACACCTGTTGTATTCAGCATTTCACTGTAAGGTCTACTACACCTGTTGTATTCAGCATTTCACTGTAAGGTCTACTACACCTGTTGTATTCAGCATTTCACTGTAAGGTCTACTACACCTGTTGTATTCAGCATTTCACTGTGAGGTCTACTACACCTGTTGTATTCAGCATTTCACTGTAAGGTCTACACCTGTTGTATTCAGCATTTCACTGTAAGGTCTACTACACCTGTTGTATTCAGCATTTCACTGTAAGGTCTACACCGGTTGTATTCAGCATTTCACTGTAAGGTCTACACCGGTTGTATTCGGCGCACGTGACAAATAAACTTTGATTTGATGTAGTGTAGCTTTAGCAAGGGGCTAGTGGTCACCTGTGTGTGTATCTTAGGATCAGAAATAGAGGAAATGTTGTGCACATGAAGTGAATGAATGTTTAATAATACAATAATGTAACACAACGTGACGAATAAAATCACGGTTGAGACGCGCGTGTATATGACACAATGTTTATGTTGCTGTAGGCCATTCAATGTCTGCATTCCTAGTTGCAAAACCTATTTGCTATATATTATAACGTCAGCGATGCAGTCTGAGTCTCCATAAACAACATGTTTGATTTTATTTCCTGCTTCGCAAAAAAAGCACAAACTACTTTCAAGCTACAGTACGACACGATAACATTTCTTACCTTGGCCTATCTTCTTCAGGGCACTCCCTTTACTAGCTCGCTACGGGGCTGAACGAGACAACTACACGCCCTTTCAAGACTGACACAAAATGACTTTTAAGTCATGGAAGTCCAGAAGAAGCGTGGCGACGTGAAAACGAACCACTTTGTTCGAAGACAGCTTATTACACTGAACCTGCGCATATCACTGAGTTGTAGATCATGGGCTTGCTCGTAGTGGGCGCAAGCACATTTCGAGACTATGTTGATAGATCTGTGTTTGGCTGCGTAGACACTACGGGAATTTGACGTTCCTGAACACTGGACTGACAGACCATGGGGGAATCTCAAGTGTGAAATCCATGCGTCCTCGTGCTTCGCCTCCTCAAAACCCATTGGAGAAGGTCAGAGGGGCGGGACCTCTGGCTTCCTTAATCCAATGGGTTTTCAGCAGGAGAGAGAGGACACGAGGACTACATATTTGAGATTCTCCCATGGTCTGTAATTCTAGTGTTCAGGAACGTCAAATTCCCGCAGTGTCTACGCAGCCAAGCACAGATCTATGAATATATTAGATAGTCTCAAAATGAGCAAAATCTAAACCGTTTATAGCGTATATAAAATACTAGCCTTGGAAGCCCAGGGTGAACGAAACAGGTATTTTAGAAGGCTGGCCAGACGAGACTAACGAAAGCCTATTCAGTCAGAGGCATTCAGAAACATTTGCACTTCAGCAAATGTGACACTCCCTCAAAGGACACTAACATTAGCTACGTTTCCATTAACTTGTTCTGTGATCTTTTTTTTTACATTTAGAATGTTCGGGATATACAATAGGTCTTCCCTGTGGCTCAGTTGGTAGAGCATGGTGTTTGCAACGCCAACATGGTGTGTGCAACGCCAGGGTTGTGGGTTTGATTCCCACGGGGGCCAGTACAAAAACGTTTTTTTTTTTAAATGCATGAAATGTATGCATTCACTACTGTAAGTCGCTCTGGATAAGAGCGTCTGCTAAATGACTAAAATGTAGATGGGACAATATGCCTGCTGCGATGCGTTTCCAATGAATTGTCGGACGTAATGACCTCACACACAAACAAAACTTTTTAGCTAAAACCCAGTGTAGAATAAAATGAATGCGTTTTCATGATCCATTTAGGCATATTGCGCATTAATACATTTGCGACAGCCTGTATGTATACCAGGGTTCCCCAACTGGCGGCCCCTGGGCCGAACTTGGCCCACACATGTTTTTATTTGGCCCCCAAGTTTTCTGAGCAAAAAACATTTATTCTTTGAATTTTCATTGTTTGACATAAAATACTGTATCATTTGGTTTTAAATCAAAAAGTCCTATATCATGCCGTTTGTTACAGGGCGAATAATAAATTCCACACTTGGCAATTTCAAAATGCATGTAAGTGATAGAACAATATCTGATTTTGAGGATAGATTCTGAATACATTTTTGGAAAGCTTATTGATTATATTAGAAAAACAATTAACTATAAGCTTGGGTAACTATACCGATCTAAGAGCGTTGGGCCAGTAACCGAAATGTCGCTGGTTCGAATCCCCAAGTCGGCAAGGTGGAAAAATCTGCCATTCTGCCCTTGACCAAGGAAGTTAATAATTTCCAGGTTATTTCATTACTATTAGACAGTTGCCATATTATTCTTGTTACTAAGTATTGTTGGTTGTTTTTATTTCATTTAGACTCTTGAAAACAAGATGGTGCATCTCAAGAGATTTCATCCTTGATCTGAAATAGCCTAATTGGATGGTGAAACTGCTGTTGATCTGAAATAATTGGATGGTGAAACTTGCATCCAGCCAACCAGAAAAGCAAGGCAAAGCAATTCATGTATTCTTGAAAGTCAAGAAAGGCTGTATGACAACCAGCTGTGATTGGGAGTGCCATAGGGCAGCGCACAATTGGCCCAGTGTCATCTGGGTTAGGCCGGTGTAGGCCCTCACTGTAAATATGAATTTGTTCTTAACTGACTTGCCTAGTTAAATAAAGGTTAAATCAAAAATAGAAAAATGACTAGATTTATCCAGCAGTAGGCATTAATAATAAAATGTGGAGTGGACCTTTCTAGATAAATGATTTTTTTTTTTAAACGGACAAAAGAAAAATCCACCCGTCTTACGAATAAAACTGTTGGCAATCTTTGGAACATTTCTCCTATTGCTGCCGTGTCCCATTACACATGCTGCCGTGTCCTCCCATTACACAGGCTGCCGTGTCCCATTACACATGCTGCCGTGTCCCATTACACATGCTGCCGTGTCCTCCCATTACACATGCTGCCGTGTCCCATTACACATGCTGCCGTGTCCCATTACACAAGCTGCCGTGTCCCATTACACATGCTGCCGTGTCCCATTACACATGCTGCCGTGTCCTCCCATTACACATGCTGCCGTGTCCTCCCATTACACATGCTGCCGTGTCCTCCCATTACACATGCTGCCGTGTCCCATTACACATGCTGCCGTGTCCCATTACACATGCTGCCGTGTCCCATTACACATGCTGCCGTGTCCTCCCATTACACAGGCTGCCGTGTCCCATTACACATGCTGCCGTGTCCTCCCATTACACAGGCTGCCGTGTCCCATTACACATGCTGCCGTGTCCCATTACACATGCTGCCGTGTCCTCCCATTACACATGCTGCCGTGTCCCATTACACATGCTGCCGTGTCCCATTACACATGCTGCCGTGTCCCATTACACGTCACAGTGATTGTTTGGGCAACATTGCTTTTGTCTAATTAACTGGGTCAATGGAAACCTGCCTACTGATGTAAATGACATAGATCAGTGTTTCTCTCCCCAGGCGCACTCTGCTAAGACAGCTACAAAAACAAAGACTCAGAAAACACAACGACCCATTTCTGTTTACAAAAAAAAGGCATTTACTTCCACATGACGGCATCATTTATTATAGATGTCATAACATCACATATTAACCCAGCTTCACATAATGACCCTGACCTACTGCTACACGAAGTACGCTGCCAAGGCAGCCATCTTATCTTTGGGTTTCTTTTCCCTGCGCCCTCTGCCCCTGCCCCGCCCCCCTCGCCGTGCACCCCCACCGCGGGTCATGGAGGGGTGTCTCATGGTGGCGTGTTTGAGTTCAACCAGGTCCTGGAAGACTGGGTCGCAGAACACACAGCCGCTGTGCTGCATCTCTCCGTCAGGGAGCGGGGAGCGCGTCTTGTTGAAGTCCACCGCTACCAGGGACGCTTCACATGCCTCACAGCTCTCCTGGGCTACCTAGGAGACGAGAGGTGGGGATGGGAAGAGGGACAGAGGGGGAGGAAGGGAGTTAACACAGCAAGAGGGAAGAAAGAGTGAGAGAGAGAAAAGAGAGATGACTGTTATAAGGGTGCGGCAGGTAGCCTAGTGGTTAGAGTGTAGAGGGGGCAGGTAGCCTAGTGGTTAGAGTGTAGAGGGGGCAGGTAGCCTAGTGGTTAGAGCATTGGGACAGTAACCAAAAGGTTACTGTCCCAAGCTGAATCCCTGAGCTGACAAGGTAAAAAAATCTGTCATTCTGCCCCTGAACAAAGCAATTAACCCACTGTTCCTTGGCCGTCATAGTAAATAAGAATTTGTTCTTAACTCACTTGCCTAGTTAAATAATAGAATATAAATAAAATAAAGTGTGAAAAATGCAAATGAAGTTTATAACTCTAAAGTCCTCGTCCTGCCTACCTGCACCCTGTGTGCGTGCTCAAAGAAGTGCACCATCACATTGCACCTGTTGCAGGCCATCTTCCACTTGGGGCCGGAGGTAGGGTCCAAAACCAGCACCCCGCCCTCACACTCCACACACTGACCAATACCCAGGGAGTTGAGACTGTGTTGGCAGGACGGGTGGGTGCACTCATTACATCCCATACCTGGGAGGGAGGGAGGGAGGGAGGGAGGGAGGGAGGGAGGGAGGGAGGGAGGGAGGGAGGGAGAGATGGCGAGGGAGGGATGGCGAGGGAGGGGGAGAAAAACAATGAGGAAAAGTTGGAATATCAGTTTACTTCCAGAATTGAAATTGACCTCAAACCCTATAACAACTATCAAAACAAACACTCACTCACACTCACCAGCCACCCACTCACCTTTCTTCATGTCCCTGAAGGGGGGGTTGCTGAAGCAGTAGGGACAAAGGGGGTAGCTCTTTCCCCTGGATCCAGAGGTCCACAGCACCAGCTCAAACTCATCCAGCGGACAGCGCAGCTCCTTGTACAGCTTGATGGCGCCGTTCTGAGGCAGGCTGTACGTCTCATCACACCCAGCACAGTGCAGCCGGCTGGGCTTGGCCTGGGAGAACCAATCAATCATTAGCGTGCAGGATGGGCCGAGTTTGCACTTCTGGGACAATTGGTTCCACTGTACCGGGCAAGTTATATCAAACGCTCCTAAAGTAGACATACCATGAAACTGACAAGAACACACACACACACACACGAACGCTCCAACACTGATGCTCCATTCAGAGGGTGAATGGCCAAGACAAAATATGTAAGTGTCTTAGAACAGGGTATGGTAGTAAGTGCCAGGAACACTGGTTTGTGTCAAGAATTGCAACACTGCTGGGTTTTTCACGCTCAACAGTTCCCCATGCGTATCAAGAACTGTCCCCCACCCAAAGGACATCCAGCCAAGTTGACACATTTGTGGGAAGCACTGGAGTCAACATGGGCCTGTGGAACGCTTGACAACTTTTAGAGTCCATGCCCAGACGAGCCTGTTCTAAGGGGAAAGGGGAGGCGGTCAATACTCAATATTAGGAAGGCGTACTTAAATGTTTTATACACTCAGTGTGTAAATAATGTCTTCTCTCCTGGATGACATCATTTGGAAGACTTGTGGAACTCAATGAAATGCAAAAAAAAGCATCTAACAAAACACAAGGACACACACACAGTGACCGCGAGCGCACACACACAGTGACCGCGAGCGCACACACACAGCGACCGCGCGCACACACAGCGACCGTGAGCGCACGCACACAGCGACCGTGAGCGCACGCACACAGCAACCGTGAGCGCACGCGCACACAGCGACCGCATGCGCACACAGCGACCGCATGCGCACACAACGACCGCATGCACACACAGCGGAATTCTGATTATGCATGCATACATTGTGGATGATGTCATTTGAAAGTAACCTCGTAATAAAATACAGAATCTAACAAACACAAACAAACACACACGTGTTCACACTCCCGCGTCAATAAACGTTAGAATCACCTTTGTCAGCAATTACAGCTGTGAGTCTTTCTGGGTAAATCTCTAAGAGCTTTCCACTCCTGGATTGTACAGCATTTACCCATTATGATTTTAAAAATCTTCAAGCTCTGTCAAGTTGGTTGTTGATCATTGCTAGACACCCATTTGTAAGTCTTGCCATAGATTTTCAAGCCGATTTAAGACAAAACCCTAACTAGGCCACTCAGGAACATTCAATGTCCTTTTTAAGTCTTGGTTCTAATAGATTATATGTTCTTCTAAGAGATTGTCAGTTTCTGACTCAAATAAGATTCCCTCAAGGTTGTCCTGATGTCCAAAATATTCAAATTGACATTTTGTGATATGTAACTTTTAAGTTGCATGTATTTGAAACGATCTACGTTGGTCACTCCAAAAAAGTATTTCCTGTTAGCATTTTCTATGGCTTTAGTTTTCCATGTTGGCCAATTTATATTTATGACTTCTGGAAAGCAATCCAAGGATTGTTCCATAAGGTTGTGTTTTTACGGAGTGATATTGGTTGTTGAACAATCCGTTTAATTTTCTTCCATATCGTTATAGTGTTCCATATCGTTATAGTGTTCCATATCGTTATAGTGTTCCATATCGTTATAGTGTTCCATATCGTTATAGTGTTCCATATCGTTATAGTGTTCCATATCGTTATAGTGTTCCATATCGTTATAGTGTTCCATATCGTTATAGTGTTCCATAGTGTTATAGTGTTCCATAGTGTTATAGTGTTCCATAGTGTTAGTGTTCCATATCGTTATAGTGTTCCATAGTGTTATAGTGTTCCATATCGTTATAGTGTTCCATAGTGTTATAGTGTTCCATATCGTTATAGTGTTCCATAGTGTTATAGTGTTCCATATCGTTATAGTGTTCCATAGTGTTATAGTGTTCCATAGTGTTATAGTGTTCCATATCGTTATAGTGTTCCATAGTGTTATAGTGTTCCATAGTGTTATAGTGTTCCATATCGTTAACTATGAAGATGTTCATGTTCTCAGCTTTATCCTTTGAAAACCGACACGTGAAAAGATTCTGTGGACGAACATGCGCACCTTCAATATTCCTCTTTAGTGTACAGAGGGTAGTGGGAACGGCCCAGAACATCACAAGCTTCCTGCCATCACAAGTTTCCTGCCATCCAGGACCATTACAATAGGCAGTGTCAGAGGAAGACCCAAAAAATGATCAGAGACTCCAGTCACCCAAGTTATAGACTGTTCTCTCTGCTACCTCACGGCAAGCGGTACCAGAGCGCCAAGTGTAGAACCAAAAGGCTCCTCAACAGCTTCTGCCCCCAAGCCATAAGACTGCTGAACAATTAATCAAATCGGCACCGGACAATTTACATTGACCCCTCCCTCCCTTTTGTACACTGCTGCTACTCTCTGTTTATTATCTATGCATAGTCACTTCACCCCTACCTACATTTACAAATTACCTCAACTAACCTGTACCCCTCCACACTGACTCGGTACCGGTGCCCCCTGTATATAGCCTCGTTATTGTTATTCTTATTGTGTTACTTTTTATTATTACTTTTTATTTTAGTCTACTTGGTAATATTTACTTAACTCTTCTTGAACTGCACTGCTGGTTAAGGGCTTGTAAGTAAGCATTTCACAGTAAAGTCTACACTTGTATTCGGCACGTGACAAAGTTTGATTTGTTTTGACTAAAGTGTGCAAAGCTGTCATCAAGGGTGGCTACTTTGAAGAATCTTAAATATAAAATGTGTTTTGATTTGTTTAACACTTGTTTTTGGTTACTACATCATTCCATATGTGTTTTAATGTCTTTATTATTCTACAATGTAGAACATTTTAAAAATAAAATAAAAACCCTGGAATGAGTAGGTGTGTCCAAACTGGTACTGTATACGTCGCAAGTAAAAGTATTGGGTAGAGAGTTGATAGAAGGTTAAAATCAAGACTTGGAAAGTTCTACATCTTCCTTTTCTATAACTTTTATTTTCTAAAAGTCTGTTATGACCGAGTACACTATTTAAAAGAACATCTTCGGCGGGGTAATTGGTATTAGAACATCTTCGGCGGGGTAATTGGTATTAGAACATCTTCGGCGGAGTAATTAGTATTAGAACATCTTCGGCGGGGTAATTGGTATTAGAACATCTTCGGCGGGGTAATTGGTATTAGAACATCTTCGGCGGGGTAATTGGTATTAGAACATCTTCGGCGGGGTAATTGGTATTAGAACATCTTCGGCGGGGTAATTGGTATTAGAACATCTTCGGCGGGGTAATTGGTATTAGCAGAATTTTGTTGTTGTTGTTTTGGCCACCATGGTTTATTCTCCCTGTAAGATTTATGGGAAAATTATTCAATTGAATTAGATCTGCTTTCATATTGGTGAGTAATGGGATGAATTTATCTTTATATATTTGTCGTCACTTACTTTTTCAAAGTATTATAAACATAAACTGATGTTGGTACAAAATGGAGGGAAAGTTGAAGCATAACTAACAAAACTAACAGTTAACAAAAACGTATGCTTAATCCAGTATAAACTAATGTATAGAGAGACAAAATTCACAAATTCTAGAGCACAACGGCAGAGTCATGTCTTAAGTGTAAAACTAACAATGACTGAATAATCAATGCTTTCTGGAAGTGCTATAAAAGTCTGGAATTTGTGGGCGGAACTAGAAAGTTGGCTGCCAAAAGTATTACAATGTAAACTTACTTTTAAAATCAGTCTGTCTGCATATTTCAGACATGGCATTTGGGGGTTCAGTGAGATTCCCGATAGACTAGATAATTCTCTAATTCCCGATGGACTGGATAATTCTCTAATTCCCGATGGACTGGATAATTCTCTAATTCCCGATGGACTGGATAATTCTCTAATTCCCGATGGACTGGATAATTCTCTAATTCCCGATGGACTGGATAATTCTCTAATTCCCGATGGACTGGATAATTCTCTAATTCCCGATGGACTGGATAATTCTCTAATTCCCGATGGACTGGATAATTCTCTAATTCCCGATGGACTGGATAATTCTCTAATTCCCGATGGACTGGATAATTCTCTAATTCCCGATGGACTGGATAATTCTCTAATTCCCGATGGGCTGGATAATTCTCTAATTCCCGATGGGCTGGATAATTCTCTAATTCCCGATGGGCTGGATAATTCTCTAATTCCCGATGGGCTGGATAATTCTCTAATTCCCGATGGGCTAGATAATTCTCTAATTCCCGATGGGCTAGATAATTCTCTAATTCCCGATGGGCTAGATAATTCTCTAATTCCCGATGGGCTAGATAATTCTCTAATTCCCGATGGGCTAGATAATTCTCTAATTCCCGATGGGCTAGATAATTCTCTAATTCCCGATGGGCTAGATAATTCTCTAATTCCCGATGGGCTAGATAATTCTCTAATTCCCGATGGGCTAGATAATTCTCTAATTCCCGATGGGCTAGATAATTCTCTAATTCCCGATGGGCTAGATAATTCTCTAATTCCCGATGGACTAGATAATTCTCTAATTCCCGATGGACTAGATAATTCTCTAATTCCCGATGGACTAGATAATTCTCTAATTCCCGATGGACTAGATAATTCTCTAATTCCCGATGGACTAGATAATTCTCTAATTCCCGATGGACTAGATAATTCTCTAATTCCCGATGGACTAGATAATTCTCTAATTCCCGATGGACTAGATAATTCTCTAATTCCCGATGGACTGGATAATTCTCTAATTCCCGATGGACTGGATAATTCTCTAATTCCCGATGGACTGGATAATTCTCTAATTCCCGATGGACTGGATAATTCTCTAATTCCCGATGGACTGGATAATTCTCTAATTCCCGATGGACTGGATAATTCTCTAATTCCCGATGGACTGGATAATTCTCTAATTCCCGATGGACTGGATAATTCTCTAATTCCCGATGGACTGGATAATTCTCTAATTCCCGATGGACTGGATAATTCTCTAATTCCCGATGGACTGGATAATTCTCTAATTCCCGATGGACTGGATAATTCTCTAATTCCCGATGGACTAGATAATTCTCTAATTCCCGATGGACTAGATAATTCTCTAATTCCCGATGGACTAGATAATTCTCTAATTCCCGATGGGCTAGATAATTCTCTAATTCCCGATAGACTAGATAATTCTCTAATTCCCGATGGACTAGATAATTCTCTAATTCCCGATGGACTAGATAATTCTCTAATTCCCGATAGACTAGATAATTCTCTAATTCCCGATGGACTAGATAATTCTCTAATTCCCGATGGACTAGATAATTCTCTAATTCCCGATAGACTAGATAATTCTCTAATTCCCGATGGACTAGATAATTCTCTAATTCCCGATGGACTAGATAATTCTCTAATTCCCGATAGACTAGATAATTCTCTAATTCCCGATGGACTAGATAATTCTCTAATTCCCGATGGACTAGATAATTCTCTAATTCCCGATGGACTAGATAATTCTCTAATTCCCGATGGACTAGATAATTCTCTAATTCCCGATGGACTAGATAATTCTCTAATTCCCGATGGACTAGATAATTCTCTAATTCCCGATGGACTAGATAATTCTCTAATTCCCGATGGACTAGATAATTCTCTAATTCCCGATGGACTAGATAATTCTCTAATTCCCGATGGACTGGACGACTCTCTTCTCATCACTCATCTTTAAAAAAAAAAACAGACTAAAATCGTGGAAATCAATCAATCCGAAAAATTGAATGATTTATTATTGAAATATTGATATAGCGACAGAGGAAAAACAACAATACAGGTACTAGGGATGGAGGAGTGAATGCAGGTCTGGGCAAATGAGATGTCATTGTTTACATTTTTTATTTAACCTTTATTTAACTAGGCAAGTCACTTAAGAAGAAATTCATATTTTACAATGACGGCCTAACCCGACCAAACCCTCCCCTAACCCGACGACCCTAACCGATCACGGCCGGTTGTGATACAGCCCAGTACCGAACCGGGGTCTGTAGTGACACCTCTAGCACTGAGATGCAGTGTCTTTAGACCGCTGCGCCACTCGGGAGCTGAACCGACAAGGTGAAAAATCTGTCGATGTGCCCTTGAGCAAGGCACTTTACTTTAATTTGCTCCAGGGCTGCCGTACTACTTTGGCTGACACTATAAAACAACACATTTCACTGCACCTATCCAGTGTATGGACGATTAAACACCATATACACACATACAGCCTTCAGAAAGTATTCACACCACTTGACTTTTTCCACATTTTGTTGCGTAACAGCCTGAATTTAAAATTGATTTACATTTAGATTTTGGTCTCTGGTGCTGCGTGAGTGGGATTTTAAATGGAAGTTCTGGAACTAGGCTACCGGAGCTGACATAGGGATATAATATATTGCATATAACTTCAGGGGCAGCAGGTAGCCTAGTGGTTAGAGTGTAGAGGAGGCAGGTAGCCTAGTGGTTAGAGTGTAGAGGTGGCAGGTAGCCTAGTGGTTAGAGTGTAGAGGTGGCAGGTAGCCTAGTGGTTAGAGTGTAGAGGTGGCAGGTAGACTAGTGGTTAGAGTGTAGAGGGGGCAGGTAGCCTAGTGGTTAGAGCGTTGGGACAGTAACCGAAAGGTTGCTGGATCGAATCCCCGAGCTGTCGTTCTGCCCCCGAACAAGGAAATTATAACCCACTGTTCCCCGGTTGGCCGTCATTGTAATATGAATTTGTTCTTAAGTGACTTGCTTAGTTAAATAAAAGGTTAAAAAATATATATATAATTATCCAACCAGTGACCTTTTGATTGGATAATGGATGCATTCCCATCCTGAATTTGTTCTTAAGTGACTTGCTTAGTTAAATAAAAGGTTAAAAAATGAGGTCATATCATGGTTTCCTTGTGGCTTTCTTCATCAGTCAAATCAGCTACGTGTCTTTCTGTCTCTCCCTCTGTCCTTCTCTGCCTCTACCCCTCTGTCTGTCTCCCCCGCTCTCCCCAACGTCACTAGACCGGTACACGCCACTCTGGAGTCACGTCGTCCCATAGCAACATGCAGACGCAATCAGACTAGAACATGAGAGGGACTACCTGGTCCAATGAGAAATGCTCCTTTTTAGTTTTCCATTGCAATACGTTTTGTAACAATGTCCCCTAATGAACAGGAAGGACCCTGATGAATAATACATGCCTCCATGACATCCTCAGTTGAAGTGGCTTCATTCATTTAAAAGCTCCCTTTTTTGGTCCCTTTCCGCCGACTGAAGGCCGCAGCTCGGCCACCGGTAGAACGGGGTACGGGGGGGGGGGGGGGGGGGGGGGTACGGCCGCGTGTCCGAGTCTAGTGCCTTCCCGTAGAGTAGAGTGGGATAAGTTGAGCCACCATTGTTTCTAGGAAACCATATACAAAATGTATAATTTGACCAAATATTTAAGAAGAGGTAATCTTTTCATGGAGTCTGTGAAGGAAGAAACCACATGGAAAAAAAGGTAAGCGAGTTAGGTCCAAAATAAACTGATTTTCACCAAGTCAAATGAATATATTGTGTTCGAGGTTTCATGATGCTTGTATCTAAACCAAAGTAGATCATTGTTTTATTGTTATACACACATCAGTTGGGGGCTCTATAAGCTTCAACAGCATGAAAGTGAATCATTGTGGCTGTGTGGGTTGAGCCAATCATTGCAAGGCAGTATCGCTAGGATATCAAGTAACAACAGGGCCTTGCCTATGTTAAGTGTTAAGTGCTTAAAAAAAGTAGCAAAGTTTTTGTTAGGTGCTAAAAGATGCTTAAAATTATTAAAAGACAAAAAAGCGATTGTGTTGAATTGTGTTTGAGAAATAAAGATAGAAAAGGTTTTAAAAGGTAGTGGTAATATTTCATTCAGGCAAGAAATGTGTAGGCAGCTCAACTTACCCTGGCCCGCAGCTCAACTTACCCTGGCCCGCAGCTCAACTTACCCTGGCCCGCAGCTCAACTTACCCTGGCCCGCAGCTCAACTTACCCTGGCCCGCAGCTCAACTTACCCTGGCCCGCAGCTCAACTTACCCTGGCCCGCAGCTCAACTTACCCTGGCCCGCAGCTCAACTTACCCTGGCCCGCAGCTCAACTTACCCTGGCCCGCAGCTCAACTTACCCTGGCCCGCAGCTCAACTTACCCCTTATATGGGGTAAGTTGTGACAAGAGGCCACTTTTTAGGGAAAAGTCGTTTTCAAAACTGTAACGTTTACATGAATTCTGATTATTTCCAGGGATACACGACATCCTGAAATATCTACAAATAATACTATATGTTCCCTTGACGGAGTGATACTGAATGTAAATCACAACATCCTGTAATATCTAGAAATAAAACTATATGTTCCCTTGACGGAGTGATGCTGAATGCAAATAACGGCTCAACTAACACCACTCTCCCCTACCACCAAAGTGTGTGTGTGTGTGTGTGTGTGTGTGTGTGTGTGTGTGTGGCAGTCAGTCATGTAATTGTGGCACTTACCTTTTCGTTGTTGAAGGCAGTCAAGAGATTTTGAACTCGACTCCTAAATGAGTTAAGTTTCCACCATTTTTTTTTTAATATTCCCTGTTTTGATTGACCATCCTGTCCCCTTACTGGGTAAACCTGTATCTATTAAGAAATAAGAGTGACACTGTATCAATGGCTAGTTGGCTACTTTCTCAAACTTTCAAATCCCAACGTAGCAGAAGAGTAACTATATAATCCACATTTTTGCCAAAGTAAAATAATAGTAAGCATGGCACATTATTATGTAACTAAATTAGTAGTGGCCTAGCATGGATAATAATAATAATTTACAGTAACATACCAGTACGCTACTTAGCTGAAGCTTTTAGCCAAAAGCTAGCGATGCTAACATCACGCTCGTCCAACAAGTTTTACCACAGACAGACACGTCACAGGGGCTATAAAGCTGAAGCATCCTGTCGTGGAAATTCTACCCATGGGACAGTCGAAGTCAATCTTAAATGAATCATTGTATATTAACAGCAAGCTGGAGACGTCACAGTCAAACAGATGCATAAAAGTACCGGTCTGAAGGGAGCTCCAACGGGGCAGTCCCGTTAGTTCCCTTATATACTGGTTACAGACACGTTACATAGGCATAGTTCATAGGGTTGGTTCCGGCATGTGTCTGGCACCGTCTCCTATCTTAACTTATAGAACATATTCTGCCGTTCTGCCAGATGGTCCCAAGGAGGGGGTCATGTTGCCCCCCATATCTTTACCAAGCACAGGCAAGAACCAAGGATTATTTATGACACGAAAGACAAGATTAACATTTTCAAGGCGGTCTCTTCACACGATAGAATGTTTTCTCACCACCAAATATGGTAGTGAGAGGAAGTCCAGTCGCGTGTAGTGGGAGAGGATGGAACTAGATAAAACTGGGCCAAGATTCACATTCTCATTGATTAAACATCTGATCTCAATAAATATTTCTGTTCCCAAAACTAAAATCTGTAAGGAACACAGTGTGCTAAGTTTAATAGAAAAGAAAACGTGTTGTTTAGAAGGAATGCAAGGTCAAATTGAGTTCACTTTACAGAGGAGGCATTCCCTAACGGATATATGTAAATAAATGCTACAACACGCCAATAGCATCTTGCTAGCTTGTACTTGGCATTGCCTACCTCCTTTCCGTGTTCTGCCCACTATGCTTCATTTGCTCCCACTGTAAAACGACAGAGATGAACTATCTTGGGTTAGTTAAAAATATCTTTGCTTTTACCATCCCTGACCTAGCCTAGGGCCTAGGGTTAATGAGACACCGGTAACCACTAGACTGGCTTACTGCTGCTCTTTAATTACTTGTTACTTTTATTTCTTATTCTTATCCGTATTTTTTTTAACTGCATTGTTGATTAGGGGCTCGTAAGTAAGCATTTCACTGTAAGGTCTACACCTGCTGACTGGCAGGCTCTCTGACTGACTGGATGGCTGGCAGGATCTCTGACTGACTGGATGGCTGGATCTCTGACTGACTGGATGGCTGGCAGGATCTCTGACTGACTGGATGGCTGGCAGGATCTCTGACTGACTGGCTGGCCGACTGGCTCTCTGACCGGCTGGCCCTCTGGCCGGCTAGCTCTCTGGCTTGCTCCAGGCTGGCAAGTTTGTGATGTTTTTCAATGAGGGGACAAACTCAATAGGGGGGACAACTTTTCCACATTAGTGGAGGGAGGGGGGGTGATAGAGAGCGGGAGAGATGAGAGGTAGAGAGAGGGAAAAGAAGGAGAGAGAGAAGAGAGGTAGAGAGATAGAGAGACCTACTTTGGTGGCAGGATGTTTATGTTAAAGTCAAGGGAAGTGTCTCCATGGTTGCACCGTTACAATGCAGAAAACCCCTAGTCTGTAGCAGCCCAAATCGTTCAAAACCAAATACCTATTTACCAGAGCAACATTTTTTCTTTCTAGCACCTATTTGCGGGACGCTCTTAAAGGGGTACACACAAAGTAATCATCATGAGTAAGGAACTATGAAAATAGTTCAAATAAACCTTTTAAATCGATAAAAAAGGTTTGTCATGGAAATCCTCTTTACAGTGGATCCTGTAAATCCTACGTATTATTATGATGTATAATTATTAAAATAGATGATTAGCAGTATTGATCAGATGGTGATTAGCAGTATTGATCAGATGGTGATTAGCAGTATAGATCAGATGGTGATTAGCAGTATAGATCAGATGGTGATTAGCAGTATTGATCAGATGGTGATTAGCAGTATTGATCAGATGGTGATTAGCAGTATTGATCAGATGGTGATTAGCAGTATTGATCAGATGGTGATTAGCAGTATTGATCAGATGGTGATTAGCAGTATTGATCAGATGGTGATTAGCAGTACAGATCAGATGGTGATTAGCAGTATAGATCAGATGGTGATTAGCAGTATTGATCAGATGGTGATTAGCAGTATAGATCAGATGGTGATTAGCAGTATAGATCAGATGGTGATTAGCAGTATAGATCAGATGGTGATTAGCAGTATTGATCAGATGGTGATTAGCAGTACAGATCAGATGGTGATTAGCAGTATTGATCAGATGGTGATTAGCAGTACTGATCAGATGGTGATTAGCAGTATTGATCAGATGGTGATTAGCAGTACACATCAGATGAGATGGAGGTTGACCCAGTGACCTTTTGTTGTTGTTTTGTAACACTGACCTGAATGTACTTCATGAAGCGATGGCACTTGCCGCAGCGAGACAGGGGCTTGCCGGTGGCAGCGATGGGAGAGAACGTCACCTCCATGAGCTCGTCCATACCTACAGGACAGAGACATGGGTAGTTTATGCCGTCCATTAGCTAGTTCATACCTAGAGGACACAGAGACATGGGTAGTTTATGCTGTCCATTACCTTGTTCATACCTACAGGACAGAGACATGGGTAGTTTATGCCGTCCATTAGCTAGTTCATACCTACAGGACAGAGAGACATGGGTAGTTTATGCCGTCCATTAGCTAGTTCATACCTACAGGACAGAGACATGGGTAGTTTATGCTGTCCATTAGCTAGTTCATACCTACAGGACAGAGACATGGGTAGTTTATGCTGTCCATTAGCTAGTTCATACCTAGAGGACACAGAGACATGGGTAGTTTATGCCGTCCATTAGCTAGTTCATACCTAGAGGACAGAGACATGGGTAGTTTATGCTGTCCATTAGCTAGTTCATACCTAGAGGACACAGAGACATGGGTAGTTTATGCTGTCCATTAGCTAGTTCATACCTAGAGGACAGAGACATGGGTAGTTTATGCTGTCCATTAGCTAGTTCATACCTACAGGACAGAGACATGGGTAGTTTATGCCGTCCATTAGCTAGTTCATACCTACAGGACAGAGACATGGGTAGTTTATGCTGTCCATTAGCTAGTTCATACCTACAGGACAGAGAGACATGGGTAGTTTATGCCGTCCATTAGCTAGTTCATACCTAGAGGACAGAGACATGGGTAGTTTATGCCGTCCATTAGCTAGTTCATACCTAGAGGACAGAGACATGGGTAGTTTATGCCGTCCATTAGCTAGTTCATACCTACCTACCTATTTACTAAATTACAGTAGAGTATTTACTAAATTACAGTAGAGTATTTACTAAATTACAGTAGAGTATTTACTAAATTACAGTATATGTGGTTATGTTTCTTTGCTTTTCAATCACTATTCCCATCCGAGAGCACCTGTGGGTTTTTTGGGATACCTGAAGTGGAACTTCCTGTTGAAGTGAGTGTGTTTGTGTGTGAGTGTGTTGTACTCACTAGCGATGGTGTCAAAGAAGTAGTGGAACTTCCTCTTGAAGATGTCCAGTGTGTGTTGCAGAACCTGTTGGTAGTTGGCCTTGCCCTGAGCGATCAGGTTCAGCTGTTTCTCTACTGCACCACGGATGGTAGGCAGCACCAGCTCAGCATCTACACAAACATTGCGGGGTAAATACAAACAAATGCATGCGAGGACATATGGATACACATCGCCAAGAACATACATGAAAACATGTCCATTCTAACTTGTGCTAATGACAAATGCAGGGTCCACCTGCAAGTGTGATGAGTGTTAAAGTTAGTACTGACCTGTCTTGTAGAATATGTGCACCAGGACGATGCTCTCACACACACACACACACACACACACACACACACACACACACACACACACACACACACACACACACACACACACACACACACACACACACACACACACACACACACACACACACACACACACACACACACACACACACACACACACACACACACACACACCTGTCTTGTAATATCCATGCACCAGGACGATGCTCACACACGCACACACACACACACACACACACACACACCTGTCTTGTAATATCCATGCACCAGGACGATGCTCACACACGCACACACACACACACACACACCTGTCTTGTAATATCCATGCACCAGGACGATGCTCACACACGCACACACACACACACACACACACACACACACCTGTCTTGTAATATCCATGCACCAGGACGATGCTCACACACACACACACACACACACACACACCTGTCTTGTAATATCCATGCACCAGGACGATGCTCACACACGCACACACACACACACACACACACACACACACCTGTCTTGTAATATCCATGCACCAGGACGATGCTCACACACACACACACACACACCTGTCTTGTAATATCCATGCACCAGGACGATGCCCACACACACACACACACACACACACACACCTGTCTTGTAATATCCATGCACCAGGACGATGCTCACACACACACACACACACACACACACACACCTGTCTTGTAATATCCATGCACCAGGACGATGCTCACACACACACACACACACACACACACACCTGTCTTGTAATATCCATGCACCAGGACGATGCCCACACACGCACACACACACACACACACCTGTCTTGTAATATCCATGCACCAGGACGATGCTCACACACACACACACACACACACACACACACACCTGTCTTGTAATATCCATGCACCAGGACGATGCTCACACACACACACACACACACACACACACACCTGTCTTGTAATATCCATGCACCAGGACGATGCCCACACACGCACACACACACACACACACACCTGTCTTGTAATATCCATGCACCAGGACGATGCCCAGGTTGGTGGGTTTGAGCTTGCGTCCGTTCTCCACAGTCACATAATTCCTCTGAGAGATGTTGTTGATATGGACCGGGATGCTGGCGTCAGTACCTAGAGGGAGGGTTGGGGACACACAGTATTCCACCATGAACTTATTCCTAGACAGACACCTGCGGTGACATAATATGAATCAAAAACCCACACAGCCTCAACCCCCGCACACACACACACAGACACACACACACACACACACACACACACACACACACACACCTATGCCGTGTTTCTCCATCAGTGTGATGAGGTCGGCCTCAGTAAGGTAGTCTGGAGGGCAGGTCTGTCTCTCCACTAGTTTAATCTCCTCCACTGTGAAGACATCTCCCCTCTCACACACTGGCATGGCCTCCTCTAGAGGGATACCCAGCCACGGCATCACCTCCGTAAAGCCTGAGTACCAGTCACAACAAACATTTAGACACATCTATTAGCATTATAAATAAATAGTACAATTTATAAAGCATTTCAACTATAGCTTAACATTTAGTATCACTTATAAAGCATTTAGACTACAGCTTTTTAACATTTAGTATCCCTTATATAAAGCATTTAGAAGGATTTATAATGTCTTATTCACGAAAATGGCAACACTAATTGGTTGGTTGATTGACCTTTAATAGTCATGTGTATCAGAAAATATTTCTCAGCATAACAATATTAGGAAACAAGACCAGAGGACAAGAGGACAACAACAACAGTAAACAACAACAGGACCTCACCAGGTGATATGAGTGTCTTCCCACTGCAGGAGAAACCCTCGGAGGCGATGGTGAAGGAGATGGTTGTCTGCAGGTACTTACAGTCCTGACTCACCGTGGCGATGAAGTGACGCACGATGTACTCATACAGACGCCACCCGTCACTTCCTGTTGGGGAGACAAGCAGTTGGTGTGTTCATTAGGTACCAAAGAGAAGAAAACAGACTGAAACAGGAAGGCACTACATGGACATAAGAAACACAAATTTTCCAGTATGAAACGCTCATTTTAATTTTCCTTTACAGTTACAGGAAAACCCACCACAATCATCTGAAAAAACTGGGATGTTTTTATTTTTAAGTGGGACAATTACACCATTTTTTATACTAGACACACCAGAATGGCTTTCCAAGAGTTTGAGTGTCCTGAATAGTACAGTCTCAGTCCTGACTTAAACTAGCTTGAAAATCAGAGACAAGGTTTGAATATTGCTGTCCATCAATAAAATACATTTTGAAACATCTTGCCCTAAAAGTTTGTTGAATCTTAAAAATGATTCCACCATGTACTAACTCTGGGGTGTTTCCACCAGGTACTAACTCTGGGGTGTTTCCACCAGGTACTGACTCTGGGGTGTTTCCACCAGGTACTGACTCTGGGGTGTTTCCACCAGGTACTGACTCTGGGGTGTTTCCACCAGGTACTGACTCTGGGGTGTTTCCACCAGGTACTGACTCTGGGGTGTTTCCACCAGGTACTAACTCTGGGGTGTTTCCACCAGGTACTAACTCTGGGGTGTTTCCACCAGGTACTAACTCTGGGGTGTTTCCACCAGGTACTAACTCTGGAGTGTTTCCACCAGGTACTAACTCTGGAGTGTTTCCACCAGGTACTAACTCTGGAGTGTTGGAGCCATGTACTAACTCTGGAGTGTTTCCACCAGGTACTAACTCTGGGGTGTTTCCACCATGTACTAACTCTGGAGTGTTTCCACCAGGTACTAACTCTGGGGTGAAAACATACACAATCAAGACAACTTCATTTTTCTAAAAAAAGAAAACATTTTGGGGGGGTAATAAAACAAATTATAATCTTTAACTTTGGAAATGTGCGGTAGGTTGTGTACATTGAATGGTAAGGGACATCTCATGACCTAGACATGAGATGCCTGTTCATTAGGCTCCAAATGGAAGGAAACAGACTGAAACAGGGAGGGACTACATCAACCAATTGTCCAATATGAAATGCTCATTTCCGTTTCGCATTGCAAAACATTTTTTTTCCAAGGACGTGCCTTAATGAACATGATCCTGGCGGAGAATGGAAAGTGATGGGGGAAGCTAACATAAGGAATCGAAGGACAAGAGGAGAAATCAAAAGGAAGATACGTAGATACAGCAGGTGAAACATGACATGTTACAAGGTAGCCTGGTCCATAATCTGTTTGTGCTGGAGTCGGCAATAGTAAGGAAACACAAGCAGATGTTACCAGGCTAGTTTCAAGGTGCCACTACCCACCTAGTTCTCCTTCGGAGGCAGCCCTCATGGGGGTGATGGGAGGGTGATCTCCTGCGTCAGCTCCTTTCCTGGGACGGTTCAGTCCCTCTGACAGCAGAGCCTTCACCTAGAGGGGGATAGACCACGTCAAGGCTGGTTTTCATAGTCTCAATGTAGGCTTGCTGCTCTGGGATCAGTTTCACTGTATTGGCTGGTTTTCATAGAGTCTCAATGTAGGCTTGCTGCTCTGGGATCAGTTTCACTGTATTGGCTGGTTTTCATTGAGTCTCAACGTAGGCTTGCTGCTCTGGGATCAGTTTCACTGTATTGGCTGGTTTTCATTGAGTCTCAACGTAGGCTTGCTGCTCTGGGATCAGTTTCACTGTATTGGCTGGTTTTCATTGAGTCTTAACGTAGGCTTGCTGCTCTGGAATCAGTTTCACTGTATTAGCTGGTTTTCAGAGAGTCTCAATGTAGGCTTGCTGCTCTGGGATCAGTTTCACTGTATTGGCTGGTTTTCATAGAGTCTCAATGTAGGCTTGCTGCTCTGGGATCAGTTTCACTGTATTGGCTGGTTTTCATAGAGTCTCAATGTAGGCTTGCTGCTCTGGGATCAGTTTCACTGTATTTTGTCTTGGCACAATTTCATTTCAAGGTAACTTCAAATAATGTCAACCAGGAGGATGTATCTAATTCGCACATAATCACAACTAATCACGTGTTGGATTAAGTGTTTGCGTGTATGTACTAATAATGTACTAATAATGTACTATTAATAAACTACTAACTTTCAAATGGCATCATCAGGGAGAGTATGCATGAATAATCTGAATGTATCACATTTTGGAGAATCAATCAGTCCGTGTGTGTGTGTGTGTGTGTGTGTGTGTGTGTGTCCGTATTGTCAGATGCTTTTCGCTAGATTTTGAATTTATTGCGAGGTAACTTCCAAATTACGTAATTCAGGGCAGTATGCAATAACAATAACCTGAATTCATCACATGTTGAGCATTAATCAGTGTGAGTCCTTGTCTATTTGATAGGTTTGTCTTCTTGTTAGAGTATGCATGTTTCATCTCTGTGTGTGTGTGTGTGTGTGTGTGTGTGTGTGTGTGTGTGTGTGTGTGTGTGTGTGTGTGTGTGTGTGTGTGTGTGTGTGTGTGTGTGTGTGTGTATACATGTCTTTGTATCGGTGTGTGTACATGTCTTTGTATCAGTGTGTGACCTCCTCAGTCTCAGACTGCTTCCTGATTCTCCGCCAGTCTCCTAAAGTTCACACACTTTCTCCAGCCAATGCTCACATCAATCGTATGCTTTTAGAATCTACGACGCTGAGTTTGCAAGTGCACACTTCTGGAATAAGAGTTGGAGAATAGGGGACGCACACAGCCTCCGTCTCGCTCTGCTCTCACCTCCTGAGCCCAGAATGGGTTGTTAGCCTGCTGTCTGAGTGTCCCCTTCAGGTCAAAGTTGTCGTGGTAGTGGTTGGTCTCAGTACGAGGGTAGCTGATATAACCCTGGGTGTACAGACGCTCTGCTATCTGCATGGTGTGCTGTGGACCCATACCTAAAATGGAAGAGAACACAGCACCTTCAATTCAGACAGCCTTCAGAGCACCAGTTGTAATACTTTTGTGCCATCCTTGATGATTGTGAATGCAGTGTATCCACTTCTGAATGGCTTCTGGTTCAATGGCTGAATGGCTTGACAACTGGCTGAATGACTTGACTACAGGCTAAATGGCTTGACTACAGGCTAAATGGCTTGACTACTGGCTAAATGGCTTGACTACTGGCTGAATGGCTTGACTACTGGCTGAATGGCTTGACTACAGGCTGAATGGCTTGACTACAGGCTGAATGGCTAAATGGCTTGACTACTGGCTGAATGGCTTGACTACAGGCTAAATGGCTTGACTACAGGCTAAATGGCTTGACTACAGGCTAAATGGCTTGACTACTGGCTAAATGGCTTGACTACTGGCTGAATGGCTTGACTACTGGCTGAATGGCTTGACAACTGGCTGAATGGCTTGACTACTGGCTGAATGGCTTGACTACTGGCTGAATGGCTTGACTACTGGCTGAATGACTTGACTACAGGCTAAATGGCTTGACTACAGGCTAAATGGCTTGACTACTGGCTAAATGGCTTGACTACTGGCTGAATGGCTTGACTACTGGCTGAATGGCTTGACTACAGGCTGAATGGCTTGACTACAGGCTGAATGGCTAAATGGCTTGACTACTGGCTGAATGGCTTGACTACAGGCTAAATGGCTTGACTACAGGCTAAATGGCTTGACTACTGGCTAAATGGCTTGACTACTGGCTGAATGGCTTGACTACTGGCTGAATGGCTTGACAACTGGCTGAATGGCTTGACAACTGGCTGAATGGCTTGACTACTGGCTGAATGGCTTGACTACTGGCTGAATGGCTTGACTACTGGCTGAATGACTTGACTACAGGCTAAATGGCTTGACTACAGGCTAAATGGCTTGACTACTGGCTAAATGGCTTGACTACTGGCTGAATGGCTTGACTACTGGCTGAATGGCTTGACTACAGGCTGAATGGCTTGACTACAGGCTGAATGGCTAAATGGCTTGACTACTGGCTGAATGGCTTGACTACAGGCTAAATGGCTTGACTACAGGCTAAATGGCTTGACTACAGGCTAAATGGCTTGACTACTGGCTGAATGGCTTGACTACTGGCTGAATGGCTTGACAACTGGCTGAATGGCTTGACAACTGGCTGAATGGCTTGACTACTGGCTGAATGGCTTGACTACAGGCTAAATGACTGAATGGCTTGACTACTGGCTGAATGGCTTGACTACTGGCTGAATGGCTTGACTACAGGCTAAATGACTGAATGGCTTGACTACTGGCTGAATGGCTTGACTACTGGCTGAATGGCTTGACTACTGGCTGAATGGCTTGACTACAGGCTAAATGACTAAATGGCTTGACAACTGGCTGAATGGCTTGACTACTGGCTGAATGGCTTGACTACTGGCTGAATGGCTTGACTACTGGCTGAATGGCTTGACTACAGGCTAAATGGCTTGACTACAGGCTAAATGGCTTGACTACAGGCTAAATGGCTGAATGGCTTGACAACTGGCTGAATGGCTTGACTACTGGCTGAATGGCTTGACTACTGGCTGAATGGCTTGACTACAGGATAAATGACTGAATGGCTTGACTACTGGCTGAATGGCTTGACTACTGGCTGAATGACTTGACTACTGGCTGGATGGCTTGACTACTGGCTGGATGGCTTGACTACTGGCTGAATGGCTTGACTACTGGCTGAATGGCTTGACTACTGGCTGAATGGCTTGACTACAGGCTAAATGACTGAATGGCTTGACAACTGGCTGAATGGCTTGACTACTGGCTGAATGACTTGACTACTGGCTGAATGGCTTGACTACTGGCTGAATGGCTTGACTACTGGCTGAATGGCTTGACTACTGGCTGAATGGCTTGACTACTGGCTGAATGGCTTGACTACTGGCTGAATGGCTTGACTACTGGCTGAATGGCTTGACTACTGGCTGAATGGCTTGACTACTGGCTGAATGGCTTGACTACTGGCTGAATGGCTTGACTACAGGCTAAATGACTAAATGGCTTGACAACTGGCTGACTGGCTGAATGGCTTGACTACTGGCTTGACTACTGGCTGACTTGCTGACTGGCTTGACTACTGGCTGACTGGCTTGACTACTTGCTGAATGGATGCTAATGTCTGTGCTGTGATTGGTGGTCTCACCTAGAGAGGAGCTGGCCACTCGGAGCATCTCCACGGTGTTCAAGGCCAGAGGTCTCTGCTTGGCCTTCTCCTTCTTACTCACCGACTCCACCTTCAGGACGGGAAGACAACTACACCTTCCATAAAGGCACTTTTTGACTGCGTTTACACAGGCAGCCCAATTCTGATCTTTTGACCAATCATATCAGATATTTTGCCCAGAATTGGACCAAAGATCAGAATTTGGCTGCCGGTGTAAACACACACCATTGAGTGTGGATGAAGTGGTTTCTTAAGTTGTGGCCTCTGGCCAAGTCACCCTTACAAAAGAGGAGTTTAACCTCAAGGGTCTTTACTAAGTACCTGTGTTACATCAGAGAGAGGAAGGAGAGAGTAGGGCAGTGACGGTCATGAAATGTTGTCAGTCGGTGATTGTCAAGCAAATAACTGCCGGTCTCATTGTAACTGACCGTTAATTAACATAAACCTTTTTAGCATCTCCTGGCTTCCACATATAGCCTTACAAGCCACTGATATAGACCTTTGGAACATCTACATTTTAAAAAGCCTAATAAATCCATGTAATATAGTCTACACCTTCACAATAAATCCATTATTTATTTTAGACAGGTCTAAAGAGACACGATATGAAGAAAATGTAGTCTATTTCAGAAAAACATAATATCATACTCTGAGTTGTCCTTATGTTAGGTCCTGATCTGGCTATGTCATATGGCTGTGGGCTACACTAGTTCATTTAGCAGACAAGATTGGCTTAGAATTCCATGGCATTATTCTTCATTATTTTATAGTATGAAGAACACAATTTAACATAGCTGAATAAAATAGAAAGGATATTTTCTCCAAACGATTTGAGGGAGTGCCACACGCGGCTATTCTGTATTGAGCGTTTAACAAAGAAACAGGTCCTACTAAATGCTTAATTTATAGTTATTTATTCAACTTTAGTTGTGATACAAACGTTGGGCTATATATATTTGATTTTTAATACATTCTAAGGCTGTATGATGGGACTCTATCGATGATTTTTAAAAAGTCTCAAGCTGCACACACTTCATCAGTCTCTCATTCACAATTTGACAAGCACTTGATAATATTATCACCAGGCCTCGAATTTCCCGGCTGCAAACCCCTTTGTGTGGCTGTAATGCCACCAACAACAAAAAAAAACTTTTGTGGCCAAAGTTGCCGTTGTGCCCCTGGGCTAAATATAATAATGATAGTTCCCTTCTCCCGGCTGCCCTGCTCCGAAGCACCTCTCATTCACATGACTCGCTCAGACGTAGCCAATGCCTGTCACGTTATCAGGTTCATCTGACAGGCATTACAGCTAAGAAGTAGACTACAAGTGAATGAAGACAGACACATCGGGGACACAACTGAGTGCGTCTCTCTTATCGAATTCTGAGGCGCATATAGAAGATGTTAGAACTGTCCAAATGTACTTTTCGTCAGCCAATAAGGTGAGTGGGTCTAACAAACAGGAAATGCACCAGCCTATGCAAATCCACTATCCCCCATAATACAAAAGTTGACCTATGCTATTGGTCAACTTGGCCAAAAGTGTCCTTTTGGTCAACTTGTCCATCTATGTCTGTCTGTACAATAAATAAATAAATAAATATTCCAAACATGCTCTGGGACAGTTGTGGGATGCGATAGATCCCAAAATAATACAACCATTCGCATCAACAAAAATAAACTTTTAAAAGCAATGAGGCTGATGCAACAGATCTGAACATTTAGCTTAAAATGTTATAAGACTGGCAATGCACACACGGCAGGCAGTAAGTAAGCTATAAGCACAAATGTTCCAAAATGCAATCAATTAGCTGGAAAACACTGTTCTCGAAAGTGCGAATGCAAATGGGATTATTCATGTAATAATGTGTTATTAAAAAGGTGAATTTTTATGGTGAACATTTTCTTCCCCAAACTTGAAGCTCATGCGCAGCCTATGTATGCCAGTTAGGCTCTACACCAGTTATTAAACAGATTAGTTATTTGGCCACTTTAGTTGTGTCAGAAACCTTATCAAAACATATAGGCCTATGGGCTAGACTACACGAGGTGTGCGACTAGGATTTGAAAAATTTGCAAAAAAAGGCACATGCTGGGCATCATTCACAAGTTATAATACATCATCCAAAAGTGATAGGCTAATATTGTCACCCATCAGACTATTCTTAATTTAATCTTGTCTTTACATATACAAATTAATATATGTGTGAAATTAGTTTTGATTTAGAAAGGAGCATTATCATGCATCTGTCTCGAAACAGGGGCATGGGAAAAAATAGACGTGTCATCTAAACACTTATATAGCGAATGGAGGACGCTTTTCTCCTGGTTCATTTTCATGCCAGCTAGCTAGGCTATACTCCTGTTGTAAAGACAAACAATGAGCTTAATATTAGGAATGCCAATAAATAGTAGACCTAGTCTATAGAAAGCTGATGGGATTCTCCTATTTTTAGTAGAGGCCATCATTATGTTTTCTCACGCAATTGCATATCCTATAGAAATGTTGCACAACATGAACTCAAATGAAGTGTTTGATTAGATTTTCGATTACATTTGCATTGATGTCAGAGTGATTAGAGTGACAATAGAGAGCTGAGTACCAGGCAGTAAGCAAGTTTGATAGGCTACTAACGACCAAACAGAGACAGAAAGAGAGAGAGACAAGAAAGTCAGAGAAAAAAAGACAGGCAGCTAGACAGGCAGAGAGACATGTCTTACCTTGGCCTCCCTGGAGGTCTTAGTCATGTTGACAAACATCTGTCCCACCTCTCTGTCGAAGACCCTCACCCTGTCCCAGTCCAGAGTCAGAGGAGACTCTTTCCCTTTGAAAACCTACAGAACAACATTACATGTATTATGTTAGACTAATGGCTCTTTGAGGACCTGTTTGGTCATCTTTGGGTGTTGTTGAGGGAGAAGGCTCAGGATATAAAATGTTTACTCAAAGAAGCACCCCATTCTCACATGAAACCCTCTGACAGGCTTTTTTGGGGGAGCTCGCCTTAGACTGTATGACAGTGGAGGCTGGTGGAAGGAGCTCAAGGAGGATGGGCTCATTGTAACGGCTGAAATGGAATAAATGGAACGGAGTCAAACATGTTTTCCATATGTTTGATGGGTTTAAAACCTTTCAATTTATTCCATTCCAGCCATTACAATGAGCACATCCTCCTATATCTCCACCCACCAGCCTACACTGCTGTAACACACAGTAGGTCTCTGGTTTGAGGGACTGGGTCTAGGGTCAAGGTTAGGGTCAAGGTTAGGTTCGAGGTTAGGGACGAGGTTAGGGACGAGGTTAGGGACGAGGTTAGGGACAAGGTAAGGGACAAGGTAAGGGACAAGGTTAGGGACAAGGTTAGGGACGAGGTTAGGGACGAGGTTAGCCTTTAAGCAATACTTCAGGATTTTTTACATAAAAATGGTATCCACAAGTAGATAAAGGGCCTCATTGCCAAAATCCCGATGTATCCTAGGTTTAGGCTTGGGGACTCACCTTAGCCTGTATGACCCAGTAGGTCTCTGGTTTGAAGGACTGGATCTTGTCGTGGCGCTCCACACAGAAGCCCAGTGTAGGGGTCTGACATGGCCCAAAGGAGATCAGGGATGAGTCCAGGTTACCATATTTACCCTGGAAGTACTTGGTCTGGAACCTGGAACACATTCCAACAACAGGACAGCACCACTGGCATCAGCACAGTTGACACAATAAACTCAACATTGGCTGAATTAAAATCAGTCAAACTCTGTGGCTCTTTCTCAAAAAAATCCTCTCCTTCGTTGCACTGATCTGAAATAACAGACCAGGTGAAAGCCAGTCTAATGAGCATCTACCATGTTGTTGGTAGGGTAGGTTAGGGTAGTGTTGTGTAGGGTAGGTTAGGGTAGTGTTGTGTAGGGTAGGTTAGGATATTGTAGTGCAATGCTTCCACACATTTGTTCCAGTATTGAGCAAATTTGTTTTGCATACTAAGTCTTACATAGTTGGTTTTGTTTCGGTACGTTGTATTGAAAGTGTCTAATACTGCATTGATTCGATCACAATTCCCACAGCAGAGGGAAACGTTGATAGTGTTAATAACTAATGGGGGGAAACTCTAGAACATTGATAGTGTTAACTAACGGGGGGAAACTCTAGAACGTTGATAGTGTTAATAACTAATGGGGGGAAACTCTAGAACATTGATAGTGTTAACTAACGGGGGGAAACTCTAGAACGTTGATAGTGTTAACTAACGGGGGGAAACTCTAGAACGTTGATAGTGTTAATAACTAATGGGGGGAAACTCTAGAACATTGATAGTGTTAACTAACGGGGGGAAACTCTAGAACATTGATAGTGTTAACTAACGGGGGGAAACTCTAGAACGTTGATAGTGTTAACTAACGGGGGGGAACTCTAGAACGTTGATAGTGTTAACTAACGGGGGGAAACTCTAGAACGTTGATAGTGTTAACTAACGGGGGGAAACTCTAGAACGTTGAGTGAAGTTCAATCTTGTGCTCCTCAGCGTGGGCTGATATGTCTTTTGCTAGGCAGTCCTGGGGGAAGACTAGAGGGAAGACTGGTGTAGTGTAGAGTAGTGTAGTATAGTGTAGGGTAGTGTAGATGGGTCTAGGGTAGTATAGTCTAGGGTGGCGTAGTATAGTCTAGGGAAGTATAATCTAGGGTAGTATAGTCTAGTCTAGGGTAGAGCAGTACAGTCTAGGGTAAGGTGGTGGAGTCTAGGGTAAGGTGGTGGAGTCTAGGGTAAGGTGGTGGAGTCTAGGGTAAGGTGGTGGAGTCTAGGGTAAGGTGGTGGAGTCTAGGATAAGGTGGTGGAGTCTAGGGTAAGGTGGTGGAGTCTAGGGTAAGGTGGTGGAGTCTAGGGTAAGGTGGTGGAGTCTAGGGTATGGTAGGGTTGAGTTGTGTAGGGTAGTGTAGTGTAGGGCTGTGTAGGGCTGGGTAGTGTAGGGTAGTGTAGGGTAGTGTAGGGTTGTGTTGTGTAGGGTAGTGTAGGGTTGTGTAGGGTTGGGTTGTGTAGGGTTGTGTATTTGTGTGTAGGGTTGGGTTGTGTAGGGTTGTGTAGGGCTGTGTAGGGTAGGGTCGTGTAGTGTAGGGTAGTGTAGGGCAGTGGGGTGTGTTGTAGGGTCGTGTAGTGTTGGGCAGTGGGGTGTGTTGTAGGGCAGTGTAGGGTAGTGTAGGGCAGTGGGGTGTAGTGTAGGGCCGTGTAGTGTAGGGCAGTGGGGTGTGGTGTAGGGTCGTGCAGTGTACCGGGTGAAGGCACAGCCAATGCGCAGGTCCAGCTCCTGCCGGGCGTCTACAGACAGAGCCTCGTTACGGTTGGGCTCTCCCAGCTTGTTCATGGCCGCCCAGATGTCCGTGTCGGTGATGGAGCTGAACTTGGCTCGGTAGACGGTCCGTTCACTACCGTAGGGACGGTTCATCACCGGCTCAATAGCGTCCAGGACCTGAGAAAGTAACAACTTTCTAATAACCTTTATGAATAAGCATTAATAAAACACTTTCCAACCTAGAGAGAGGGGTAAGACCAGCAGCAAAGAGAGGGTGGGGTAAGACCAGCAGTGGAGAGGGTGGGTTAAGACCAGCAGTGGAGAGGGTGGGGTAAGACCAGCAGTGGAGAGGGTGGGGTAAGACCAGCAGTGGAGAGGGTGGGGTAAGACCAGCAGCAAGGAGAGGGTGGGGTAAGACCAGCAGTGGAGAGGGTGGGTTATGATCAGCAGTGGAGAGGGTGGGTTAAGACCAACAGTGGAGAGGGTGGGGTAAGACCAGCAGTGGAGAGGGTGGGTTATGACCAGCAGTGGAGAGGGTGGGTTAAGACCAACAGTGGAGAGGGTGGGTTAAGACCAGCAGTGGAGAGGGTGGGGTAAGACCAGCAGTGGAGAGGGTGGGGTAAGACCAGCAGTGGAGAGGGTGGGGTAAGACCAGCAGTGGAGAGGGTGGGGTAAGACCAGCAGTGGAGAGGGTGGGTTAAGACCAGCAGCAAGGAGAGGGTGGGGTAAGACCAGCAGTGGAGAGGGTGGGGTAAGACCAGCAGCAAGGAGAGGGTGGGGTAAGACCAACAGTGGAGAGGGTGGGTTAAGAACAGCAATGGCTGTAGTGAGAATATGTTTTTATACATTTTTTACTGCCTTTTCTCCCCAATTTCATGATATCTAATTGGTAGTTACAGTCTTGTCCCATCGCTGCAACTCCCCTACGGACTCGGGAGAGGCGAAGGTCGAGAGCCATGCCAAGCCACACTGCTCGCTTCACCCGGAAGGCAGCCGCACCAATGTGTCAGAGGAAACAATGTACAACTGGCGACCGTGTCAGCGTGCATGCGCCCGGCCCGCCACAAGGAGTTGCTAGAGTGCAATGGGACAAGGACATCCCAGTCGACAAAACCCTCCCCTAACCCGAACGACGCTGGGCCAATTGTGTGTCGACTCATGGGTCTCCCAGTCGCGGCCTGGGATCGAACCCGGATCTGTAGTGACGCTTCTAGCACTGCAGTGCCTCAGACCGCTGAGCCACTCGGAAGACCCTGCTGTAGTGAGAACGTAACGTTGAATTGGGATTACCTCAAAGCAGATGTTCTCTCCCTCTTTGTCGCAGTCCAACCACAAAACCACATAGTCACATCCCTTGCCTTCAACCTGGAGAAAGATAGTGACAGAATGATTTTTATTTACAAAGGAGACCAATCAACTGATATAGAGGGGGGCTGGAACAGCTCCGTGAACGATTGACAGGAAAATGACCCTTCAGATGTGACTAGAGACACAGACGAACCTGTAGGAACTTGACCATGTTGAGTTTGGGGTTGGCCTCCTTCTTCTCAGTAGGGGCTTTAGTGAAGAGTTCAGCTGGATCCACCTTGTCCCAGTTATTATACTTCCCTGGAGAGAGGAGAGGGGGGACAGAACAGGCACCGGAGTTATCAACTTATCCCACCAAGATTTGCGACACAGAATTGAATCCAGTCAAAAAAAATGTAGCATTTAGCCTAAAAATCAACAACAACTAAAAAAAAGACCTACCTATGAAATCCAGACTCATCACGTGCCCACACACCGACGTCATCTTAAAGCGCACGCTCTGGCCTGAGAAGGTACCCATGTACTCGTGGACCGAACATGCTCCGTTCAGACCTTTACGACTGGAGCAGCTGCCTGGGTTAAGAAGAGAAACAATAGGAGTTAAACCTGGATCCATGGCGTCTCCTAAATGGCACACTATTCCCTATTGGTTGGCACTTTATAGTGTTAGGGTTCCATTTGGGACACACACCCCAGTCAACATTGTAGACTATATACTCTGAACCATTTGATGAAAAGAACCAAGAGGGGAAACATACAAAATCCATCCTTCTATTCATTAGAATGAGGAAATAGTGGGACTTGGAAGGTGGTAATTATCCCCAGCTATCCGAGATCACCCTTGTTAAAAGACCTTTTGAGGAACCATCTGGTGACATGTGACAAGACGTGAAATGGAAAAGCTACCTGAATGACTTCCCTTCGTCAAACTAATCAAATATTTTTGGTAGAAATGTCACGACTTATTGAAAATACAGATTCAAACTATTTCGGGAGGTTATTTTACACAACAACAAAAAACGGAACCTAATAGCATGATTCAACTCTTATAAAAAAAGGATTTCAAAGTACATCAAGGCTAAACCATAGCGGAAACTCCAATGCCCTTCCCCTGACCCTGTCATGGGGCTCATACTACCTGAGCTAAACGCTACGTCGTGACGAAGTAAAGTTAATGACATGCCTCTCTCAAGGCTGAACGCTAATGGAGGTACATGCATGGTAAAGACCATGGTAATGAGAGACACAAGAAGCCAGTGACTGAGTGACCCCCCCCCTTTCTACCCACCTCTAGCTGTGACGCTGACCCCCACCACCCTTACAATCCCAGGTGCATAAATACATCCCTGGTTCGAGACGATGGACATCAGCTCTGAACGAACCAAAGGGTACCAAGAGCAGCAGCAGCCAAGAGAGAGCTATAGAAACCCACAACACAGCAGAGACAGAGAGCTACAGAAACCCACAGCAGAGACAGAGACAGAGAGCTATAGAAACCCACAACACAGCAGAGAAAGAGAGCTACAGAAACCCACAGCACAGCAGAGACAGAGAGCTACAGAAACCCACAGCACAGCAGAGACAGTGAGCTACAGAAACCCACAGCAGAGACAGAGAGCTACAGAAACCCACAGCAGAGACAGAAACAGACTCCAGAACCGGAAGCCAGAACTCACTCCAGAACTCAACATGCAACAGCTCCAGGTGAGATACAAAGAGATCCATAACAACAGAAGCTGTAACTAGCCAGTGGTACTCTCCAGGTGATGTATGATCAGGGACTAGAGCTAACTTTCACTATGACTGCTCTTGATTGTCATTGGCTATTATTATGCTGTGGGACATAATGTAAAGACAGACTCTGTGCTTTGAATTAGAATTTTCCTCCTTTGTTGTTGCTATTAGGCTCATTCTTATAGCAGAGTATGAGCTACTGTGCTACTGAGTGATTGGCTGAGGATTTTATTTTTATGGAAGGTCAAACCGTCAAATGAATTGTTTGTTTGAGTCTTTAAGAATGGTTTTATGGTACAACAGTTGAATGTAGCTAGGAATTTTATGCCATTTGGACAAATTTTCATTGAACAGTTTAAAGAGCTGGTAAAAAAATAAATGTCATTTAAGCTAAGGCTAGTTGTTGTCTTTAGTTGCATAGATGTGACGTTTACTTCCTGGTGTTTTATATACACTCAGCTTCAGCTGCCAGTAGCCTAATGACATTATATCATTAAACCAGAGATAGTATATCCCTGGGTTTAACAATGATATTCAACCCCCTTGTGTTGTGTTTTCTGTGTTCAGCTCCAACTCAACATTGATACTTAAAACTCTGTGTTTTCTCCCTGTGTGTGTGTTTTCCTATGCAGCACCTGCGTCTGCTACTCCTGTGCTTTCTGGCCATGCGTCAGTGCCTGTGTGTGCCCCTGGGGGGCCAGTGTGTAGACGAGAGCTTCTGCACTAGCAGCCTGCAGGAGTACCACGCACAGCTAGTCAGCCTGCCCAACCGCCTTAACGAACGCAGTGTAGCCGCCTGGAACTACGTGTGAGTACCTTTACTGGACGGATGGATTGATTGGAAGAATGTACTAGACTATTAAAATGCATGTACAGACACACACTTATGAGTGCTAATCACCATTGCAGCCTTGGATACTAGGGTTCTGAGACTGTGTGCAATGCATGTTTCTTTTCTAGGATATTTTTTTCTTCCTTTCAAGGTCGTTTTTTTCCCTCTTCCTTCAATTGTGGCTTGGTTCCGAGTCTGACAATCTTGTGTTCTCTTCCTCCTTCCAGGGAAAAAATTGACTTGAACCGGGTGCCACCGGTCCTTTATGAAGCCAACTGCCTTGAAAGCCACTCCTGTACGGGTATAGACAGCACCCTCAGGTTAGAGACCATTCCCATCACCCTCAGGATGCCCGTGCTGAGGAAAAACCCCCGCTGTGCCTCCTTCTCCCTGGAGTTCGAGCCCATCAATATAGCCTGTATATGCGCCACTTCCAGACAAAGCGGATTTCTGACTGATCGATTCTAAAATATTAAAAGTATTTATTTACTTTGGCTATAAATGTTGAGGCTATAAATTAGATTGAATGTGTGTTTTGAATGTATTTTATTTTTTTGACAGAAGGGTAAAAATTATTATTATTGTTGTTGTTGTTATTGTTGACATCACTCAGTATAAGTTGTAACTGTCATGTTAGTCGTTTGCCACAATGACATCGAAAATGTATTGCTCATTGGTCAAGAAAAAATCAAATGTTCCCTTATCATCTGCTAAAAGCTTAAAACAGTAAATAAACTCATTTTACAGCATCAAAAACAGGCGTTTCTCTGTTGTATTACATGGAGTTAAACATATTAGATAAGGAGTTACTCACAAGATGAACGATAACTAACTAATACTGCTGCTGGATTTTCCCTGGTACATAGTTGTTGATTCCTAGCTTGCTAGATGTTTACAATAAGGAAGCTAGCTAGTTGCTTTATTAACATAGTAAACATTAGAGATGTCTTACCTTTAGAGAGGATTTTGGCAATTGACTGAGCCAACGACGGCTTCTCCGCTACCATCAAAACTGTCTTCATGACTGGAAACAGCACAGCGACACTAAGTTAGCTAGCCGGCTGACAACAAATAGCTGCTATTTACAAAATGTAAATAACTAAATTATATTTAGATGTGATTATAAGTTCTAAGAAGCATAAGTGCCACGAAAAAGCTAATTGTCAAGTTAGTGGCTAGCACAAAAGAAACACAACGCCGCCATGACAGTTTCTAGATGCTCTTCCGGTTGAAAGTGTAACCTAACCGGAAGTACAAACGACATATAGGTAAATTGATTATCGGCTTGGTACGGGTCTACAGAGCTGTAAGCTCTCACGCTTTGAAAAGTACTGCTTTTATTTTTCTAATGAGTCCGTTGTATCGTCAGTGCGTTAACTTTTCAACTGTGCTCCAAAACGTTTTGAAGTCGGCGCATCTGCGACTGCAATTTAACATCATGAGCGTAACCTCTATCATTGTATTTTATGTGTATATATTTTTATTATTATTATTATTAACAACAAATTAATTCAAAGGTACATAGGGGAACACACGTATATTTAAAGAATATACAAAGGACAATTGGGCTAGAGAGTACATTATCACATTACACGAGGACCTTAATAAGGGGCATGCACGCATTTATACATCTGACAGCTTTTTTGTTGGTCAAGTATTTAATTGTCTTAAAATATAGTTACATTTATTTTTTGTAAGGTAAGAAAATGTGGTGTTTTGTTTGTAAATGTACATTTGTGAATATGACATTGACCCCCAAAAATTATGAAATTAACTGCATACAATTTTCAACTTATTTCTAAGTAAAGAATCCAAGCAGCACATCTCTCCATAATAGTGTGAAGTCTTCAGAAATGTGTTAAATTATAAATCTACTGATGTCTTGCCACCAATTCCTTACATGAATACAATGCCAAAAAGATGCAACACTGTTTCTGGGTGGTCATTACAAAGATACAATTTGAATGTATTTATTTTTTAAACTTCTTCATGTAGTGGTTGGCAGGATAATATTTATGAATAATTTCAAAATAAATGTCCTTAATTGTGTTAATAAGTAGGTATGTGTGTGGAAACATTTACATTTTTTCCAACAGATATTATCAATAAAACCATTCCAATAAGGCAGTAGTTCCCAAAATGTTTATAGTCCCGTACCCCTTCAAACATTCGACCTCCAGCTGTGTACCCCCTCTAGCACCAGGGTCAGCGTACTCTCAAATGTTGTTTTTTGTCATCATTGTAAGCCTGCCACACACACACACACTATACGATACATTTATTAAACATAAGAATGAGTGTGAGTTTTTGTCACAACCCAGCTCGTGGGAAGTGACAAAGAGCTCTTATAGGACCAGGGCACAAATAATAATTATATAATAATAATCAATAATTTTGCTCTTTATTTAACCATCTTACATATAAAACCTTATTTGTTTATAGAAAATAGTGAATAACTCACCACAGGTTAATGAGAAGGGTGTGCTTGAAAAGATGCACATAACTCTGCAATGTTGGGTTGTATTGGAGAGAGTCTCAGTCTTAAATCGCTCTGGATAAGAGCGTCTGCTAAATGACTTAAATGTAAATGTGAATGTAAATCATTTTCCACACACAGTCTGTGCCTGTATTTAGTTTTCATGCCAGTGAGGGCCGAGAATCCACTCTCACATAGGTACGTGGTTGCAAAGGGCACCTGTGTCTAACATGCTGACCACATCGCTCGCGTCACGTGCCGCATTGCAAAATAAATGTACACATACATCCGCCAACGAGCGTCTGTGTTGCCAAGCGCTCAAATATAAATAAATTATATTTGTGACACTGAACGCGGTGCAAGTCCTGCCTCTCCCATCTCCTCATTGGTTTATAGAAGCAGATACCCGCATGCCATCTCCTCATTGGTTATCACCATGTGGGTGATTGAAAGATGAACTGAGGTAGTCGTCAGTCGTGGTAATACTATGGAAGTTTAGATGCCAATCACCATATAAAGTCCGAAGAAGAAAAAGCCTGGAAGGAGGAGAGGTGACTAGAAACGATTCGGTTGACCATCTTTATGTGTGGATTAATTGTGGGAGTAGAGGACCTTGTGCATTTCAGGTAAAATAACAACTCAATTATATCCCAGGGAAAATTAGCTACCAACAGCAAGCCAGCTAAATAGGAGAAATTAGCTAGCAAATGCAAGCTAGCTAGCTAAATTGCCATAAATGTTTAATGATTTTCGACCTGTGCCAAAATTAATATAATTGGTTCAGAGTTTGGTTTGATATTTCAACCTGCTTGTCGTGATCGCGTTTCGTGTGGAGGGCCAAAATCAATTTGCGCACGATGGCGCACACGCGTGTCCGTTCTGGGCATGGTGTTAACAATGGTAGAGATACTCTGAATGATCAGCTATGAAAAGCCAACTGACATTTACTCCTGAGGTGCTGACCTGTTGCACCCTCGACAACCACTGTGATTATTATTATTTGACCCTGCTGGTCATCTATGAACATTTGAACATCTTGGCCATGTTCTGCTATAATCTCCACCCGGCACAGCCAGAAGAAGACTGGCCACCCCTCATAGCCTGGTTCCTCTCTAGGTTTCTTCCTAGGTTTTGGCCTTTCTAGGGAGTTTTTCCAAGCCACTGTGCTTCTACACCTGCATTGCTTGCTGTTTGGGGTTTTAGTCTGGGTTTCTGTACAGCACTTTGAGATATCAGCTGATGTAAGAAAGGCTTTCTAAGTAAATTTGATTGATTGATTGCCATGTCACTGATATGTCGTGAAACAGTGTTGTTTGATGAAGGCATTGTCTATATAGTTTTTTGGGCCTTTTCCCCAGCATTTTCCCAGTCATATCCGCGGCAGCAGGAAGAATTAAGTCCTCCACAATAGTATGGAGCTTGCCTGTCCTAGCCACTCGCTAGCTCACCATATAAGATGCTTCTAGCCCCTTCTTATTAATGGTATCTGTTGCTTTTATACATGTCATACTACTCAAAAGTCGTCTTAATTCTCACTCAAAAAACTCCTGTGGCTTATTTTTCAAATTGGCACGTTTTGTTTCTAAATGTTTGCACAAGAGTGAAGGTAACATGGAGTTGTGAGGTAATAGTTTTGCACATATAAACACTGTGGCTGAGGAAAGGCACTACTCAGAATATAAACACTGTGGCTGAGGAAAGGCACTACTCCCAATATAACACACTGTGGCTGAGGAAAGGCACTACTCCCAATATAAACACACTGTGGCTGAGGAAAGGCACTACTCCCAATATAACACACTGTGGCTGAGGAAAGGCACTACTCCCAATATAAACACACTGTGGCTGAGGAAAGGCACTACTCCCAATATAAACACACTGTGGCTGAGGAAAGGCACTACTCCCAATATAACACACTGTGGCTGAGGAAAGGCACGACTCCCAATATAAACACTGTGGCTGAGGAAAGGCACGACTCCCAATATAAACACTGTGGCTGAGGAAAGGCACGACTCCCAATATAACACACTGTGGCTGAGGAAAGGCACTACTCCCAATATAAACACACTGTGGCTGAGGAAAGGCACTACTCCCAATATAACACACTGTGGCTGAGGAAAGGCACGACTCCCAATATAAACACTGTGGCTGAGGAAAGGCACTACTCCCAATATAACACACTGTGGCTGAGGAAAGGCACTACTCCCAATATAACACACTGTGGCTGAGGAAAGGCACTACTCCCAATATAACACACTGTGGCTGAGGAAAGGCACTACTCCCAATATAAACACACTGTGGCTGAGGAAAGGCACGACTCCCAATATAAACACACTGTGGCTGAGGAAAGGCACTACTCCCAATATCAGTGAACCCCAAATCAACGTAGTTCTCATCATATTTGCGCCTCTTCGATGGTCCAACGTCCCTGTCTGTTGTTCGGTGCTGTCCCGAGTAAGGATGCACAACTGTCAGTGTCAATGCTAGCTGGGCTAACAACAAATGTAGAATTACTGATGCTGGCATTGGATGTGCTTGTGGAAGCAGAACAACTTGTGTCGTCGAAAGGTGCAGGTGAAGTACTGCTGGTAGTAGCAGTACTACCAGTAGAGCTGGTATATGTCTCTATGGATGCGGGCCTTACTTTTTTTTTAACCATTTATACATTTTTGAGCAAATGAAATGAGCAGCAGCTACGTTTGGCTACATACGAACCGTTAGTGGAATTTCCGTGAGAGAGTAACGTTAACGTGATTTGATGTTAATTATTTGACTAAGTTACCTATATTTGACATTGTTTTGTTATTTCTCTGAACACTAAATGGTTTCATTTTATTTTTGGAAGTAAAACGAGGCTCCTCAGGCGAGAAAAAAACCTCACCCAAATGTATAGCCCTGTTGGAAAATATAAATGGACTGTTTGAAAATGTGAAATTTTCCCCAAAGTTTAATTTATTTTTATTTTTTAAATGTGAATCACATTTTTATTTGGCGTACCCCTGACAGCATTGCACGTACCCCAGTTTGGGAATACCTGCAATAAGGCATGACAAGGTATACATACAACGTCCTGTTGTAATAAGGCATGACATAAGGTAAAGATACAACATCCTGTTGCAATAAGGCATGACAAGGTATACATACAACATCCTGTTGTAATAAGGCATGACATAAGGTAAAGATACAACATCCTGTTGTAATAAGGCATGACATAAGGTAAAGATACAACATCCTGTTGTAATAAGGCATGACATAAGGTAAAGATACAACGTCCTGTTGTAATAACGCATGACAAGGTATACATACAACATCCTGTTGTAATAAGGCATGACATAAGGTAAAGATACAACGTCCTGTTGTAATAAGGCATGACATAAGGTATACATACAACATCCTGTTGCAATAAGCCATGACAAGGTATACATACAACATCCTGTTGTAATAAGGCATGACAAGGTATACATACAACATCCTGTTGTAATAAGGCATGACATAAGGTAAAGATACAACATCCTGTTGTAATAAGGCATGACATAAGGTAAAGATACAACGTCCTGTTGTAATAAGGCATGACATAAGGTATACATACAACATCCTGTTGCAATAAGGCATGACAAGGTATACACACAACGTCCTGTTGCAATAAGGCATGACAAGGTATACATACAACATCCTGTTGCAATAAGGCATGACAAGGTATACATACAACATCCTGTTGCAATAAGGCATGACAAGGTATACATACAACATCCTGTTGTAATAAGGCATGACAAGGTATACATACAACATCCTGTTGCAATAAGCCATGACAAGGTATACATACAACATCCTGTTGTAATAAGGCATGACATAAGGTATACATACAACATCCTGTTGTAATAAGGCATGATAAGGTATACATACAACATCCTGTTGTAATAAGGCATGACATAAGGTATACATACAACATCCTGTTGTAATAAGGCATGACAAGGTATACATACAACGTTCTGTTGTAGTAAGGCATGACATAAGGTATACATACAACATCCTGTTGTAATAAGGCATGACAAGGTATACATACAACATCCTGTTGTAATAAGGCATGACATAAGGTAAAGATACAACATCCTGTTGTAATAAGGCATGACATAAGGTAAAGATACAACGTCCTGTTGTAGTAAGGCTCGTATTGTTGTTGAATGGACCAAAAGAAAAACAAATCTTTCCTACTGATGAGTTAACTCTATGGTTTTTACAAGATTACTTGTAGTTTTTCATGTTGTTTGTCTGTAATTTTTGTAATGACTTGGCGCTGCCTATCTTGGCCAGGACGCTCTTGAAAAATAGATTTTAAATCTCAATGAGCCCTTCCTGGTTAAATAAAGGTTAAAAAAAAACGGGGGTTATTTGTAGGTATGTTTTGAGACGTCCCTGGCTTGCTACAGCACTGTGGACCACGTCACATTGAAGCATACGATTGGTCTAGTTATGTATAGGATCAAGGGGATTGGATGCATTTTCAAACAACAACAAAAAACGCTCAAGATAAGAGAGGCGCTGAATAGAGAGCGAGAACGTTCTCCGCTGATTTGAACAATTATTATTAATATATTTTTAAACGCAACCTTTTTTAATTGGCAAGTCAGTTAAGAACAAATTCTTATTTACAATGACGGCCTAACCCAGACGACACTGGGCCAATTGTAAGCGGCCCCATGGGCCTCCCAATCACGGCCGGATGTGATGCAGCCTGGATTCGAACCAGGTACTGCATTTGGAAACATGAAACATCTTCTCAACAACACAACACACACACACACACACACAAATAACATAGACTACCCACAGGGTACACACTGGTTGAAATGACATTGAACCAACGTGTAATAGACGTTGAATTGATGTCTGTGCCCGGTGGGTAATGATTAAAAGACCAAAATTACAATCATCCAGAGGTAGCTTCTAGCAGACTAACAGTATAATACGTTACAGCAGTTTACCGGCAGACGGACCCCGAGAGACCAGGGGGCTAGAGGATAAGTGGCATCTATTGTGATGGACATTTAGTGGTGCATTATAAATGAGACCACCGCGATAGTCAGGTTTGAATATATCAGGAATGATAGGCTGAATGGATGGGTGGGTTTAGTGGATGAATGAATGATTGAAATGAATGAAAAATGCAAATGATTTAGAATGTAGGCCGACCAGGAAATGTTTGGAAACATATTCTATTCTGTGTCACTAATGTGGAGAGCCGTAAAGTAGAGAGTAGAAAAGTTCAAACCACATTAAGGACCACTTAATTAACCTCTTAAAGGCTGTTTTATCAGTCACTACTGGCAACGCCCCCTTACTTTCTTGAGCATCTGTTGAAGAAAATAAGGGAGATACAGTGCCTTCTGAAAGTATTCAGACCCCTTGACCTTTTCCACATTTTGTTACATTACAACCTTATTCTAAAATTTATTAATTCGTTTTTTCCCCCCTCATCAATCTACACACAATACCCCATAATGACAAAGCAAAAACAAGTTTTTAGAATTTTTGCTAATTTATAAAAAATATAAAACTGAAATATTACATTTACATAAGTATTCAGACCCTTTACTTAGTACTGTGTTGAAGCACCTTTGGCAGCGATTACAGCCTTGAGTATTCTTGGGTATGACGCTACAAGCTTGGCACACCTGTATTTGGGGAGTTTCTCCCATTCATCTCTGCAGAGCCTCTCATGTTCTGTCAGGTTGGATGGGGAGCGTTGCTGCAGAACTATTTTCAGGTCTCTCCAGAGATGATAGATCAGGTCCAAGGCTGGGCTCTGGCTGGGCCACTCAAGGACATTCAGAGACTTGTCCCGAAGCCACACGTGCGTTGTCTTGTCCTGTTGGAAGGTAAACCTTCACCCCAGTCTGAGGTCCTGAGCTCTCTGGAGCAGGTTTTCATCAAGGATCTCTCTGTACTTTGCTCCGTTCATCTTTACCTCCATCCTGACTAGTATCCCAGTCCCTGCCGATGAAAAACATCCCCACAGCATGATGCTGCCACCACCATGCTTCACCGTAGGGATGATGCCAGGCTTCCTCTAGACGCGACGCTTGGCATTCAGGCTAAATAGTTCAGTCTTGGTTTCATCACACCAGAGAATCTTGTTTCTCATGGTCTGAGAGTCTTTAGGTGCCTTTTGGCAAACTCCAAGTGGCCTGTCATATGCCTTTTACTGAGGAGTGGCTTCTGTCTGGTCACTCTACCATAAATGCCTGATTGGTGGAACGCTGCAGAGATTGTTGTCCTTCTAGAAGGTTCTCCCATCTCCACAGAGGAAGTCTGGATCTCTGTCAGAGTGACCATTGGGTTCTTGGTGACCTCCCTGACCAAGGCCCTTCTCCCCCGATTGCTCAGTTTGGCCGGGCGTCCAGCTCAAGGAAGAGTCTTGGCGGATCTTCCATTTAACAATGATGGAGGCCACTGTGTTCTTGGGGACCTTCAATGCTGCAGAAATGTTCTGGTACCCTTCCCCAGATCTGTGCCTCGACACAATCCTGTCTCAGAGCTCTATAGACAATTCCTCTGACCTAATGGCTTGGTTTTTGCTATCACATGCACTGTCAACTGTGGGACCTAAATGTGATTTGCAAATATTTGCTTTGTCATTATGTGGTATTGTGTGTAGATTGATGAGGGGAAACAAACAATTGAATCCATTTTAGAATAAGGCTGCAACGTAACAAAATGTGTAAAAAGTCAAGGGGTCTGAATACTTTCTGAATGCACTGTAATTCAGGGTGCTATTTTCTCTTATGGCCAGTAGATGGCAGAAGAGGCTATCACAAATGTTTTGATGCTCTTCATTCTGATTCTACTCCTCACCATGGAACAAGCAGATGCTCAAATGACTGACAGTGGTGTCCCCATAGAGATTCTATTAAATTACTAACTCCTAATGGGTACCTCGGTTTCAAGAGGCCTCGCAAGGTCTAATCAACAGCAACAAAAAAGCCTAAATAAACATCTTCATTTTACTGTTCATGTATTTTAATACGCTGTTTATTTTAGAGAAATAAAACGGAATTACTGGCAGTTAACCATATGATGTCAACTGTTTCCCCTCTTCCTGCTTGGTGACACTTCAGTCCTGAGTGTTGGGGGTGGAGGGGTCACAGGGGAGAAGGTGGAGAGTTGGGGGTGGAGGGGTCACAGGGGAGAAGGTGGAGAGTTGGGGGTGGAGGGGTCACAGGGGAGAAGGTGGAGAGTTGGGGGTGGAGGGGTCACAGGGGAGAAGGTGGAGAGTTGGGGGTGGAGGGGTCAACAGGGGAGAAGGTGGAGAGTTGGGGGTGGAGGGGTCACAGGGGAGAAGGTGGAGAGTTGGGGGGGAGGGGTCACAGGGGAGAAGGTGGAGAGTTGGGGGTGGAGGGGTCACAGGGGAGAAGGTGGAGAGTTGGGGGGGAGGGGTCACAGGGGAGAAGGTGGAGAGTTGGGGGGGCATTTGGGATGAGAAGTGGTGGATATGGGGTGATGGGGTGGAGGGGGTAGCTGGATCTTTTTGTAGGGTGATGGGGTGGAGGGGGGGTAGCTGGATCTTTTTGTAGGGTGATGGGGTGGAGGGGGTAGCTGGATCTTTTTGTAGGGTGATGGGGTGGAGGGGGTAGCTGGATCTTTTTGTAGGGTGATGGGGTAGCTGGATCTTTTTGTAGGGTGATGGGGTGGAGGGGGGGGTAGCTGGATCTTTTTGTAGGGTGATGGGGTGGAGGGGGTAGCTGGATCTTTTTGTAGGGTGATGGGGTGGAGGGGGTAGCTGGATCTTTTTGTAGGGTGATGGGGTGGAGGGGGGGTAGCTGGATCTTTTTGTAGAGTGATGGGGTGGAGGGGGGGTAGCTGGATCTTTTTGTAGGGTGATGGGGTGGAGGGGGTAGCTGGATCTTTTTGTAGGGTGATGGGGTGGAGGGGGGGTAGCTGGATCTTTTTGTAGAGTGATGGGGTGGAGGGGGGGTAGCTGGATCTTTTTGTAGAGTGATGGGGTGGAGGGGGGTGTAGCTGGATCTTTTTGTAGAGTGATGGGGTGGAGGGGGGGTAGCTGGATCTTTTTGTAGAGTGATGGGGTGGAGGGGGGGTAGCTGGATCTTTTTGTAGGGTGATGGGGTGGAGGGGGGGTAGCTGGATCTTTTTGTAGGGTGATGGGGTGGAGGGGGTAGCTGGATCTTTTTGTAGGGTGATGGGGTGGAGGGGGTAGCTGGATCTTTTTGTAGGGTGATGGGGTAGCTGGATCTTTTTGTAGGGTGATGGGGTGGAGGGGGGGTAGCTGGATCTTTTTGTAGGGTGATGGGGTGGAGGGGGTAGCTGGATCTTTTTGTAGGGTGATGGGGTGGAGGGGGTAGCTGGATCTTTTTGTAGGGTGATGGGGTGGAGGGGGGGTAGCTGGATCTTTTTGTAGAGTGATGGGGTGGAGGGGGGGTAGCTGGATCTTTTTGTAGGGTGATGGGGTGGAGGGGGTAGCTGGATCTTTTTGTAGGGTGATGGGGTGGAGGGGGGGTAGCTGGATCTTTTTGTAGAGTGATGGGGTGGAGGGGGGGTAGCTGGATCTTTTTGTAGAGTGATGGGGTGGAGGGGGGTGTAGCTGGATCTTTTTGTAGAGTGATGGGGTGGAGGGGGGGTAGCTGGATCTTTTTGTAGAGTGATGGGGTGGAGGGGGGGGTAGCTGGATCTTTTTGTAGAGTGATGGGGTGGAGGGGGGGTAGCTGGATCTTTTTGTAGAGTGATGGGGTGGAGGGGGGGTAGCTGGATCTTTTTGTAGAGTGATGGGGTGGAGGGGGGGTAGCTGGATCTTTTTGTAGAGTGATGGGGTGGAGGGGGGGTAGCTGGATCTTTTTGTAGAGTGATGGGGTGGAGGGGGGGTAGCTGGATCTTTTTGTAGGGTGATGGGGTGGAGGGGGTGTAGCTGGATCTTTTTGTAGGGTGATGGGGTGGAGGGGGTGTAGCTGGATCTTTTTGTAGGGTGATGGGGTGGAGGGGGGGTAGCTGGATCTTTTTGTAGAGTGATGGGGTGGAGGGGGGGTAGCTGGATCTTTTTGTAGGGTGATGGGGTGGAGGGGGTAGCTGGATCTTTTTGTAGGGTGATGGGGTGGAGGGGGGGTAGCTGGATCTTTTTGTAGAGTGATGGGGTGGAGGGGGGGTAGCTGGATCTTTTTGTAGGGTGATGGGGTGGAGGGGGTAGCTGGATCTTTTGGTAGGGTGATGGGGGGTAGCTGGATCTTTTTGTAGGGTGATGGGGTAGCTGGATATTTTTGTAGGGTGACGGGGTGGAGGGGGGGTAGCGGGATCTTTTTGTAGGGTGGAGGGGTGGGGGGTAGCTGGATCTTTTTGTAGGGTGGAGGGGGGTAGCTGGATATTTTTGTAGGGTGACGGGGTGGAGGGGGGTAGCTGGATCTTTTTGCAGGGTGATGGGGTGGAGGGGGGTAGCTGGATCTTTTTGCAGGGTGATAGAGGGTGTGCCCTCTATCTGGGACGCATCCCCTGCTTCCCTGACTGTTGACTAAGTGTCTCCACGCCCTCTAACAGATGCATATGTATGCAAATGCATTAGCGGTCAGTTTTGCACAGCTCAAAATGTGCTGCTATTATAGGTGGATGACGTAGCCTAGAAATACACAACTAAAGGGACTCTGGCCTCTCCAGTGGCTGTAGTAACCCACTGTAGTGTCTTACATTGAGAATCAGGCTGAAGGTAACATCTGAAGGTAACATCTGAAGGTAACATCTGAAGGTAACATCTGAAAGTAACATCTGAAGGTAATATCTAAAGGTGACATCTGAAGGTAACATCTGAAGTTAACATCTAAAGGTGACATTTGAAGGTAACCTCTGAAGATAACATCTGAAGGTAACCTCTGAAGGAAACATCTAGAGGTAACATCTGAAGGTAACCTCTGAAGGTAACATCTAGAGGTAACATCTGAAGGTAACATCTGAAAGTAACATCTGAAAGTAACATCTGAAGGTAACATCTGAAGGTAACATCTGAAAGTAACATCTGAAGGTAATATCTAAAGGTGACATCTGAAGGTAACATCTGAAGTTAACATCTAAAGGTGACATTTGAAGGTAATCTCTGAAGGTAACATCTGAAGGTAACCTCTGAAGGAAACATCTAGAGGTAACATCTGAAGGTAACCTCTGAAGGTAACATCTAGAGATAACATCTGAAGGTAACATCTAAAGGTAACATCTAAAGATAACATATGAATGTAACATCTAGAGGTAACATCTGAAGATAACATCTGAAGGTAACATCTAAAGATAACATCTGAAGGTAACATCTAAAGATAACATCTGAAGGTAACATCTGAAGGTAACCTCTGAAGGTAACATCTGAAGGTAACATCTAGAGGTAACATTTGAAAGTAACATCTCAAGGTAACATCTGAAGGTAACATCTAGAGGTAACATCTCAAGGTAATATCTAGAGGTAACATCTCAAGGTAATATCTAGAGGTAACATCTGAAGGTAACCTCTGAAGGTAACATCTGAAGGTAACCTCTGAAGGTAATATTTAGAGGTAACATCTGAAGGTAACATCTGAAGGTAACATCTAGAGGTAACATCTAGAGGTAACATCTGATGGTAACATCTGAAGGTAACATCTAGAGGTAACATCTGAAGGTAACATCTAGAGGTAACATCTGAAAGTAACATCTGAAGGTAACATCTGAAGGTAACATCTGAAGGTAACATCTAGAGGTAACATCTCAAGGTAATATCTGAAGGTAACATCTAGAGGTAAGCTCTAGAGGTAACATCTAGAGGTAACATCTGAAAGTAACATCTGAAGGTAACATCTGAAGGTAACATCTAGAGGTAACATCTGAAAGTAACATCTGAAGGTAACATCTGAAGGTAACATCTGAAGGTAACATCTGAAGGTAACATCTGAAGGTAACATCTAAAGATAACATCTGAAGGTAACATCTAAAGATAACATCTGAAGGTAACATCTAGAGGTAACATCTCAAGGTAATATCTGAAGGTAACATCTAGAGGTAACATCTGAAATTGACATCTGAAGGTAACATCTGAAGATAACATCTGCAGGTAACATTTGAAGGTAACATCTAAAGGTAACATCTGAAGGTAACATCTAAAGGTAACATCTGAAGGTAACATCTAAAGATAACATCTGAAGGTAACATCTAGAGGTAACATCTAGAGGTAACATCTGAAGGTAACATCTGAAGGTAACATCTGAAGGTAACATCTAGAGGTAACATCTCGAGGTAACATCTGAAAGTACATCTGAAGGTAATATCTGAAGGTAACATCTGAAGGTAACATCTGAAGGTAACATCTAGAGGTAACATCTGAAGGTAACATCTAGAGGTAACATCTAGAGGTAACATATAGAGGTAACATCTAGAGGTAACATCTGAAGGTAACATCTGAAGGTAACATCTGAAGGTAACATCTAGAGGTAACATCTCAAGGTAATATCTGAAGGTAACATCTAGAGGTAAGCTCTAGAGGTAACATCTAGAGGTAATATCTGAAAGTAACATCTGAAGGTAACATCTGAAGGTAACATCTGAAGGTAACCTCTAGAGGTAACATCTAGAGGTAACATCTGAAGGTAACATCTGAAGGTAACATCTGAAGGTAACATCTAAAGGTAACATCTGAAGGTAACATCTGCAGGTAACATCTAAAGATAACATCTGAAGGTAACATCTGAAGGTAACATCTAGAGGTAACATCTCAAGGTAACATCTGATGGTAACATCTAGAGGTAACCTCTGAAGGTAACATCTGAAGGTAACCTCTGAAGGTAACATCTAGAGGTAACATCTGAAGGTAACATCTAAAGATAACATCTGAAGGTAACATCTGAAAGTAACATCTAAAGATAACATCTGAAGATAACATCTGAAGGTAACATCTGCAGGTAACATCTGAAAGTAACATCTAAAGATAACATCTGAAGGTGACATTTGAAGGTAACCTTTGAAGGTAACATCTAGAGGTAACATCTGAAAGTAACATCTGAAAGTAACATCTAGAGGTAGCATCTCAAGCTAACATCTGATGGTAACATCTAGAGGTAACCGCTGAAGGTAACCTCTGAAGGTAACATCTAGATGTAACCTCTGAAGGTAACCTCTGAAGGTAACCTCTGAAGGTAACCTCTGAAGGTAACATCTGAAGGTAACATCTAAAGATAACATCTGAAGGTAACATCTGAAGGTAACATCTAAAGATAACATCTGAAGGTAACATCTGAAGGTAACATCTGAAGGTAACATCTAGAGGTAACATTTGAAAGTAACATCTAAAGATAACATCTGAAGGTAACATCTGAAAGTAACATCTAAAGATAACAACTGAAGGTAACATCTGAAGGTAACATCTGAAGGTAACATCTGAAGGTAACCTCTGAAGGTAACAACTGAAGGTAACATCTGAAGGTAACATCTGAAAGTAACATCTGAAGGTAACATCTGAAGGTAACATCTGAAGGTAACATCTGAAGATAACTATCATATGTGTACAACATTTCATAAAATGCATATTTATAAACACACAGCCTCACGTTGAAGTGTACAGAAAGTGGGGGAAAGGTATTTACATGTCTATGTAAATTAGTGTTTGTATGTGCATGTGTGTGTGTTGGTGTCAGTGTAGGGGATGGGGTGTGTACCACAGCTGGTCAGAGAATGTATGAGTCACCATTTAAACGGCCCTCAGTGTGGAACCACCCGGCAATGTTCCCAATGATTCCCAATGATTCCCAATGATTCCCTGATTGATCTCAATAGGATCACACACATACACGATTCATTTTTGTATTGTTTTATTTGCAGTGTTACTGAGTGGACTATCCTGGTTAAATAAATATAAGGAATCCCTGCACATCGACTCGGTACCGGTACCCCCTGTATAGACTCGTTATTTTTATTGTTATTTTTTACTTTAGTTTATTTAGTAAATATTTTTCTTAACTCATATATTTCTTAAACCTGCATTGTTGGTTAAGCGCCTGTAAGTAAACATTTCACTGTGAGGTCTACTACACCTGTTGTATTCAGCATTTCACTGTAAGGTCTACTACACCTGTTGTATTCAGCATTTCACTGTAAGGTCTACTACACCTGTTGTATTCAGCATTTCACTGTAAGGTCTACTACACCTGTTGTATTCAGCATTTCACTGTAAGGTCTACTACACCTGTTGTATTCAGCATTTCACTGTGAGGTCTACTACACCTGTTGTATTCAGCATTTCACTGTAAGGTCACCTGTTGTATTCAGCATTTCACTGTAAGGTCTACTACACCTGTTGTATTCAGCATTTCACTGTAAGGTCTACTACACCTGTTGTATTCAGCATTTCACTGTAAGGTCACCTGTTGTATTCAGCATTTCACTGTAAGGTCTACACCTGTTGTATTCAGCATTTCACTGTGAGGTCTACTCCACCTGTTGTATTCAGCATTTCACTGTAAGGTCTACTACACCTGTTGTATTCAGCATTTCACTGTGAGGTCTACTACACCTGTTGTATTCAGCATTTCACTGTAAGGTCTACTACACCTGTTGTATTCAGCATTTCACTGTAAGGTCACCTGTTGTATTCAGCATTTCACTGTAAGGTCTACTACACCTGTTGTATTCAGCATTTCACTGTAAGGTCTACTACACCTGTTGTATTCAGCATTTCACTGTAAGGTCACCTGTTGTATTCAGCATTTCACTGTAAGGTCTACTACACCTGTTGTATTCAGCATTTCACTGTGAGGTCTACTACACCTGTTGTATTCAGCATTTCACTGTAAGGTCTACTACACCTGTTGTATTCAGCATTTCACTGTGAGGTCTACTACACCTGTTGTATTCAGCATTTCACTGTGAGGTCTACTACACCTGTTGTATTCAGCATTTCACTGTAAGGTCTACTACACCTGTTGTATTCAGCATTTCACTGTAAGGTCTACTACACCTGTTGTATTCAGCATTTCACTGTAAGGTCTACTACACCTGTTGTATTCAGCATTTCACTGTGAGGTCTACTACACCTGTTGTATTCAGCATTTCACTGTGAGGTCTACTACACCTGTTGTATTCAGCATTTCACTGTAAGGTCTACTACACCTGTTGTATTCAGCATTTCACTGTAAGGTCTACTACACCTGTTGTATTCAGCATTTCACTGTGAGGTCTACTACACCTGTTGTATTCAGCATTTCACTGTAAGGTCTACTACACCTGTTGTATTCAGCATTTCACTGTAAGGTCTACTACACCTGTTGTATTCAGCATTTCACTGTAAGGTCTACTATACCTGTTGTATTCAGCATTTCACTGTGAGGTCTACTACACCTGTTGTATTCAGCATTTCACTGTAAGGTCTACTACACCTGTTGTATTCAGCATTTCACTGTGAGGTCTACTACACCTGTTGTATTCAGCATTTCACTGTAAGGTCTACTACACCTGTTGTATTCAGCATTTCACTGTAAGGTCTACTACACCTGTTGTATTCAGCATTTCACTGTAAGGTCTACTACACCTGTTGTATTCAGCATTTCACTGTAAGGTCTACTACACCTGTTGTATTCAGCATTTCACTGTGAGGTCTACTACACCTGTTGTATTCAGCATTTCACTGTAAGGTCTACTACACCTGTTGTATTCAGCATTTCACTGTGAGGTCTACTACACCTGTTGTATTCAGCATTTCACTGTGAGGTCTACTACACCTGTTGTATTCAGCATTTCACTGTGAGGTCTACTACACCTGTTGTATTCAGCATTTCACTGTGAGGTCTACTACACCTGTTGTATTCAGCATTTCACTGTAAGGTCTACTACACCTGTTGTATTCAGCATTTCACTGTAAGGTCTACTACACCTGTTGTATTCAGCATTTCACTGTGAGGTCTACTACACCTGTTGTATTCAGCATTTCACTGTGAGGTCTACTACATCTGTTGTATTCAGCATTTCACTGTAAGGTCTACTACACCTGTTGTATTCAGCATTTCACTGTAAGGTCTACTACACCTGTTGTATTCAGCATTTCACTGTAAGGTCTACACCTGTTGTATTCAGCATTTCACTGTGAGGTCTACTACACCTGTTGTATTCAGCATTTCACTGTAAGGTCTACTACACCTGTTGTATTCAGCATTTCACTGTAAGGTCTACACCTGTTGTATTCAGCATTTCACTGTAAGGTCTACTACACCTGTTGTATTCAGCATTTCACTGTAAGGTCTACTACACCTGTTGTATTCAGCATTTCACTGTAAGGTCTACACCTGTTGTATTCAGCATTTCACTGTAAGGTCTACACTTGTTGTATTCAGCGTTTCACTGTAAGGTCTTCAACTGTTGTGTTCGGCGCATGTGACAAATAACATTTGATTTGATTTTGAGATGGAAGGAGAGCGAGAGGAAGTGGGAAAGGAGGTAAAGAATGAAAGATGGAGTCAGTGAGACTGAAAGATGGAGTCAGTGAGACTGAAAGATGGAGTCAGTGAGACTGAATGATGGAGTCAGTGAGACTGAAAGATGGAGTCAGTGAGACTAAATGATGGAGTCAGTGAGACTAAATGATGGAGTCAGTGAGACTGAAAGATGGAGTCAGTGAGACTGAATGATGGAGTCAGTGAGACTGAATGATGGAGTCAGTGAGACTGAAAGATGGAATCAGTGAGACTGAAAGATGGAGTCAGTGAGACTGAATGATGGAGTCAGTGAGACTAAATGATGGAGTCAGTGAGACTAAATGATGGAGTCAGTGAGACTGAATGATGGAGTCAGTGAGACTGAAAGATGGAGTCAGTGAGACTGAAAGATGGAGTCAGTGAGACTGAATGATGGAGTCAGTGAGACTGAATGATGGAGTCAGTGAGACTGAATGATGGAGTCAGTGAGACTGAATGATGGAGTCAGTGAGACTGAATGATGGAGTCAGTGAGACTGAATGATGGAGTCAGTGAGACTGAATGATGGAGTCAGTGAGACTAAATGATGGAGTCAGTGAGACTGAATGATGGAGTCAGTGAGACTGAACGATGGAGTCAGTGAGACTGAACGATGGAGTCAGTGAGACTGAAAGATGCAGTCAGTGAGACTTTGAATGCTATTTGTTTGATTCTGTAACACACTTTCTGACCCTGGCATGGTGTGAACATCTGTTTTCTGACACGTTGGTTGGTTGGGTGAATAGATCGGGGACTCTGTAGAACATTAGGTTACACTGTTCTCCTGTCCAATTCCGTTACCATGTGAGCCAGCATGTCTGTAGCAGCTAGGGTTGCCATGGTGACGTGCTTGCTCCCGTTTCTTCCTCGCCGTGCCAGATCCGTTCATGGACGCTGCCGGTACCCACATCCTTCCTCTGGTTGGCTCTGATTTGAGGTGAGATTCCTAGCAGTTATAGATTCATACCGTCATTGTGATAACCACGTGTATGAACACTAATCATTCAGAGGTTCTAACAGCATATTGTCATTTTATGTTGGTACAGAGAAAACACATACAGTGTCTTCTGAAATTATTCACACTCCTTGACTTTTTCCACATTTTGTTACATTACAGCCTTATTCTATAATGTATTAAAAAGGTTTTTTTCCTCCTCGTCAATCTACACACAATACCCCATAATGACATCACAATACCCCATAATGACAGCACAATACCCCATAATGATAATGACATCACAATACCCCATAATGACATCACAATACCCCATAATGAAAAAGCAAAAACAGGAGCTCTACGGACAACTCCTTCGACCTCATGGCTTGGTTTGTGCTCTGACATGCACTGTCAACTGTGGGACCTTATATAGACAGGTGTGTGCCTTTCCAAATCATGTCCAATCAATTGAATTTACCACAGGTGGACGCCAATCACGTTGTAGAAACATCTCAAGGATGAACAATGGAAACAGGATGCACCTGAGTTAAATTTTGAGTCTCATAGCAAAGGGTCTGAATACCTATTTATTCTGTTTATTATTTTTAATACATTTGCAAAAAATATCTATAAATCTGTTTTCACTTTGTCATTATGGGGTTTTGTGATGTCATTATCATTATGGGGTATTGTGATGTCATTATGGGGTATTGTGATGTCATTATGGGGTATTGTGATGTCATTATGGGGTATTGTGTATAGATTGCTGACGATTATTTATTTTTTTAATCCATTTTAGAATAAGGCTGTAACGTAATAAAATGTGGAATAAGTCAAGGGGTCTGAATACTTTCCGAATGCACTGCATATGCACATAAATACTCCTCTGCGCCATCTGACCAACCACCAAACAGGCAAAGCATCAATACGTGACTAAGATGGAATCCTACTACACTGGCTTTGATGCTTGTCGGATGTGGCAGGGCTTGCAAACTATCACGGATTACAATGGGAAACCCAGCCGACAGCTGCCCAGTGACACGAGGCTACCAGACGATGTTCGCTTTGAGGCACGCAACACTGAACCATGCGTGAGAGCACCAGCTGTTCCGTAGCCGATGTGAGTAAGACCTTTAAAAATACCTTTAAACAGGTTAACATTAAGATGGCCGAAGGCTGTCATCAAGTTTGCCGATGACACAACGGTGGTAGGCCTGATCACCAACGACGATGAGACAGCCTATAGGGTGGAGGTCAGAGACCTGGCAGTGTGGTGCCAGGACTACAACCTCTCCTTCAACGCCAGTAAGACCAAGGAGCTGATCGTGGACTACAGAAAACGGAGGGCCAAACACGCCCCCATTCACATCGACCAGCTGTAGTGGAGTGGGTCGAGAGCTTCAAGTTCCTCGGTGTCCACATCACTAAGGATCTATCATGGTCCACACGCACCAACACAGTCCTGAAGAGGGCACAACAACACCTCTTCCCCCTCAGGAGGCTGAAACAATTTGTCATGGGGCCCCTCAGATCTTCAAAAAGTTCTACAGCTGCACCATTGACAGCATCTTGACTGGCTGCATCACTGCTTGGTATGGCAACTGCTTGGCATCCAACAGCAGGGCGCTACAGAGGGTAGTGGGTACGGCCCAGTACATCACTGTGGCCGAACTCCCTGCCATCCAGGATCTCTATATCAGGCTGTGTCAGAGGAAGGCCCTAAAAATGGTCAACGACTCCAGCCACCCAAGTCATAGACTGTACTGGAGAGCTAAGTCTGGGCCCAAAAGGCTCTTGAACAACTTCTAGCCCCAAGCCATAAGATTGCTAACAGTTACCTGGACTACAGTTACCTGGACTACAGCTACCTGGACTACAGTTACCTGGACTACAGCTACCTGGACTACAGTTACCTGGACTACAGCTACCTGGACTACAGCTACCTGGACTACAGTTACCTGGACTACAGTTACCTGGACTACAGCTACCTGGACTACAGCTACCTGGACTACAGCTACCTGGACTACAGTTACCTGGACTACAGTTACCCGGACTATAGTTACCTGGACTACAGTTACCTGGACTACAGTTACCTGGACTACAACTACCTGGACTACAGCTACCTGGACTACAGTTACCTGGACTACAGTTACCTGGACTACAGCTACCTGGACTACAACTACCTGGACTATCTGCATTTACACCTTTTTGCTCTAATTATTTTTGACTCTATACCCACACACTGGACTCTATCATTGACTTGGTACTGGTGTCCCACTGGTGTCCCATGTAATCAAATCAAATCATATGTTATTGGTTATCTAAGTTAATGGCTGGAATAAGAATATGTACATATACAAATATGGATGAGCGATGACCGAGCGGCATAGGCAAGGTGCAATAGATATATAAAATACAGTATATACATATGAGATGAGTAATGTAAGATATGTAAACATTAAGATGTACAGTATATAGCCATGCTATCATTGACTTGGTACTGGTGTCCCATGTACAGTATATACAGTGGGGGGAAAAAGTATTTGATCCCTTGCTGATTTTGTACGTTTGCCCATGGACAAAGAAAGGATCAGTCTATAATTTTAATGGTAGGGTTATTTGAACAGTGAGAGACAGAATAAGAACAAAAATATCCAGAAAAAAAACCGCATCCTCAAAAATGTTATAAATTGATTTGCATTTTAATGAGGGAAATAAGTATTTGACCCCCTCTCAATCAGAAAAGTGTCTGGCTCCCAGGTGTCTTTTCTACAGGTAACGAGCTGAGATTAGGAGCACACTCTTAAAGGGAGTGCTCCTAATCTCAGCTTGTTACCTGTAAAAAAGACACCTGTCCACAGAAGCAATCAATCAATCAGATTCCAAACTCTCCACCATGGCCAAGACCAAAGAGCTATCCAAGGATGTCAGGGACGAGATTGTAGACCTACACAAGGCTGGAATGGGCTACAAGACCATCGCCAAGCAGCTTGGTAAGAAGGTGACAACATTTGGTGAGATTATTCACAAATGGAGGAAACACAAAATAACTGTCAATATCCCTCAGCCTGGGGCTCCATGCAAGATCTCACCTCGTGGAGTTGCAATGATCATGAGAACGGTGAAGAATCAGCCCAGAACTACACGGGAGGATCTTGTCAATGATCTCAAGGCAGCTGGGACCATAGTCACCAAGAAAACAATTGGTAACACACTACATCAACTCAACTCGCCGTGTTTGGAGGAGGAGGAATGCTGCCTATGACCCCAAGAACACCATCTCCACCGTCAAACATGGAGGTGGAAACATTATGCTTTGGGGGTGTTTTTCTGCTAAGGGGACAGGACAACTTCACCGCATCAAAGGGACGATGGACGGGGCCATGTACCATCAAATCTTGGGTGAGAACCTCCTTCCCTCAGCCAGGGCATTGAAAATGGGCCGTGGATGGGTATTCCAGCATGACAATGACCCAAAACACACGGCCAAGGCAACAAAGGAGTGGCTCAAGAAGAAGCGCATTAAGGTCCTGGAGTGGCCTAGCCAGTCTCCAGACCTTAATTCCATAGAAAATCTGTGGAGGGAGCTGAAGGTTCGAATTGCCAAACTTCAGCCTCGAAACCTTAATGACTTGGAGAAGATCTGCAAAAAGGAGTGGGACAAAATCCCTCCTGAGATGTGTGCAAACCTGGTGGCCAACTACAAGAAACGTCTGACCTCTGTGATTGCCAACAAGGGTTTTGCCACCAAGTACTAAGTCATGTTTGGGCAGAGGGGTCAAATACTTATTTCCCTCATTAAAATGCAAATCATTTTCTAACATTTTTGACATGCATTTTTCTGGATTTTTTTGTTTTTATTCTGTCTCTCACTGTTCAAATAAATCTACTATTCAAATTATAGACTGATCATTTCTTTGTAAGTGGGCAAACGTACAAAATCAGCATGGGATCAAATACTTTTTTCCCCCACTGTAGCCATGCTATCATCGCTCATTGTGGATTTATTTCTCGTGTGACTATTTTTTTTCTATTATTATTATTTATTTATTTATGTATTTATTTGTGTATTCTGCATTGTTGTGAAGGGCCCGCAAGTAAGCATTTCACTGTTAGTCTACACCTGCTGTTTATGACGCATGTGACAATTAACATTTGATTTGATTTCATCAGTCACGGACCCTAGAGCCTTGAGGACGGCTGTGTGTGTCGTTTGAGAAATTATATTAATGATATTTGGGGCAACAGGTAGCCTAGTGGTTAGAGTGTAGGGGTGGCAGGTAGCCTAGTGGTTAGAGTGTAGGGGTGGCAGGTAGCCTAGTGGTTAGAGTGTATAGGTGGCAGGTAGCCTAGTGGTTAGAGTGTAGAGGTGGCAGGTAGCCTAGTGGTTAGAGTGTAGGGGTGGCAGGTAGCCTTGTGGTTAGAGTGTAGAGGTGGCTGGTAGCCTAGTGGTTAGAGTGTAGAGGGAGCAGGTAGCCTAGTGGTTAGAGTGTAGAGGTGGCAGGTAGCGTAGTGGTTAGAGTGTAGAGGTGGCAGGTAGCCTAGTGGTTAGAGTGTAGGGGCGGCAGAGTAGCCTAGTGGTTAGAGTGTGGCGACGGCAGGTAGCCTAGTGGTTAGAGTGTGGGGACGGCAGGTAGCCTAGTGGTTAGAGTGTAGGGACGGCAGGTAGCCTAGTGGTTAGAGTGTAGAGGTGACAGGTAGCCTAGTGGTTAGAGTGTAGAGGTGGCAGGTAGCCTAGTGGTTAGGGTGTAGGGGCGGCAGAGTAGCCTAGTGGTTAGAGTGTGGGGACGGCAGGTAGCCTAGTGGTTAGAGTGTAGGGACGGCAGGTAGCCTAGTGGTTAGAGTGTAGAGGGAGCAGGTAGCCTAGTGGTTAGAGTGTAGGGACGGCAGGTAGCCTAGTGGTTAGGGTGTAGAGGGGGCAGGTAGCCTAGTGGTTAGGGTGTAGAGGGGGCAGGTAGCCTAGTGGTTAGAGTGTAGAGGTGGCAGGTAGCCTAGTGGTTAGAGTGTAGAGGTGGCAGGTAGCCTAGTGGTTAGAGTGTAGAGGGGGCAGGTAGCCTAGTGGTTAGAGTGTAGAGGTGGCAGGTAGCCTAGTGGTTAGAGTGTAGAGGGGGCAGGTAGCCTAGTGGTTAGAGTGTAGAGGGGGCAGGTAGCCTAGTGGTTAGAGTGTAGAGGGGGCAGGTAGCCTAGTGGTTAGAGTGTAGAGCTGGCAGGTAGCCTAGTGGTTAGAGTGTAGGGGTGGCAGGTAGCCTAGTGGTTAGAGTGTATAGGTGGCAGGTAGCCTAGTGGTTAGAGTGTAGAGGTGGCAGGTAGCCTAGTGGTTAGAGTGTAGGGGTGGCAGGTAGCCTTGTGGTTAGAGTGTAGAGGTGGCTGGTAGCCTAGTGGTTAGAGTGTAGAGGGAGCAGGTAGCCTAGTGGTTAGAGTGTAGAGGTGGCAGGTAGCGTAGTGGTTAGAGTGTAGGGGCGGCAGAGTAGCCTAGTGGTTAGAGTGTGGCGACGGCAGGTAGCCTAGTGGTTAGAGTGTGGGGACGGCAGGTAGCCTAGTGGTTAGAGTGTAGGGACGGCAGGTAGCCTAGTGGTTAGAGTGTAGAGGTGACAGGTAGCCTAGTGGTTAGAGTGTAGAGGTGGCAGGTAGCCTAGTGGTTAGGGGTGTAGGGGCGGCAGAGTAGCCTAGTGGTTAGAGTGTGGGGACGGCAGGTAGCCTAGTGGTTAGAGTGTAGGGACGGCAGGTAGCCTAGTGGTTAGAGTGTAGAGGGAGCAGGTAGCCTAGTGGTTAGAGTGTAGGGACGGCAGGTAGCCTAGTGGTTAGGGTGTAGAGGGGGCAGGTAGCCTAGTGGTTAGGGTGTAGAGGGGGCAGGTAGCCTAGTGGTTAGAGTGTAGAGGTGGCAGGTAGCCTAGTGGTTAGAGTGTAGAGGTGGCAGGTAGCCTAGTGGTTAGAGTGTAGAGGGGGCAGGTAGCCTAGTGGTTAGAGTGTAGAGGTGGCAGGTAGCCTAGTGGTTAGAGTGTAGAGGGGGCAGGTAGCCTAGTGGTTAGAGTGTAGAGGGGGCAGGTAGCCTAGTGGTTAGAGTGTAGAGGGGGCAGGTAGCCTAGTGGTTAGAGTGTAGAGCTGGCAGGTAGCCTAGTGGTTAGAGTGTAGAGGTGGGAGGTAGCCTAGTGGTTAGGGTGTAGAGGGGTGAGGTAGCCTAGTGGTTAGAGTGTAGAGGGGGCAGGTAGCCTAGTGGTTAGAGTGTAGAGGGGGCAGGTAGCCTAGTGGTTAGAGTGTAGAGGGGGCAGGTAGCCTAGTGGTTAGAGTGTAGAGCTGGCAGGTAGCCTAGTGGTTAGGGTGTAGGGACGGCAGGGTAGCCTAGTGGTTAGGGTGTAGGGACGGCAGGTAGCCTAGTGGTTAGAGTGTAGAGGGGTGAGGTAGCCTAGTGGTTAGGGTGTAGAGACGGCAGGGTAGCCTAGTGGTTAGGGTGTAGGGACGGCAGGTAGCCTAGTGGTTAGAGTGTAGAGGGGGCAGGAAGCCTAGTGGTTAGAGTGTAGAGAGGGCAGGTAGCCTAGTGGTTAGGGTGTAGGGACGGCAGGTAGCCTAGTGGTTAAGGTGTAGGGATGGCAGGGTAGCCTAGTGGTTAGGGTGTAGGGATGGCAGGGTAGCCTAGTGGTTAGAGCGTTGGGACAGTTACTAAAAGGTTGCTGGATTGAATCCCTGAGCTGACAAGGTAAAATCTGACATTCTGCCCTTGAACAAGGCAGTTAAGCCACTGTTCCCCGGTAGGCCGTCATTGTAAATAAGAATTTGTTCTTAACTGACTTGCCTAGTTAAATAAAACAAATATTAACCCACCCATTATCTCACTAAAACAAGCCCTTGGTATCACTTTGCCTCTTCTTCTTCCTCTTCCTCCTCCTCCTCCTCCTCCTCCTCCTCCTCCTCCTCCTCCTCCTCCTCCTCCTCCTCCTCCTCCTCACAGTAACTCATGACGTATCCTGTTCTGTAGGTTCTTTGCTTCAGAGGGTCAGAGAATGTGTACATTCCGCTGCCACAATATAGACTGAGACACTTATGTGTCAGATGTCTGTAAGAGGGGTCATCATGGGTACAGAGATGTGGCCTGCCAAACAAAACACAACAGAGATGTGGCCTGCCAAACAAAACACAACAGAGATGTGGCTGGCCAACCAAAACCACCAGAGATGTGGCTGGCCAACCAAAACACATCAGATGTGGCTGGCCAGCCAAAACACAACAGAGATGTGGCTGGCCAACCAAAACACAACAGAGATGTGGCCTGCCAAACAAACACAACAGAGATGTGGCTGGCCAACCAAAACCACCAGAGATGTGGCTGGCCAACCAAAACCACCAGATGTGGCTGGCCAACCAAAACACAACAGAGATGTGGCTGGCCAAACAAAACCACCAGAGATGTGGCTGGCCAAACAAAACACAACAGAGATGTGGCTGGCCAACCAAAACCACCAGAGATGTGGCTGGCCAACCAAAACCACCAGAGATGTGGCTGGCCAACCAAAACCACCAGAGATGTGGCCTGCCAACCAAAACACAACAGAGATGTGGCTGGCCAACCAAAACCACCAGAGATGTTGCCTGCCAACCAAAACACAACAGAGATGTGGCTGGCCAACCAAAACCACCAGAGATGTGGCTGGCCAACCAAAACCACCAGAGATGTGGCTGGCCAACAAAAACACATCAGATGTGGCTGGCCAGCCAAAACACAACAGAGATGTGGCTGGCCAACCAAAACACAACAGAGATGTGGCCTGCCAAACAAACACAACAGAGATGTGGCTGGCCAACCAAAACCACCAGAGATGTGGCTGGCCAACCAAAACCACCAGATGTGGCTGGCCAACCAAAACACAACAGAGATGTGGCTGGCCAAACAAAACCACCAGAGATGTGGCTGGCCAAACAAAACACAACAGAGATGTGGCTGGCCAACCAAAACCACCAGAGATGTGGCTGGCCAACCAAAACCACCAGAGATGTGGCTGGCCAACCAAAACCACCAGAGATGTGGCCTGCCAACCAAAACACAACAGAGATGTGGCTGGCCAACCAAAACCAACAGAGATGTTGCCTGCCAACCAAAACACAACAGAGATGTGGCTGGCCAACCAAAACCACCAGAGATGTGGCTGGCCAACCAAAACCACCAGAGATGTGGCCTGCCAACCAAAACCACCAGAGATGTGGCTGGCCAACCAAAACACACCAGATGTGGCTGGTCAAGCAAAACACAACAGAGATGTGGCTGGCCAACCAAAATACAACAGAGATGTGGCCTGCCAACCAAAACCACCAGAGATGTGGCTGGCCAAGCAAAACACAACAGAGATGTGGCTGGCCAAACAAAACACACCAGACGTGGCTGGCCAACCAAAACTTACCAGACGTGGCTGGCCAACCAAAACACACCAGACGTGGCTGGCCAACCAAAACACACCAGACGTGGCTGGCCAACCAAAACCACCAGACGTGGCTGGCCAACCAAAACCACCAGACGTGGCTGGCCAACCAAAACACACCAGACGTGGCTGGCCAACCAAAACACACCAGACGTGGCTGGCCAACCAAAACCACCAGACGTGGCTGGCCAACCAAAACCACCAGACGTGGCTGGCCAACCAAAACCACCAGACGTGGCTGGCCAAGCAAAACACTTCTCTCTCTCACCTTCTCTCTTTAGGTCTCTACCTCACCCTCTTGCTATCTTTCTCTCTTTCACTCTCTCTCTCTCCCAGAGTGCCCTGACAGATACAGCAGAACTTGCAGAAGCCTCCGAAAAGAGAATACTGTGAAACTATCACGCCACTATTACTGTAGATACATTAAGGCTATTTTCTGAAATGACAAGATGCAAAAATATTACATGTAGCTCCTTAAACCTTTTATTGCAGTGGGCTAAATCAGGGTCACAGAGAGTGATTAAACCAGGGTCACACAGAGTGATTCAATCAGGGTCACAGAGAGTGATTAAATCAGGGTCACAGAGAGTGATTAAATCAGGGTCACAGAGAGTGATTAAATCAGGGTCACAGAGAGTGATTCAATCAGGGTCACACAGAGTGATTCAATCAGGGTCACAGAGAGTGATTAAATCAGGGTCACAGAGAGTGATTAAATCAGGGTCACAGAGAGTGATTATATCAGGGTCACACAGAGTGATTAAATCAGGGTCACACAGAGTGATTAAATCAGGGTCACAGAGAGTGATTTAATCAGGGTCACACAGAGTGATTAAATCAGGGTCACAGAGAGGGATTAAATCAGGGTCACAGAGAGTGATTAAATCAGGGTCACACAGAGTGATTAAATCAGAGTCACACAGAGTGATTAAATCAGGGTCACAGAGAGTGATTAAATCAGGGTCACAGAGAGTGATTAAATCAGGGTCACAGAGAGTGATTAAATCAGGGTCACACAGAGTGATTAAATCAGGGTCACAGAGAGTGATTAAATCATGGTCACAGAGAGTGATTCTTGTGGGCTAAATCAGGGTCACACAGAGTGATTCAATCAGGGTCACAGAGAGTGATTAAATCAGGGTCACAAAGAGTGATTCAATCAGGGTCACAGAGAGTGATTCTTGTGTGCTAAATCAGGGTCACAGAGAGTGATTAAATCAGGGTCACGCAGAGGGATTCTTGGTAGTCTGAAACAAATCTACTTTCAAACAAAAGTATCCACCTCACACATGTGGTTATGGGCTTAAACATAATAAGACACCTGAACCATGTCAAATATAGAGTTGACATGTCTTCAGTTGTTAGTTTGCATTCCACTATTACACTTTATATACATCACAGAATACTGACATATAACAAAACTGTTGATTATATGTTATATCATCTTAATTAATTATGAAATTATGAAAAATATGAATAACATTCCACCCATGAGGCCAAAGAGGGCGCTTTGAGTCATTAACTGCAGGAAAGGACTACGGCATCCTACCTTACCCCTCACCCTTAACCCCTCACCCTTAACCCTTAACCCCTCACCCTTAACCCTTCACCCTTAACCCTTCACCCCTGACCCCGGGCCCTTCAACCTGGCTCCCCCTCCACCCTCCCCCTTCTCCTTCTCTTCTCTGGGCACCGTGTGGAAGCCTACCCCCTCATCCTCCCCTCCTCCCTCCCTCCCTCCCTCCCCTCTTTTCCGAGTCCCAACCTGGAATTCCAGGGTGGTTTGAACAGAGTTCTCCCTCCATGGCAATGTGATTGGCGACCCCTGACCTATTCACCTCGAGTGAGGTAGGAATGCGGAGATACAGGACAGTAGAGAGACCACTGAAATTCCTCTGAACTCCCATGTGTTTATACTCACTAACAAACACGCACACACACACACAGAAATACACACAGACATACACACACACACAGACATATACACGCACACACACACACACACACAATGATCAGTCATGCTCAAATGCACAACCAGACAAAACATTTCACATAAACATATTCACAAAACAAATCTGATAGGAATAATTCCCAACCCTATGTTTGACCACAGCCTCCTTCAGAGATGGTCCGTTTGGTCATTTTGGTCCAAATGACAACATCAGTGTGGTTGTACGGTATGGGGATGGTTGGGGGTAGGGTGGGGAAGATTGACCAGGCCTGAAGGATCCTGGCTGCCATTTCTGTCTCCTCTGACCACCAGGACAGGACAGGGAAGATGGTGAACACCATAGATATAGAACAATATAGATATAGACCACCATAGATATAGAACACTATAGATATAGAACGATATAGATTTAGAACACTATAGATATAGAACGATATAGATATAGAACGATATAGATATAGAACAATATAGACATAGAACAATATAGAGATAGAACACCATAGATATAGAACAATATAGATATAGACCATAGATATCGAACAATATAGATACAAAACACCATAGTTTTAGAATAGCATAGATATAGAACACCATAGATATAAAACACCATAGATATACCACACCATAGATATGAAACAATATAGATATTGATCACCATCTATATATAGAACACCATAGATATAGAACACCTTAGGTATAGAGCACCATAGATATAGAACACCATAGATATAGAACAGTATAGATACAAAACGCCATAGTTTTAGAATAGCATAGATATAGATCACCATAGATATAAAACACCATAGATATAAAACACCATAGATATACAACACCACAGATATAGAAAAATATAGATATTGAACACCATAGATATTGAGCAGCATAGATATAGAACAATATAGATATAGAACAATATAGATATAAAACAATATAGATATAGAACGATATAGATATAGAACACCATATATTTAGAATAGCATAGATATAGAACACCATAGATGCAGAACACTATAGATACAGAAAACCATAGATATAAAACACCATAGATATAGAACAATATAGATATAGAACACCATATACATAGAACACCATAGATATAGAACAATATAGACATAGAACACTATAGATATAGAACACTATAGATATAGAGCACTATAGATATAGAACACTATAGATATAGAACACTATAGATATAGAGCACTATAGATATAGAACACTATAGATATAGAACACTATAGATATAGAACACTATAGATATAGAACACTATAGATATAGAGCACTATAGATATAGAACACTATAGATATAGAATGATATAGATATAGAACACCATATATTTAGAATAGCATAGATATAGAACAACATAGATGCAGAACACTATAGATACAGAAAACCATAGATATAAAACACCATAGATATAGAACAATATAGATATAGAACACCATATACATAGAACACCATAGATATAGAACAATATAGATATAGAACACTATAGATATAGAGCACTATAGATATAGAACACTATAGATATAGAACACTATAGATATAGAACAATATAGACATAGAACACTATAGATATAGAACACTATAGATATAGAACACTATAGATATAGAACAATATAGATATAGAACACTATAGATATAGAACACAGCTAGGGAAAGAGCTAGAAAGGAAAGAGTAAAGAGTTAAAGGACCAATTGCAGACCTCGCAAGCCATTGTGACCTGCCTGTAAGGACTGTTGAGTTTTTTGTGTGGTTTGTGTGTCCTTCAGCTCTCTACTCTCTCCTTCACATATCAGTCAATAAAAGCATTTTGGTTCACAAGTTCTTGCTTGTGTGAAGAGGTGAGAGGAATTATTTTTTTTACCTAAGAGGTTCTCAGTCTTTAAGTGATTTACTTTGCCTGTACAATATATCCCCTTTCATTACAGTAATGTGGACATAAAACAAGTAAGGTATTTAATTTGGGACTATATGGTTATTTTAATACAGAAAGCATTTTAAAAGACTTAAGAAAAATTAACTGAATCAAATCTATGCATTTAGCACAGCATGGGGAAGAGCAGTAATAAGCTCTTCCCCTTAATAATATAATACAATATTTTGCTTTTGAAATAGTTAAACAATGTTAAAGTTCTTGATATTATTGACTTACAAAACTAAACAAGATTCATATTTGAGTTTAAATCTAAAGCCAGACAAATCAATGAAAAGGTAATAGACTAAATGAAAAAGTAACGTTTTAATGCCCCTGTAGTTATCAAAGATGACTCATTTTAAATTGCATTGCACTTAATTTTGCTGAAGTGTTTAGACTCAGATGGAAGCCTGAGTAGCTTGGTCAGAATTATAACAAATAGTTATAATAACAAATAGTATGAGAATGTTGATTTATCACTTTCGACTGCCAAGTCAGAATATTTTCCTGTTTCAAATGCAGAGTGTAATACTATTAACGAGCAAACTAACTCTATTTATCGAGCCATTATAATTACGGCAAAGATAGTTTTATGATTATCTCTCAAAACAACCTTTATTCAAACAGCCAAATATATAGATTTACAAGAATTCAAATCTTATCCTTTGGTGATAATTCATTGGTATTGTTTTCTGGTTTTCCACTTTGTATAACCATGTGAATATTACTCAACTTGACCATTTTATGTCCAGACAATATATGTCATCTGTATTATACATTTTTTATTCATTTTTCCCAAATGTGGGATTATGTATGTAGTCCTAAAATATATAGAAAAATATAAAAAGACATATTAAATTACACTTTTAATTGTATACAAAATTATATACATTTGTATAAACGTATTTTTTTTCCTGTTATAAAATCTATTTTAGATACTTTTAACAATGTTGTATTTCTCTTCCTGAACGAACGCAAATCATTAGTTATCCGGTCAAAAGTGACCATCATTATAATTATGTTTGCATGAAGAAAACATAAAATCAAACACAATACAATCACAACCATCTGCCGTAGACCGACACTATTTTGTAATTCGTTTGAGATAATTTAAATTGAAATATGTATTATCAAATTTTTCCATTAAGAAATGTTAAATTAGATTTGGTTTTGACATGTGATGTTTTAGTTCAATAGCCAGTATAGGTCATTTGAGCCTATGAGCTTTGCAATCCTTTTTGAGGCAGACTATGTGGAAGGTAAAGGAGTTTTTAACCCCTAGCTTCTCACACTACCATGTGTGGTCCAGGGTCCTTAAACATTTAACCCTTTAAATAACCTGTTTTACAACCAAAATATACTCTCCTCCACCCTCCTGACTGCTGTGGGTGTTACTCGCTCACCACCACAAATGAGAACGGTAGAGTAAATAATCGAAAAGTAGCTTATACATGACGAAACGTGTTTCTATTTAGGCAGAAAAGGGACAAAAACAAATGTTCTCCAGTTTGGAGTCAACCAGAAACTATAGAGTCCGGAGGCTACAGATGAAGTCCCGCCCCTTGGAATGCGAGTGGAGCCGCGCCTCTCCACCGGCGGAGATATATAGAATAACTTCCTTTCGGTACTGGCTGCAGAAACACAGAAATACGCTCATTTATTTAACCTTTCATTGGGGGAGGGAGGGAGGGGAGGAGAAACAGAAAATAGACACGTAAATGTTTCGTAAAGGCACGCAAAAAAAATAAAATCGAACTGTGCGACTTGTACTTATAAGCTATAGGGTTGTTACATTGCTCGTAATTTACACTGAGTGTACAAAACATTAAGAACACCTTCCTGATATTGAGTGGCATATTCAATGTGTCTGGGCATGAACTCTACAAGGTGTTGAAAGCATTCAGAGATGCTGTCCCATGTTGACTCCAATGCTTCCTACAATTGTGTCAAGTTGGCTGGATGTCCTTTGGGTGGTGGACCATTCTTGATATACATGGGAAACTGTGAAAGTGTTCACGGTGAAAAACCCAGCAGAGTTGCAGTTCTTGACACACTAAACCCATGCGTCTGGTACCTACTACCTACCCTAAGGCATTAAAATCTTTGTCTTTCCCATTCACCATCTGAATGACGTACATACACAATACATGTCTCAACTGTCACAAGGCTTAAAAATCCTTCTTTAACCCGTCTCCTCCCCTTCATCTACTCTGATTGAAGTAGATTTAACAAGTGACATCAATAAGGGATCATAGTTTTCATCTGGATTCACCTGGTCAGTCTATGTCATGGAAAGATCAAGTGTTCTTAATGTTTTGTACACTCAGTGTGCGTATATATATATATATAACATACTGTTCCTACTTTTAACACATCAATGTTCAATATACTAGATGCAGCTGGTAGCAGTTGTCCTTAAGTCAATTTCCATATTTGATGATGCTGTGTGTGCGTGACCACATTTCTCTCATGGTTGTCGTCTGTGTTCATACAATACGAGCAAACATGACTACAAGTGTATTTATGGATACAATTATTGTGTTTTTAAAAAAAACAATTATATCCAATCTGTGATGTTTTTCACACAAACATTCATTCTTCTCCGAATAAATAAGGTTGAATTGAAACTGAACAAGTCAGACGAAATGTTCTGCGTTGCATTTGTGTATAAAGAATGGCATTTTGGAGGTGGGGGGGACTGGCCTCTGATATCTCATCAATAAATTATTTTTCATTTATAACCTTTTTATCAAACTCATTGGAACTTTGTTTTCTCCCTCCATAAACCATGATTTTATCTTCACAAATCGATTGTGAATAGTTCATTCATCCCAAATGAAGCTAGTAAAACTGTCTGATTGGTTGTAGATTTGACATAATTATTAGTTTTGTTTGTTTCATTCCAGAAAGGTAGTGTAGTGTAGCCTACTTCCTGAAAAAGCAAACTGAGCATTCTGGGTAGGAAGAATGTCCATGGGTGCATCTCAAAAGTCTTCCCTTATTTATCGCCTGTTTCTCAACATACATTCTCTTCTGTTCACTTCTCTTTTCTTGAATCAAGACTAAAGGGCACAAGGAGGAATCAAGACTAAAGGGCACAAGGAGGAATCAAGACTAAAGGACACAAGGAGGAATCAAGACTAAAGGACACAAGGAGGAATCAAGACTAAAGGGCACAAGGAGGAATCAAGACTAAAGGACACAAGGAGGAATCAAGACTAAAGGACACAAGGAGGAATCAAGACTAAAGGACACAAGGAGGAATCAAGACTAAAGGACACAAGGAGGAATCAAGACTAAAGGGCACAAGGAGGAATCAAGACTAAAGGACACAAGGAGGAATCAAGACTAAAGGACACAAGGAGGAATCAAGACTAAAGGACACAAGGAGGAATCAAGACTAAAGGACACAAGGAGGAATCAAGACTAAAGGGCACAAGGAGGAATCAAGACTAAAGGGCACAAGGAGGAATCAAGACTAAAGGGCACAAGGAGGAATCAAGACTAAAGGACACAAGGAGGAATCAAGACTAAAGGACGCAAGGAGGAATCAAGACTAAAGGGCACAAGGAGGAATCAAGACTAAAGGACACAAGGAGGAATCAAGACTAAAGGGCACAAGGAGGAATCAAGACTAAAGGGCACAAGGAGGAATCAAGACTAAAGGACGCAAGGAGGAATCAAGACTAAAGGACACAAGGAGGAATCAAGACTAAAGGGCACAAGGAGGAATCAAGACTAAAGGGCACAAGGAGGAATCAAGACTAAAGGACACAAGGAGGAATCAAGACTAAAGGGCACAAGGAGGAATCAAGACTAAAGGGCACAAGGAGGAATCAAGACTAAAGGGCACAAGGAGGAATCAAGACTAAAGGACACAAGGAGGAATCAAGACTAAAGGACACAAGGAGGAATCAAGACTAAAGGACACAAGGAGGAATCAAGACTAAAGGGCACAAGGAGGAATCAAGACTAAAGGGCACAAGGAGGAATCAGGACTAAAGGACACAAGGAGGAATCAAGACTAAAGGGCACAAGGAGGAATCAAGACTAAAGGACACAAGGAGGAATCAAGACTAAAGGGCACAAGGAGGAATCAAGACTGAAGGGCACAAGGAGGAATCAAGACTGAAGGGCACAAGGAGGAATCAAGACTAAAGGGCACAAGGAGGAATCAAGACTAAAGGGCAAAAGGAGGAATCAAGACTAAAGGGCACAAGGAGGAATCAAGACTAAAGGGCACAAGGAGGAATCAAGACTAAAGGGCACAAGGAGGAATCAAGACTAAAGGACACAAGGAGGAATCAAGACTAAAGGGCACAAGGAGGAATCAAGACTGAAGGGCACAAGGAGGAATCAAGACTAAAGGACACAAGGAGGAATCAAGACTAAAGGGCACAAGGAGGAATCAAGACTAAAGGGCACAAGGAGGAATCAAGACTAAAGGGCACAAGGAGGAATCAAGACTAAAGGGCACAAGGAGGAATCAAGACTAAAGGGCACAAGGAGGAATCAAGACTGAAGGGCACAAGGAGGAATCAAGACTAAAGGGCACAAGGAGGAATCAAGACTAAAGGACACAAGGAGGAATCAAGACTAAAGGACACAAGGAGGAATCAAGACTAAAGGGCACAAGGAGGAATCAAGACTAAAGGGCACAAGGAGGAATCAAGACTAAAGGACGCAAGGAGGAATCAAGACTAAAGGACACAAGGAGGAATCAAGACTAAAGGACACAAGGAGGAATCAAGACTAAAGGGCGCAAGGAGGAATCAAGACTAAAGGGCACAAGGAGGAATCAAGACTAAAGGACACAAGGAGGAATCAAGACTAAAGGGCACAAGGAGGAATCAAGACTAAAGGACACAAGGAGGAATCAAGACTGAAGGGCACAAGGAGGAATCAAGACTAAAGGGCACAAGGAGGAATCAAGACTAAAGGACACAAGGAGGAATCAAGACTAAAGGGCACAAGGAGGAATCAAGACTAAAGGACACAAGGAGGAATCAAGACTAAGGACACAAGGAGGAATCAAGACTAAAGGACACAAGGAGGAATCAAGACTAAAGGACACAAGGAGGAATCAAGGAAAGACAGATGAGAAGGAAAGAAGGAGAGAGAGGAGAGTGAGAGAAGGAGAGAGAGAGAGAATGAGAGTGAGAGAAGGAGAGAGAGAATGAGAGTGAGAGAAGGAGAGAGAGAATGAGAGCGAGAGAAGTAGAGAGAGAAGAAGAGAGAGGGAGAGAGAGAAAGAGATAGAAGGAGAGAGAGAGAGAAGGAGAGAAAGACAGAGAGAGAAGGAGAGAAGGACAGAGAGAGGAATATAGAAAGAGCCCAGACAAATAATGGCTTCAGGGAGATCATAGCAGTCCTAGCAGGTTGTCAGTTGACCTCTGACCTAGTGCAAGGGGGCTGTGTGGTGTGTGGAGGAAGTGATGATGTCATCGAGGGGAAACCTAGAGAGGGAGTGACATTAGGTTAAAGGAAGATGTGTTGGACATACTGG